>NC_071288.1:34405000-35055000 GCF_943734705.1 Anopheles coustani
CGGCGAGGGTGTCCTGGCCAAGCTGGTGTCCGAGGAGCTGATAGCCGCCTGCAACAAAAGCTGGTGGTCCGCCCTGCTGTACGTGCAGAACTATGCGCACCACTCGTCGATGTGCTTCCCCCACACGTGGTACCTTTCGGTGGACATGCAGCTATACATCATCGCACCGCTGCTCATCTATCCACTGTGGCGCTTCGGACGTCGGTTTGTGCCGGTCATCGTGCTGCTGGCACTCCTCTCGATCAGCTGCGTCTTTGCGACGTTCATGGTCAACGAGTACCGGCTTAACCGGTCGGCTCCGCCCGGCGATGGGCTGATGCCGCGCAAAACGTACCACCCAACACATGCACGAATGTCCGTGTGGCTGTTCGGAGCCCTGTTCGGGTATCTAGTGCATCGGACACGGGCCACCCGGGTGAAACTGTCCCTTCCGGCACTCGGGCTCGGTTGGCTCATCACGGCGGTCATCCTTGTCGCTACCGGGTACTCGCTGAAACAGCTCTACACCGGTGACTACACACGCATCGAACCCATCGCGGACGCCTTCTACGAATCGCTGCATCGATCGTTCTGGGCATTCGCCGTCATGTGGGTCATCTTCGTGTGCATCAACCAGCAAGGAGGAATCGTCGATCGGTTTCTCGGTAATCCACTCTGGCAACCGCTGTCCCGACTGTCCTACTCGATGTACCTCGTGCATATCGCCATCCAGGCGGTCACACTAACGAAAGCGATCCGGTTTCCGGTCGAGTTTACCGTGGTCAACGTGTTCTACACCTCGTTCGGCTTGATCGGCATCAGTGCGGTCGCCGGGACGGTTTGGTGCGTGGCGTTCGAGTATCCATTCTTCGGCCTAGAGCGGTACATCTTCCGACGGAAAAGGGCTTCGGACTAGGGGAGGGGACGAAGAATAACAAATAGCTTCCGCTAATGACACGAATTCATTACTTTTAAATATAAAAAAGACATCTTTGTTTTATTACACCACATGATTTGCTGATTTTTTCACGGTTGTCTGTTTCGTCTTATCGATACACAGCTGTTTAATTTTTCTCTACTAAGCGAAACGCCCGGGGGTATACATTCGAGGGTAGGAGAGAAATTAAAAGAGTGACAAATTAAATATGATAGAAAAAGGGATTATTAACGTCAATCAACGATTCACATAACGCTGAATTATCGTTGCAATAATATGTTTTAGGCCAGCAGGCATTTGCTCTTTTGACTTTATCATCGTTAAAGGAGCTTCTATAAAGGCCCCGCTCTTTGTTTTCTCCGATGTCACAGGTGTATAATACGCGGACCGATCAGGGCGAAGAGTCGAAAACGTCACACCGATCACACTAATCTAACGCGAATTCTATTGGAGTGTGTTGCCACTATGTACAAGGCTAAGGGATTGTTTGTAGTTCTGTTATCGTTAAGGTTATATACGGTTCCTATTTCGTCAACGGCCAGTTCGGTTTCTCTCCTGCTTGTCACGAAGTTTGTTCGCTAACCGAAAAAGAAAGAATTGACATTTTCAACTCAATGCCAAATATAATGAGTTTCAAATTTATTTACTACGACTAAGCAACGGATAGTATTTTTGTGTTCGGACATTTTCCTAACTGATAACAAAGTAGTTAGAGCCACATTGTGTGTCCATTTACAGTTCAAAAAAATAGAGAGAGATTGTTTTAAAACAAAATTTAGACTGGATTCTTTCTTTGGCTCCTGAACACTTCCACGAACCATCTTATGTGGTTCCTAACAGTCCGTCGTTTGTTTTTTTTTTTTAACTTCCGAAGAGATCGCCTAATAGTAGAACACTTAACTGATGCTCCAAAAGAAGTTTAGAAATATCTTATACTCGAATGCGCTCGTTACCGATCTGGTATAAATAACTGCTTTGTAAGAGATCCGGGTGATCTCTTCATAATAAATCAGCGCAAAACCCCCTATTTTCGTCCCTCAAACTTTTGTTGAAGCGATGCCACATTGGAGACCTTCCCTGGGGCGGGCCGGGCTGCCGCCGTCAGTAGTTTCCCGTTGCTAACCGGAGCGGTTTTCGGTTTCGTTGTGAGTGGCTCCGGTTTGGCAGGAGTTTTAGGTTTTCCGGTCGGATTTGCTGCTGTCTTCCCGCTGGCGACGGTTCCGTTCGGTATTGACCCATTGCTTACGATGCCTCCGCGCGGGGAAGGTGTTCGTGTGCGGACGGACGTGGTGGTGGTGGTCGTTTGGGGTGTGGGTTTTTTCACACCTCCTGCCGGAGGGTTGGCTTTTTCTGACGCAATTTTTGCCTTCGCCGCGGCTACCACCGAACCAGCGCGGGCACTGTTCGTGAGGACGCTGTGGTACGGTTTGTAGGAAGAGGTACCGTTCGTCGCCGTGGAACTCGCTGGGGTGGAGGGTTTTTTGAGCGGTTCTTTCACTGCTGCCGTGGGACCTTGGAATTTGATTTCGTTTAACACGTTACCCGTCGCACCACCACTTCCGTTTGTGGCCACAGGATTAGTCTTGAAGCTGCTTACCCCGTTTGAGGAAGGTTTCTCCGACGGCGAACCGTTGCTGGTGGAGGGTGCTATCCGTGCAATCGGGGCACTGCTGATGGCGGACGGGCGAAGGTACCCGCTGGAGGTTGTACTGAGGCCGGAGTTGCGGTTGGCCATGGCGACAACCGGAGGAACAGCGACATCCTCCTCATCACCATCGTCATCATCTTCTGTCGCGTCGAAATCGTCGTCGTCGTCGTCGATGAGATCCGACGTGTTGACGTACGTTGGCTCGTCGTCGTCCTCCTCGGCGGAAGCCACTGGCGGCGCACCGTTCGCCACCACCGACGGTTGGGTAGCGATCGAGGAAGAGTTCCGGCTACCACTGCCTCCACTTCGACGCAGCGTCGACGCAATGTACACCGAGTCCCCGTGCCGGCTTTCGATTTCGTTCACAATCTCCCCAAGCAGGCCCATGCTCTCCGAGCTACCACCGGACGAGATGGCCGGTGGTGAGAGAATGCTCGGTGGTGACGGTGACTCATCGATGACAGCGTAAATGTTGTCCGTTCCATGTGGCGGGTGGACGGTGCTGATGGCGTCCCGACAATCGTCATACTCGTGCCGAGGGCTGACGATCTTCACCGACTTTGGTGGCGGCGGATTCTGGTATCCGGGAACGCCCGGAATTTTCAGCGCACCTGGTTGTGTCGTTGCCACCGCTGGGACGGGTGGCCTCGGTGGGGGAATCGTTGGTCGCGTGCCGACCATACTCTGGGGTCGCTTAAGGGGTCCCGATTTCTTCCCCGAACCGCTTCCGATGGATCCATTCTCGGAACGATCGTCAACTATCCGAACCTTACGCTGCGAGCCACCGTTGTTAGTTGACTCCGGATCTCGCATACTCTTTGCCCTTTGCACAGAAACAACCGTGGAGGTGGTGGTGGTGCCAGAAACTTCCGACAACGTATCCTCCGAACCATCCGCCAGCCTGGGCATGCTCTTCGCCAACTCTGGATTTTGATCGATCGGAATCGGCGCGGAGATGGCGATGTTTCGTAGCTTCTCCTTGTCGATCACCTTCAACTGTTTCGGTTCCGGTTTAGGTGGTTTTTCCTCCTTCTTTAGATAAGACGTGATGCGGTTCAGTTTACTCTCTTTCGGCTTCTTTTCCTTGCTGACCGGATTGATTAGCACGTCGGCCCCCAACGAAGCGGAGTTGGTCCCGTCCGTGGAATGCAGCGACCCGGACGAAGATAGGAGCGTCGCGTCGGGCACGGCAAGCGGTGGAAGGGTCGGCGCCCGGCGGATGGGCACGTTCTGACTGTTCTGTACCACTCCGCCCGCGATTAGTTCCCGCGAGGTGCAGGTCGACGATTCGAGGATCGGGCTGGAAATGATTGGCCGTGCCGTCGAGCCCGGATTCAGCGGAGGCAGCGCGGGCGCACCGGCCGCATCCAGCTGATGCTCGTGGTTGGCCAGCTTGCAGCCGTTGACGCGGGTAGGCGCGTGCAGTGCCACGTTACCTGCCGGTTTATTGTACGTCGTTACATTATCAAAGCTACTACTACTACGGTCTGTTTCGTGCGCTGCTAGCGTTTTAAGCGGTACGGGTACGGGTGGTGCAGCCCGGGCCGGCACAGCATTGCTGGTTGTGTCCTCCTGCTGGCTGCACTTGGCCACCGGCTGCACGAACGCGACCTTGGGTGGCTTTTTGTGACCGTGTACGGAGGCTTGGTTGGTGGTTTTGGACTGGGGAAGTGGTTGCAGGGTGAATCCTTTAAATTTACCAAACATATTGTTGTTGGCCACAAAGTCCGACTCGCTCGTGGCAATGGGAGCGCCACCGACCGTGGCCGAGGGTCGCAGCAGGGCCGCGTTCATGTCCGAGTCGGGGGAGTTCGGGGACGAGGGCGCTAGCATCGTGTGGGTTGAGCTGGCGGAATGCGAGCTGTCCGGTTTAATGTGCGTAGTTAAGCTAAAATAAAAAAAAAAAAAACATTATTATAATTAGACCGCATATATTTTTTTATAAGTAGTTGCAAGGGATTCCAGCAACATGCATAGGAATAAATACAATAATATATATGTACACTGCATTCCACGTCGCAAACACAGACAAACTTCTAATATAATAGTGCAAAAGAGATAAGTTTAAATTAGTAGGGTTTAAACAAATAAATATTAATTAATTAAGTACAATTTCAATGTTTGATATTGTATATACTGGCTTGTGAGTTTCAGATTACACATATATTTGGAAAAATGTTGATGTTAGTAACAAATATGAAATAAGGCCCATCTTAGGTAGATTACTGTTAACAAATGGAACAAATATACAAGCAAACCTGATCGTATGAATTTATTTTATATTGAATCATTGATTACATCTGATTTGATTGTCTGATTCAATAGTGGGTAATGTTACGGGACAAAAAGCAAAGCATAAGGTTAAAACAATTGTGCATTATACCAATTTTCCGTCAACCTACCCATGCGCGCCTGATTATCAACCAATCCCAATCACCGTAAAACAAGAAGCACAACGAAAGTGAAGAAAGAACACACAACTGTACTACAACAACGGAACTACTGCTAATGCTACTGCAAACATATTACTTGTGTTTATCGTGTTGATACGTATATAAAATATTTAAAGCACTTTTGTTGAACACTCAACGGTAAAAAAGCGTGCAGACAGGATTATATCCAGCAAATGTGCATGATCGTTGAGCATCACAACCAAGCAGACACATGCAACAACAAATGAACGAATCGATAGGACGTAACGGCAACTAAAGATGCAACTCGGTGCTAGCACTCAGCAGTCCGGGGTTCGTGCTGGATACCAGGCGCATGTCCCCGATGACTTTGTGCCGCTGGCCACTGGCAACCCTCGGTATGTCGGGGGCCGTTCTGAGTGTCTTCGTGTTCGTGCTCGATACGAGGCGCACGTCACCGATGGCCAGTGGCACACGTCTGTCGCGGGACGAACGGACCAGCGTTCCACTACCACCACCACCACTACTAGTGCTACTGTTTCGCCAATCTCCGAAGGAAGAAGAGGCACGTGTAGAAGTGTACGAAGAAGCAACGACAGAAACAACGGCTGGTGCCGGCCGTGATACGTACGCGGAGGTCGGAGGTTTTCGTTTGCCGGTGAAACTATGCCCTTGCCGGTAGTAGTATATGAACAGCGCGAAGATGGTGCAGGCTGGTACCACGGCAAGGAACATGATGTAAAGGGCACTGCGGAAGCCGGCACCTGCTGTAGGATAGAGAGAATTTTATAAAAACAGTTAATGTCAATGTAAATACACTCTGCTAATGAAGGTATGCAATCTTCAAAAAACATTTAAAAACATGTTTCTCCAAGACCCAAGTGTTATGACACGTACCATTCGGATCCGATGCTGGCCCGCTGTCAATAGAACCACCGTAACCGGGCAGATTGCAGTGTGGGGGTGCAAAATCGGCCTCACAGTGACAATGGCCTTCGCTGTTGCAAACACCTTTTCCGTTGCAATTCTCCGGACATGCCATACCATGCCCGGATGCTCTTAACTTCTCCACCGGTACACACGCCTGATTGAGACACATCTTTCCCTCGCCACACTTAGCGCCGTCCGGCGTTAGGCCGGGGTCAACCTTCTGCAACCCCAGATCGACGATCGCTGTCCGACACGGTATCACACTCCCGTTGTACGTCATGAAGCTGTGCGACAGTATCGCAACCGATTCCATCCCGAACTCGAGCCGCTCGTTCAGATGCCGACAGTGCAGCATACCGCAGTGCACGTCCGACTCTTCACACTTGATGTACTCGTTCTTGACACGGTTGTACCCGCAGTTCCCGTGCCGCGTGCCTTCCTCGTTCTTTGCGTAGCACTGCTCGGATGATTTCCCGGTTGGGCCCCAGAGCACTCGGCACTGGTCGTTCTGCGAGCGACACATGCCACGGTAACAGAACGCCTTGCCACCGTCGCACATTTCCGTGTCGCGCTTAAACACATCGCCCGGGCAGTACTCCGACTCGCCGGAACAATACTCCGGCAGGTCGCATTCGCCATCGGTCGGCCGGCAAACGGTACCGCCGATCTTTGGCTTGCATGTGCTGAGATCACAACATTCGCCCGTCGCACACGACGCGTTCGAGTGGAGCATGCAGGTTCGCGGATCGCAGCACGAATTGTCACAGTAGTCCGGCAGCCCGCAGTCACACTGTTCGCCTGCCTCCACGAACCCATTACCGCATACCGGCGAGTCGAAAAGACTTTCCGGTTTATTCTTCAGGCAATAGTTCATCCCATGGTTGAAGGCCACACTCAGCTGATCGATGCTGCAGCGACTCCAATGCTTCGGCGCGATCGACGAACTGGACGCCGACATTATACACCGATCCTCGGGACACTCGCAGTCGGACGTGTCGTGCTCCATGCCGAAGTTGTGGCCCATCTCGTGCGCCACCGTCGTCGCCTGCACCCCGATGATCTCACTGTGGTACATCTCCACCCCACCGGAGAACTCGTACGTACAGATCGGACCCTTAAGGGCCTTCCCCACCACACCGCCGTCGAAGTGTTCCTTCGTGAACAGTTGCGCGTTATCGTTCGGGTGATCCTTGATCAACGTTTTCTTGCGGTAGTGCAGAAAGTTCTTCAACGTCGCCTCGCCGTCTTTCGACAGCTCGATCTCGTCGCCCTCGTTCCACACGACCACCCCGACCAGGCCGATGAAAATGTTGAGCGGCTCGTACAGCGCGTTGATGATGTTGGTGATATCCTTGCAGTACTGCTGGACGGTCTTAAAGTTTTCCCGCATCGTCTTGAACATCTTGTTGTCCACCACGATCACCAGCTCGACGTAGCTGGAGTACCTGTTGGCATTGTACGGACCGCGGATCTTTGGCGCCGCGCTGGACGATGCGGCTCGCTTCGAGCGATGCTGGAAAAAAGAAACCCCCGGGAAAGTGTTAATAAAGCAAGAAGTGCAATCTCGAGCAGCCCATAAACAACGAGCTTATCCCTTACCACCTCTGGCCCCATCAGCTCCTGATAGAGCGCCGGATCGTGGGTCGCATTCGCGTGTCCTCCCTCGTAACCGCACTTGTGGCCTCCGTTCTCACCCGATGGCAGTAAATCTTCATGTCTACATATGGTGGTTAGATAAAAACTCGGTGCCATTAGTAAAACACTTCAGCAAATGCAACTTGCGTTGCAGCGCAATGCACTTTGCATCCACTTACCGATAAATAAAATGTTCCGCAAGGTCGATCCTTGAAGTGGGACCGTTCGCTTCCGTGGCGACCGGGGCGGAACTTTCTATATAGTAAGTGTCATCCCGGTCGATGATGATGCCCCGAATGCCTCCCGGTTCGCCGCACGTAGAAATTGCCGCACTCGAGTCAGGCTTTCCACGAATTTTGCCCTGCGGCCGGGGAAAACACGGAACAATTTCAATTTATTGATAACAACATTCGATTTACTACACAACCCATGTGGGCGCTGAAACCCAGTGGGAGTCTTCTAGAGAAAAAAAAGCAACCCACATCCTTCCTGTCCCGATTGGAAACCGTTTCCCCCACTCACCCGATAATGGCAAAGGTCTACATCTTCCGGCCGGGTGTATCGTTCGACGTGCTTGCCGGTTCCGTTCGGCAGCTGATAGCTAAGAAAGTGTCCGCTCGGTAGGAGCTGTTCGTTGAGTTGTAAATCTAATATCACATCAGCTTCGTCTAAAGTATAGCTTAAGGTTAAATGCGACGCGTGAAGGCCGTTCTGGAAAGAAAAAAGGAAAAAGTACATATTGTTTATCCATTTTGCTCGATTGTTCGTGGAAAGCATGCCGCTTTATCGAACACCACTTACCGCTTCACGGGTGTCGATTAAGGATCGTTTATGTCGCCCATGTCGCAACTGTGGTACTACCCTACCGTAGTGTGAGAATTCGCGGGAAGGATGAAATCGTTGGTCATCTGTGGAAGGGCGGGGAGAAAAGCAAAAATAGAAAACTCTTTATTAAAGAACCTTTGCGAAGGAAAACAAATGCGGGGCAACCTATTTTGCTTGGCTTCCTTTGATGAGTGATTTTTCTCCAACAGCAAAATGGATCGTAAAACTTGACGGGCTTACACTGGGATTACTTTTCTGAGCTTAACTACCCGTAATAGATTAACGATCGTTTTGGACGACGCTTCGCAGCGGAACATGCCGTTCCGTCGGCATGTTTTACAGCACCCCACCAGCCTTGAGATAGCCACCGATGACCCCAGAGTTCCATCCGACTCCCGGTGGAAATCAGTGGCGTCATGCAGACGCGGACCATGACTCATAAAGATGGAACTGTCTATAGGGTGTAGTATATTTTAAAAAAAAATCTATAAAGGTGGAACTCCCTATCTCTAGCTGGGTTGATTACGGTAGCGTGCGTTTTTTTTTTAAACTTTGTTTCCTTTTCCATGCTAAACGAAAAGAACAATTGACGAACCCACCCAGTGCTTGCCCAAGTGTTATCTCGCCCAAGCCCCATCGGTTGGCCGTAAAAGAGCAAAAACACAAGACCTGCCATCTCAATTGAGCGGCGCGTATGAAGTGCTAGCGTCCGTCACAACATCATTTAATCTAGGCGTCGGAGAAACAATTCTTTCACGCACCCTCCCGGGGGCCTCCGAAACCTTTGGCCTCGTTGGAGGTCTTCGGAGCCGAGCGGCTCGCCGCTCCAACCAAACCACAGCCAAGTGCAGGCGGAATAGCTGAACCCGTTTCTGGGATGATGGGTGGCCGTGCCATTTCCACGATCACTCTCATAAGAAGATAGAAAGGAAGAGAGGAAAGGCGGGAACAAATGCTCAACGCCAAACCGTGCCATACCGGCGGCGTTCGGGCAAAAGGAAAGTGCTGGCGCTTTGGCAATGAGGGGAAAATGGGTCAACTGCAACTCCCGCGTCCGGTAAAGAACTCCACACCGTAGAGCGTGGCCCAAGATGTTAATGATGTGCTTGCATGGCGGCGATGGCGGCGAAGCGAAATATGATTGTGGGCAGTAGGTCTCCTTCCACCCAAGTTCACCCGGGTACTGACCGAAGCAGGCGCACTGTAGAAGCAGCAAAAGGGAAGTAACCTCGAAAAGCCTAACCGATGAAATTAAGAAACCGTTTTTCCGATTAGACAAGGCGGTGGGGGTTTTTTTCTAGTTGAAGTGAAGTGTGAAGGTTAGAAGAAAAGTAAGGAAAGCGAACTGAGGAGGAGGAGGATGCTAGAGGCCATTACGGGACCTGGAAACGTTTAACGGAGCTGCTGAGGTGAAGACCTCACCTCATATTTTTCTGAACACTAAACAGACCAAGTAGAACATTTGTATCAAGCATAGGAAATTTTTATAGCTTCTCAATCTTTGAATTAAATGTTTGTTACCAGGTTTCACAAAAATTACATTGTTACTTATATGTTTAATAATTTCTACAACAAACCCATAACGCTTGTGAAACCAAAATGGCTTGTCTACATCTGCGGTAACTCTAGTGTAGTAGACAGCATCTGTTCAACTGGATCTCTCGCGCGGTGCTCTGATATCTTTGACAGCTAACGGTGCAACGACCGCCGCCACCGAGAGCTACGTAATTTACTGCACCGTGTGCAACATAACGCATCAACCGATGATGCATTACCTTTTTAGGTTCAGTGAAAAATGCTCCGTTCACCGGAACCCCTTGTTAAAACTGGTTAGGCCGCACAAGAAGTATCTTTCCAATCCAAGAGTTTAATTTGAGGATAAAATATACTTCTAGCATTGATCGTAATTGTTACAGAACTTATGGTAACAATAATGCTTTAGATTTCAAGATTAAACAAATCCACTTTTTTAATGAGATTAACTACATCCGTTTTATTTTTCAACAAGTAATTTGTTCTATTTCCGCTTCAGGCCATGAGATGAGTATCGATGATTGAGCTGAAATGAGTGTTGAACAATTTCATAATTACGGTTGCAAAGGCAATACGTTAAGAAAAAAATCCTGCTCTTCCAACCGCAGCATTTGTTTTCTTCGTCCGCTTCTTGGGATGGCCACACTTCGGATGGCGGGGATGGAGAAAGAAAAAAAATATACCATTTGCGGTTCTACAACACTTGTTTCCGCTGGGCCTGCGATCAGTCTCACTCGCCGTCCGGAGCAATAATAATGAACCACACAACCACTTGTGCTGAACGCTCCTCCTCCTCCAGTGGGGGGTTGTGCTAATCACCCGCGTCAAGGCCTAGATCGGATCCACGCAAAGTGTTACAAGTGACACCAGCTGGACGGATCGCAACTAGAAAATCGCACTTCTACTTAGCCACTGTTCGTAGGAGCGGTGTTCAATGGTTTTTGTTTGTTCATGGCCCAAGGAAGCTCAAGGAGTGGTTCCTGGAGTATATGCCTGGAGTGTCGGGTTCAAAACAAAATTGCGCAACACAAGTATAACACTTGTGTGCCACTTCTGTCGATGCATTGCGTCCCGCTGTGCTTGGATTTGTCTTGATATTCTTATCATCACCTCGGGCCCTAATGAGCCTTCGAGCGCGCAGATAAAGTGTGTAGCCGCATTTTAGACCCATCAACAAGTAAACATTTCTCAATGATTATTGAATTGACAATCGGGTGACTGTAGGCATTGTTGTTTTTTTTTTGTTGCTGATTGCGCATTGGTAAAGATTTGCCCGGGTGGTCCACCCCGAGGGTTGACGGTCAAAGCCAGTGCAGTTTCGTTTTAAATTTAGCTGATGATCTCAAACGTGATAGTCTGACGATCGATTACATCCACCCATCGTAAGATTAATTACGCATTAATGTTCCCTGCAATTGGGTTAACTTTAGTAGTATTCGTTTCCGATCTTGGAAAGTGGAAATCTTGGCGAAAAAATTACTCCATATCGAGAGAAATTCGATCTGTTTTCGATGGCTTAATAAAAGACCTAACACAAAATCAAGATCTTTGAAAAGAAATAGATATACACAGCCTCAAGAAAAAGTTGGCTAGAGACTAGGTAGAAAAAAAAGAAACTAATCAAGAAACTCGATTAACAAGATCGCTTTTTTGTGCTTTTGCACTTTCTTCCGAGCGAAGCACTGTTACGCTATCGTACGCTCTGCGGCGCAAGGAATCAATAACAAAAAACTAGCGGAACTAGCCATGCAAAATTCGGTTTCGTTTCGTCGACGACGACGACCGTCGTGCCCCGCCAAACAGCCGCCAACCAGTCCGCCAAGGCGCCGGCGGTAGGGAGGGGATCTGGCTCTTTCTCGCGGAGGATGATGCCGTTCCACCAGGCCGAGAAATTTGTTGGACGACCGACCCCGTTGCCGATTCGGCGAAATTAAAGCCAATTATCGATCCCGCCGAACCGTGTGCTGTGCCGTTGGAGATTTAAGCGAGGCCAAATAGCCGAGGCGCAGTGGTAGTGGACAAAACAAGAAGAGTAAAAAAAAACACAGACGCTCCCCAAAGTACCTTCAAGGTTTGGAAGATATTCGCGCCTTTTTTTTGTTGTGTTAATAGAAAAAAAGCACCGTAAGCAGAACCGTAAGCCGAAAACATTCGCAACGCACCGTGTTTTTGTCCTCCGGTGAGAGTTTAAATTTTCGACAAAAAAGAGCATCATGTATCGGGCTGGAAAACTGATCAAGGTAATTGAGTTCGCCCGGGGCACGACGGGGAAAACCCGTCGCAAATTCAATGTTACACTCCTACATTTCAAACCGAGCACAGTTGATACTCTAAACTCGGAGATTAGATCTTTTCAAACGGCAAACAATTTTCAACCGAGCAATGTTTTGCAGCTGCAAGATGATAACAATCATGTCTGTAACTTCATTGCGCACCGAGTGAAAGGTTAAATGCGAAAAAATGGACCCGTTTTATTACCGGCATTGAGTCAATATTCTTGGAAACGAAACCATAACAGCACAGCATCGAACGAATCATCGTTTAGCTAGGCGCGCATCATCAGTAACGCTAATATATTCCTGGAAGAAAAAACAACCGATCCGTGGGCCGAAACATGAATTTATTTGAATTCATCTCGAAAACGCCCAAACGGGAAATAAATTGAATTTTTAAAGCAGGAATACCCAGAGCAACATAAAGAATCAATTAAAATTGAAATGTAACCTTTGACACAAGCCTCAAATCGTACCAAAAAAACGTGAAGTTTATAGTCCCAGAGTCCCAGTTCTGTTTGTTTGAAAGCAGAATACTTCCTTTACCTGGATGGAATAGGTATTTTTAAAATTACTTGCCTATCATCAAAAGTTCCTTTTCAAACCCAACGAAACCAAAGCATATAAAGTCCAAGCTAAGCTCTTTGTTTCATTTTTCAAAAACACTCTACCTAAGCTCTCCCGCTTCCAAGCCCACACCCTTGACCCTTGCGAACCCGACCGCAGATTTATCAAACCGTTTCCAAAATCAAAAACCTCAACCGCAAAAATGAAAGAAAACCAACATGCAGCGTCAAGCGCCTCACCGAAGCCATTGCTCCGGAAACCGAGTTCATTCCCCGGTCTCGAGAAGCTCCGGTGGCTGAAACCCGGCAAGCCTATGGACCAAATATGGAGCAAACATGTTCGTTTCCTTCCCTTTCCTTGCCCAGCGAACGGTCGGATCTCGTTTCGCCATTCGGGATGGTACCTTTCGCATGCATGCAGCAGTGAACTAAATCCAGCTCAACGGTCAACCGGCCGACCGGTAGGGTCTGTCTCTCTTTGCAAAACGATGGCCCAACCGCAGGGCCAAACATCTTCACTTCTTGTAGCTCCCACATGCATATGACCATCATGGGAGTACGTTTATGGGAAGCCCGTCCCAAGCATTAAAAACGTAGCAGCAACGACCGGGAGTAAATAAACCGCTCCTTTCGCATGTTGTGGACATTAATGGAATTTTCGGGATACAATAAAAGTGTTAAGCACCTCTAGTAGGGAGCTTGACACCCGGAGCTGGGCCCAAAGCTGCCTCCATTTTAATGGGTACTAATGAGGGGAAACATCAAAAGGATCTACTCTCGTCGGGGCAAAACGTCGGGAAAGTGATATTCCGCCGATTACGACCACGCAAAAGTGGCCAACTCAGCGATGTACGCACTCCTTTGGCAACACAAGAACCCCATTCAAACACTCGCGCCGGTGGAACGACTGGCGTTCTATTTTGGGAAGGTTTGTGTGCTGCTCCATCTCCGGATGGAACGATATCGGATGCGAAGGTGCACCCGATGTTATAGGGAAGGAAAATGAAATACCAAAAAAAAAGGTAACTGCTGCATCACGAGTTTTCCTTCCATCTGCGAGCGCTATACGCTTCGGATCGTCGCTGGAAACTCCAACCGTAATTGGTAGAGAAAATGGCGAATGAAACCTTGAAACTTCCGTGCGATAAAATATTGCAACTGCAGCGCGTTTGGAGCAGAGCTCGCGGATGCACATCCCCTGAAAGAAGTGTTTTCCCGATGCGATCCTCAACCTCATTCGTTTCTTTGATTGATGGATTTTGTTTTAAATGATTGTGCCTATTCCATTTACATTCATAAGATCGCTTCTAACCAATGGGATGCTTTCGATAGGAATTCCACATCTAAATTCATTTAAAACCTCCTCCCCTACGTGATGCGATGAGCTTATTCTCACCTTGCGGCCGGTAATAACAGTATTTTGAGACGATAAATTCTAATCCACGGACACCGAAGAATGCCGTGTCTGTGGTCGCCGCGTATTCCTAACCTAGCCCATCTCTTGTCCAGTGCAATTTGAGGGAGGTAAATGCTGAGGTGACCAGAACCGGCCACTTCAAGTTTCCTTATGTGGCCCTTCGCTCATCTGGCGGAGGCTGGCCGGTGCTTGTCTATCTTCGCGTGTCGAAGCGAGCGGATTGTTTTGGTTTCTTGAAGATGCTGACGAAAGCAGAAAGGTGAGACGTGGGTTCGTTTTGCGCACACTCAAATGTGCTGCTTTTATGAGGTGCAATTACAATATTTAAAAACAACTCCACACTGCGCAATAAATAAGAGGTTTCTAAGAAATTAGTACATGTGAATATATCTGTATGCATGCGAAGTATCTTTCGAAGCTGATGCATTCATTCCAATCCGAAAGGGCGGGTTCACTTCCGTGCGTCACCCCGACTTTGTCGCAACAGCTGGATTACAGAAAGCACGCCACTTAGCCCTCAAGCAATTCAGCGTGCAGAATCTTTTCCTCATCCTTTTTTTCTAACTGAAACCTAAGAAGGGTACCACCACGAACGCGAAAGCGGCTGAAACCACCGGCGGAAGGTGAAATTTAGGCGAAAGAACCCAAAATTGTTTCAAAAGCGAAGGGCCGTAACGAAAACACAAACAGGGTAAAAACGCTTCCTTCATATTTTTTTTTCGGAGCGAAATTTTGCAAAGATCAGCAAATCAGGAATGTGTGTGCACAAGCATTACGAACCCTTTTCCCTACCAAGGCGAAGGAAGCAAAAAAAGGTAATGTTTGCAAACCACTTTGCGTATTTGGCGAGTGTATCGTTCGGGGAAAAGATGCGTGCAAACAGTGTCCCCAAACACGAAACCAACGACAACCGGTTAAATTTCCTGACAGGTGCCTTACGGGGGTAGTATTTTCCTGGAGTTTTGGGAGACACAAAGAAAACAAAATCTTAACCCCTATTGGAAGGGTAGGGCGAAGGAACAAGAACCGTGTGTTGGAGGTCGAAACGGAAATTGTTAGGAACCGGAAAACATATTGAGGAGGTTGCAAAAGCTAAAAAGAAAAAAATATTCAAAGATATTCAAAAGTATAATTCAAAGAGAGGCTTACTTAATATGCAAATGGTGTAAGTTATTAACTACAAAATTGTTGTTTGAATAAAAACAAACTTTACTCCACTTCAACGGAACAGTTGCTGAAAAGTCATTTTGCATGCAAAAATTCATATTATGGGAAAAGCAAACAAAATAAGATAAGTGTCTCACACCCGCGCGTCGCCATACACCGGTATCCTCCCTCGCCGAATGGAAGTAGATAGCAATCAATAATCGTAATTAAAGTCCCCTTTGGATATTACATCGCGGCCGTGAGGCTCCACTCTCGAATGGCCACCCCATTCCCGGGCGTACGATGACTCATGCTTGACTTTCCACGTGCACAAAAAGGTGGGGGCTGGGGCTGTCAGCTGGAATAATAAACGAGGAGACTTTGGCGGCATCCGCCAGGGGTGGGAATTATTTTATTTTTGTTTTCCACGTGACGACGCATTGGCCACAAAGGTGTGCTTGTGGAATGAAAAGTGGTATCCGCAGAATTACACTGAAATAAATTTTATCCAAAAGCTGTCAAATTGTTGAAGTAAATCAATTTTAAAAAGTTGAAAAAGATGACGTTCGAAACTCAGCACACACCAGCAGCAAATGCAGCAAATGGAGAATCAAAAGCAAACAACTATTTAGCATTTTAAATTAACCATCACACCATACAATCGATATAGTAACACCGTCCCGGGCGGTATACATTCGAATTCGATTCATTCCGACACGTTTTCCACCGGTTGTGAATTTACATTTCAATAATCCACAAAGGTCACCCCATGGTCTCCCTCCTGCTCGGGCTTGTCGTTGTTCACGATACGGTCTGTTATCGTCCACCACGATAGGGAAACTGTCGGAGAACGATCAAACCGCTTCAATTGAAACCCAAAAACCGCATTTCCATAACCGCCAAACCCAGCCGGCCGGCGACCGGAAGAAGTGAACCTTAACGATACGGCGGCGGTGGCGGCGACAGGGGTTCGGGATGAATTTTGGAAAACTGTCCTCAAGTTTGTCGCTTCCTTTCGCCCGCCACACGGTGGGTAGTGGGCGGAGGCAAACATTACGTCATCTTTCTTTCTTTCTTCAATCATCATGCATACGCAATCGCTTGGCTCGTCGTCTAATCCGGGCGGTTCGGATTAGTGGGTGAAAAAGAAGTTACAAATGCCACGCAAGCGAAGGCAATAAAATAAAGTAACTATCGTTTGGTTCCCCCCGCACCGGAACTGAGCGGTTCTCTTTCTCTAGCTCCGCCGACGTTCTTTTCTTCGATGGGCGACAACTTCCATCTAGGGATAAGGGTGCTTTAACAGGAATATCTAACGAATTTGTTTCGTAGACACTACCTAGACGTAAAAACTGCTTTGCATTAATTTTGTTTTTATTCCAAGTGCATAATTCGATACAACGTATAACTTAGTCATGCTGGCAACAGTCTTTGGACACGTGCAAGAGTTGTTTTTCAAGATGTTAATCAGTCAAAAAATAATTAAAAATTTTACTATTTGCAATCAATCCACCACTAGTCACGTTCTTTGCGCTGTTTAAGAACAGAAAACGCAATTGAGCCGCCTCGGTACTGCTAGTGTAAGAAGCACGATTTCATTAAAAAACCATCACGTTCCCGGCGCGCTTTACGGCGGACGATACTGACGATAATGTGACTGCTGCCAGGCCATGTACGATCGATGTCGGACTCGTTAGGAACCGGCAACGCCATAAGTCACCAAAGCGATGAGACAATCCCCAAGCTCCGGGGGCGCTCGGTGGTGCGGCCATTCTTCGATGATCATCAAAAAATATCAATTGAGACATCTCGCTTCCAGTTCCAGTGTGCCAGAGTCTCGTCGCACGCTTGAATGGGTTGAACGAGCTTTCCGTTCGGTGACGTACACCAGCGCCAGCCCTGCACACACCCTGGAACGCTTGCCTTAACCCAACGCAGCCGAGGTTTGTCCTCTCGGATACGGATTGATGACGGCGCTCGGGGTGGCACGCGGCGTCAATCATATCTTCCGACCGAGTCGACACCGAGAGGTTAAGTTCAACTTAACGAACGCGCTAAAGTGCTCCGTGTCTCCGCTTCCCGAGCGGATGGACTCCTCCGTAATGGGTCGTAACTCCCCCGGTGGAGGACGACGACAACGACGACGACGACGCCGGATAGGTCCCGGAGTGCGTTTCCGTGTAAGAGCGGGAGAGTTCGAGTATGTTTGTGTGTGGTCGGATTGGGTGTAGTTACCCAAATTGGCCGACTTGTTTGTCATCGGCATGTTGTGGACCATGACCATGAACCTTTCACTCCTTTCTCTCTTTGTTGGTTTGTCATCCTCTAACTGAAAATCTATTAAACTACATAATTTTTCTCTACAAAATAGTTTCTAATAAAAGATACATTCACGCCTTTAGATTGTTCTGCATACTTATGATATAAAATTCATGACCTTTCCGGCAACGACCAATAAAACTGTGATTCAAATCTATAACGTAATAAGCATAACACGACTCGGTCTAAACCACGTCTCACGCAAGGGTTAACGAAAGAAGGGGCCCACCGTGCTAGAGGATGATGTTGTCCACGGGGCCACAAAATCCACCACAAGTAAGGTCTGTGGATGAGTGATGTCAGCATTGGGGCAGGATTGGTTTTAAGTGACTTCACACTTTGCTCCAATTTTTGCGCTGCCCTCGCCTCGTGTCCAGTGTGTGCTGCGTCCTGGGGATGGTTTTCAACGCCCCGGGCGGGCCAGGGCTCCACTTCGCTGCTGGCCGTCAACATCATCATCATCATCATCGTGCTCGACGCAAAATGGGCAGTGTGGTCCTGTGTCTTGTGGCCGGATAGCAGCAGAGAGCTGGCGCCACAGCATTCACAACGTGCACAAAATGTAATTCCGTTTGATTGCGACAGCGTGAATTATGCTACGGACGAAGCGGTGGAGTGCCTTTGACTGTGTGCGATGGAGTGTGTGTTTGTTAGGGTTTTCAATATTTGATTGTTACCAGCTGGACACGATATCCTTCATGCGATAATATTTACGCCAAAAACCTACAAAAAACTTTATGAAAACGGTGATTTAAAACACACTTTTCTACAAACAAGAAATTTCTCCGAACCTTTTGTGAAAGCTTCAACAAAGACAGTATTTACATTATTTGTTGAACAGACTCCATAAAGATTCGACATATTTGAGAATCGGAAAAGAAGAAACTAGTAAACCACCGTCCACGTCGTCCGGTCAATTGCCCCAATGTGATGCGAATGCAAAGCATAATTTGAACGGGGCGGCTATAAATAGTCGTGCCCGGCCGGACTCGGGCGTCGACCAGAGTATGCAGTTTACTGCATCACGATTAAGACGAATCACCCGCGACGAAGCTACGATGGCGCCAAGGGTTGCAAAGCAAACGACACGAGACACTCGAGATTGAGTCGATTGATTCGGTGGGCTATTCTGCGGCACGTTTTTCATGCTGGATGCGACGATTTCGACGGTGAGGGGACCGTGATCGAGCGAAGGAATTTACGTTTTTTCTAGGACTCGAACGGATCACGAATCACGCCGCAGAAGTACATCACTGGTAGGAGCAAGCATATCTAACTGCACGGACGTTGATGTAGAGATGAAAATAACAACTATTTTTTAAGATTTGAATCAGAGTGAACGGTTGTCATGAGGATTCGAGCCTTAAGTCCCTCTTTTGTGAATTGAAACGTGTAAAATGAGTTATTAGTCTTCACAGAGATTTAAATCTTTGGGATTCGAATCCCAGAAGAGTGAATGAGTGAGTAAAAGAGTTGCTAGTAGAGTTGTGTAAATCTGATTTAGATTCATGAATCTGATTTGAATCTCAAGGTTTAAGGGATTCTTCAATATTTCGTCGAGATATTCATGAATCCTAAAGACACCCCATCAGATGAAAAGTCACCAGCCAAAAATCGGTTGTGAGGCACTTTTATTTTTTGGCCGTATTGTCCACGGCTATGAAAGCATGGTGGAGATTCGTGACAGATCCATGAAAGATTCATGAAGATTCATTAAGGTTTCGAAAGATTCATTAAACTTTGAAGATTCGAATCCGCAAAGATTCATGCATCCATGTGAATGAATCTTAGGTGAAAGATTCGTATGAATGAATCTCGGTAAAAGATTCATTAAGCACAACACTAGTTGCTAGTCATAATAGAGATTCAAGTCCCAAGCAGAGATACGAATCCCAAGTAGAGATTCGAATCCCAAGCAGACGCAACTCTTTTACTCACTCATTCACTCTTTTGGGATTCGAATCCCTTGAAGGATTCAAATAAAAAGTAGTAACAAAAATTATCCGTTTGGATTGAAATCAATCATTCAATAGTAAGATTCAACCCAATCATTCATTCTTACTCAGTACGCACATCACTACGTAGATGGTAGATTTGAACGGAACTCAGTAAATAATTTACCAACAATAATAATGTAAACTAACCAGAATCAGGAGATTAATCATGACCATTTCCGACCAACTTGGAGATGATGTAGGAGAGGCTTCCGTCTGCTGCCACCTTATTACTCATCCTCAACTCGTAATGATTAAAATACACCGCATCATCCTCATTCATCCTCACAATACTTCATCGGCGTCGCCTATCAAATGGCTCCACGCTGAATGAGACTTAATTGTTTCAAGGTACCTCCACGAGCTGCAGCTGCAACCCGCGAAACAAAGTCATCTCGCGATGCATTGTCCGGCACTATCGGCACTATTTCCCCGCCCTCGGCCGTTCCGACGTCTCTTCTGCCCATCGGAAGTCTGGGACGAATTAATACGATGAATTGACATTGTAGTGGGCTTGGAATTAGCAGGAAAAAGTTCATCTTATTTTAAGTTTTATTGCTTGCGTGTTGAGACAGTAATTTTTCCCCATCCCACCCCATCCTCGGATGCCTCCCTCCCTCACCCCCAAAAACCTGAACAAAGAACAAGGCTGCATTGATTTTTCTTCGCTCACGAATCTGGCCGCCCGAAGAACACGTTTGGAAATGGTGCCACCATCGTGTTTTCGGGCTCTAAGTGAAACGATAAAAAACGATAAAAGAAATCTTTGGCTTTGGCAGGAACAAAAACAGAAGCTTTGGCGCGCGCACACACGTGTCTACAGACTTAGCGCGGTCGAGCCTGGAGGACTCCGGTCAGGCAAAAAGCAGTAGTTTCACCGTTTCTTCGTGTTCGCGGCAGCGAAAGACGCAGTTTGTAGCTTAAGGAGGCATTAAAAAAAAAGGTGCACGGATGACCCTTTCCGAGGGCCATGGGGGCTAGTGACCACTGCGCAACGAAAGCATAGTGCAGAGCGAAAAACAAGAAGAAAAACTGTTCGTAACTAATGTGAGACGCCTTTGTGCCGTTGCAGTTGCACAGTTGCACTTGCAGTTGAGTGCAGTTTGGCGGCAGGCTTTATGAAAGGCGTCAATAAGGCCACAACAATAACAAGAGTACGGTGCGTGTGTGCCGAAGCAAACACCACGCTGCTGGGAAAGGGCGAGAAAACGTGGAAAAACAATAAATAAACCCGTAACGAAAACTATTTACGCTCGAGTCTGCAAAAACGCTGCTTCGTTTTCGATTTTAGTTTACCCGTGGTAAAGAAATGATTTCTTGTTTGGTTTGCTTTTTTCTTTCACTTTTTTCCACCAACGTGACAAAGAGCGGCCGAACGGTGGAAAAGAGAGGGGAGGGGTTACGAGAATGATGGAAAACTGTTGAACCCCCCCCCCCCCCCCCCAACTCCCTCCTCACCGCCGGCTATTCTGTGTACGCTTTTCCCAAGCAGGTGGGTTTCGGTTTCACCGGTTCGGCGGCCGGCGGCTGCTCGTTACCATTTTCTTTCGAGGAAAATCACCCCGAACGGTGTAGCACGAGAGGGAGAGAGAGAGAGAGAGAGATGGTGGGAAAAATCCACTCCAAACATTCCACCGTTCGCATTTCGTCGTTCACTTTCGCCGGTATTTTCCATTTTTTTTCCACCGACCTTCCTCTCGTTTGCCTGCTTCCCGCCAACCCACATTCACATTCGACAGGTTGTGACCTCACACAGGTTAGCGGCGAGGTCGGGGCGCGGGCGACGTGGAAAAAAACCAATGTCGAAAGTGTTTTCCTTTGCGCCACTCAAGGTGAATGTATTCTTCAAGGAAGGTGAAAAGGAGATTATTTTGAAAGCAGTATCATCTTTTTATCCTGAGATGAGAGAGGAATTTTCCAAACATTCTTCTACTTTTCGTCGTTGAAAATTGCTCAACAGAGTATGATTGAGATGTTTCCGGCTGTTGTTGAACGAAATGAAGACTATAAAGAGGCAATTCCCAATTGATAAAAATATCTTTTTAATTAACATGCATAAATTACTCTTGGAATGATTGAAATTCTTCTTCTAGTATCCTCCGAATAAACTACCATTGTGATTGATTTCAAACATAAAATATTCTTTGCAGCACTTCTTACAATCCCAAACCGGATTCTGAACGAATCATCGAAAGCCGAACGCATTCACAGTGTCTGTGGTTTTGCTAAATTTAAATTTCGTTCACCACAAACGAGCACAACACCAATGGTAATGCTTATGCTGCGGTGCGTTCTAAGTGTGTCAACGTTCGCTCCTTTAGCTTCGTTGCCCTTTGGCAGGTTTTCCACCGTGGACCAAGCGGCGGCAGCGACACAAAACGTTACACCGCCCCACGTGGGTCTCTCAATCAGATCCCGTGAAAAACAAAACCCCTCCCCGGTGCGTGAGGAAGTGTTTTACTCAGAAGAAGCCGCGTGGTGCTTGCCAAAGGGGGCTCGAGCAAAGACACTTTTCCCCGCCCCCAACGAAACCAACCGGCAAAGGTAATGGATTGTTGTGTCGAGTTTCAGGTCCCTTCCTCTCCCGGCACTCCACCAGAAAAAGGGTCATTTTCTTCTCGCGAGGAAAGAAAGCGTGTGTGTGTGTGCGCGCGCGCGGAAGGAATTTATTGGCCGTGGAAATTACTATTCACATTAACGGGAAATATCCACTCGGGCGGGCAGGTTTCTTCCACCGCAACGCGGCGCAGATTGCCCGACGGCGCGAGGGAAACCGTCTCGGAAATGGGATCAAGTGAGAGTCGTTTTATTGCCGAGGATCACAAGTGCGAATCCCGTCCCATCCACTTTAGACGCCGGGCGTCGCGCGGCGGCGGTCCAATTTATTGGGAAAAGTTGGTAATGGGGATATCTACGCACAGATTTATCGTTTCCAATCGTCAACCTGTTCGGAAGGACTGTAAAACCTCCGGTAACTTGCGTGGCACAGTGGTTTGCGCCGGTGTTAAAATAGGTCAGAAGAACGAATTTAAATTATTTAAATTTAACCAATTTAGACCAGGGTAAAAGCTACGCTCATTGTTCGTTTAAACCAACGACCTTTTAAATATTGACCTCTTACAGGTGTTGCCAGCAGACGTTATCTCGAATGCGGATGATTTTGTCTCTAATGCATTTTGTTTTGAAAAAGCTCATCAGCTGTTGTCGCTAAACCCTCTGGTATTGAAATAGCTAATCGTATTCTATCTCTAACTCTTCTGATTTTGTCTCTAACCCATCTGGGTTTGTCTCAAGACGAAAACAAAGTAATTGTGATGATGCTACATTGTAAAACTCCAAGAACAATAAACATTATTATTTTTGTATGCTTTAAAATATGTTTTACGCATTTTTGAATGATTTTCCTTATGATTTTTTTATATTCATGCATACTTATATCAACTGAGAGGGCAGGATTGTGGTGTTTAACTCGGTGGTATAAACGTACTAGCTTAGATCAATCAATGTCACTTGACAGTTAAAAGAGTGCGTTTATGCTGCCTACTTAGTTGACATACGTATGCTTGCAGATATAAAAAGTACACGCAAAATTGTTCCAAAATACATAAGAATAGGTTTAAAGCTTATACATTTTTTTTTGTTTTGTAGCATAACCACAATAACTTTGTTTGTTCTCTGTTTTTTGCCTGGAGACAAACCTAGATGGGTTAGAGACAAAGTCAGGTGGGTTAGAGACAAACTAAGATGCGTTAAAGACAGAATTCGATGAGCTATTTCAATACTAGATGCTTCAAAGACAAAGTTGATGAGCTATTTCAAATATCGGAGGGTTAGAGTTAGGTGGCAAAGCCTGTATCTTGCTTAAGAATTGTCGATAAGGTTGACGCATGATGTTCAACGTGCATTGTCATACAAAGATAAACCTGATTGTTATTCCAAACACTCTTGTGGTGTTCGCCAGGGAAAACAATTCGCAATGTGCTCCAAGTACTAGTACAGGTCCTACACATATTTTTTGTTGTTCTCTTATCCCCTTTTCTACGTCGTTGATGTGTACAAATGCGTTCCACGTGTCCCCACGGTGTGTCCGTCTGTCAACCGTATGCACCGGAGACCTGGTGCATCCACGATGCACTGCACGTGCGTTCGTAGTTTGAGAAAGCGAAGAAAGTATGTCCATATTATGTGCTCGTTCCTGGTGTTGCACGATGTTGGCATCGAATATTGCACCAGACCACACCAGCTCGGAAAACATCCCTTTTTATTATGTTGTTTCGATGAAAGCAGAGAGTAACAAACATGTTCCAGTTTTAAACGATAGCCTCTCGACGCATCGACTGGGGGTTTTACCGCTATCTTTTGCGTCCACGATAAAGATGTGATGTGTTTCACTCGCGCCAGTTGTGGGCCTTTCTTTTCCGCCCGTTTCGTTCGACACTGAAAGGGCTTCCGTAGGCTCTAATTGATCCATAAACCATAGCATACGAAGTCCGGCAGGTTTATGATTTATTTGACTCACCAAATACCACATTACTTACCGAGGTCGGGGAGGAAATTGCAGCCCCGAGCGAAAATGAGCATGTTTAATGGAAGTGTTCGTTTCTTTTTTTATGATTTACATTAATTTATTGTCCCAAAAATGCCATCAAGCAACGCAGCGCAGAAATCATCGCTCGCGAGCGAGCGTTTGTGCGTTGAAGGTCTCTTGCCAAAATTGTTTCCGGACAGTTCCACCCTGCGCTATGGTCTTTTATTCATTGCCAAACGAAGTGTGCTATCTTCCGTGTTGAGGCAAAACATAAGCAGAAGCCAACGAGGGAAAAAACAAACTCCAACGGTCCATGCTCCGGTGAAGATAAATAAATTATGCAACGGACAAACCCTTCCGTCCGTGGGCATCGGAATTCGTAATCAATCGGCCGGGCGCACGCAAAGGGGAAAAGCAACCATGTCCTTCGACAAAACACTTGTTCCTCTACCGCACTACGGACATGCCGCCACCCTCAACCACTTCCTTCTTCATCTACTTCATCCCACTGCAAAACGACGCTCGTTTGGTTCGGCGTTTCGATGTTTTGCATTTATCAACCGGAAGAGAGAAAAAAAAAAACGGTGGCGATCTTCCGAGCACTTCTTGGTAAGTGCAACAACTTATCCCAGCACGAGGCATACGAGCCCTGTGCGTAAGAGTCTTTGTGTCTGTGCGCGAGCGTTTTTTTGATACCGTGAAGCAATCGCATCCGTTTATGCTGTGTTTATGGTGTCGCTCAAGAACAAGCAGCAAATTTACTTTAATTCGATTAAACGGCTATCAACGGGATTGTGTGTGGCCTTGTTAAAATGGTTTGCCTCTATTTTGTGGTGGTAAAAAAGAAGCCACAAAACTTGGGTGAGCCATGAAGATTGTTACGATAAGAGCTGTGAAAAATGTGTTTCACAAGTTGATGATTTCATTTGAATATTTTTCAAAGAATGCAATCTAAGCTATTTTGAAATTACTTTTCGATGACGAATTGTTTTCATTCATGAGTTATGTTTGTTTATGCATGCAGTGTTGGAAAGCTATACCGAATGGTGAAGCAAGGTAGATACAACTTTTTAAATTGATGACCTTTTGCAACCCTCTTTCGGAGTTGGTGGCGCCGTAAGTCGGTCCCATTAAAGGAAGGAATACGCTTCATAAATAAACAGGCGGTGGCACTTTCGCGGACGTTATTCGGCACAAACTTGTTGGCATCGGTATCGAGGCCTTTTTTTTGACAGACGAAAAGGAAGTTCGAGCGAGTTTTCGCGATAGTGCGAAAAAAAGGGGGTAAAATATCACCAACCATACATGCGTTTGATGTTCGCGTACAAAGGAACAATATGAATCACCCACCAAAAGCTTGTGCGCCTTTTTCCAAAGTAAGAAATAAAAAACCACCCTCGTTCCGCTCGGAATTTAAAGAAATAGCTTTCATTTCCTGTCCGGCCACGGAATTTGAGTACATTTTTTTTCTCGAGCAAAGAGGAAAAGATGAGATGTACACAACACATGAGTGGAAAAAAAAAATTCCCCGCACAAGAAAATGAACACAAATTAAAACCAACGATTAACTTAAGCGACCCGCATCAAGATGCTCATGTTTTGCCCTCGAAAGTCGCCCCCGAAAAATTGAGCCAATGGCGAACAAGACGCATTATTTGCCGGGTTTCTCTTTCACTGCGAAGGTTGCCTAAAAAGCGTACTATGAAGTTGCACGAGGTCCATTTAAATTCGAATAAATGTTTCATACGTGCAAATAAATAAAAACTGCATTCGCAAATGGTCGAATCAGAGATTGTTCAACCATGGAAAACCCGATGTTTAATGTTTCGTACAATGGATGGAATGAGTTCGTGAAATAGTAATGAACAGAGAAAGGTTAGGCACGACCAATTGCCTGCAGGAGCAACATTTCACCATCGTTATATAAATATATCACATACAACGAGAAGCGAGCAGGAAATTGGACGATGATTAAGGCGGAGAAGATCTTCATGAAATATTAAACCTCCTTACGGCGATGCACAACGCACGATCGGATTGTAAATCGTGGTAAGTTCAAGCTAGGCCGCGTGCAAGAAGGCGCCCGATGCGTATGCTGAAGATCATCATCACACATCCCACCCAAACCCTAGCGTTTCTTCCCGACTTGCGTTCTGTTCAAGTCCGCGTACTACAAAACTGCTCTCGATCGAGTTTTGTTGGGCACGTCCCTTCGCAACACTGGATGGATTGTTTGTTTACACATTGGAAAGATTTTCCCGCCGTCTGCCCGCAATGTGGCCGCACTTGAGGAGCAGCATGCATCGCTGCAATGGACGTCGCTCCATCATCATCATCTGCATGTTGGGACCATTAATCAAGTATAATTTATTCAATTATACGTATTTAACCATACTGCACAAACATGGCGAAGCGAAGGAGGAAAAAAAACACCATCAGAAACTCACGAACAAATGTTCGAGGATCGTGATCTTCCCACCAAATTTAAGTTGGGTCTACCGAAAAATTGACGCACCGGGAAATTTCGGTGATCAACAAACTGGTTTCAGTAACGAGCGCTAATGCCGGCCTGTTGCCAAGTCAGTACCGTAGCAGATATGCACTCTAAGACGCTGAGAAACGTTCAACGAAACAGATTTGAGTATTGAAAATGGAGAAGTTGCGCGATGGCCTTGAAGACGGGGAAACCCCCTGTTTCAGCTATCGTTTTATCGCAAGCGTTTGGGGACATAACTCTTACCGCTGTTCCATTTCAAATAATTTCATTCCATTTATCAAATAACGTAATTGCCTTAATTGTTTCAAAAACAAAATTTTAAGTTTTAATCGAAAATAAATTAATTAAGAGGATAAACGACTTTCGTTTATGTCCAGCAGTTGTAACGCTTTAAACTCGTCTTCGTAGGTCGACAACCGGACAACTGTACTTCCGGCAGACACACTTTACGGCTGCCGGAGGAAAGTCTTCTGAATCACCACCTTCATCCACTTCCTTCCTCTGCGATGCGCTGGCTCATGTTGCACATTTCGGCTGCTGGGTCCCGCCATATTTCCCGGTGTCGTCTCAATCAAACGGTTTTCGGCCGGCATTTTCCACCCACTCGGGGGGGGGAGCGGAAAAAGGCGGCAGAAAAAATAATTAAACAAACGAACGAAACGACGAACCGAACGTGAACAAACACAAACGTTGTGTGCGAGTTGCGTTTCGCGTGCGGGCGGAGGCGGCCGAAAGAAATGGAGAGTGAAAACGTGAGGCGCAACATAAAATTATGAGCAGTTTCACTCGGCCGCCGCTTCGATGGTGGGTGTACAAGTGAGGGCGTGGATAAGATGTTTCTTTTTTTTTGGTTTGTGCCGTTTTCATGTCAGTAACCGCAATCCCATGACGTCGTTTGGTATATGGTATCTTGCGGAAGGGGAAGGAAAGAAGGAAAAAAACCCCGGACCAGCCTCTCTTGATAGGAATTGAAATCGAGAGTTTCGACTGCATCATCATCATCACGCCAACGCCCGAAGTCGACCGATGCACTTCAGCACGATGGGCCCGCCAGGGGAGGAGGGGAATAAAGAGGGTGAGCAAGATAGCAGTGTATGGGGGACGGAACGGTTCAAGAGGGTCATGTAGAATCCCGGGACTCCGACGGTTCCGATGCGTTTGTCGATACAGACGAGGTCAACGCAATGGGATGCAAACCCCGCGGGGAAAAGCCATAAAAGACGTCGGTGGTCGCAACGGAACGTACAATGGTGCAATTCTCCCAAATGCAACATATGTAGGATGATGCAGAGTGTGTGTGTGTGTGTGTGTGTGAGAGATGAAAAATAAACAACACGGTTTGAACTGCGAACGATGAACTGATTTACGAGTTTAACAAAGATTAAGTGAAGACTAACTGCTGCACGACACAAAACCTAACCCCGATTCGATTTCCCAAAATGTTCTGCCAGACAATGTTGAAACATTTGTCAACGTTATTTTTTTCCCGAACATTAATTGCACTTACGATAAGAAATTGAGTTCCATAAATCAAACAAGAGGTCACGCTACATGAAACAAGAAACCACATGGTACCACTGGCAATGTTACCATGTCGATCTATTTTTATTTTCGTTAAAATTTCCTTTCCTTTAGCTCTGTAAGTTACTCTCAGAGATTATCACAGAGCACGAGTAAAAATCCAGTAAAACAACTTCCAGTTTAAAGAGATCGTTCGCGACTCCTTTTTACCGCCACGGAAACGTTCAGTGGAGATCGTGGTGTTCCCGACCAGATCCCTGAGGCATTATTCCGGACCGCAGCATTAAGTTGCCATCTGCCATCTGGCCGAACCGGATTTCTTTTATCGCCTGCGTCCTTGAGCATACCGAATTTGCCGGTGCGAGCCGTTTTTTTTAACGGTCGCTACAGTTAATGACGGTTCGAACAAGAGTTTGTTTCGTCATAAAGCGTACGAAAACGAATGCTGAAGCATGCGTGAAAGTGTTGATCATTATCGCGAAATTAAATGCTGGTATCAAGGAGGCGTCAATGCGTTTAGGATGCTTGTAAGTGGGGGTGTATAAAACAGGAAAATAAGATTATGGTATCAAACAGGGTAGTTTTTGTACTTTTTGTAGTGTTGCTTTACAAATTTACAAAATACAATTCATAAGAAGAGGATGGCGTAGCATATTTCGACTTTCTAAAATAAAATTAAAAACACAAGCTGATACATTCAGCGTTGCCGCAATAAAGTCTGCATCGATTCATCGTTGCCACATGTCATCTTATGTTGGCAGATCCACATCGTGAGTCTATTTTTTCAGAGAACACCAAGCGTATATCTAAAAAAATGACTCGCAAAGCCAACCAATTCATCTAACCATTTTAACGATTTCTTCCGAACCACAGAACACATGTGCGCCGAAGGAACGCGAAAACGTGAGCGCGTGAAGTTATGTGTCATTTTATTTTAAATACACAGTTTTTGATATCTTAAATCGTTTCACAACATATTTTTGGCAACCATTGGACCTCCCCGAACAACGTGTTTCGTTGACCAACGGCGCGCGCGGCTAGCGGGCCAACGGAGAGTTTGTCCATCAGTCGGATGCCGTGGAATTAAAATGGCCTTTTTTGTCGCTTTGCTGTGTGTTAAAATATTCCTAGCACGTTCGGTTTCTCCGGCAAGTGTAGAGTTAAGAATCAGCCATCTAGCGATGGCTTTACATCGGTATTCTCTCCATCTCTCCATCCGACAGTTGAATGGCTTGGCGACGGAAAAGCCTTTGGCTAGCTCAGCGGACCCGAAACTATCCTCCAGGGTTTCCCTCGTCGTCATCTAACCCAGCCACCACTTGCCTTGATTGAAATTCCATTCACAGCCTCACAGGGAAGCCGCTCGAGTGGACCACACGCAACTTTCTCGGAAGACTCGGAGAAAAACAAATAAAATCCTTTTCGTAAAACTATCCACAAGCAAGTGGTGAGTATGAAATGAAATAAAACCAAAACCGTTCCACAAGCAGCAGTAGCAAAGGGAGGTAATTAGGAACGCTTTGGCACAAGAAACAACACGTTATCAAAGGACCGGGTTGGACGAGTGTGTGCCAATCGTCCACGCAAGTTCGAAGGCCGCATCGTAAAACGGTTCCAGCAAGGACGAGACAGTTTGGCTTTCTTTTCTTTCCGGACTGGGAAGCAGTGGTCATCAGCTCGTCGTGTCGTCGATACTTGTTACCGTGTATCCTGCTGGAGCTGCCCGGTTTGGCAACGCAGTAATGGCGCCTGCAATCCTGCACCAGTGTTGCGAAAAGAGAGATGCGCAGGACAGAAGAGGAAATGGGAGAGCCACTCCCCTTCAGGACCGTCTTCACGGAGCCGGTTCTCCATTTAATGTTGTGATGGAGGGACTTGTTTTACCCCGAACCAAGTCCTTCGATGGTTTGGCGAACTATAGTAAAATAAAAATAGATACCGCATAAACACACAAAGCCAAAGAAAAGCTATAAGAAGAACTTTCGTTCGAGTTGATTGTTGTACCGCTCAAGGGCAGGAAAGTAGCGATGACCATGATGATAATGATGGCGGTGATGGCCTTTCCATCTACTCGCATCAGGCTACTCGGAAGACTACTAGCATTTTGATAGTCGAAGACACGCCCATCCCCTTGGCTCGGCCGGGGATGCCGGAACCAAAGCCATCATCTGGAATCACTTTAGCTCCCGGTGCAGGCTACTCCCCGGAGGCACTCGGGACGAGGTTCATAGTTCTTCTCACACCATGTTGACATAAGACTCCACACGCACCCTACACGCCCGAGTTCCCCGGCGTGTCACTGGAAGCAGCAGTTTTGTCATATGTTTGTTGCGTCTTTGGAGCGTAGCTTCTCGCTCGCAGGAGCGCACAGATCGTTAATCTTCCAACACCCAGCACCCAACAACGCCAACATGTTAAACAGGGCATCCGGCTCCGAGGGTTGCGATCGATAGCGATTCCATCATAGTTGTTGCTGCTGCTGCTCGGTGTCCTATCGCTCCCCGGGTAAACCGGAAATGGGAATATGTAAAGGCACGTGTTTTTCTTCTCCACTGTAACATCGAACGAACGTTGCCCCCGGGGGCAAAGTGTGGAATGACAAAAGTGCTAGCGCATCGTAAAAAGGGTTCAGAACATTCCTCACAGGCCGGCAGTATCGAAAGGATGGAAACCAGCATCCCATAACGTGCGCAGGGCGATTAAAGCAGGGTCGGGTTTGTTAGGGGTGAATTTGATTGCATTTTCTACCGTACCCAATTTCTTAGAAATTGAAAACGAACTGATTCTCCAAAGAGCGGATCATCATGAATTCGTAATGAGCTCTGCTTTTGGGCCGTCTTTTTTTTCCTCTGACTCGTTCCCAAAATGCAGCTTACAGATTTTGTTTAACCTCATTTTGTCGGCCGGGCAGGCGAAGGACGCGTCAGCGAATAATAACAGCAGCAGCAGCGGCAGCAAGCCGGTCGTTGTGGTTCCGACTGGCCTACATTTCCGCGTCGTCCGGTCGCCGGAAGTGTGACACATAATTCAATACCGGGCCTGGTAAAGCACGGCTAAGCCTTGCTCGGAAGCTGCTTAGGACTTGAGATGGAAATATATTCTCGCTTCGGTCGGTCTATAACCTCGTGTTCAAAGGAAGAAATAAAATCCACGGACGTCTCGCGTCTGAACGGTTTACAAAGTCTCTAAACTTGAAAGAAATGATGCATCGCTTAAAGTTGTTTATTATTCAATAAATCCAGTTTTGAGATTTCGAGCTTCTTTAAGGCTTAAACATTAATTAACAAATTAAGCAACAAACTAAGACCATAGTCCAGTCATAAGAAATCTAGTAAACGTTTTGCAACATACATATGCATGACAGTGAACGCGCAATGTTTTGCAGCAATCGCCTCACAGAGATAAGGCGTGCTTATTCAAACTTCTTATCAGTATCGTCCCAGCCTATAAAACAAAAACGATGATCATTGCGAATTGCACATTCATTCCATCAGCTTCACGAAACAGGAAATAGATCGTTTTTTTTTGCTTACTAGAAATTGTAATCTTTCTTCTTTGAAGCTTCTTTCTGACTCAAATCAACAGTTGCAACCGTACAGGGTTTCTTTTACAAAAATGCAAATACCATGGGCAATATAATGGCATACGCTTCGCGCATTGCATTTGTACATTGCAGACGGTTTGGCGGCAAAGAGCATGTACCTTTAGCTTATCGCTGCCAGCTGTCTTTCTGCATGATTATACGCTCTGTGTCATCAGAAGGGAATTACCTTACGCCAAAGAAATGATCCGCTTCTCTCCGACTCGTACAATCTCGAGCTCTAGTATTTGATATACATGTCATATTTGACCAGTCTTTACTTCCGCCTTCACCCTACAATTTTTTACGCTTGTGTTCATCCACCCGTGCAGACATCGCCCAGGGTCACACGAACGGGGTGATCGATTTGTAAACAACCGTATGACCGACGGATGTTTGAGGGATCGTTGTTTGTTCCCAGTGGTGCATTTGTATTTGCCTTTCTCGGTCCTTTCCTCCGTGGGTTGGAGGTCAAAAGTCGGTGGTTGATAATCTTTACCGAACATCCGGTCGCTGAACGCACCGGGAGTTCACGATCTCGCACGATCTTACCAGTCAGACGCATGTTTCGTCCTATCAACGGGAAATACCCTTTTCTGCGATCATTGGTAATTAATGCTTCTTTGTTTTATCTTCAAGTAAGACAATATTTTATCATTCGATTTACCTGCTATGAAATTCTCGCGCCATTCCGAAACTCGCTGCCAGTAGGTGCTTCGATCGACGCGCTTCGTTGAACGATCACTGGATTTAGTCGACACGGGAGAAGAAGTAACCGGCACCAGAAGCGTGCCCAGAACTAAGCCCAGCAAGGCAAGCGCTAGGCGAAGATGCTGGTTTGCCATTGCGGTACTGGAGGAACATCTGCTGTGATGAAGCAGGCCTTCGGCCGGTACTTTCGGTTCTTCCTGTTGATAGGGATTCAATTTTCTTCGCTTTCTTCGCCGTCCATCTTCATCGTGAGCCAGCCTGCTGTTGCCCACGGCCTGCTGATGCAGATGCTGCTTGCATTGTGCTACGTTTTCTTGTAACAAATCAAGTTTCCCGTTGTCATCGCGACCGGAAGAAACTACCGAAATTGCCAATGGTCGAACATGACGTTTGAGTGGTTCCATTGTTTTCACGCAATTCCACCGTAAAACCCGGCCCACGTGCGGGGATGGAAGTTACCGTGGAGAGAACCACAGCAGTGCCAGAACACCGATGCAACGCACTACCGACTACTGCACTCACGTACACTGCTGCTGATGCTGCTGCTGCACATGCATCGAACGGGCATTCCGTCAGACCAACACGAGCAAGCCACACTCTGTAAACACATCAGCACAGGCGTCTTCCAGGCAGCGGCGACGTTCCTGCACCTTTCCGATTCTCTTCTTTCTCCCGGTGGCCAACTAACACTGGGCCATCTTGTCGCCGTTGGGCGTACACTTCACTTTTTCTTCAAGAACGAATGTTTCCTCGCCAGGGGAAGCTGGAAACAATATCAACACAATGAACAGCAGGCGAGGCGAAAAAAGCAGGTGAATTCCACCGACCGGAAAAGGGCGTCGAATGCTATTGCGAAACGGAACAAATGTGGAGGAAAATTTCCACGAAAACTAGCATCGAAGCGATGGCCAAGTGTTGACGTTGACCTTTCCCTTCTTTATTTTTTCTTTTTCTCTCCCGGGGGAGGTTTTCTGGTAAACAACTACACTTCAGGCTGCCCGTCGCTTGGAAAACAAATAAATCGACCTCGCGAACACAATGCGTTTTTCTGCTGTCGCCACGCAGGCGAATGGAAATTCGATAAAACAGTGAGAGCAGGATGAAAAAAGGCCAAACAATATAACACACACGCAACACAAAGGACAATCTTCGCACGCTTGGAAGATTCCGCAGCGTCCCGTATCGTCACGAGGGCTACTAACCGTACATCCAACACGCTTCACGGTCTGACTCGAACTGACGATATGATTTTTCTGTAGACAGAACGAAACTGACAGCAGTAGTGTTGTGCTTCTTTGACGAGATTCATTCATATGAATCTTTCACCTAAGATTCATTCAGACGGATTCATTAATCTTTAAGGATTCGAATATTCAAACTTTAAAGAATCTGTAAAAACCTTAATGAATCTTCATGAATCATTCATGGATCTGTGACGATTCTCCAGGATTATTTCATTGACGTGGATCATGCGAATAAAAAAAACCAAAAAGGTGGGCCCCTCTACCCATTTCTGGCTCATCACTTTTCATCAGTTGACGTATCGTTGGAATTCATGCATCTTTCGACGAGAGAATCTATAAAACGCAAAGATTCATTCCGATTCATGAATCCGAATCTGAATTACACAACACTAGACAACAGCGTTGTTTGTGTGACCAACATATTTACCTTATGGGCAAGGTTTGCTAAGCTTCATGCACCTTGGCCACTATTTGAAATGATTAATTTGTCAATAACTTTTAAATTACAGAACTATTCCACACTCTCGTTTGGAAGGTATTTTCAAGATTACTATTTTTTGAAAAAAATGTCTTCAGTCCTTGGATTTTGGTAAAATAAAGTGTTTACGAATCAAGTAAAGTAACCTTGGTCGGATAGTGCTAAACTACTCAATTTGTTAATTACTTTTTAGTTACTGAAGCAAGTTTCACAATTGACCACTTGGATTAAAGATATATTCTAGATACACTAATTTATGTAAGAAAATATGTTTCCAGGTATTGTAGTTATATAGAAATTTGGATTCCAGAAGAACGTCCTCCCCACGATTAACGGCATGTTCATAATGTTCCTATTATTTTACGGTAGGTGACGCTATCTTTAGAACAATTCAAAATTGCCGCTGCACGCCATTTTCAGAATCAAAGTTCGGATTAAATAAAAAAGGAAACAAATAGGCCTGTTTTTAAGAATTGTATGTTAGAATTAGTATGACTAGAAAACACGTGATTTTGTTTTCGGTGGCTTACATCAAACCTTATTGCTAATCGTAAGTATCTAAATCGCAAAAGGACGAAGACGGCAGCATGCAATGGAGTGTCATGGAAAAAAGGGATTATTGTTCGTTCATTCGTTTTAGTATTGGATGCCAGTTGGGCGTTGAGCTCAGTTCGAGTAGTCACGTTGTTAAAATGGCCGCTGCCGATGGATCGGCACTGGTGGAAGGCGCCATTCGACAGGCGTCTGTTTAATGCTGTATTCTATCGTAAGTTGTGGATCAGCTCTACCGTTTCCGATTGGTTTGGGTACGGGAAGCACTCGTGTCGGGGCAGGAATGGGTGGAGGAACGGGTGCCAGCCGGAGGACAGTGGTTAAGATTGGCCGATACTGCTGATCGTCACTGACGTCGCAGGTGGATGAGTGGTACTTAGGTTGGGAGATTTCTCGTCGGACCATCGTACTGCCTCTGATAAGGTGGATATTGTGGTTATGTTGTATGGAGGCAGCATTCACCGGTTCCCGTGGACTTGTTCCACGCACCTTATATAACCGCCACGGGCGTCTATTCCACCGTGTACAAGCGGCTGCCGAAGGACACTGGCGACTCCTGGCGTACAACACCATCAACACCAAGAGGAGAATGGAAACGAGCACCACCAGGACCGATACGGTGAGTAAATGCCACAGAGGACCCGGTCCAGATGAGGCAGGCCCACTATCGAGGGATCCACCTACTCCGGCGTGCTCACAATACGGCGGATCGAAACCGGGATCGCAATGGCAATGACCCTCACTGTTACAAACCCCTCGTCCATAGCAATTGTGCGTACAGTGCTTTCCTCCTAATCCCCTCGCGTTTAGCCTCTCGATTGTTTCACAATGCTGCCGATAGCACATCTTTCCATCGCCACATGGTGCTCCATCAGGCACGAACGCTGGAATTTGGCCCCGTTGGTCAGGCCCCAGGTCTACGTACGCCGCATGGCATACCACGTACCTTTTCGTTTCGTTGCCTTTTCTGACGTTGTGCCGTTGATCCCCATTGTACACACCCAGTTCTAGCTCCTCCTCTTGTTTGTGGTGATGGCAGAAGAGCACTCCACAGAGTACGTCCGCGGTATCACACTTTCGATAACTCTCTACTGGACGACCCTGATACCCGCAATTGCCATACTTGGTGCCGTGCGAGTTGCTCGCGTAACAGGACTCACTGGCAGCGCGTCCCGATGGACCCCACAGGGCCCGGCACTGTTCCGTTCGGGTCCTGCACTGTCCCCCGACGCAGTATGCTTCTCCACCGGCACACACTTCCGTGTCCCGTCGGTGCACATCCGGGGGGCAATACTCCGACCGGCCGGTACAGTACTCGGGAAGATCACATTCACCTCGTTCAACCCGGCAAGGAATGGCCGCTTCTCGCAGTTGACAAGTGGCTAGATCACAGCAGTCTCCGGTGGCGCACTCTGCCTCCTCCCGCAACCGGCACGTGGCCGCATCACAGCAGTGATTCTCACACGCCTCCTCCAGCCCACAATCACACTCCTCGCCCGCCTCGACAAACCCATTGCCACAACTCGCCACCGCCAACTGGGACGGACGGTTCCTAAGGCAATGGTGTAGACCTCGGCTAAAGCCCATCGCCAGCTGCTCCACACTACAGTTGCTCCAGTGCTGCAGCGGCAAGCCCGTCACCGAATGGGTCATGACGCAACGCTTGGCCGGACAGGTACAGTTCGCGTCCTCATCATGCTCCATCGAGAAGCTGTGGCCCATCTCATGCGCCAGGGTGCTAGCCTGTACGCCTAGCGTTTCCGTGTGTATCCGCACGATTGCACCGGAACTCTGGTCCGAACACATACCACCGACCTTCGCCTTGCCGATTACATTTTCCCGGAACTCGACCGTCGTCAGTAGCTGTGCGTGGTCATGGGGGTATTTATTCAACAGTACCCGAGCCCGGTGGTCCAGGAAGTCTTTGAGTGTGTCTTCCGCTCGCTGGGATACGTTGATTTGATCCTTTTCACTCCATATCACTATCTCGGTGAGCGCGATGAAGATGTTTAGTGGGTTGTATAGCTGTGGAAAAATAGACGGAAAGATGTTAGACTAATTTTTATAGAAGATAGCGCCCTTTTCGTAGAAGCTACTCTTATATCTTAAACACTTGCATCTCCAGCTTACCATATTGATATGATTCACTAGACTTGCACAGTATTCCTTCACGTGCCATTCGTTACGGTTCAGCTTCCGGTAGAGCGAATTGTCGACCACGAGCAGCAACTCCACGTACCTCGAGTGTCGGTTGGCCTGATAAGGTCCCTTGATGGTGGTAAAATGGTTCCGCCTAGTTCGACGCTTCACCGACGGATGTCGGTTTGGTATCTGCAGTCTAGTTAAAGTACGTGTAGTCAGTGCGATCAACGATCGGATGGTTCGCTGTGAGACAATCTTACCTTCGCAAAAAGTGCACCCCGCTCGATTCGTCAAACTGGATCTGGAACGTTCCTTCCGATCGTTCCAGTGTCGCCCGGATGCGGCCATCACAGTTGGTCAGTTCTATGTGGTCCAAATCGGAGGATCTCTCCCGGTACTGCTCGCACCCGCCGGTCGTTGGCCCACCTTGACTTCGGATCAGTTCTAGGACGGTGGCCTTGCCCTGGTGACTGTAGGTCAGTGTTGCCGTATCCTTCTTATCCGATGGCATCAGAAGCGGATAAATCGGATTAAGGACGGCGTCGTCTTCGTAGGTCGCTACGGGTGGAAAGATGAAGAAGGAAAGATGTAGAAAAGTGTGATAGAGTAGTGGATAAAATTGGAATACAAATTAAGTAAGCGAAGGGCGTGGCCGGTTGAGCGAAAGGTTAGGAAAACAATAAAATTTACCCCCGCAATAAAGTGCTAGCAGGATGTGTGGAATACCCTTTGTGCACAGTGTTCTATTTCCAACCAATGAATAGGTCATAAGTATTTTAACACGTAAATAATACTCTCTTGTATAATGGAAGGTTAACAATTAATTAAAACACGACATAAAATCACATTATTGAAGCCATAGTTTTTGTGCCATATACGTTAGAATTTTTTTTATTTATACCCAAACCCACTGTGCTCAATTCCGCTCGAATAAATGAACTTCCAAAGACGCAATCGTTGAAAATGAACTGAAAGAACGACCGCTTGCATTATTGCACCTCTCTAATACGAGAGAATGTAAAGCGGATGCCTTAGAGATGAAGCTGCTGAAAGAAGCCAAGAAAACGAAAGCCAACGCAGCAGAAGTTCTTTGTTGTCTCATCGGGGACTCGCACCCAGCTTCCATTATGGGGTGTCCGCGAATCGAATTCCTCCCTTTTCTCCTCGCTGCATTCGTTTTATTCGATTTTATTGCAGTTTGATTGCTTCTGCCAACTGCGCAACGATCCGCGGGATGCAGCGGCTCGGTTGCATAGAGTTAAGGATGCTTATGTGGGATTTGGGAGAAGTAGAGAAGCTCCATTTTCGACAGGGTATCATGCAATTTTGCAAGCAGCACATCGCAGGCGATAAAATCCACGACGTGAGAGTGGATGGAAAAAGGAACGTCCGCCGCCTTATCGGAGCGCGAGTGCAATGGTTTACTTCTCACCCCTTAGCGTTACGACTATTTCGCTTGACGGCATTACCATGGCAACGCACCCCCGTGCACGTGGAACTCACACCAAGCCCGGAGAATATTTTCCCCGGCTAACGCTCGTTCTCTCTTGCTCCAACACGACAGAGCATCAACAAAGCCAGCTGTGTTGCCTTACGTTGGCGTTCAGCGTCGAAACTGGGTCCATTTTGACGTGCGCCCGGGAGGGTGGCGGGTGTTCGGCGGGGGGCTGGGTTTCTCTTTATCTCGCGACGCGTCCGATCAGCTGTTCCGGTGTACTCTCGAGGAGCGCGTGCCGTGAGAAAGGGCTGCGTTTGCTCGACCCATTCCCAAACAAGACCAAATCGCGATCTCCCGATGGGGTGACGTGGGGTTGGTGGGTGGTGGGTGGCAGAACGTTGTCATATCAAGCGTAAACAAACTAAGATCGTGTGTTCGTCACGCCCAACCAGGCGCCTCCTTTCGGTTCTCCGTCGCTTTTTTGCCTTCTTCTCAGACGAGGAACGGAAGAAAACGGTGTGTTTATGAATGCACTTTTATTGATTTGATTGAGTAGGGTGGGTTGAGAGAAACGGGAAGATTGTGGTGCAGTTTATCGTTTAGAGGAGACTCACGTGCTTTTCCATCGTCTCGTGCATTTTCTTGGGTTCTCGCACTATTAACACGAGATTGTAATGCAAAGACGGTGCCGAAGTAATAATCGAGCTTGTTAGTATGGTTTCAACACGAAAGTAGACGATTGCTACAGGTAAAGTTTGGTCAACAAGGTTCAAATCATGCATTGATTGAGCCAACGAAAGATTTAAAATAGAAAATAGAGTTAGTGTAGGGCAGAACGGAAATGTTTATAAAGCACGTGCCAAAATGTTTTGTTCATTTGTCAAATTTAAGTAATTTTATAACAGCTGATGTCCTAAAAGATTTAGAAAAAATGTGTCCTAAAAAAAAAAGTGTTTTTAAACAAATATTTATGAGAAAATTGTGCCCATCCGATGAATTTTCATTTTAGCATCAAACTTTATCCTCATAATCTACAGCACAGTTTAAATTAAATTATAAGAACACGTTAAAGTAACTGTTATTCTCGATTCTACACTGTTGCCAGCCAGTTACGAGAAACGCTTACCAACCATCGTTTTCAGATGATTCAATGTGTCTGGGACAGCCCCACCGCCACCTGTACCATGACTAACCGTCTCTGTTTACACGCTAGACGGTGGAAACTCGGGCGGCCGAAGGAAAAAAACCCCAACCAAACGAGTCCCTTTTAAAACAGGTGCCAACGCCGCGAAACGAAGCATTAACATTCGCGCAAGTGGTGAAAAGCATCCGAAAGGAGGTTTCTTTAATTTCCAGTCCTGCCGAAATGGAACGAACTTCATTTCATTACCAACCGCGCGCAAAGAGCCCGGCGGCCCCCACAGACACCGACCGCTTGTCCCCTCCCCCCACCTCCCTCATCTCCCCTGGCTGTCCGATGACGAGCGGCGTTCCCAAAGCAAATCAAAACCAGACCAGACTGCAAACAACCATACAACACACATACACCGCGAATAAAAAGAACCAATGAAGCACATTCCGTCCTGCACCGATTCGATGGCGGGGGTGGCTTTAGGGCGACCGGAATGTTGGAGCGTCCAACATTCCGAAAGGGCCCCCGCGAGCCCCGATTGTTTGCATTATCAATATTGTTATTGTCCTTTCCACGAAACGATGTCCTTTGCCACCGTCAGCTGTTTCGCGCGATAGTCAATATTTCGAGCGAATGATTTTGTTTAGCGCGTGTTGGCTTTTTCGTTCTGCGGGCTTCGAGGACGAACATCCTTCGCGTCCGTTCGGTGGAAATTTTACGATTAACACTCGCTGTTGGGGCGACAGCATCTGGTTGCGGCTCTGCAAAGATGGACTGCGGACGAATGCGGGATGGCTTTTTGGAAAGTGTGCCAATGGTTTGGATAATGATTAAACTTCTCCATGGCGAACCGGAGCCGGGAGCGAAAGGTTTTGCTGCTCCGCACTCAAACTGGACCGGGTGTTTCGGCAATCGCCTTTAATAGAATGTTTCCGCGGCGTCCGACAGCGCTCCAATGCACCACTTTTGGGATGATCGATGCCAAGTGCCATTACTTGAGATATGTCTGAAGTTGATGTTAATTTTAGCCTCCATCCCTCCCTGAAGTAGGTTCCATGCCGTTTCACGGAGCTCGTTCAGCTTAGGAGGTGAATTAACTTGCTTCGTGAGCCGATGCAAAGTATGAATGCGTTCGCTTGTTCTCGTTTCCCATTAGTCATCGGAAAGGCAACCGCCTCCACTAGCGCCCGTACGGCGGGCCCAGAGAGAAAGAAAACTATATTAAGAAACATTGTTGCGGACCGGAAGCCTCGCGCTTCGCGACCGGAAGTTCCGTTGCAAAATCGGACCGGAAGAAAGGGCAATGGTTACGGGGAATGTTCTATCTGTCGTTGTGGGTGTGTGAGTGCGCGTGGGGTGGGAGGTGTGTTTCAGTATCCATTAAAGGAGCCAACTTCTTGGAAGCAATCCATCTACCGATAGGATATCGGTTGCGTTTCGTTTTACGCGAATCATTCGCGATGGACAATCGTCGGAGCATTTGGGATTTGGTAGTCTTTTAATTCATATTCAATTCAAGTTTTCAGTGAATCCCAAAAGTTAAAATTAGTATGGGCCGAGTAAAAGAAAAAATGAAGCAACAAAAGAATTATCGGTCTTTGATGCTATCATATGTTTGTCAAAAATTCGACAATTAGTATAAAATACAATCATAACATTAAGAGGTTTAAATCATGTGTTTAAGCTTAAATGAGCTTAAAGTAAGGATAGGATAGCAATTTGTTGCATGTTTTTAATGCGATTAAGGAAAATGGTTTGGAATTGTTCATAAAGTTATATTCCAGCAGACACAAGCGTTAAAAATATTTTATTATTTCAAAAACACGCTATAGAATCATTCTAATGTAGACTTCTCAAAATATCTGTCTCATTTAAATGATATGCGTTGCAGTATTTTACAAGTTATTACATTAGGTACAATACTATTAAATATGACAATCCTCTTTAGTTAGTGAATGAGATAATAAATAAATATATTATTTTATGTAGGCATGTTTAGAGCAATTAATATGCATTGCCTCTTGTCTAGTAAAACAATCATATATCAATTGGGTTGATAATGATTGTCTTAATAGTTTCCTGGAGGCTTTCAAAGAATTTTCCACTGCGTATTGTTGCAGCAAGCATAAGTTTTTGTTTTTCAATAACACTGGTAGGTGCACCAAAAAACAATTGCAGCTGCTGGATGCGAGATTACGCTTCCGAGAAGTTAGTTTAGAGATTAGGTTAAGTCATTCGCTAGACCTACCGCCGACATATGTCTGTTATCAGTAGCGGAAGCGGGAGTGGAGAGTAATAGGAACAACAACAAAAACAGCCAGCCTCTTGTTCTGACTCGACTCAAAGCCACGGGTTTACTTACTATTAAGCGATAATAGATTCTCTCCGTCCTTGTGCGGTGTGCCAGGTTCCGTTGAGGATGTCCTTACGTTCGAAAGGGTCGTGATCAGTAGAAGCAGCAGCGCCGCAACCATCGACAGCTGATGATAAGCTGCCGGCCTTGATCGGTGCCTCTGTTTCCCCACCATTACGAGGCGGCTCGATATGGTACGGTAGGTAACGTATATCACAGAAAGGTTGAACCGTTGGGAAAAAACGAACTACTATGAAGAAATCCGGGCTAAGGTCAGGCCAGAGATTCAGCTCGGGAAACTACCCTTTTACACACTTTTATGATCCTCGCGTTTTCACGCCGGTTTCTTGTGGGCGAGTGGGTGGTGGCCAGAAGCAAATGCGAGAAAACGCTAAACTACCGGCGGATCGAAAAACACGCTTACACACTTCACCTGGGCAGGCGGTCGTTTCGCGTGCATAAAATAACCCAGTTTCGGTGGGTCGCCCAATGTCACCGTATTTCCCGGCGCACCCCTAGCTCGCCTGCGGGGGTTGGAACCCCACCGACTTGCAGGATCGATCGTGCGTTCTTTTAATAAACTGACGGCGTGAAATCTACGCCCCACCGGCTCGTATCACTTTTCCTTGGCGCTTTTCCATCAATCTTCAGCCCTTTATGAGTTGCGGTAGTTTCATATTTGTTTTTCATCCACAAAAAATGGTTTGTCTGTTCGTATTCAAACACCGATCACTGATGAGATAGTGCATCCCTTTTTCCGCACATTTAAAATTAATCGTGCCACCACGGAGGATCGTTTAACCGTTACGAACCGTTACTCAAAGTGTCCGTTACTCGCGGGGGTTGAATGCGAAATCTTCGCGGGAAAACTGGTGACTCCCTCACACGGCGACCAGCACGGCGTCCGTTCGGAGCACGACTGACTCAATGCTGACTCGCCATCGATGGCGGCGTCGCTTTTCTGATGGATATATTCACGGTGCTGCACACTACCTACGGTCGCGACTACACCGCATCCTTTATGCTGCTCCCCGGCCCGTTCTTTGTGATGCCGACGACATTGTGGGGGGCCAGCTCTCTTTCTCTTCCATCGAATCGTCTTTTCTCTCTATCTACATCCCCTTTTTTCTAGCGTACTCTTCCTTTCTCTCTCTCTCTCGTCGACGGAGAAGCTGGGCGATAGTTTCCCACACGGAACGACTCCCCCCGGTTCCCGTCACCGTTTGTTTTTCCGGTCCCTTCCTGCCGCTCGGACGGAGGAGGTTCGTCTCGGGCAGACGATAAACACGAGCAAATAGTGTATCTCGACGCGGCCCCAGTCATGGCGATGTCTGGCCGTGGTTTTAGCTTTGTCAGTGGACTGCCGCAGCACTTGTTCTTGGGATTCGTTCGTTCTTGGAAACCTATGCGCACTAACCTAACTACGTGCGATGCGAATTGAACGCACTCGCGAAACATGGAGCTGCTGCAGCTGGGTGGCACATGGTGCGAAATGTATGGACCCACGGACGAACGGAGGCAAACATAAAACGACCGCCAGATTAAATAAGATGAAGCAACCGAAAACTCGACTGATCCTACGGCCGCGACTGTTACAACGTAAGCATGGAAAAAAAAAATAAACTGAACCATATACGAGTTGTGCGAAAATTACCACAAAAGGATACACACATGTTAACCCGTTCGTGTGAATGAACGGTGCAGAAATGTGCCCCCCCAACGCGCACCGTCTGCTCGCTACGCACGTCCCCAATAACGCCAAGCATGCTAGGCAGGAGTTTGTGGTAGCATAAATGAACATGTTCTACACATGGTGTGGTCGGTGCACTGCGTGTGTTTTACCTTTTCCTCCTTTTCCTTCTTCTAAGCAAACCATCCCGGGGCTACCGTTGCCATTTTGAGTAGTCGCTCGCGGAATGAAAAACATGACCCAAACGAAAGCCACGCCGCTGGCCGGATGCTGTAAGACATTCCCTTCCATCGCAAGACGCAAGCAGCGAGACGCTCCTTTTTCAAGGCGCCAATCGGGGGGTACGGCACAGTGCAACTGGTTTCGGGTACGCATTCATGTGCCTTTTTTCCTAATTCAGGGTAAGGTAACGCGACAGCTAGCGGGAGGAACTGAGGCGGAGGTCACCGAACCGATTGCTGATTCTTCTTAGGGAAAATTACGTAGGATGCTGGCGTAGAGGAGTGCTTAATGAATGCAGTTAACTATTACAGCAGCATCCCGGAGCAATGGGTAACAGTTTTACCCTGTTTTGATTCTCATCTCCCTTTATGGTTAACCTTTCTTTCAGAAACCTTAATGAATCTTTCTTATAACAAGTTATCTCTTAGGAGACTTTCATTGAGTTTTGTATTGTTTTGTATTGGCTCCATTCTGTTATGACTATTCTAAATATGTATATCTTAAATTATTATATCCATGTTAATTGCAATTATACTTCTCTTTTTAACTGAAAACTACTTTCACACACGATCAACAGCAATTGTGTCGCGACCACACCAGACAATAGAAGCTGATTCATGCACGTCTGATTACAATTCTCGGTAGATGTGATTAGCAATAATTACTCCAATGCATCACTCCTTGCTATGGTTAATGTGGAGCTCATTCCATCCCCTGTCCGTGATTGTCATAAAGGGAAATTCACCCCCATCGCATGGTATCGAATTGGCAAACCCTTTACGATGGGTTTCCCTCTCCATTTTCTAAGCAATTCAATCAATAATTTACCCTGAACTGATATCAAATTTCTTTTGTCTTATAATAATCTAGGAGAAACATTTAATAAAATTGTTTAAAATGCATGATCTCTAATGATCCTTAGTGAACAACTTTGAATAATGCGATTAAAATTCATTTTTACTTTGACTTTGCAAATAAAAATGCAGTTATTCAAATCCAAAATGGGTTTCATTTAGAGCTTGAAACACATGTTCAGAGTAGTAACTTGAAAATATTCAAACACCTATCAAATCGCTCCACATCAGACATTTGGATTTTTTACCCCTGTAGAATCTAGTATCGAAGATTTTATCAAAAATATATAGCACCTGATTCATAATAGTTAAGTAAATATATCTTTTGGCAAACCCCGTGTTACTAATGGTGCGATTTAAGGTTTCACTAATATTACGAAAAACAATTGCGATGAATAATAAAATCTTTCCTGCTTTATTCCGATAGTTCCAACCATGAATCATTTAATTTGCGGCCTTAGACGCGGTTTACAGTAGCAAACTGTTACATGATAGAGCCAGAAAAGTGGTTTTGCACGCCCAAAAAAAAAAGAATGATAGTTTTTTAATGTCCAATCCAACATGCATTCACTTAAATATTCCAAACGGAAGCCGTCTGCAGCATCGCTTCCGAAGTCAATAAACTTTACACTTCCGATAGGGCATGGGAGCGAATGAAATAGTGATGAAGCTCTTCTTGTTCGTTTGTTGTGGGATTCCCGAAAAAGCTCGACTCTCTCTCGGGAAGTCGGGGACTTGTAGTCGTAAAGACAAGGAGTCAAAGCAGGAAGCAGGAAGTGAAGCGCCCATGCGATGCAATCAATCGCGCAACCCACGTCGTGTTAACGGGCGTCCGCAAGAACCACCCATTAGCGCCGCGCCAGGTCCTGTTTCGCCGTCAGCCCGTCCCGCCTTTCGCACACCTGGGCCTGTCTGGATCCTGCTCAACTGGGACGGTTGTTGGCTTCCTAACCTTGACTGCAGTCCTGCGACGGCGAAGCACGAGACGCGCATGTTTGTGCGAGTGTTCGTGATGTCTGCATGTAACATTGGGGATTTGGGGCGGTAGGTGCCACGGGAGTTCTTTGTTCGAGTTCCGCCAGTTTCCGATGCGCTCTCGAAATGAGCGGGGGGAGGTGGGAAAATGCATCCCTTATTTCGGGTCTCTGTCAAACGGCGGGTTCAACGGTCGCCGTGCGGACCAATATGAGATGCGCCCGGTTCGGTTTCGGAAGCTCGCGTTCGGGTAGGTCAGTTCGTTCTTTGTCCCAGTGAGTCTCGGGGGTACGACGCATTGGTGAAAGGATTTCCATCAAACGTGCGAACGCTCGCCGGAAGCTTCGGAGCCAACCGTCGGAAGGACGAACGTAGCGTTGTTTGGTCTATTTCGGTTCATGTGTCGGTCGATCGTAAAGGGATGTAGATTTGGCTTTATTGCCCTCCAATTTAAGCGCTCCTTGAAAGGATTGCCAACATTAAAACCGCGTACCAGACGTTGCTCGGAAACTACTGCGCGTTTAGGTGAACGAACTCGATTTAGGTAAAGGTGAGGGCATAGATGTCCATTTTCTTCTTCTGAGGCTTCCTCTAGTGCGCTGACCTCCGGACTGTTGCATTGTAACTATTATTAACTGTTGACAAAGGACATGGTTTTGGTGGCTGTTCTTTGTAACCGGTTTGACCCAGTCAGAAGAGTGATAGTTCATTACCTTTCGAGTTAGTAAGCTGTATATGTAAACAGTGCACAGAATATAGCCTTTTCTTGCTAGTAATGTAATAATATACCTAAACAAGGCACTGAAAGTATTTTTTTTAAATCCGTAATTTAATTGATTTGGCAATGTTTTTTTTTACAAATTGCAAAATTTTCAGCAGATAAAATAGCATCAAATGTCTGCAGTAATTGATGAAATAGAGTATAATACCAGAGTGTTTCCTCGCGCCGCCGCTGATTAGTTAATCTTGATAAACCGTATTTATTCGTGGCTTTTCAAAAAGTTTTTAGTCTGACGAAATATTTCATAATTGACCAACGATTATTTTATCATAAAATGTTGCTTTTCTGGGTTTCTGACCAAAAATAATGAGGAATTTCGTATCCGTTAGTGCATTATCATGCCGTTTTTAAGTTTCATAGTTTCATGAAAGTGTGAAATGAGTAAGGCAGTATTCAGCTGATGTTTTTGTTCTTTCAATGAAAATTCAATGCCCTGGTATTAATGTACAACAACAAAACTAAAATATTATTTAATTTTCAATTGCATCATTCATTTATTCATTATCGTCCTCCTACTGGAACTTTCCGCCTGTGTCCAAAACAATTTTAAATCTCCATTATAAAATCGATAACATCGAGTTGTCCCTGAAACATTACGCTAAACAATCGTGCGCCAATCTGGTACGATCTGGGGGAGGAACCAGCTCCTCATTATCGTTCGACTGCTAATTGGTGAGACATCCCGGCATGCATACAAATGAAGACACAAATTGTCCCAAAGCTGACGTAATGGAAGTTACCAAATATCCCTCGATTTCAGGAAATTTATGCCATTACCGACTTCCTGAAATTTCATTTACAGTTCTTTTCTTTTTCAAATAACATTTTTCCTACTCGTTTTTACTAAAATCAAAGACCAAAGTTAACTTTTTACACATGTTTAGTTTCGTTTTGTTTTTCCTTCAAAACAGTTTAACTCATGAACACACTTCTTCGCTTTTACGTCAACAGCTTCCTAGCTGTGTTCCCAGTTGGAATGTTTGTCGCATTCCCAGTGCGCCTGAATTGCACGTGCCGCGCAGTTTAGTGCAACACTAACTATTTCTCTCGCCACAAATGTTGGGCTAATGAGTCACGTAAGACCACGCAGGTCCACGCCGTGATGTGCCCCTTAGATCCCATTAAAGCTCCCCACCAGCAAACCAAAGCTGTCCTGTCTTCCGCCGTTTGTAAAACATCATTTTCCTCACGCCCATCTTATCGTCTGACTGCTTCGGTTTCCCCAAATATGGCGTCATCACGCGTGCATACGGCGTTCGTTTCTTAGGATGCTAACCAACATAACCAAACCGCATGATGATACAAAAAAAGTGGCCCATGTTGCGTAATGACTAGACGAAAGATTCGTTTTATTCGCTTGAGTTGCACAGATGGCAGCAAGGCTTTCGCTTACAATGCTACAATACAGTTAAGGCTATCAATATTGCTTTTTGTTAACAGTCTAATAAATGTCCACCGAAGATCGCTCCGGAGGAATCTGCTATTAAGGGAGGGCTGCCCTGTACTCCTAGTGTTATAATACGTTTGAGGCTCTCGCAATATTCTTTGTTCCCTCGAGAAGTCTCCCAAAAACTCGGGAGAACTCCTCTATAGTGATATGTAACGTGGAACTAACTCTTAAGGCCTATCGTTTTGCACCTATTTCTGCTAGATTAAGCTTTGCCTTCAGTGCCGCCACATTAGATCCACCAGCGGCTGTCGTTTTGCTCGTTGTGTTAGACACCTTAGACACCTTCCCGGGCGGAGTGGGAGTCGCTGGAAGTAGCCGAGGTTGAAGTGAGCCCTGATGTGGCATCACCCTCGGCAGTGGTCTTGGGATGGCGATCGGTTTGGGACTCGGGCGAGTCGGCTTTGCTCCCCCGTTCTGCTTCTCGTTCACTTCCTCTCCAACATCCGGCAACCGTTCGATCGAGTCAAAATCCCCGACCGTATGCTGACGGGGCAGCTTGGGGAGCATACGACCGGCGGTGGGTTTCTGCTCGTCACTCTTTGACCTATTCTGGTGATACGTTTGCATGCGATCGGCCTGTTTGAGCTGCTGGACGACCGACCCGAAGGAGGGCGTCGCTGGTGTGGTAGGAGTCACCACCGGACTGCGATCTTCCCTGGGAGTGTGCGTTTCCGCCTGTACCAACGGATGTTCGACACTCTCCACGCTGTATGAACGTTCCTGCAGGCGCCGCAACCGGAATGCTTCATGCGTATCGACGACACTCTGTTGATGGAGGAAGGGCGAGTCGGAGAGGAGTTTGTTCTCGATCGTCACCTTACCGCTCTTGCTGATGTTCACGTTGATGAAGCTCTGCGCCGGTTTGAGTGGCTGCGTTGGAGGGATTGGTGGTGGTGGCGGAATTGTTGGTCGTTGGATAGTTGGTTTAGGAGCTGCCGGAGCCGCGGACGCTGGTTGGACGATGTGACCGTATTTACGCTCCCGGAAACGTTTCAGAACGAGTCTCAGTTGGGCCATCAGGAGCGATCTTCTGGTGATGACCAACCAAAGGCTGAAGACTAGTAGCAACCCCCCGATGATCATTGCAGGCAGGAACACCTTGAGAAGTAGATCGTACGAATCACGGCCACCAGTCCTTCCAACCGGTCCACTGTCGATCGAACCTCCATCGCCGGGGCGATCGCAAAAGGGTGGCGCAAAGCCCGGATGGCAATGGCAGTTACCTTCGCTATTACACACACCATTGCCAGCGCAGTCCCCAGGGCATTCGTCGCCAATGTCACGCTCTTCCTGCAATCGACTAACAGCGACGCACTGCTGTCGGAAGCACATCCGGCCCGTTCCACACTTGGTCCCATCGGGGACCAGCCCCGGATTGACTACGGCCGGTCCAAGATCCACAATGACGGCATTGCAAACCGTCGACCGTACCGTTCCTCGCGGTCCGTAGTGCTGGAATTTGGTGGCAGTCCGCTTGGCGTACGCCTCTACACCGTACTCGAGCTTCTCGCTGCGATGTGTGCAATGAAGTAGACCACACTGCACGTCATGAGCGGCACAGCGGTCGTAGGCGTCATTCCCTGCCACCAAATTGTTGCCACAGTTTCCATACATCGTTCCGTTCACGTTCATATCGTAACAAACGTTAGGTCCAGACTGAGCCGAAGAACCCCAAAGGAGTCGACATTGACGATCCCGAGTGTTGCATTGTCCTCGGTAGCAGAACGCATCACCTCCGGCGCATGGACTCGTATCCCTCACGAACACATCCCGGGGACACAGCTCGCTTTGGCCATCACAGAACTCGGGCAGGTCACATTCTCCTCGCGCCGCCCGACACATACTTCCAGGATCGCGCGGTTGGCAGGTATTCAGATCACAGCAGGCGCCAGTGGCGCAGGTAGCATTAGCCTTCAGCTGACAAGTCTTCGCATCACAGCACGCATTATCACAACGATCCCTGTGTCCACAGTCGCACTGCTCTCCCGGTTCCAGCAATCCATTCCCACAAACAGCACGTACCAGCAAACCGGACGGTTTGTTCCGCAGGCAAGTGCCAACTCCTCGAGCCAACGACTCTCGCAGATCGCCTACACTGCACGAACTCCACCGACTCGGTACATCTCCCGAGTCGCGTAGCTTTGCCTCCATGATGCAAGGACCCGGTCCCGGACACTGGCGTCCACCGGCCTCGCACTCCTCCGAATCGTGATCGAGATTCAAGTTGTGTCCAATCTCATGCGCCAAGGTGGTCGCCAGCGGTGTCACGACAAAGTTCTCCACCACGGCGATCCCTCCCGAGCCGGCCGCGGTACACATCGATCCGAGTTCAGCCTTCCCGATCACTCCATCCGGGAAGCGGACCGCCGTTAGCAGGTGTGCGTTGTCGTTCGGCATCTGACGTAGGAGATGTTCCTTCCGGTAGGCCAGAAAACTCGTCAGCGTTTGCCGCGAGTCGGTCGAGATGACGATTTCGTCACGCGTGTTCCACACTTTTACGCCCACCAGCAGGATGTAGATGTTCAGTGGTCGATAGAGTTCGTTCAGCACATTCACCACCGATAGGCAATGCCGATGGACGCGCTGCATTTCGGAGCCAAACTTGAGGAATAGGGTTCGATCGACGACGAGTGCCAGCTCAACAAACAGCGAGTCGGCATTCTCCCGATATCCGGTACTGAAGGCTGCCTTCAGCGGTCGATCTCCACCGTCGAGCTCCTGCAGCGTCCCGTCCTTTTCGTCCGCCATCTCCATCGCCTCCCGTCGGAACCGTCTGCGGTATAGGAGGTGCGTTTGATTGTGATACTCGATGAGGTAGGTTTCGTTGAGCGCATAAATCACTCCATCGATCGTCCCATTGCAGGTGGAAACGGCCACGCGAGACCCGGGCAGCTCACGGACCGTTCCCTCGTAGTGGCACAACTCTAGGTCGTTCCGCGTGAGCTGCTCCACCACGTCCTCTCCCGTCGGTGTTTGACTCACGAAGCTATAGCCCGCCTCGGGGATGATGTTTTCGTTGAGCGTTAGGTCGAGGGTCATCGATTCGCCTCGCAGTCCATACTGAATGCTCAGCTGTTCCCGGTGTCTACCGGCACGATTCATCAGCCGCCCGCGGTTGTCCTCTTCGCTGCGCCTCTCCACCCCTTCATCGGCCAGCAATGATGAGGCGAGGGCTCGTTTCGTCCGCGGGCAGTGGAATGTCGGGAAAATCCGTCCATGCAAATCGAAATTTTCATCCAGCCATCCTGCGAAGGGAGGGAGAAAAACCGGGAAAAACCAATCAGTTACATGAGTCTGGCAAAAGTTGGGACGAATTTTCCTCCGCAATACACAGCGTAGGGCGCAAAGAAGAGTTGGTTAGATCGATTATTCATATCGGTGGAATTTCCCGTCATTTACGCAACGGAGCTCCTAGCCCCCTTTCCAACGGTTCCACTGTATGAGGTGGAGGGATACCGTGCAACAGGTGTCTAAGAAACCGAAGAAGTAATAGGCTTGACCTGCTTGTGCGCCGTGAAGCGATGAACCTCGACATTCATTTCACGCGCGAACAACGGTGGTCAATGTCGAGGCTCGCGAGCCACCCTTTCGGCGAGAGTTTTCCGCGAGAGATTCCAATACTGAAATGCTCCAACTGCCACGAATCGGTGGCTCTCGTCGGGTTGCGTTCGTGTACACGTGGTATTTGCCGGGAGTTTCTTTTTGTTTGGTCAACGTTTCAACTCGTTCTTTGCACAAAGAACGAATGTGGTTGTAATTTGCAAGGGATCAACATATTTCAACACATTTACAGAAAATATATTACGACCTAATTTGGGTAACTTTTATTTAGTGATTTTTGTGACAAGAAAATAGTGTCAAAAATATAAATTGTTTGACTTAAACATGAAAATATGTAAATGTAAATTGTAGCTCAACGCTTTACGTAATCTAAACTAAATAATTCCAAAATATAATAAAGATCATTTCACAGATTTTTGTCTAAGAAGAATTTATTACTAACAAAAAACCAAAACTCTCATAACTTGAACAGAGGATGGTTGTTTACACTAATTCATCTCCCGCGTTAAGCATTCAAATGATTTGGATGAAAATCGTGCAATTTAAATCAGCAAATCTTTGTAAAGTATCAAACATTGAATTCACCTTGAATCTATTAGCAGTTTTAAACGTTCGCGGCTTTATTAATTAACAGAGTGTTGTACAGCCATCCTCACATAGGCAAGCCAGAAAAACGTCTAATTGAGAACAAACCGACAAGCACATGCCCGTTTACCCCTTTTTGAACTCCCAACGGTGCGTAGTGCCGCCTTTTTAGCCTCACCCCGACCGGACGCTACTCGAAGGCGGGTTGTCACGAATCTTCCCGGACAGCGGAAGCGAATACGTGAGAATACGCGGGTGATTCACCACGAGCGGGTCGCGTAAAGTGCTAGCGAGGGGGATGGTGCGGAATATTCCGCAAGGGGGATGAAACGGTCTTGTACGCCGTCTGAACCCGAGGAGCCAAAGTCTCTGGCGTTTGGGGAGAGAGCGGCCGGGGGGTTGGTTAAAAACCTACCGGCGTGGAGTGTATAAATAATCGAAGTCGGAGAACGAACGGAAGCCACGCCGACGACGACGCCACGGTGTTTAATGATCGTTTGTCGTGAGCAAAAATGTGCACGAGTGTAAAATGAATGGACGCGAGTGAGAGATTGGAGTCCCCGCGGTGGAGCCAACCGGAATCTTTGGTGAATCATCAACCACCCAACATTGCGATACACGGCAACCGTTGGAGACGGATGCTTGAGAAGTAAATCCAACAATAAGCCGATCGCCGTTTGTACGTTTGTGTTTGTGTGTTTATGTAAGCCAAGATATACGTTTCCTTTCTTCTAAGAAATATGCGAATAAAATCGAAAGGCAGATGAAGCATCACACATGCAGTTCATGGAGTTAAATTTTCGGCATTTCAAATTGATTTCTGTAAACTTGAAATAGATTGATCTATTGTCTACTTCCTTTTCACGACTTGACAAAAATGGGGGTTTTTTAAATTAAATTTACGGTCATTTCCCCAATTAAGGATCACATAATAGTATCAAGTCCACGGACAGGGCCAATCGCTGTCATACGGTTGAAAAATTGTTGCCGGAAAACTCCAATGGTTAAAGTTCCACTTCACAAACGGATCGTTTCGCCTCACCTGCACCAAACGATGACCGATGATCGTTTCCGGTTGCCATTCGCTGCAGATCGAAGGCACGCTTGTGTATCACAGCCGACACTATCACAGGGTAGCACGCTACCAGCACCGTCACCAGCACCAGAAGGTTGAAAGCTTGCAGCCTTTGGATTCCTCCGGGAGTCGTGCCAGACTCCATGAGCTTCATCTTCGTTTGGGCGGACGTTTTCTTTTCCTTCGATCGTTGTGGGTTTTCCCCGACGGGCGTTTGTGAACACTACTTTGTCACCGCTAAAGACAAACGTTGTCTATGGTCACCGTGGTTCACATTTGCAGTGAGTCAACGCGTTTTGAGGGTTACACGAATTTTTTCGCTTTGTGTCGCAAGTGATTGTGCTACGAAATTCGTTCCAAAATCACGTACTCGCCGGGCACTTCCTTAAACCGAGCGAAACGAACGAGGAATGAGGAACAATCTGCGATGTTTCGATTTGATTCCTTTTTTTTCGCGCTGGTTCCAAATCGAAAAACTTGACTTCACTTAAATTCCACTCGAATTTACCACTCTCTGATAAGAGGCTCAATTTACCAAATCGCGTTTGGTGGTCTAACGTCACCACAATAAGCACAAAAAGATGCAGTCACAACACAATCACATCAAACAGGAAAACCAATGTTTAACACATTCACTATTACGCGCGCTGTACCATGCGGTCAGATGAAAAATGGTTGGATCGGAAGTTACAACGGTCGGTTCAGTCAGCGGAAATGATAAGACGCGCGTCTTTTGATCACTGCGTTTGAAAGTAAAAGTGTTGTACGTCGATAAAGCGCTTGGAAAGTCGTTTCTTGGGACGTGACTGTCGGGATTAGCGCGCTACCAACACCATGCCAACGCGTCCTGCACGCTGGACGGACGATGTTGTTCTGCCGGCATGAATTCCGCTCCACTCGGTAGTCGCCCCAAACGCGAGGAGCATTCAAGCGCCAAGCGGCTTCAACCGGTTCGCTGGCGCCAGCGTGAGATGAGATGCGAACTGCGAGGTTCGTTTCACATGAACCGGTTCACCGTTGCCATGGTGATGCGACGCGTGATGGACGGTGGACAACGATAACAAATAGAACCGGAATTTTGGAGGTGCGTCAATGTGTGATGTTTAGCGGTATTTCACGATATCGATGGTATACCCCAGGAACTTCATCGGAAGCCATTATGCTGCCGTTCGAGCGACTGTTTAGTCACTGCACGTGGAGGCGGTGAGTCATGAATGTTTACGTCGCGGTTCGAAACGATAACCGAACTCTCAGTTGACATTACACCTGCCGCCTCCCCCTTTGGGCTGGTTTCTTGCTGGTATTACCTGACGAAGTGGACGAATTGAGGTCACGAAAAATGAAATGTTGTACCCCCGGCGAAAGATTTTATCATTTCAAGCGACGGGGTGGTACTTATAACCTTTATAAATCTGATGACTAATCGCCAACGCCTTGAGAGTCTAGATCCTGAAAAGGTTGAAGAGCGGTTGCAAAATTGTTTTCATAGTTTTTTTTTCTCTCTCTTGAGATGAAGTGGCTTTGAAGGAAAGCAGAACAGTTCAACAGAGGAGTTTGAGTGAGTATTATCTTATTCGTTTCTGGTGTAGAGGCCAATGACATGCAGCATATTCAACAAGTCTATATAGATAAATGGAATGATATCCGTGCATGTTCGTTGGGACATGTGCACACAATGGAATTACCAGCATTTTTCGGGATATCCCATGTTTCCTCACAATTTCAACAAGTATCGTTCTAAATCGTTCATCAGTGGTTTTATGTTTGAAACTGAAAATTTCTCAAATGTTTACTTAACACCTTTTTTTTGCTACACAAATGTCGTTTCTCTGTGCGCCAACTGAATTAAAATCTCAATTTCTTTTTTTGCTTTTACAGATAAACATTAACACAATCATGCATGTATTACATTCATATGCAATTTGAAAGCGATAATCTTCAATTATAACAAGTTAATTATGCACAATGTGTCAGACAAACATTATAATGACACGTACTTTTCGCGATTGTCAAGCAATGCGCATCTTTGTTTAAGCTGATTCATTAGTAAGACAATAGAACAACCAAGACAATTATTTAACCCAGCTCTAGTTACATGACAGCTAATTTATTTCAGTTTAAAAAAAACATCTAACATTAACTTCAAATCAGTCAACCAGTTTTAGCTGTAACTGATTCGTGTCGTACTTTTGTTAAAGTGTGTAAAAATTAGTATTGTTATTTCATTTGTTGGTTTTTTATAACTAATTATCTCACGCCCACCACGTATATGTTGTGACTTACACGGAATCAGCTTACCTATCCATCTATCATATCTTCCTTTTAATTTTCAACTGAGTAAAAATTGAATCCTTACAAATAAAATGCCATACACTAACTTGCGTTCACTAAGAAATTATTGAATTTTTTAAATAAAAAAATATATGGTAAAATCCCAAATGAAGCCCCCCCTGCCGAAATCGCTGTCGTGGCTACACCATTTGTGAGCGGATGTACCTAAAAGGTATGCAATGGGTGAAACAAATGCCGTTGTGTGAACCGTTAGAATTGAATGTCTCGTTAAATGAAAGATTATGGTTATACTGGAAAGGATATACAACATGAACTCCCTCATGCATTACTTGCATGATGAAAATTCGGCTACGCAATCAACCTAGGGGTGTGGTATGAGGGGGGCCCATGGGCCCCCCTTATTTCACAAATTTATAACAAACTCCCTTTTTCGGTAGACCTAGCGCAGTCCGCTCGCTGCGCTCGCTGCGGGCGCGCCGCCGTTTCAAACTCATTTCTTCAGTCCAACTCATTGGTTTATGATGTCCATCTTGCTCAGTTTAACCGATTAGTTCAAATAATTACAGCTTCTAACGGAAAATCAACGGTTCAAATATTCAAACTGAATTGATGTGCCACCTATTGCATAACTTTCAGGCGCAAACGTGGAAAAAATCATGACGATGCGGCGACTAGGGGGCTTCATTTGGGATTTTACCAAATATATTATAAACATCTGTAACGCCAACATCAACCAACTATCAGCTTAAAGTAGAAGGATCCCTGCCTTGCGTTATGAGGAAAGATGAATCACTCCGTAGAAAACTCCTTCGTAACGCCCCCTGATAGGGCTTGTTATATTTTTCTTTCCTTATCTGCCACATGCTCTGTGGCAAAAGCCTCCTACACGGCAGCAGCAAGCGACCAATGGAAACACATCAACAACGACGCATCATCAGTTGCATCTTGCGTAATTGTTTACGAAAGGGGTGCGGTACTCGGCAGATAACGTCCTGGATAGGCGCGGAGCTTCACCTTCCCAAACGACAAGTGCATCACGTTCACGCACTATCTGCTTTCTGCACTAAAATGCGAAAAGCTCGCTGAAGCTTCGCTGTTTTACAAATAAAAAAGAAATAAATAAATAAACAAACTAACCAACACATCGCAGGGGTTGACTATCATCGCGAAATCAGTCTTTGTCGTTGTCAACTTCAACCACACAACCCGTGTAGACTTTTCAAGCCTTTGGTACGTTGTAGGTTAATGTTTTTGCACGGTGCTTATCAACACACGCAGCGCGTCCTACAACGCACAACAGCAATGTCAATGTGAAGAGTCTGTAGGCCAACTCGCCGCTTCCACCGCTCGAGGACGGTTGCATCATCATCGAGCGACGTCGAACACGGTTAACTGTGCATACTGCGGACAGTTCCGAGCGGGTGTGTTTCATAATCGCACAACCTTGTTACCGGCGAGTCGTTCCTGGATCGCGACTAGGGTTAACCCGCGCGTTTCGAACACCATCCACCAGGCGAAGGCGAAGCTGGCGGAACCGATGATCGCCAGCATCCAGAACGCCCAGTCGTAGCCGACGGACACGATGAAGCTATTGAGTAGCTGCAGGATGGCGTAATCGAACAGAATGGCTGTAAGAACGCAAATCGTTACCCCGCTCGGTTTGATCGCGTGAGGAAACATTTCCATCACGAGGGCCCATGCTACTGGACCGTAGCCACCGTTGTACAGCGCCACAAACACCACCAGCGCTGTCAGTGGCAGCCAGTTGATGAATTCAAGCATTCCGGATGCTATCAGGAGGCGCTCTAGCAGGAAATAGGTGCCAAGGATGGCTACAGAAAGCGTCATTCCGATCGAGGATCCTAGCAGGATCGGACGTCGCCCGGTGCATCCATCGATGAAGAAGGGTGTGGCGCAGCTGGCGAGGAACTGAATGACTCCGAGCACGATGGTGGAATGGACTGGATCGAGGGCACTGTTTGCCTTAGCGAAGAGCTTTTCGCTTTTGGCGATAATACTGTCGATGCCTGTGGCCTGTTGAAACACCACCAACCCTATGGTGATGATCAATGCTCGACAATTCGCTCGACTCGTAACCAACTGCCAGAGGTGGATAAAGCCGCGAGTGGTGGCTCCCGGCGCTCGCTGGAGGATGTACTGTTTCAGCTCCTCCAGTTCTGGCTGCACTTCATCTAGGCTATGGGCACCTCGGAGGAACATCAGCGTCTCGGCGGCCCGCTGATAAAGCCCTCGCTCTATCAGGAAGTGTGGAGTTTCTGGCATGTACAGGAACAGTGTACCGAACAGGATGGGGACGGCACAGCAGAGAGCCTGCAGCGCTAGATAGCTCACAAACGGCCCAAGGCAGTATACATAGAGAACTCCAAGCGTCGTGCCGATCTGTATGAAGCATCCAAGCGCACCTCGGTAGCGATCGCTAGCGATTTCTCCGATATACAACGTCACCGCTAGCAGGACGTACCCATTGGCAAACCCTGTAACTGCCCTAGCGACGATTGCCAACGAAATCGATCCGACGATCATGAGCAAAAGCCACGCCACGATGTAGGGAACGGCACTGAGCAGCAACGCTATCCTGCGTCCTTGCCGCAGGCTTATCCAGCGTGCCACCAATGGTCCACAGAGTCCACCAATCGCCATAGCACCATCCATCCATGCTTTATCACGCTCTGTGACGACCACACCGAATGGATTATCCTCCAGATTGACATCGGTGAGCTTAAGCAGTACTGGTGCGGGCCACGCAATGGCACAGCCGAGCGAAACGGTAGCCAGGTTCGCTGCCAAGAGAATCACCATCAGATTAATATCACCTTGAAGCACAAGAAAATTATCGAGTTTTGGCCACAAAATCTATTGGTAATTACCTACGGCACCGGCAAGTAGTTCGCAATAGCGCCACCGCATCGAAGCTAGCTCGGGACCACACACTTTAAAAACGACACCGGAACCAATCGCGAAGGTCCAATGCCTACCGCACCGATACTGCAGCTTCAAGTGGCTCGATTGATAACGAAATGCCAGCCGTCGGCGAGCGAGATCGTTTTATAGCGAATTCTGGTCTCCAACTGACGCCCAGAGTATCGTGTCGGCACGGGCCAAACATTGACATACGGTAGAAATTGTCTAACATGACCGGGGCTTTGCACTGTGACAACAACATGATTTTTTTTCTTTTACACTTGTTTACCTCGCTGCCGGAGATTACAGCGGAAGGAAATAGTGTTGGATGCAACTTGCACCTATACCGTTGAACTATTTGCAGGTGTCAGCTTGGTCCTATTCTCCGATCGACTTAATATCGCAGCTTAAAGTAACCTTCTATCCCGAAACGGATTAAGCTTCTATCCTGAAACCATTCTTGTTAGTATGTTCTCATCAATAAGTCATTTGAGAATATTTGAATCATAGGGAAAAAGAGGTTATGCGGTACCTTATCCATTTTGTGGAAGAGTTAATTTGTGATGAAAAGACTTGCATTAAAAAGTATTGCTATATTTCAATCCAAAAAATGGTGTATGTCCCCGTATGTGATATTTTGAAGGAAGCTACATGACATCAACTAATAGGAAAGTTTAGAAAATCGTTTCAAGTTTCATTGAATATGAAGCAATAACAATTGATTCGTGTAATCGTAATATGCAGTTTCAATAATTCTTATCAGCTAGATGATAACTAAAGCGATATATCATACATTTACAGTGAATCTGGGAACCCTTCTTTAAGTGCGTATTACATTAATCCTACCTACTTGAGAACGGATTTGAGGTGAAGAGAATACGGCGGAACGGAATTGATTTGATAGAGGCTCTAAATCGCGTCGAGTGTCGGAAACCAACTGGAACCAACTGCACTCCAACCGGTCAAGGACTCCCGTTCAAGTGATCATCCGCTGCGCGAAATCTGCCAAATCCAGGGACGACGGGACAAAGGCCAATATAAATGTCAACACAGGATTACCGAAGTATGTTTTGTCTGCGCCTAAGCCTTATCATTTATTACTGGGGCAGTTTCATTGAGCCGTGCCTGAATCTCCGGCAGCGACATGCCCTTCGTCTCGATGACGAACAGGTAGGTAAACAGGAAGGCACCGGCTGTGCAGATGGCGAACATCCAGAACAGCCAGTGCGTCCCGATGGCTACATCGAGCGAGCTGAAGTAGAACAGCACGAAGAACGCCACCGTCCAGCACGTGCTGGAGACAACCGAGGACGCGAGCGATTTGATGCTTGGCGCAAACATTTCGCCAATCAGTAGCCACGCGATTGGCCCAAATCCGAGGCAGAACGCGGCCGTGAACACGACTAGGGAAAGTACGGGCAAGAAGGCGATTCGGTCCATGGAGAAGCTGATCAAAGCGCGTTGGGATTCCAGATAGAAATAGGTTCCTAAGGCGACCAGGGCGACACACATGCCTCCGGCTGAGATAAGTAGGTACGGACGACGGCCAAGTCGGTCTAAGGTAAGCACGGTGACCATGCTGGCCACCACCTGCACGCATCCAATTATGATGACAGCTATCTCGGGTTTCAGTGATGAGCCTGTCTTCTCAAAGATGGTCTGCGTGTAGAACTGCACCGGATTAATACCGGACAATTGTTGCAGCACAATGATTCCGGTACAAACGAACAGCGCACGTCGATTCGCATGGTCACCTACCAGTTCCCGGAAGGTGGCTCGATGCCGTAGAGACTCTTCGACCGCACGCTGAATCGCTCCGTACTCGTCCTGAAGATCTTCAATCGGCTCACCCCGAAGGTACTCCAAGGAGCGGGATGCATCGGCATACCGACCCTGGGCTATGAAGAAATGTGGCGTCTCAGGCATCTGGCTAAAGGCGGCACAGTACAGAAGAGGTACAGCCAGCAAGATGTACTGCAGCGCCGCGTAGCCAACATACGGTCCAACACCGTACACGAACAGCATCCCAAGTGTCATGCATACCTGCAGCAGCGATCCGAGTGTTCCTCGGCGTTTTGATGTCGCAATTTCACACACGTACATCGGAGTAATGGCCAAAGCAAATCCGATGCCACAACCTTGTAGAAAACGTCCCACAAGGATTTGTGCAACCGTTCTCGTGGTCACGAATAGGATGTATGCTATCACAAACAGCAATCCACTTCCGAGGAGCGCTATTTTGCGGCCATACCGATGCGCTATATACCCTGCCAATGGTGGTCCTGTGGTGAGAGAAATGGTAGATAATAACATTTCGGATGCATTCATAAGAGATTTTTTCAATTACCTGCGATAGACCCCAATGCCAGTATCGATCCGATCCAGGAAAGCTGCGTATCCGAAGGTACTGCGGACAGTGGAGATAGCCACGGGCGCGTAAGTTTCGACTCCACCGGAGATGTCCACGCCATCGCACATCCGGTACAGGTAACCGAAAGGTTTGCTGGAATGATTAGATAGCAAGATGAAGGGTCAAAATAGAGAGTTAAATCTATTTTTAAGTGAGGTGTTTCCCACGCCCCAAAATATGCGCTATCTGGCGCTATCAAATACGACGCAACAGTTCACAGTAACTTACCTAAAATTGCTGCCAGATACTGACGCTTGCTACGCAGTAACGTCAACGTGATGGTCCACATGTTGATAACGATCGAAGAGCTGATGATTGATTCGCTTAAATCGACAGGACTCGGTTAGGAAACGATCACGGACCTTTCGCTGACAAAATTCAATGACTGATTATAGTAAGTGTATCTAACGACTGTTCACAAAGTTATTGACTAGTCCAGATGAGGTCGCCCGTCATTCACTAAACACAACACGGCTAGATTTACTTTTGCACTTTGTCATAAGCAGTGACACCAGTACGCTAATTATTAAACGTTCATACAAAGTAAAGTGATAACTCATCACTTGCTTTCCCAGGGGAGTATCTCTGCAACTGACGACTGACTACTTTTTTGCGGGCAATTATATTCTCTCGGGAGTTGGAGTGCCACACATCGCACTCTAGGCAATGAAAGTGAATGTTTTAGATGATACCGCTACCTCTAAAGAAAGGCGCGATAACAGCACCCCCAACGGACGGCTCCGATAATCCTTCCAAACCTGGACCAGCCACAGTCGTCTAACTTCAAAGAGCACAAGCTCTTGACTGAGCGATCGATGGACCGCTACCGACGTGTTCGACCCGAGTCGGCACTATATTTCACGACCGATTGCCAATGAAACGCAACCGTTGCGGCGAAGTGCCGTAGCGCTTAATCTCACTCTGCGTCAACTGTCCGTGTGTTTAGATGCTTTTATTACATGCATTTTTTTCGTCCATTTGTCCCTTCATTAGACCGCTCGGTGGAACTCGGAAAAAATAAACAAGCATAGCATCCTGCTTAGCGGAGTCATCCCTCGCATCATCCCTGCTGAGATGGCGTTTTTGTCTTCCCCTACATTTTAGCCCACCAGGGGACTACTCTCTCGTTCCTTCTCACTCACTCTTGCAGTAAGTAAACCTCCAGTCAACTGTCTTGATATGTCTTATCAAGCAGTAGTTATGCTCGTTTTTGAAAACAATCGTTGGCACTCCTTTTTTTGTAACACGTGCTTCGTGGTGTGCTGCAGTGTAGTCTAACTTTAGGAGCGCTTTGTTTGGCTCTGAGTATAGTGATGGGCAATACAAATTGGAGGAAGGAATTAAGATTTCGTTCTATCATATCTCATTGTAAGGACAAAAAGTGAATGGTAACATCACTCCAACAAGCCTTTAGATTCTTCTACTTGGCGTAACGATAGTCTTCGGTCATGCCTTCCCCATGAAAGGATTACAAGACGTTTTTTTCGATAATCAGTCCTCTCGTACAGGGGCGGGACTGGTCTCTGTTAGGATTCGAAGCCTTTAGGTTGGAATGACTAAATATAAATTATATGTTTACCCCCAAAATGTGTACATTTGCTGACGTACTCGGTCTGTCTCAGGTGCTGTTTATACCATTTCACCCAAACATCAAAGGCACCAACCTACGAAGCTCAAAATAAATCACATAAAATAAATGCCAACACTGAGTTCTACAGGTTCCACACATAAACTCTCAAACACTCACAAATGTAAAACTCACAGTGTATTTTAAGACAACAATTTATTCAAGTAACATAACACAGTACATAACACACCGGCAAAGCTTTGCTTAGCACTCGCCTAACGCTTTGGTTCCAATGGGAGCTAACTATACTACTTACAGAGAAATGGAAAAAATGAACAAAAAGATATTCAAATCAGATAATGGAAGGTTGCCCGATGGTGATTCTCTTCCTGGCAGAAATAACACTAACACTCGCACAGAGGACCCATCATCACAACGGGGAGCATGCGAAGGCGATCAAGCGTGTGCCAGGTGTGTGGGTTTACAACCTAGGACTTGCCGTTCAGTCGATCCTGAATCTCCTGCAAGCTCAGTCCCTTGGTTTCCATGACCATCGTGAAGGTGAACGCAAACGCGACGGCGCAAAGGATGCCGAAAATCCAGAACGACCAGTGTGACCCGAGGGCGGCATCCATGTCGGCAAAGAACTGCAAGATGATGAAGCCAAGAATCCAGCAAGTGGAGGCAACAATCGAGGATGCAATGGACTTAACGTTGGCGGGAAACAGCTCCCCGAGCACGGCCCAAGGCAGCGGGCCGAAACCGACACAGTAAAGCGTTACGAACAAGATCAACGAGAGGATCGGCAGCCAGCCGAGACTGCCCAGCGTCGGCGCGTTCGTGTACTTGAGGTAGAAGTAAGTGCCCATCGCCGCGAGTGACACACACATTCCGCCGGCCGACGCCAGTAGGATCGGTTTGCGGCCCAGTCGGTCTACGATCAGCGGAGTGGCGCCGCTCGCTAGGACTTGCACCACACCGACAAGGATGGTAGATATGGCCGGTTCCATGCTGGTGCCGGTACTGGCGAAGATATTCTGGCTGTAGAACAGAATCACGTTGATACCGGACAGCTGCTGGAAGCTGATCAACCCACAGCAGATGATGAGAGCCTTCACGTTGCCCTTGTTACGGAGAAGATCCACCAGAGTGCCGCGGTTCTTCAGTGAATCCTCGACAGTGGTCGTAATCTCCTGTAGCTCCTCCTGTATGCCCTCGACCGTCATACCACGCAGGAAACTCAGCGACTCGGCTGCCTTTCCCTTATCGCCCTTAGCGATGTAGAAAGCTGGAGTTTCCGGCATGAAGAAGAACGTTGCATCGAACACGATCGGGATGGCCAGACACGCCCACTGCAGTGCATGGTACGACACGTACGGCCCAACGCAGTACACGTACAAAATTCCGGCTAGCAAAAACCAAAACAAAATATTACGGTGGTCATAAACGTGTTGCCAATACAAGTTTTAACCTTCCATAATACTTACTCACGATGCACAGCTGCATGAGCGAACCGAGGGCACCCCGGTACTGATTGCTGGCAATCTCACCGATGTACATCGTCTGAACTGTCATCACAAAACCGACACCTAGACCCTGGATGAAACGTGCCACCAGCACCTGCACTACCGTTCCCGCCGTCAACAGAAGGATCCAGGATACGATGAACAGGGCGGAACTACCAAGCAGAGTCCATTTGCGGCCGATTTTTTCCGCCAACGGAGCAGCTATAAAGGGAGCTACAAAACGGAAGTACTATAGATTGTGGCTATTTTGGGCTGTGACTACAACTTACCGATCAATGCTCCCATGGCGACAAGTGATCCGATCCAGGAGCTTTCCGCCGTTGTTGGTATCGCGTCGAGCGGTGAGGTGTCCAACGAGGCGAGCTTAGGACCGCTTGGAGAGGTCCAACCTAGCGAGGTACCTACCATGATCGAAGCCAGGTTGACTGATGAGCCAAGCGAATTGTCCATATTGAAGTAGAGAAGAATATTAGATACGGTATGTAGAACGGATCAATTTAAAATCATTTTAACTCAATTAACTGAATGATGTTTGATTTTTGACACAACGTGAGAAAAACATGCTGAACTGAGTATCAACTTTGTGAATTTCCCGATTGCGACTCTTACCTATAACACCGGCCATAAACTGCCTCAACGGAGTACCTTTCTCCATTCTGTAGATCTGTGGACTATCGGGCTTCTCAAATGTAGCAACTGGTTGATACTGATTTAGTTCAGCAGGATTCATTTAACAACGCGTCCCTGTTCGTGCGGAGGAGAGAATGAAACACGTCAAACTGTTGCCTTCTTGTAGCACTATCACTCTGGTAGGCAAGCATTCATTCACGCAACAAAACCGCACTTATAAGACACTCTGGGAAGAGTTAAATTGCACCTAAAGAGTCCTTTTGAAGTCCTTTTACGGCAAAACATCTAATGCTTACACTTCTAACGGTTCGTACACAAACGAAAACGAAAGATCAAACTATGCCATCCGAGTCGTAGAGATCGGTTAGAACTAACACTTGTGGTGCTACCGGGATCTTATTATGAAACAGCCACAACTTCGCAAATGTCAGCAGACGAATGAAATGGCGTAAGCCGGTTGTCGGGCTTCTTAAATAAAAAAGAGATTCACCGGCGGCTCACGAAACAGGCTAGCACTCGAAAACCCCATTCCTCGTGCTTCCAATACAGTAGCTCTTCTCTGCGTTTGTAGTCTTCCTTCTTTCCTACTCGTATCAAAGAAAGTTGCAGAAAAACCAACAACATCTACAACGATCAAGGTGGCAAAGCGCCGATAGCGGTGCCCGGTATGTAATTTTGTGGCCACAAAAGTAAACAGTGGCAGTGTGCTTGGTAAACGTGCCCGCTGAAAAACACTTGAATGCGGTCTTTCACGACAAACTGATATCCTGTAGGTTTCTGATACTGATTACGCATCATATGCACTTCTCACGAGCAAATTAGTAACCGAAGAGAGCAGAAAGTAGTCTTATACGAAGAGGCATGCAGGAAAGTCAATTTTAAAGAATTTTTACAGAGCTTGTAAGATCTTCCTATAACGGTGGTCTCGTACAAACTCTCAAGCTCCGACACAAGACAGTTGATACACTGAGGAAAAGCATCGATCTAAAATTTGTGCGGCTAGAACTCTTGACAATGTAGACCTTCTTGGCGGTGGCCTTTGCACAGTCTCACGCACTACTTACACCGGCTCTAGAAAACCATGCCGGCCACTTCGGCCACACTGTGGTTCTATAATGTTTGCGAATTGGTAACGATGTCCACCGGATTTGTACTACCTCGGTGGCCCGTCGGCGACTAAGCTCGTCTCGGATTGTGCGCATCCGTTTTAATCCGTGTTTGGCCGTCAAGGAAATCAATCTTATCGATTCTACACCCCCGGCTTGAAGGGACACTTAGAATTGTTACAACCGCCCGATCGCGCGGATTGTGTTGTTTGCAACGGTTGTAAAACAGGGCGCAAGGGCTTTGCCAAAGCAGGTTGCTTAGCATGATTGATAAGTTCAGGGAAAGAGTGTCCGTTTGATATTTGAAATCTAATCACTATGATTTGTTTCCACATTACTGTTAAATATGTTCTTGTCGAATTAAAACAAGGTTCAAAATTTATCCCTTGGAAACAGTTCATGTTCCTCTGACAACATTCCAAAACCTCGTCATTCGGATGGCTTACCGGAAAAGGTACGATCGTCCCCCGCGTGTATACACGTTCAGGTGACGCGTGCCTCCCCGCCATGGTGCGCAGTTCCATTGCATTATCATCCATCAGGCGTTTTATTTGATTACATTACGCTAACCGGACTAATCCTCCTTGCAACTCCGACCAGGGGCCAGTGCGTTTACAATTATTTATTTATGTTCCATCCAACCGGGGTCACGTTCCCGCACGCGCCAAATTAGCAACACCTTCCCTCCTTTCTGTGCCTTTCTAACCTCGAACCGGGGCAACTAAAGTCATCGGTCACCGTCAGGGTTTGTTTCCCGTTTGCCGGCAGCAGGAAGTGGCGAGTTCGTTCAAGCGACGGGGACGATTTCAAGGTCCGTTTGATAAACATATTTTGATCGCACTGACGGACGTGCGTCGATTTGCATACATTGTGCACTCCACTCGTTCAGTTCAGTGAGCTCGCGGTTGACTTAAGCTTTGACCAGACGTCATCGTCATGAAGAGGAATATCTTTCTCATCATTACATAATTGGAAGATTCGATAATAAGTTTCGTCCAAAAACATGTGTGTTGCAACCTTTCTAGAAATTGCTGATCGATCTAGGGAAGAATGAAACGTATCCTGTTAACTCGACGAAGGTTTGTAATACAAAGAACGCGTGATGTCGCAACTTGCGACTGGCAGTCCATTATCACCGTCGGTCAAGGTTTTGGTGTGCAAGCTACACATCCAGCCTTTATTCAGGCCATCTGGTGGATATCTTATACATTTTGTGCGTGTTTACCATGCAGCAAACAGGATGGCCATCACATTTAAGTGGATCTGTTTGATCAAAGGGCGTTGCATGGAATGTACCGATAAAGCAGGCGATAAAGCGTCCATTTCTGCGTCAATGCAGCGTCGCATTTCCTTTTCGAGCAGTTCTCTTTGTGAGCAATCCAAAGATTCAGTTGTTACCTACAGATATCGATTTAGTATTTCATTTATCATTTATGCTCGCTTTGCTAGAGTTAAATATAAAAATGATAACTAACTAGCTATTTACTTTGCTGTTAAATTTTGTGTACCATGCATCTCAAAAGAATCGGCATTTCGATCTCTATTGAATAAACCTTTCATTTTCTCGCGCATAAAAAATGACTGTTTAATTCGCTCAGAACAATTACTAAGCGGACTTACTCACAGCCAACTGCTTCCACATTTTTCACCATTTTCAGCAGTAGTTGTAAGTAACTTATCGTCGCGAGCATGTCGGTCAAACACGTGTCCCGTCGATTCAATGAGATAGGAGTGTAGTAAAAAACCGCAACAAAACAAACATACAGTGTCCAACCGGCACTGTTTGCCGGAGGCGCCAATACTGCAGCAATGTGCCCGCGCACTTGACAATCTGATCTTTAACTAACTCTTCGGTCCATCGAAGGGCGACCCTTCGGTGGTTCAGCGCGTAACTTCCGCAACCTAACGCCTTCGCGCTACTTCAAACTGATAAAAACAATCCAACACGTTTCTATTGTCTTCCGGAGGGCTCGATAGGGAGAAGGTTTTCCCCCCAGGCCGAACACTCGACGGTGGTGGTACAAACTGTACGCTCGTGCCTGCATCGATGCAGTAATGATCATGATCATCTCCGGATACAACATTCATTGATGATCAAGTTTCGAGACGTGCACCGTCGACGTAAACCGCTTTGTCTAGACGCTGGTAAAGGGTACGTTTACTTACCATCGTTGATTCATTTCGTGTAATTGTTAAGATGAAAAAGGGGAAATAAGAAAAAAACGTTTTAAAATCTTATTACTATTACACCAAACACCGCTATCGAACCGTTTGTTTTGAAACCGAAATCCCGGATTAGTTTTTCCTTCCCGGATTGAACAACTTCCCGTTCGGAGGCACTTGTTCCGGAGATTGTGTGTCCGCTAATGTCGATCGCTTGGACCGCACTGAGCTGAATGCACTAAATGAAGTTGTTTCGTTTCGTCCGAGCCCCGAAGTGGTGATAATCGCTGCATGCCCTTCCCTGAGGTCCGCTTCCCCTGAACTGATGAAATCTTGAGCGCCGGAGTGGTACATGCAAATTTTATGTATGACGGCAGCACTATATCCATCCATCGGGAACTTGTCAGTGCCGCGGTCTAATCTACACTGTATGTGTAGGAAAAAAAGCTTTGCAATTTGCTTAATGTGGATCTCAAAGCACGTCATCAAATAGCACACACACACACTCTCGGAGCTTGTGGAAAATGGGTAATCAACGAGCACAATTCAGCTCAAATAAGCACGTAAACGTGACAGGCTCACTGGGAAATGTTTTGGTCCGCTTTTCACACCTCGAACCTTTCACTCACTCTCCCGTCGGGGTCAACACGTGATCCTGTAGGAAGTTTTTCTCTAGAAGTGCCTGGAAATCATATTCCCATATGGTTTTGATAGCGAAAAATACTGATGGCAGATTAAGGAAAACATGCGACTGTTGCATACTTAAATTGCTTGCCTGAGAACTGAGGGGACAAATACTCTCCCCTTCATGGAGCTGTAACAGAAGTTTAACTTTATATTGATATAGTCCATAACGGATTAACGGATTACCAAGTAGTTATAAAAAAGTGATGAACAGTTAAACTCGGTTCATTCCATCTTGTAATTTTAAATTTAAAAGAAAGCACAACCACCTAGATGAGAAATCTTGTATCTGTATCTATCTAGTGCATAAAATATAGCCAAATCTTTAACGGCTATATTTTACCCACTAGAAACTTGTACAACTGGACATGTAAAACGGAAATAGCCCATCTAAATACATGGGAGTTGTTATCACTCACCTTCGCAGTGCGAATTTGTATAGTAAAATAAAACGAACGATCTTCTGATTCTTTTTTTCTACCTCCTCACACGCGTACACGTTCTCGTGATAGAATGCTTCAGATTTTAGAACTTGAAACCTCCACAGGTCAGCGAAAATTAATGAGATCCGTGTGCAGGCGATAATCAATGTAAACTGAAAAGTATGCTCCTCGCCGAGCTAAGATCAAGCAGCATCCGCGCTGTTTGACGATCGGGATGAGCCCCCGTTATCAGGAAGCAATACCTCGACGCCATTACAACCTACAAGGGCGGGTGAACAGTGCAGAAAATAAACCAATCACCTCAGCCTCCCTTGCTATAGCAAAACAGTTTGTTTGACATTGATGTTCCGGACATAGGAGTGTTTGCTCGATCGTTCGGACACTACAGCGGTCCTGGAGAGGTTAACTCCACCCGGTAGGCCTGATAAGCGGCGGCGTCAGGTCCGAAGCGATAAGATTACTATCAACTGTCACACTCAAAGGGTTAACTGGTTGGCTTGACATTTGAAATACCCAACCCTTTAAGTGCATGGAAAACCTATTCGATTAACGGTAGTTTTATGTATCATGAAACATTCCCGTTGGTCCAAATGCCAGACACAATCGATTAAGAACTATACAGTCAATGCAGCTCTTTCGCAATTGCATTGTGGTTGTTGTATGTGGTTGTGAATAGCTTCTAAACAATGAGCCCACGTGGAAAACAGGAAACACGTGGGGTAGGCATCAATGAATGATAAATTAGTATCGGCATCGATATAGATGTTTACCTAGATCTGGCTCTTTCTTTTATCTTCCTCTCCAATCGATTAGTTAAGATCAAGCATGAGTAATATTTGTCAAAGTGCTTCTACTCGTTTCAAAGTGCATACACGCTTTGCGCCACGACCCGGCCTCGACTTCTGATTGGTCCCCGAACCGGTCGAAACGGTTCTCCGAAACGGTTCTCTGGTGGCCTCACTAGCGTCATCTGGTGAGCGCAGCTGGGAATAAGCGCTGGCACGAACCGGTCGAACCAGGAAATTTGCCGCGAAATATGTCCAAAACGGATTGAAATGTTCCAAAATATTTCACATTTGAATGTGCACTTTAATATTTTCAGTTTTTTCGTTTGCAAAGTTTTACAAAAAGTGCCTCGTTTTCCTTAAACAAATGCATCGATTAATTGAAAAGAGTTTGGTAAGGATTTCGGCGTTCTTTAGTTTAAACCAAATCACGTTCATGTGAATGCGTGTTGACTTAGTTTATTAATTTGTAATTGATTTTGGAACATGTGTCAGGGGAACCGGAGGGCCCGAATATGAACGTGTCTTCAATAGACCATTCGTTTAACGGGTTGATTGTCAAAATCCGTTGAAATATTCAAAAAGATATTAACCAATTGGCAAAATGTTTTTCTAAATTGCTTTATCAACCTTATTCCTGGTAGAGTGCTGTCTCTTTTATGGCCTTATCACACTGGTCACCAATGGTGGCTTTGCAAAGCCACCGAACTGTCAAAATTTAGTTTTGGCATCCAGTTTGACACAATGGTGCCTCTTGGTAGTGTGATAAGGCAGGCCACCTGGGAGTGGGAGTTTATATAATTCACTTTTGGTTCATGCGGTTTTCGGCAGTTTAAGATTAAAATACCGAAATTTTATAATCTTATTATTTATTTAATTGATTATTAATAAAATTAAAAAACATGAATCACTTTCAAATCAAGCTTAATATGCCAGATACAGCAAACTCCACACAATGACAGCTCGGTGATACGGGTAAGCCCATTCACCAACGGACCCCCAGCCACTCCAATGTCATTCGTTTTCGATGGTCGTTTGACAATCCAGTGCTTTTTCCATGCCACCATTGGTGACCAGTGTGATAAGGCCATTACACCGTGTCGTCGTTCGGACTAGAGTTGGGAAAATCGATTCCCGGTTGGGATTCCAATCTTTCGATTCAAATTCATTTGGAGATCCGGATCACCGAATCCGAATCCCAATCCCAAAATCCGAGCCAAATATGCTCTACGTCAAAATGTAATATGCTACTTGAGACAAAGTTACGTGCCTTGGAAAGACCTTCCGTTTGAGGGCTCATTTGTGAAAATCGGCCAAGGAACCAAAAAGTAATGCGAGAATTGGCTTTTGTAACCTAAATTGAAAATCAACCTGATTTACCTTTTCGCTCCCTTGGGCGAACACGTTCCCACCTGCGGTTTTTATCAAAAACAAGAAACTACGGTAAAATCTTCCTTCAACAAAGTTGAGAGTCTTGAAAAGACCTTTCATTTAAAAGGTTAATGGTGGAAATCGGCTGAAAGATTCAATAGTTATTAACAAATTGGCAAATGTTTTCCTAAATTGCTATTCGAGGTTTATCTACCTTGTTACTTTAGAGTGCTGTCTCTTTTCCACCGACTAACAACACGTACTGCGCAGTTGACGACGTTCGAACGACGACCGTTGTTGCCAGTTGCAAGAGAAGTCTCGATGTAAGAGGTTCTACGAGTCGGAGTAGTAGATCGTTCGGTCCTGCGACCCGGAGACGTTAGAGAGCGAGAGAGGAAGAGAGCGTAGTGTGTGAGAGTGAGTGAGATAGATTGCATGAGTGCGATAGAGGAAAAGTCTGGGAAGCAAAAAAAGTGGAAAGCGGAAAACCCAAGCCGTTCTGAAGTGGAATGATACCCATTTTCCGTGAGTGTTTGCAAATTTTTAAATGTATAGTGCAGCGATGTTTAAAAAACTAACCCTACATAACAATCCTCCGAGGGGGTTGAACTTTTCCAAAATTTTCTGCTCGAAATAACAACGAACACTGAATTTTTGTTTTTGTTTGCACGTCGGATTGGTTTGCCATACGGTGCTACAGCTTGTTACAAACTATCGCAATGTGAAAAATCGATTTCACAATGCAAAGTATGCGTTGCAGCATAGTAATTTCTAGAAATACCTAGCAATTTCTTAGCTGGCAGCAAGACAAAGGATGAATTGAATAAGCCCCTCTGCATATGACCCTGGAGCCAACGTCTGAAGTACGTGAGTTGAGCTGCTCCCCCTTTGTGTTTTTTTTCTTTTCGTTTTCATGCGCGATATTTGTGGTGTTCGATTTCACTGTGCTGTGTTGCCACATAGACTCAGTATAGCCTTCTATCGTTTTTTGAAGTTGGTGGTGGTCACGTTGGCTACCATTAGCTCCATGACGCGTTTCATGAACAATAGCAATGGCGTGTTACAATGTGGAAGAAGACGAAAATGTGTTTTTGCATTGTACCAGATGAGCGCCGCCATCTTGTGTTTGTACGTCACGGACTATTCACGCAACCTTTCCTGTACCAGGTTGGTCGGGTTGCTATGTGTACGTGAGTAATGTTCAAACATTGGGCAGTGCTGCCAGCGTGTCAGGGAGGGAATCTTGGGCTTTAAACAAGCATAATTTTTGTAAATTCCAGTTTGTTCGTGCATATGGAGAAATTTTATACCTTTAAAAATCCCCTTTTTCGCTAAACAGCCGTAGCTAACGTCTTCTTTCTTCAATTGTTCCCATCTTGTTTTTACAGAGTGTGAAAACGGCCCCCTTATATACACCAATAATAATTGTAAGAAACAGCGATATTCGTCAATGCACGCGGCGCTCGAATCGAGGTAAATTGTCTAACGAGTGTTCAGAAGACTCAGAAGCGAGAAGTGTGGCGTGAGCGAAGAATCTTGAAAAGAAACTTAGTGTTATTTTTTAACTTGATAGTAATAATGATTGCTGACCACAACAGCTACGTCGAATATGTTGGACAGCAAAACAGCGTAATTCATTGAATGGCCGTTGCATCAAAGCTGCGCAGGAAGCGTAGCGAAGCAAAACATTTAAAAGCACAGGCAGAGCGAGGGTCGGCAGCCGTTTTCCAAATCAACCCGCGGGGCAGGGATCGTGGCAGCGATCGACGGATGTGTCGTGGCGGTGACAACGGGGACTGAAGACTGGTTTCGTCAGCAGGGGGTACGAAGCAAACGGGGTCAAAAACAATCCAGCAGAAAGAGGGGGACACCGATAGCGCTTGAAGAGGAGAGAAAAGGCTCGCGAGATTGCCCGCAGCTGCAGCATAGCAACATCAGCGAAGCAGGCAACGCAAAGGTGGAAAACCAACGCGACCAAGACGAGCAAGAAGAAACCTGTATGTTGTGTGTGGCAGCGCGAGCGCGCCTGCCCCTTTTCCGCCTCCCGTGTACCCGCATCTGCTCCGTGCGCGTTTGATTTTGTCCGTTGGTGGTGCTCGAAAGTAATCGCTGCTGCGGTAACCTCCAGAAAGGCAGTCAGTCGCTTGTGTGCCAGTCGCGAAGTCGCAGCATTTGGTGAATCGATCGTGATCAGTAGTAGCGTCGACGTCGCGCTTCCATTCCCTCGGTGTATGTTCGTTGCGTGTGCATTGGGTTGTTGAATGTTTCCATTCGACCAGCTTCAACACTGGTTTTCAAAGCCGATGTTTTGTGAAGAGAAAGCGGCCAGCTATAGCAAGACCAAGCTTGGCGAACATTGCCAGAGCTACCAATAATTTTCCTAGCTTCGCGGGTGTGGTATGTTGTGTGTCTGTGAGTGTTTAGTTTGGTGGTGGGTTTTACTAATTTCAATTCAATATTTTGTGAGAAAAACATTATCACACGCAGGGAAGGACAACAGCAGTCGAGCAGTAGTCAACTTATGTGCTGCATTTTTGGTGATTGATTTCGTTGCAAAAACACGGAAAAGAGAAAATTGTTTGCACCATTCGTTTCCTCCACCTTCGTGGTGAAAGGAGCGCGTTTGTGATTGAACGCTAAAGAAGGAAGGAAGTGGGTTTTGCAGTGTCAAGGGAGGGAAGTGTCGGAATTGTGGTGTGAGAAAGGTGCGATTCGCTCCTTTTTCCCGTTGCAAGCGACGACAAGAAGCGGAATGCGTTGAACCAAGACCACCCCATCCATTCCTCGTAGAAAAGCTTTTCCTGATTCAAGTGACAGGGAAAGATATTGAACAAAGAAGCACTTGGATATATTCATGTTCATGGTTACGACACATATCGATAAAACGTCCGCTGCTCATCGATTCTCTGAGGCTCTGAGTGTTTTTGTATATTTAGGAGTTGTTTTTAATAGCATCAAATTTTCCACCCCTCCTCCTATAGAAGCTGACGGAAAAGTCCAGTTACTGCTGCAGACACGCGCATCATCCAGGAAGAGGAGCGGAAAAGTAATCAAGGAAGAAGTGCGCGTAGTGAGTTCGTGAGATAAAAAAAAACTGATACGACAACGGAAAACAAGTGTGTGCATCTCTGTTCTCATCTTTTGCTGCTAGTCGAAAGAGAGAATTAGAAAGGTTTTAGAAAGTGCTGTGGCAGTAGCAGGGTTGGCGAGCGAGTGCAAAGTGTCGTTAGTTGGCGAAAGACGTCGCCATACGCGCGAGAAAGAAGCAAAGTGTCCCTATAGGACATAAAGTGGGTTTCTTGTTTTGTTCGAATGCCCGCGGCGTGATAATAATACTGTAAATAGCGTTATAAAATTCAGGTAAACCGTGCAAGTGAGTGATCATACAGAACGAAGAAAGAAGAAAGGACCGATCGAGTGTTGTGGAACGACGAGAACGCGATGACAAACTCGCACAACCGAAACGGCCGGAACGCTGGCAGTGGCAGCAACACCGAGCGATACTTCCAGAACCACAGCCCCCAGCAGCTGAGCAACAGCCCGGGTGCAGCCTCCCAGTATTCGCATCAGTATGTTGCTGGTGGGAATGGCGGCAAGCGAGGTGGTGGGGGTGGTAACGGTAACGGTGCAAATGGTGGAGGCAGCCGGGGACAACGTTCGCCGAGCACGAACTACTTCCGTAGTATCAACTCCTCGTCGAACGCTATACCGATAGTACAACAGAAGCAGCAGCAGCAGCAGCAGTATCAGCCCCAACTTCGGCAACCCTCGTCTTCACCGACCGGTGGCCGTATGTCGGGCGGTGGCTCGCGCCACAACAACAGCAACAGCAGCAGCGGCAGCAGCAGCTCAAACAATAGCTTTAACCAACGCTCCAGCCCAAGCAACGGGGGCGGCTTCCCGTTCTCGATGTCTTGCTCGCCGTTGGGAGCAGGGGTCGGAGGGGGTATCGGCGGCGCACCTGTATCAGGTTCCCCGCCGAACTTTTCCCACTTTGCCGGCAGCAAGTGCTACGATGCACCCGCACCCACCGCGCTGCCGAAGCCACCCGTCCACTGGACGGCAGTCGGCAGCGGAGCAGGCGGCGCTAGCAACAGCAGCAGTTCCTTGTCGATGGCGATGATGATGGCGCCCTCGGGCAACCAGAATAGCAAGAAGTCGTTGGCAGGAGTGTCGTCTTCGTCAGCGTCCAACGGCGGTGTGCTGAAGCAGCAGCAGTTCTATCAGCAGTCGCAGTCGTATCAGCAGCAGCACCAGCAGTCGCGCCTGCGGACGAAGGCGATGAAGTCGTGCGCTTCGGCCGCGGCCAAGGTGAGCAATCGCCACGCTGCCGTTTTCACGCACAGTCTGAAAACGATCCTCAACGTACAAGCTTAACAATCCGTCGCCACCACAATAAGCAGCAACGGTAGTGAACTCAACGGTACGATCATGACGACGACAACGACGAAGACAACGGCAGCGGTAGTAGCAGCCGATGCAGGCGCACGAGATATCGTATCGATTACGAGTTTGTCGAAGCGCGATAAAATGAAGGCGAAGAATGCGGAGACACAACAGGGGAAGGACACCGATGGCTCAACTGCAGAACTCCAGCAGCAGCCGGAGCAATCGCAACAACGTAAACGGAATCGAAGGAGGAAAAAGCAACACCAGCAGCAGCAGCATCAGTCCGAGTAAACGGGGGGATGCTGCTTGGGGTGCCAATTTTGTCTCGGGGTATCGCCGGGACAGAAACCCTCGTCGGGAAAGTTGAGTTGGAGGATAAAATGGTAGAGTCTACAATCGACTGGACGACCGGCAGGTTTAGAAGGTATCAGGAAAGAAAAGCAACTGACTACCGGAGAGAAAGCGCGAAAAAGGAGCACCTATGAATATGATAATCGTGCGACCGTCGTAACGCGCCAGGTTACTCAAAGAAAACAGGGATTGTACAGACGCATGGGAATGCCGATCGTACTCTCCTTTGCGAAGCACAACACTGCAACCCGCGAGCCTTTAAGACGGATATTTCGGGTTATTCCACAAACACGAAGCAGATATCGTCAGATGCTGCTGCCGTGTTTTCCTCCTCTCTTCCTCATTCGTCAGCGGTCGTTCCCAGTGTAGACAACCATTTTCCTTGCGATGCCACACACGGGTACGCTGGTGTAGGAAATTCATCGTCTAAAAGTATATGGTGTACTCTACGGCCGAAGAAAACGCCGCAGACATCATTACCAGTCTGGCCCCCGTAGCAAACCGTCGCCATCAGCTTTTAATCGTGTTGTCGCCGTTAGAAACCCTTGAAGGAGTAGAAGCGTCGTCCCGTCGCTGTTTGTCGCGTCGTGATCGTAATGTTGAGCAAAAGGTTAAGCAGTACCTCGAATTGAAGAAGCGTTCGCCATCAGCAGCTGGACAGCATGCATGGATGGAGCATCGTAGGAGGCGTGCACGAGTTTAGTCTTACCTGTATGTATGTAAAGGAATTCTTGTGACTATTTTTCTTTATTTTTTTTTTGGACCGTTCTGTTTTCGGTATAATGATCAAGTTATTACTTTTATTTGAACGATCCATTACGGTAAAAGCGACGATAATTACATTGGTAACAGGGACAAGATTGATTATGCGAAGACAGAAGGAAATGTAGTGATCGGCACTACTACGGTTGTATTGACAGGATAACGGAAGATTTGAGTGAGATTTGAATAGCGAGAAGGGGAGAGAACGGTACAGCCTATCGGAAAAAAGGTCGCAGAGCGGCAGAGCCCGTTTTATGAACTTGTCGATCGAGGAGGTATGGAGAACGGTGGCTAGGGTACGGAGAGATGCACCGAAAACTACCGACCGTAAGTCGGAATTGGAGCATTTTAGTTTGGATATAACGTGTGCATTGCGAGACAGAATGCAGGGAACGGATAGACTAGCGAGTCAGCGTCTGAAGATTTGTTTTTTTTTACACACACACACAGTGAAACACAACAGTTGCGATGAGGTGTACAGAAAGAGAGGGAGAGAAAGGCTAAGAGGTTTGAAGGATGCGTGTGTGATTGTAAAGTTATATTCTATGCATTTTAGAGGTCGCACCCACTTGTACCACCCGACTGCAGTTGCAGTTTCCTCCGCCATCCGCGCATCGTAGAACGTTATCTTTTTCTGCGTTGTTCTTCCCATACTTGCCATACTTCGAAAATCGGCTTGCAATCCAAGAGCGGGTTGCAAGTGTGTAAGATTTGTTGTTTTTTTTTATCTTTTGAGGGAGATATATAATTTTGCGGATTTTACTACATAGTAGCTACTAGTGCTTCTTTACTACTCTTACTACTATACTCATGCCAAACGAAATAATTGTGATTTGGTCAATTCCGACCATGCGTCGAAATTTGGCTCCTACTTGGTTATTCTGGTCGAGGTACATAATCAATCGATCAGATCGTTTGTACTTCGGTACGAAATTGCAGTTACTCGACCAATTCTCATGGCTCCGACCTTCTGTAGTTGGAGCGTTTTACGGTAAGAATTCTTGCCAATTTCTTTTCTCATGTAACCTTCAACTGATTGATGTAAATTTGCTGCAATATTTCTATCGTACAACTATCATAATGTTCTACTAGATAAGATTTAGACCTCCCCCCTCGTTTTCGCTCGGTTGGGAATTGTACAAATTTGAAAAAGTACCTTCAGCTGTAAGAGGTATGCCTTCCTTGTTTTTGTTCTCTTGACTTTTGGCATTAGTGGTAAGTGGAGAAATGTGGAAGCAACTCAAGAACTATGGAAAGGGAAGAGATAAACGCCACGAATGTTTGCGTCCATCGTGGCTGTGTGGTAGGAGTGTGTGTGTGTGTGTGTGGATATCGTCACGATCTGCAGTACGAAGTGGCGTAATGGATTGTTATTTTGTTTCTCGTTTTTAAGAAGACGGTGATATATAAAATTGAATTTTAAGCAACACATTTTTCAAAACAAAGGTACAACTCATTCGCATGTAGGACACGTGTAAAATATAGTTCAGAGTATAAAAGTTGTGAATGGGATCTCAAACATACTTACATACTCGCGGCTGGTCGCGGGTTCTTTCGAAACGGACCAGTGCGGTGTGTAGTCGCAGTCGATTGTACAAAGAAGAAAGAGAAAATCAAACCGGCCCATAGATTTGCACACTTTATAAATGCATGCGTGCGCCGAAAGGCGGCCCTCCGCATCCTATCAGAAACACACAACGATTTGACAGTATATTACAGTGTGTGGCTTTGGAATGCGACACCCGGTGTCACTTAGAACAACATTGTATGATCCATTGGAATGCGTGGAGGAAGTTTGACCTGCGTTGGGCGACGACCCCGGTTAGATTTATATATATATACCTATATATATATATATACACACATCAATGGCAATATGATGAGAGAAGATAAGGATGCTGTGCTCATGCGCGCATACACCATCGGAATCCAACCTAAACAACAAATTGATGAAAACAAAGAGAAAAGTGCTCTAAGTTAAGTCGATTATTATTAATATCCTTTTATCTTTTAGTATAGTCCGCTGGCCACGAAAGTGAGTTTGCACATGTGGCAACGTAGAATTAAATTTGTTACTAGGTACAGTTGAACGGCCGTGTAATATGGTTGATTTTTACTATGTGAACTCTGAAACTAGTGTTTCGTTTTGCTCATTCCCAAATTTAATCCATCATACAAAATTACCATTTTCGAAGACAAACGCCAACTTCTTCAAATCTCTTGCCTGTTTACCGAACCGATGGTCGATATCGCGAAAAAAAACTCATTTAAATAAACGGTCGTCAAATGTTAATGTTTCAAACATTTCAGTGCATTTCGGAATGAAAACGAACTTAACGATCACTGACGATCGTATATTTCAAACGATAAAATTCGCGAAACCGATCGAAGCTAAATTTAATCCAAATCCAATTAATTTTTGTAGCTTTAAAAAATTATCAGCAAAAACTTTTCCTATCAGTCCTTCAACTGTGCCTAGTATTAAATTTGTTTTGATTTCTAGTTACTATAATTCTGTTTCCGATTCCCATTTCTTACATCAAATTCTATGTGAACTCGTCAGATTTACTTCCAACCCCTGAAAGCAACACAGTTGATTTGAAGAGCGTTCTTAAATCCAAACTTAAACCGCAACGCAACGTATTGCGAAAAAAGTGGTGAAGAATCACAGTAAAAGGGCAGAGTGGAGAGTGGTGTGTGTACGAGGGAAAAGTCCACTCCGTTCGAAGTCAGCGATTCAAAAGGGGCAGAAGCAATCATATTTTGCAAATGCAGTACAAACAACTTAAACGAGCCACATTCGTGGCACGTTCTACTTAGTAAACATCGTCTGACAAACCAGCTGGAAGTGGAGATGGGAGGATAGATTTGGGAACACCGTACTGCGTAACCAATCTTGGGGTGGTAAGCATTCTGACTCTTAGCCTTGGCTGATGATGATGTCACCCGCTGCTAGTGATGGGAGCGTCGTACGGTCGTGTCAAACATAGTGCGACAAAAGCATCGGAAAAAGATCGTTGTCCTTAGTAGGCGAAACACCGGTATCCTTTCGAGAGATTTGCCACGAAACCAAACACACCAATATCCACCAAAACCAACCGTACATTGGCACTAAGTGTTGTTTATTACTAATTGCTTGGTGTCCGTGTGGTCTGTGTTAAAATTACGCGAGTTCAGAAGAAAAGGGCAGGGACCTCCTCTATGAAAGTTACAATAATAAGGATCTGACGAGCATATGTGTGTGTGTGTGTTGTATGAACTTGTATATGTGGGCCTGTGGATGATATGTATGTTTGCGTGAATGCATGAATAACTAAACGGTCGTTTTGTGATGATAAACAGATTGTTGTGGGTGATCCCTTCACCAAAAACATTGCTGTCTTGATTAACGTTTTAACGCAAAATCAAAAAACGATATGATGAACTATTGAAGATAAAGTGTAATACTGGGGGCGACCAGTGGCCGCAGTACGGTAAAAACGAAGTAATGTTGGCCTATCCTGAATTCCAGCAATTTGTTCGCAACAGCTAGTCGAAATATCTTTTTAAATTTTCTCCGTTGTCTTAAGGAAAGATTTCTGGTTCAAAACTAAACATTTTCCTATTTTTTATTCTTGTAGTGTTCAAAATTTAAATTTGCGCTCATAAGTGAAGCAACTTAACACATTGCCGTTCGGCAACACCGGTACGGTGTCAAAAATCGTACCGTTTTCCAACCGATCACATCATACTGGATGTAAAACAAACGTCATATGGATGGTATTCGCATGCAGATAGGATGAATCGTGCGGACGTTAAAGTGTTAATATAGCATTTGGATAACTTAAAAGTTTTTAGTAGCATGAGTGTCACAAGAGACAATTTGTATAATGATCCACTTTCCGATTTGTAAATTAATATTTAGACGAAGGAATGCATCAACCGATTTTTCTTTTTTCGTGAAACTCACTTAATAAAAAGTGATGCTTTCGTCGTGATGGGGCGAAATACTGAAGTCTTACTTTGCAATAATAATAATAATAATACTTAGAGAAACTTCTTTGTGCAATTCGTCGGCATCCTCGTCATATCAAGCCAAAACCCTTTTCAACAAACTGACAGTTTCGCCCTACACGGTAAACACCCCGCGTCGCCCCCTCTATATGTGTGATAACGAAAATAACTTTCTTTTTCTCTCTATGTTTAGTTCACCGATTGCAATATACTTTCATTAATCTTAATATTTTAATAATCTTTCCTTAATATTCTCCCCACGTAAGTTCCTGATCTCAGTTGATTGTACAATGAAGCTCGGGCCAGCTGTTGTCGCGATGAGAGCGAGTGCTTCTCCTACCATCTGGGGCTTACTGCTTCAGTTGCCTTTCGAGGCTCAAAGGCAGTACTCTGTTTTTTTTTTCATCTTCTTTCTTTTGAGAAAGTGACCGACTCTGCTACACCCGATCATGATGAGCCGCAGCGCGGATTGGAAAAAAAGCATTTTTTTAGAATAGTAAGAGAGGCTACCACGCAGTAATCGCAGTAATCAAAACCGATTACGCAGTAATCAAAACCGGTTATTTGCTCTGTCGGTCTCGGGAAGCATCCCGATTTGGGCGTGGAGAAGACACCCAAAAAAAAGAAAAACAACAGAGGTTGCAGACCACATTTCAGCTGACCTCCTGAGGACACGGGATGGGTTTTGACCAACGAGATGCAAAACCGAATGCAAGGGTTGGGCATATAACTTGTTCACGGGCGGAGAATGTCCTTTCGAAGCGGTAACTGGAATCGTTAACTCCTATAACCAGATGCCCGATACAAGCTTTCACTTTGTTGGCGAACTTCGAAGTGTTTTCCGGTTTGCACGGCACTGTTCAAGACGGTGCGACGATTCGTTTACCGAAGCGATGGATTGATCTGCTTCATTAGGTTATGAAATCCCTTAAACCCTGAGACCAGTTGTTCTCGATTCCCTGTGTCCAGCTTAGCTGAAATGTGGACTCACTAGCATTTCACCGCACAGTCCTGCGTCCGGGCACAATCAGATCATATTTCTTTACCTTTAAAAATACATTTATTCTCACGGTGGGTTCACTTTCACGAATTCGCGCGCTCTGTGTAACGTACTTGCGGTGCACAGTTAGTCCCGTGGAAAAATCTTCCATTTGCTGTGGAACAATCTTCGATGTGCAAAATCTTCGATTGATTACGTTTACAACACCCTTCTGCTTGTTTGTTCCTTTATACGACCCTCGATCGTTTGGTGGGATTGCCAAAGTTGGGTTTAAATTTTTAAACAAAATTTTAGGATGCTCATCAGTTTTTCCATCCCCATCCCCTGCTTCGTCACATCACTGCTGGGAGGCACGCGTTTTCCGAAACGTATCGCTAAAAAGTACAAAAAATATTTATTCATTTACTTACTACTTCATCCCCTCCCCCCTCATCATCCCTGCTGTTTCGTTTTCCCATTTCTTCTTTCTTTTTACTCTCCCCATTGCATACAAATGCCCCAAACACACACACATCAATAGTAACGACACGGTAAAGATCGTTTTTGCGCAAATTCCTGGTGGATAAAGGAAAAATGTCGGTTCGGCTGGCTTGAAACAATATTTTAACCCATCGGTACCTGAATATCTGGCCACGCAAATCTGCCATTTTTCTCTATCCTTCCCCGGTTGGGAGATCCGGCAGAGCTTCTTCATTTGTTCCCCCTTCCATAATCAGTTAAAGGGCACACGTTTGTCTCTCTTCCTTCGAAGGTAGGGATGACGTAGTCTGTGTGTGTGTGTGTGTGGGTCCTTCCTACCAAAGTATTTCTTTCAAACTGCGATGTGCCAAGAACACCGGGTGTGTTTTGGTGACATTTAAAATTAAAAAAAAAACGCTTGCAAAAGAACCGGGGATCTATCTGGAAGGAATCCTTTCTTTTCTCATACGGGGAACTCCCATATATGTCATCCGTCGATGATGTGTCTGTTTGTACTCCGGCGTCTCATTCCATACTATCTCTATTATTGTAGTCATTATTATTATTTGCATTGTACTGCAAGATAAAGCGAAATGCACAAAAAATACAAAAAAAAGAATTAAAAGATTCGTCAAGAAAACTCGCCTCTTAGCAGTGATGTGAATGGTGTGCGCCCAAAGTGATGGTATTTTTCTTTTTAGGATCGTTTCATTTTGATTTCTATTCCTAGATGAGAACGAACTGTTGCCTTCTTCGTTTGTGATCAGAAACTTGCACTTGTTGGGGAAACAAAAAATCGAAATCGACAACAAACGGATGGAAACCTAGCAATAGTAGAACGGAATATTGAGTGCATGCGATTGATTGGGAGATGATTGATGAACGGTGATGAAAACACTATTCCAAGTGCAGGAAGTGAGATCCTGCGACCCCGGGAGGATTGACTGACTACACCGACCCGTTCCGTGTGTATGTGTTGGGAAACGTTTCTTAATTTCGTAGTTGAAAACTAAAGAATTTAAGCAGGTCGTATGTGATGCCACCTTAACTTTGATTGCCACGAGAAAACCCTCGGAGCGAAGTTTTTCCTTCACACATGTCTCCCCCGGGTCCGTCTCACCGAACGTAAGGTGTGGGGCGGTGGTGGGCCATGTAGAACCCAAGGGCATCACCCGGGGGGAGAGTAGGCACATGGCTTTGGCGGTCACAATGAACCGAAAGTTACGACTGGTCACGCCATCATCCGTCTAGAGGATCAGACCGAAGAAAGGGAACCACCGAAAGGTTCGGCTAAGAATATATACAACTCACCTCAGAACGGAGCAGCAGCACTCCGGGGCGTGCACAAAGGACGGTACACCAAAGTTGGTGGCGCACACGTGGCTAGATAATATATGAAGCATTTGTGTCGCTGTAGCTGCTTTGTTTGCTGATGGGCGTGATTAGGACGTTTGGTGCTTCGCTCTGTATATTATAGAGCCTAATGAGGTACTCGGAGGAGATGCGTGTGCGCATTTTTTTTCCCCAAAGCTTGCCACTTCTAGAAGTGCAGCGTGGAGAATAAGTCGCCGCGGGTTGGAGCAGAAAAACAAAAACAATCCTAAAATGTTCTATCGCCATCGGTGGAATAAGACAGGACAGTGAAAAAAGCACCGGTAAGAAGGAATGTGTGGGGGTGTGTTGTATCCGTTTCGAATGATGGATCCGCACTTCCCCCCCTCGGAACAGGGGTTTTTGCCAAGTATTATTATACCGTTTGTCTTGCCCGTGTTTGCCCTTCACGAGTGTATCAACGCGTGCACGCGTAGAGAGGTTTCGCACTATGGGCGTTTTCCTTAGTAATCTTTCGGAAGGAAGGAACCGAAAATTGATGGAGAAAAAGTGGGTGGCACATGTACCGCCAGTACACCACAACAAGAAATCGCCAAACACACAAGCACAGGTCGGTGGGGCGGGAAAGCGTATGTCGTCAAACACACGTAAATATATGCGATGGCCACGGATCGAACAATATCCCAGTTCCGTCGAATTTCTTTCGGCCACAACAACACACGCACAGCATCCACTTTTTAGCGTAAACATAGGGGAAGACACATAGGTGGTAACTGCGAGATGTGTGGTGTAGGATCTCGAGGAAAGGTGTAGGAGATAGTAAAATGGGAAGTGAAGAACAGGGGAATGTATTGTACTATATTCGTGGGAAGAAAGTAAATTCAACGAAGAAGCATACAAACAAACAAACATACAAACAAACAAACAAGTCGTAGAAATAAATATTAATATTAAATCGCAATTGCTAGTGGTTAACTTAAGGCGAGAGAGAATGGATAAGAAGCTCGATTGGGAAAAAAAGTTACATCCAGAAGATGCCACAACCTAAGAGCGATCGAGAGAGAGAGAGAGAGAGAGATGAGATGAGTGCAAGAGTGAAAATACTAGAAAGGAAGATTTGCAGAAAGATAACACTGAGTGTGTGTGTAGTCAAACTGATTTTGATATCGATGTGCAAAAACAGAAATCTACCCCAAACAACAAGCGACAAACACGAGATAAAACACACAAAACACAAGTAGTAGACATGTTTGTAATTGTTCTGTGATCCCTCCCAACTCTCCCCCTGTAACTGATTTACGGTCCTGCCGCTGTCCTTTTTGATCGGCCAAAGCCCCCCAGTAGTAGTAAAGTGGCGAAATTGACCTAGAACTGCTGAGGTGGTTGAGGGTGCGGTTTTTCGGTCAACATATTTGGCTGCAGCAGCAGCATATGTCAAAAGGAACGATTCTGGCCAATCACAAGCTAGGACCAACACGCGCGGAGAACACGCGGCTGTAGAGAAGGCTGCAAATGTTTAGAAAAAAACGCACGCCTTTCTTCTCCGCCCGCACGAGCTCTTATGCTCCCCTCCTGTGCTGTTGTTGTGTGGTGCTGCAAATGTACGTACGAGTCAGGCGAGATAAATGCAGCTCCGGTGGACGATTTTTGGTAAAACTGTCGCCGGCCATAAATTGGAAATTGAAACAAATTTGAAAAAAAAAAAACAGAAGATAAAACATAGAAAAAAGAGATGCACCATAACAGACGTATCGAAAAGGCAGCATTATTTCAGTGAACGGACAAATTATGAAACAGTAACAAGAAAAATCAACCCTACAAACGTAACATATACTCTATCGTCATTGCAATCATATTTTATATATAAAAAAACCAAAACAAAATTTCAAGCAAGATTGTCTAAACGGCAGAACAGAGAAACTTCTACAGATTGCGCAGCAAAGCATAAAAACGCGGGGTGTCACGTACGCGGAGGGATGACGATAACCCAGTGTAGGGAGCGAACATTCTCTTGGGCACAGCTGGTAGCGTAGAGGAACAACAATAATTATACACCACACTTATTACAGGTCGACATCTAGTTCATTAACCACCATAGCTAAATCCGCTGGAATCAAATATCTTGCACTCATACACACACACACCCACCCACACGCCCAGTTTCAAACTCCGATGTCGTTTTCTTTTCCTCTCTCTTCATAATATCAAGATTTTAGGAAACACAATCCTTCAATGAAACAAAAGACAAATATGCATGTACGATATGAAGTAGTGTACTTCGTTTGTATTGTTGATTCACGCGCTTATAAATAGTGGCTAATTGGTAACGCATTACTAAAGGGATAGGAAAATATATTTTGTTAGAGGAAAAAATTACAAACAAAATTTAACACACATTTGAAAGGAAAACAATACCCCCGTATAAGCGCATCGTGAGAAGATTTTCTTTGTCTTTACGTTTGAACACAAACGACAAACCATACAACTCACAAACAACCAACCAACCAACCAACCTACGTGATATTACTATCAGCAATAACGGCAAAAAATACCACCAACAACCTCCTCTCCAAACTATTACGATCTGTTCCGCTATTATCTATCCACCATTCCCTGCTTCTTTCTTCAGTCGAGGAGAGAGACACAAAGAAGAGCACCTTTTAGAGCACAAGAGTCTGACCCAATCTGTCTCGAATGGTGTATTTTAGGTTTATACGAAACTGACCATTAACAACCACTAAGAAAATAGTACACACCCAAACCAATCGCGCAGCAGCAATTTCGATCAATTTCGGGTAACGAGAAACGAACGCGGATACGTTTTGTTGTAGTGCGGAAGGGTCAACTAAAACACGGTACACTGAACACACAAACAACAACTACAGCTATTAAATGCAACTATTTCTCAAGAGTTCAATGTCAAATTTACGAAATTAACAAATCGCATGTAGAGTATAAAAATGGAAATAAGAAAACTGTAAATTGAATGTGGAAACAATAGAGCGAAGAAGAAGTGCGTGTCGGCAAAATCCAAAAGAAAAACAAGGAAACGTATGTTACATCCCAGTGCCACACGCCACTGAACTCCTCTATTCGCAGATGTTTGTAATAGGTAAAATAATAATCGGCCTTTAAAGTGTTTTAAAACTGACAAGCAAATTCGCTTCCCGTACAATATATGTTGATGTAGCGAACCCAAAATTGAAGCAAACTACAATATTAGGATTATTGTGTTCCCCTTTTTAAGGATGAACCACGACACAGAAGAGTATTTAATTGAATTTCAACCACATTCGTAGAGAACTAAATGACTGTCCGCATTGCAAACCGCAGATTTATTGGCTAGGATCAGTAGGAGCGAGCATTTGTTTTTTGTTGTTTCATTTTCAACCATCATCAACAAACCGAACAGCAGCTTTCACAGGAAGTGCAATTTTCGGATTTATCAGCTTAAAGAAACCAACCGACAAGATCATTGTAATGTCCGGATGATAGGGAAGCTCACGGAGCAGGAAGGTTAAACAAACGAAACTAGAGAATGTTTGCTAAAAAAGCCTCTTGCTGCGGTGGAGGAATCTGAACAAGAAATTGAAATGTCATGTAACCACGGCCACCCATAATTAGTACGTTTCGAACGTTTCCGCAACGTCGACACTCGACAAAATCTTTGTACACACAATATTTATCCGTAAGACAAACAGGCTAACGTGTTAGGGATCTCTCGCACATGCGTGAAGGAAAACGTAAGCGTAAAGTGTTTGCTAGCAACAGTTAAAGCGAGCGCCTGACCGAAGAATCAGTTGTACATTTTCCATTTTCAATTTTGTACGAAAAGATCGAAGTAGAGTGCAAAACAAAAATAAACAAAAAATAGCAGATTATGCTCTACTTCGCACATACAATCAAAACCAGAAAGGGGTTCCACCCGCCGTAAACCATCTTATCCCCGCCCCCTCTCGCTCCCACCCACTCTGTTCCCCTGTCCCTGGCTGGGTGGAATCTTTCTGGAGAAAAGAGCTAGTAAGCCACAGTTATCGAAAAAAAATCTATCGATATATTTTACTCCTGCTATATCCCACACATCCTTTCCAAATTATCCTTTCATTCCTTTTTTCCCGTTCCCCGGACCTCACGAAAAAACAAAAAAATAAAACCTACACTCTCTATCCCCTGACGTGAGGTCCAACCCCAAATATGTTACAAAAAGGGTTATTCAAAACATTCGTAATACTTGCGCAATGCAAGCGACAACCACCACCACCAGCACGCCTCGTTAATGTGAAGAACTACCGTCAACCCGACGAAAATGACCCCTCACCTACCTGCCATAAGAGGATGAAGAGTTCGAACGAAGTTCCCGGAGCTGAGATAGGTTGAATCCGGCAGGTGAGTGTTTTTTCTTCCTTTCCAAGAGCTTTTTTTAATAAAGAATATCTAATCTGAAGATTATCCGAAATTAATTTCAGCTTTATTTTGACGAAACGTGGCGCAGCTTTTACTTATATTTTAAAATATTCAAATGAATAAAATACAACAACTTCTTATTTTTTAAATCCCCTTAAAATATTTATATTTGATTATTGTTGATTGAAGTTGATCGTTGTGGAAAAATTGTGCAAAACTATCGTTACAATAAACAACCATCAGTAGCCAGATTTTATCGTGAACCATGTTTTGCCAGCTTCTTTCCCAGTTTGGTATCGTTGAAAAAAATAATCACATATTGTTTTCATGAAGAATATGATATTATATGAGGAGTGTGTGATGTTGTATATTTGCTAAAACATATTAGAATTTATTTTAAAAGAAAAAATCTAAGCCTATTATGCTCACAAGTTGCTTGGGTCAAAATAATCCACGCTGGTCCATCTATTGTTGGTTAATGATTGGTTAAATATTTAGATTTGGGTTGTCTGTTTTAAAAATGTTTCAATATTTTGTTTAGACTCTCACGACTTTTGTTGTACAGTATAGTGTCATTCTAGTGTTTCTTCATGTTCAGCACCACCCTCAAAGCCATTGTGTATTAGTCCAACGACCAACGACTGGATCGTAACAGAAAGATACTAGCTCAGCTCACAAAGTCAACGACATAACCGAGGCCAAACCGTCAAAACCGGTGACAGTCTTCCCCCCTACCATCGAGATCCAGCCGCCTGAAAATTATTAGAAAAACTAGAAACTCAGGCCAAATGGACAGCCTCCGCTGTGTGACGTGAAGTGCGTATGCGTAAAAGTGCGCTCCTAACGTTTCGACAACACGTTTTGGTAAAGGTTGACTGCTGCGAGACGTAAGCGTAAGTCGGTAAGTCTTGCCTTTTGCCTGGGGCTCCGCAACAACGATCGTGCTGCTGCGAGGGAACGTTACTTTCAATGTGCGGCGAGAGATTCGCTGGCTAAAAGAGAAGGGATCGTTAGACTACACGATTCGATTGCACATTCCTCAGTGATGGGTGGGCCAGTTTAAAGGTTATCTTCCACGTTTTGAAGGTTTGCGAAAACAATACATGTCGATGGCTTTGAATTGGCATAGGTCTAATGTAGTGTTGATTTGAAATTAGTGAAATTATCAAAAAATACCCTTATATACTGATCACAAATCGTTGAAAATACAACGATGTCACGTGTCAATAGAACTTCCATTCTAAACCATAAAATCACGTTTGTTTCAACGAACGACGATAATCACATCCACTGACAGCGTTGCACCTTAATCCGATAGTCACGTTTTACGTTCACTAATAAAACCTGGCCTTTTGTTTTTTGTGAACTAAAACCCAACAAATCCGAACAAACACACCTATGTTCGTGTTCGAGGCAAACGAAGACATGCCTCACTCGCTACACTCCTGTTTCGGCGTGTTCGTTCGAACGCCAGTTCATCACCTTGGAAATTAATATTTAAAATCATCTCCAGTGTGTCGATCTTCCCCCGGTGTAAAATAGGACCGCATCACCACGACGCAGCAGGCGACGGTCGCTTGTGGAACCAACACACTGCAAAATCAGAAAGTGGTAAAACTTCTTTTCCAATCGAACATCCTCCCGATGGCGTAAAGCAACCAGGTGCTCTCCGGTCGAAGAGGGCCGCTAAAGAAAGGGCTTTTTACAACGGCTTCTTGGTGGAGAAACAATGTTTGAACATAGCAGGCCATATAAAGTCCTGCCAGCTGTGGGCATGTTGCCGATGCGTTTATCGTGCCCAGGGTACGATGCGGCGTACATCAAAAGCATGGCTAAAATGAAATGTTCCGGGCAGAGGATCCTTGTTCGTTAAGCGTTGTACCTGCTAGCCTCGGGATTCTATCCTATAAACGAACGTTATCATGCGGATTCCTAGGACTTACTACAGTACCCGGTAGGGTACTGCGAACCGCTTCATTCAACTTGTTCTGAGCCGTTGTAAAACCGTCCCTTGGCATTGTTTATTTACTTGAGGTGAATTAGCTCGCAAGGTTGTTAAAAGGACGTGATCGTAAAATCACGCAGAGACGGAACAAAGCGCTTGCCTGCAGGTACGTCGGATGAGCCCCTTGGAGATCATCGTAGCAATAGCACGGATTTAGATTGTGCATCGTTTTCTCCGTTTACATTAACCTTCCTTTCAAGATGCACCACTACACGTACCTTTAAAGCCTCCGTACGTATTCAATTTGGTGTGTTGCGACGAGAACGTTCCAGTCGAAAGTCGAAAACCATGTTGGAAATCCGGCCATGCATGACGACGATCGACAGAAGCAGAGTGTGTGATCGTTTGCCTCGGGTAACTGGAAACTGCATCAGGCGTAGTGGAAGACGGGGCGGTTCAAAGTGGAAAAAACACGTCCCATGCGCAAACGTGCACCAAACTGCACCTACCAACACTATGGAAGGCACATATCTGATGTAGGCTTGTCGCAGACCAACGCAGAGGGGGCACTACTGCGTCGTTTGCGCCGGTGCATCGGCCATAGGGTTTCAATTTCTTTTATTTCATCTCCATGGTTTTGTTGCTGGATTCAAAAATCGATGCTGGTGGTGTTCGCCGGATATGTATAAGAGCCCGAAAATAGAGCTATTAGCTGGAGGGCCAATTTACACATGCAGGGTTTATTTTGAGTTGAACTTGTATGGCCTTGTTTTAATTATCTAAAACGTACTTAGTGTTAAATTAAAATTGAAATATATTAAAATTCACAATCAAACATTTTTTGCATGTGTAAATACTACACTCCAGGGCGATAAAACCTTACTTTCTATGACCAAAATTTACTAAAGAGCCAAATACAATCCGTTGACATTGCCTTGCGCTTTCCAATGTTTGTAGCGGTCGGTCGAATTAGGTGTTTTATGTGCTATTCAACATACATATGCACTACATTACCGTCTATCTAGTTCTGTATGATAATTTCGAGCCTTACAACATTTCCGTTGTCTAATAAAAGAACATAATTTTCCTAACTTTATTGTACCTGCTCCTCACGTTTTGTTTATCAAATATGTAAAACTGCAATGTGGCCGATTGTTTTTCAAGCTTGCTTCAAGAAGGAGATGAAAGAAGCACTTGCTTGTCAACACGTGGTCGCTCACGTGTTATTCTAAGTTTTCCTTTGGCAACTGCGCGTAATAGATAAATAGTAAATAAATGATTCTATTAAACGTGCCCCGTATGGAAAACTTCCAAGGAACTACGGAAACGTGCCATTGGTAGGCAAATCCCCAACCCTATCTGATTAGTACGAATAACGGTTTTCGTTAAATGAAACTCTCAAACACCCGGCAGGGCCTACTGTATTGCAAGATCGTTGACTGCGAACACCATCGCCTACTTGAACTGAACATTGGACGTTGAACGACACTATGCGGGGGGCGTTGTTTTATTTCGGTTTTTTTTTTTATTCTTTCCTCGTTGGTTTGTTCATCGAATTTTGTTATTTTTGGTCCCCTGCGGCGAGAAAACTCGTCAATCTCGTTGCCTCGCGGACGATTTTACAGAGCACGGCGCGTTCCGCGTCCAACCGTATTTCCCTTGCTACATCGATCGATGGTGGTTTTCCGCTCCGAGTGTTGATGATCTATTACTGCAGGAATTTAAACATTCTTTCCTACCCCGTCCCTTTCCCGATGGTTCGCTCACCAATCGACCATATCTGGTTCGAGTGACGAATAAATCTACCACAAAACTTTGATCGTTTCGCGTCGTTCAGACTAGTTGACGGTACGCGCGTTCCTCCGATGAGAAGAAGAAGGTCCCTTCGGGAATTGTTTACCATTTATTTACAGTGACACAGTCACACATATACAACCACACCACCAGAAGTTAAATAGAGGTGATCGTTGGCGAAGATAAAGAACGTGAGTTGTATGTAAACTTGCTCAAGAACAAAGCTATGGCTACCAAATATGGCGCACAGCGTTTGTTGAAGGATTTGGGGTTCTTTCGAATAGAGCCGATTATACATTTTTCCAATACACAAGTAAAAAAAAAGATGCGACACGTGTAACCACGATAACCCATAAGAAAAACATCGCAAAAGATCGTACTCAAAGTAATCCGTACAATTCATTTTTTGTCTTTATCCTCTTCGACCTTTATGTTTTGAAAAACAAAAGTCTGATTTGTTTGTTTCAATGGCTGTTTTTAATCATCTCGAAATGGAAAAAAACCTACATAAATAGAAACCGATTTCTTTGCTTCCGTTATTGACGTGTTTATTGATTTCCGGATGTTATTAAAACGACCTTCAAGCATCACAATATTCCACCCCCGGGCAATATGATATAACGGATCAACAGAAACATGTTTATCGTCAACCACCAGGGCTCTTATCGCTCGCCGTTGAAAATGTCCATTAGTGCATCTTTTTTACTTCGTTTTTTCTTTCTCTCCCTCTCTCTCGCAATTTACTGTATCTGCTTCCCTATGGGGTATGTGATTCTTGACCCTGGAAGTTGTTTTATTTATTTATTTTCCCCCGTTGTTTACCGCAAACAACTGATAAGACCGTTCGTTATATGGTGAATCGCCGAGTCTGTAAATAGAAAACGTAATCTTCCATTTACCGAGAGCCTGGGTAATGATGCTGGGCGTTTTGAAACATATCGTAAACAAGCTCGGTGGGCAATCGGTTTAATTTTCTAGTTGCGTTCGATCATGTTTTGCGCACACAACACACTCTCGATCGGATGCGGTTGGAGTGTGTTCGACAATCACTAATTGATGAGGAGCTTGTTTTCTCCCTGGGGGGGATAATATTTAGCGATTCCCATAAACCGTTCACCACGCCGGACTCTTCGAGAGTCATATCGGCTAGCATCGTCGGCTATCGACACCGTTTGCCTCGGTGCACCGTTGTAGGTGGGCACTATTTTTAACTTTCACACATGCGTCCTCGTGACGCCAGTGGAAAGGATTTTGTTTACCGTGTCGTACGGTGCGTTACACCGGGAGGGAAATGTTTGCTACGGTACGACCGCCCTCTCTCTAAGGGTTTGGGAAAAATAATATCAAATACCTTAGGAAGGTAGAAAGCAACGTGTAAAGATTGATTTTCGGTCATATTTATTTGTAACTTAGCGGGTGTAAAGGCAAAATATTACCTGGTAGTAATGTGAAGCTGTTCACGTATATTTCTGGTCTTTGAGCATTGAGCAACAGGGAACACTTTTCGGGATGAATTCAGAGACATACATCATCAAAATTATTAAATTAAATCAATGTATAGTTTAGTTTATAAATGCATGCGATATGCGCGAAATAAAACAAAACAAAATTTGTTTATATGTAATTGGCATTTATAATCAATTAACAAATATATAACAACGTGTAGATGAGTGTCTATAAGCAACACGCTTGACGAGTCGTTTCCAGTATTATTTTTAAAATGTGTTTTTAATATTTTTGAGATCTGATATATAAATGATGACATTAATAAAACTGTCTTAAGTATTCTTTTCATCGCAAGATGTGGACTTGTTGACCTAATTATTAAAATTAATGAGAACCAACATTTCAGAAAGTAATGATTTTCTTTTTCTCAAAATTGTAATTTTCACTTCCAAACCACCCTTTGACATATGGCCGGATGCGAACCGTGTTTTTTGTTTATCGAACCATCATACGGCGATACCATTCCTTCACCATATTCCGTCCGAGAAGGGTTTCCATTTACTACGGGTTGACGACGGGGGCCAACAAAAGAAAAAACAAACAACCTATCGTCTGTCGGAGCATGTGACTTTCGGTTAGTTTGTTGAGTGGTTTTTTCCTGCTTCATTTTACAGTCTTCCACTTCACCATGGGGTAGCGGCGGACCGCTGTAAAAAGAGGAACCAGAGAGGGTATTGCGCAGCGAACGAATCTTTCTGGGTTTATGCTGACGGTCGCACTATGGAGCGAAAAGAGCAAATTGCCGGGATAAAATTCGGAATCAAATGTTTTGCAATTTTTTCATTGTAATATCGTGTAATACTATTATATTACACGAAATTATGATGTTTCGGGACAATCCCGCCAGGTGGCGCTGCAAAAACCACATATTTTTGGAATTTTCTATGGGTGCATTATTTTTTCAATTTTTTTTTTTATATTAACTTAAAGATTTTTTAAAGTTTGATATAAAACAAACAAAATTTACTACAAACTTTCATTCAAAATATTGTCATCTGGAATATAATTGATATTCAAAGCATCTAACGCGGACATAACGTCTCCTAACGAAGAGCTACTATCTGAATATTCTGAACTTGTACCATCATCTTCTTGGGTTTGAATTGGCAAGGGACTGTTACTATTTGAGGAGCTATAATCTACGAAGAATGTTTTTACTGCGTCTGGGTAAGGGATTTGTTTTTTATTTTTTAACGATTTAGCTAGAGATATTGTTGAAATGTATGGATCGGATGATTGTAATGCTCTCATAAAAATGTCTTTAATATTGAATTCTCGTGACATTTTACGGGCGTGTTCTCTTCTATCCCTTCTGTATATTTTATTCCTACCTTCTGCTGCTTCCTCTCCTAAGGATCCCAATGGAGCTGGGGCATTTACAATGATTTCACCTACATGCGCAAGAACTTTATGGACAGTGGAAGGCATTTTGTACCAATTGTAATGATGTATGTAAAACTTGTATGTATCTTTGCAATATAGACTAATAGTTTTTGGATTTAAAGGCTGTGAACAGTTGATGGCTATTAAAATATTTCGAAACCTTTCTATAAGTTCTGTTTTTATTTGCAAAATATCGCTCAATTTTTCTATGTTTGAAAAAGCCCGACGACAAACATTTCCCGTCGTACTATTACCACCCATTTGCCTTGGTTCATCTACTTTAACACCAAATTCCTTGTACATCTTTTCCAATACAATTTTTTTTCGATCATTGTACATGTTTTTATAATTTTTAGTAACCTTCCATTTTTTAAATTCAATTCTGTACGAAATGTGAAGCAAGCATTCGAAAAATCTCATCCAACAGTGCAGTGGAGATATTCCATAAGATAAATTCTCAGGATTTGGAATAAATCCATTTTCTAAGTGCTCTACACTGTTCATTTCTGTTTGATGCTTACTTTATTTTCAATGAACTGTATACAGCATACCCAATGTTTTCCTTGCAAGAAGCATTGTTTTTCAAAACGTTTATGATATCATTGATTATAAAGGAACCCATCGTGAAATTATTAAATCAATCTCAGATAGATTATTTACTTGAAAACTTAAAAAAACGTTGTTCGTTCTCCAAGGAGCTTTCTGACAATTGCTGTTTATGCTGTTCAAGGTAAAGCTTGAATGATGTTTTTATAAACGAACGATGGTTATATATGTATCTTTTCAAATGCATACCGCTATGGTATGCCGTTCGAAGGTCAAAATTTTAACATCTACCTTAGCTGTTACTGTATGGTTAGGGTATATTGTTTTCAAAAGCAAATATTATCAAATATTTGTGTTCACTTCTATAAGTTATCCACCCACAATTAGCGGCGTTTTACCATTAGGGTAGAAAAAGAGTGACAGGTATATCTACCCAAAATTCACGGCTTTTACAGGTAAGGGTACAAACAGAACAAAGTGTTAGTGTAGGGTACATTTATTATTATTTATTATTTTAGTGTAGGGTACATTATTCCGAGGAATTTCGGGTATAAAAAGATGGGTTTGTGAGCTGTAGAACAAGTAAAAGCGACCTGATACATTCAAAGCAAACCAAACCAAATTTCATTCTTTGCCAGTGACTTGGCTTGTCTTTCCCCTTTTACATGATGTTCAATCACTACCCTGCTTCACATTTTTACGATACGATCATCGACCTATATTTCATTGAATGAGAATTTCATATATTTCTTACCACACATGATGCTGCATATGGCATGATGGAGACGCCTAGTAGCTGATAAACTATAAGCTTCACATGTAAAGTACAGAATAACGTAAAGATGCGCGCGTATGCGCAAAAAAAACTATCATTTATTGTTACAAAACATTCTAGACTATAAGTGGGTATACATCATATTACAATCTTTCGCAATCCTTAGCGATGGCGTAAGGTTAAAAACAGAAAATTGAAAAATTTTCCAGAAGTTTTGCGAAACAATGCTTAATATTTTTTGACATTCAATTTCAATTTACTCAAACTGTCAACAATTATAAAGCATGATAATATACCTTTCCAAAACTGTGCTTGAAATCCGATTCTGGCCATTATTATAGGAGTTACAGACCTTCAAAGTTGATGGATTTTTTTCAATTTTTCACGCAATATTTTCACAAATCTTCACTTTGACAGGCTGTTTCTCAGAACCTGGAAGAACAGAGGCTCTAGTTTTTGGGTCATTTCTTAGTTTCATCTTGTAGTTTAAGAAAACATGTTTCATTTTTCTGAAATCCAAAAATGAATTTTTGATTTTTATCCCGGCTTCGCTCCATCGTGGGTCGGGGCGACATTCTTCCCTACGCCATTCCCGACATTAATGCGCAATTGAAATCTTTACGCGCGTTCCATTCGGGCGGCTTCCTATGGAAAATCGGAAACGTGTTCCAGCTACGCAGAGCATAACTTTCAAGGGCATCTGTCTACGTGCCGCGAGTAGCGTGTTGTTGGTGTCGACGGTTTGGTTTAAACGTAGGTAAGTACGACCAAAAATCAATATTGACCGTTAAGTTGGTTCTGTCATGCGACGGCTAGCACTTGCCCTTCGAGCCAAATGGTGGACATGCATTTACTATCTCAGAGAGCATTTAGCAAGGGTCTGAGTGTCTGGAAAAACCGAGAGTTATTTTTTGTTTGTCACGGCTGACGCTGAACACCACATTAATGTTAACGATAAGGAAGACTGTGACGATAAAGGCTTTGCAATCGGTGAAGGATTAGGCCTCGTGCACTGAAGGCTTCCAATTTCCAGGCGACACAAATACGAATAGCAATGTCGGTCTGCTTTGAGTGCTTGTAAAACGCTTCAACGATGGTAAGGTTTGTTTATGGGCACAGATCAATACGGTCCATTTGTAATGTCCACAACAAATCGTATTTGTTGTTTCGTATTCATCCACGTCCATGTTCTTATGAACATGTGATTTATATTGAAAAATGTACGTACAAATGTAGGTACAAACATCTGCAAGAATTCGAATAGTTTTTCTGCACTTATTCGATTTTGTATATAATGTATATACCGGATGTATTACCGGTGATATATAAATGAAGGGGAGTTGATAAATGCTGAGAGGATATAAGAAAGTTGATGAGTACGATATCTTTATCTTTTTTTATAATTGTTTACCAAATGCACCCTCTATCCTATAGAAAATTAAATTGTTTTTTTTTATCCTTAAATGTTTGTTTTTTGTAAAATCGGGATCAAGATGCATCTTCTACGGCAATTTGATATGATAAAGCTAATCACAGAAAATGGATAAGGTGGTGTCTTCTCAAAAAAACAATTACTCTTCTCTTCAAAGTTTTAGAACCACGTGGTTCTAACTAACGTACGCTACAGTCCTGGGCATTTTACATTTTGGGATAAGGATAACAAAATTCAGATCGGTATGCCTTAAACAAGCCAGTTCATTGATGATTAAATTGCTGATATGATTTATAACAACGATTTACAAGGTTCGTGTTTGTCTCGAGGCATGTTTTTAAAAGCGGAGTAAACAGGTGGACGCCGAATGCTTGCTCAGTTAGTAAAATGCCCATTAAAATATTCAGCAACATACTCAGATAATTTAGAGTATTAATTTTACTTTTTGAAATCTACCGAACGAACTGCAGTGAATTTTGTAAAGATTTTATCCTAATTTATATGTTCTTAACGATTTCAAACCTCGTGTCTTCCGACGTGTTGGTAGAATATTTGAAGAATAAAATGTAAGAAAATCAAATCCTTGTTTCACTGTGAACTTGTTGCTTTACACAATTATTTATTGCTTGGATCCTTTAATCATTGTTTATAAAATAAGATGTTACTTTGAATTTGAACTAATTAAATTAATTTAACAAACATTATATAAAAAATGCATTTACAAAAGGTGGTAACTTTCATGTCAAAAGGTGGAAGTTAGTGTTAATGTTAAAAAAATTAGAAAACAATTCTCAAAGATTTTGGAGTCATCCCTAGCGAACAATTGCAAGGACCTCATTATTAATCCTAATTTTTATTATTCAACAGTATTGAAATTTAACGATAGTGCAATCAAAGTATGTTATTTAGCTTAATTTATTTTGTAAGCTTACATGCTTTACAATAATTTAGCGAAAACTGTGTGTCTTCTTGTTCACCGTCTTTCGCACTGAAGAAAAGCGATCAAAGACAAAGCTGCATAAGCAAATCCGTTGGCAAAAGAAACACTCAAGAAAACTGAATCAAACCCGTTACAGAGGCAATGGAGATCCACGACTGGATGCAGTGCTCATTGCGTGGAATCCCCTCCCTGGTCGTTAGTGTCATTACCGGGCCTCGCTCTAAAGTGCCGGGCAACCCGTGGTAAGCTGCACCATCGCGTAATGATGTTTGTGCGCTGATTTTTGTGCGATTTGTTACTTGCCGTAAGACAAAGATGGAAACCGGAGAGGGAGGCACAACGGAAAAAGCATAACACACTACCACACAGTCGAAGAAAAGAGAAAGCCCCCATTGTGGCCCTAATTGGGTCAACAAACACACTACAATGGTTGCTGCTTGCTTCGCTAGGAGTGCGTTGTTTATCGACTTAATTTGGTTTAGTGGCCCCGGGGGTGGAGAAAATTACCGTAAAAAAAATCATTGCGTTGGAAATGCGTACCTACCGTTGGCGATGAATATTGCAGGATGTACAAGCAACTCCCCAATGTGGACCATTAGCATCGATCCGGCGAGAGATGGTGATTGGGAAGGGGTGGTTTGCTTGCTTTGCAATCGAGTGAATCTCACAAAGAAGAAATGGTTAATAAGAAGAAAACTTTATTACATTGGAATTTCTGAAATGAATGCTCTATAAACAAATGCTATAAACTATAAACTATAACTATAATACCTTCCCGAACGTCGAGAAGCCATATCCTGAGCTGGGATCGATCGAAAAAACGCAGATTTTCCCCACCACAAACGGGGGACTTGTTGTTCGCTCGGCTGCCATATTAGTCATTCTCGAACTCGACTCGAAAGTACGTTAAACGAGAAAATCCCCCTCTTCACCGGGCACCACCGACAGGTTACCAAATGTGGTCCGTGTCCGGCACGGACAGTAAACCGGTTTCCATGCCAGCCAACCGGTCACGGTGCATGGAGGGAGTATGCTTCGACATCACCAGCCACTTTCAACATCGTTCCAAATGACCCAGCGCGTGGTTACGAGATCACGAAACGAATCTCCGAACTGCCTCTCAAGGCGCCAACAACGTTTCCGCCGCAAAAAACCGCAGACACGAAGGAACGATTTGTTTGAATCTTTTTAAGTTTTTGCTGTGCGTAAATCGAACCGACAGCACGCGGCGCATTCGATAAACGCTTGCGCCATTCGTAACGACTGCGCGTCAGCGCAAATAACGCTTCCTCTTCCCGGGTCGTCCGCCAGCGATGACTATGCGCGAACGATGATGACTCATTGCTCCGATTGCAGAAACCGGCCAGCAGTGCTGTGTGTGTGTGTGTCTTTACGGAAGGGGACCTTTTCTTTTCCGGTTTCTTTGTCGCTCGTTGGGCTTCCCGATGGGACAAAGGCAACTCCTTACGGACTCCGTAACATATGGGCCATAGATTTTTCTAACACAAAGAAATCTGTGCAATCAGCTAATCTAAATCTGGACAACAAATAAATCGCAGCGGTCAACCGCCCTGGCATCGGCACACACGGCATCGTAAGCTTCTATCGTTTAGTTGCTAATCAAACATAACCCTACGTAGGTACAATCGAAGCATCTGGATGATAAGGGAGTTATAAAATGTCGATGACGTATCTACAACCGCAAAGGGTTTAAGGCAATATTTGTCGGTGAGAAAAGGGGTACATCATACCGAAAAGATAACGCGAGTCGAAGAGTTTCCGTTGCACGGTTTGCTGTTTGATAATTTAATCTCCACCAAGCGGTAGGGTGAACATATTCGACCTGAAAGGTGCTCGAAGAAATATGCGATAGTGATCGGTTGAACATTTCGAAACGAAAGACGTAAATCCATAGAGAGCAAGAAAGAAAAAACAAGCACCATATAAATTTCACATAACTTTTTTCAACAAATTTGTGGAACAATGGGATTCTGCATTATTGTTTGTTAAAAATGTTATTCTTTTTTAACAATTCTACAATGCCTCGAAATGCTGGAAAATATAAGTATTTAATACTACATAAGGGACGGTTCGGAAACTTTAAGTTTTTCGAAAAAATAGAGGATATAAGCATTACATAAATTTTCTATGGCAATGTGAATATATTTGCATACAATATGACCTAGTTTTTTGAGTGCACATTGAATGGAAACGTTGCTCAAAGATGCATAGTGTGGGCATTTTAACAAATATTTTCCAAAATTATGTTTTGCTTTACCTTTAACGCACAAATAAAAAAAAAGAGATTTGTATTTTGTAAATTTTTTACATTCCAATTATTTCAATTAAGAAAACTCTTTGTACTTTATACTTCTATACTACTTTGTTCAGGTAACAAGTTCGCCGCAAAAAACACATAATTTTTTCAAACATCGAATGGCATTCTTTTAAATTATGTTACTCCTAGTGCCGTTCACAAGCAAAACATTTTCCTTTTTTCGACCAACTCTTTCGTTTGCACAATGAGCCAGAGAAATAATAGAAGTAAATTACCTCTCCGAAGAATACCACCGTGGCCATCAGCAGCATTGCACCACACATGAGAAATGCACCTGAAATTTGATTCCACTTGAGGCTGGCCGGTTCAGGTTTTTCTTTGTCATTCGTCCAGTACCGGTTGTCGTGAAATTCCTCCGTCCAGTAGCGGATCAAGCCAACCGCGTGTAGCTTGTGAATCCAGGCATTAAATGGCTCCTGCAGAGACGTCGTCTTGGGGAAGTGCATACCAATTGGGTATGTGAACCCGGTGTGCTTGCCAACGTAAACTATTCCATTCTTTCCGAACCGCTTCACGTAGTACGCAATGCAGTCGAGCGGTAGTGGAATGACCCCGCCTAGCTTGTCCTTCGAGAGGGCATACAATATTTCATCCCAGTTTTGCCTGTCATTCTGGATCACTCGAACATGGCTAAATAAGTGGTGATTAATAGTATACGTGTCAATGTGTCGCACTACCCTTAGTCGACACCGTTTTCGCTTACCTGGTCGGTATCAGCGGGTTATCCTTAAAGAATTGTGTTGTAGAACGAAACATCGTGTAGTGAAGTCCTGACCTGTTAATCGCCTCTATCGTGTCCAAGTCCGAAGCCAGCGAGGCTGATGCCTGCAGACGCTCGAACATTCCCGCTTGATAAAGCGTTCGAATGACTAGCGTGTTGATGATGAATCCAATTATGAAAATACGCCAGCTGTCCAGCCGGAAGTGAGTCCCGGATCCACCCATCAACAACACCCACAGCGTGTACAGCGGGTTGGGGAGATGTTCGCGTGCGTGGCTTAGGTCTAGTTTGATCAAAACAAGTGTCATCAGCCCGAACATCGTATAGCCGAAGGCAATACAAATCCAGGCGCCGATGGTGAACGGTTGAAAAAGTTTCTCTAGTGACGTGTACGCCCGCTTCGGCGGTATACCCATGATCATCTGCGTCACGTGACTGGGTGTGCTCCATTTCAGGTACGTGTGTCTGCTATGGGAAAATCCAAGACTACCGAAACCGAACGATACCTCCCGTCGCTGAATCATTCCGACCAAACCGGTGCTGTTTCCGGGCTGCAGCATACCCCATTTGATGTTGTCCTTCGGCATCTCGTACTGGATCGAGAAGTTTAACCGTTTAGCGATAGTTTCCGCAACGTACACCTCAAGCCCATAGTACACTGTGAGGTTGCCTTCTTGACGAAACATTGAGTACGGTTTTACCTCGACCACACCGACCTTCAGAGGGCAGTTGTGAAAATTCACCGTTCGATCGGGGAACCAATCGTTCACCGGGGTACTCCAGGTGCCATCGATGTACCGACCGATCTCTATCGGTTCGGCCGTATCACACTTACTCTCTTCGTAAGGATCGTAGGTGTAGGCAACAGTCTCTCTCCGGCGATCCTGTACGATCACAACGACGTTTATGATCCAAAGGCTCCACAACTTTTGTACAACTTCTTCCACCGAATCCGGAGATGATTCTTGGATGAAAATAGTGTACAAACCATGAAAGTGATGGGTCCTATAACTCATACCATTTAACAGATCACACAATGATGCATAATTCTGAACGAGGAACACATTATAATACGCAGGTCTTCCTTCCTCGATCGGGAGATCACTGAATGCAACCGTTGTCAACGTCTCGGCACACGAGCTTCTTACCAGACTGTCGATTAAATCCTTTTGTTCCAGGGTAGCTACCGACGAGTTTCTATTTTGAACTCGGATATTTACGTACGCCCCAAGCTCCCGATAGTGCGCCGCTACTATGCTCACAAAAACATTGGTCCTCCCTTCCGTCGCAAAGTCAAGTAACACCGGTCGTTCACAGAGCACGCCATGAAAAGGCCACCAAAGCAAAAAATACACACAAAGTACCATCATCAGCAGTTGAAGTCTACCACGTCAGGACCTCATGCAGCCTACTTTTATACCTCTGCCGTTCAACGTTGACCGCAAAGTCGGTGTCGTGCCGTTTGATTTGTTTGCGAATCATTTAATCTCGTGGAGCTTTGTAGCAGGTGTTGAAGACAGGAAAAATGTGGACGGTTGAGGAGAAATTCAATTAGAGTACAACCTGTTTGTCCTTTGCCTTCATTTATTTTACGTTGCATCGTGCTTGCGTTTTGCGTTAGTGCCCATGCAGTACAGTACCAATTAGTTGTTTGCTTTCCAAGTGCTGTGTCCACTTCACTGGTATGTGAATTATAAACAATTTATAAGCAATTTCACTAACCGTGCTGGAAGCTGCAGTTCAAAAGCCAATTCAACGCTGTACTACTGTTTTTTCTTAAAATCGCGATTATCTGTGTTTCAATTGACCAAGCCACGAGACCAATCTGGGACTCAAGCGGTGCCAACAGATCTCGGCGAAGAAAACCAGGACTGCTGTCAAATGCAGTATGCCACAGAGATAGAATCCACCGGAAATTTGGTTCCACTGCAGGCTGCTTGGTTCGGGGTCAGTTTTAGCATTCGACCAGTACCGAGTGTCCTCGAACTCCTGAGACCAAAAGTTGGCTAGTCCGGCGGTGTGCAGCCTTAGCATCAAGGAGCTGAAGGACTCCTGCAGCGAGGATGTCTTTGGGAAAAAGAATGCAGTGTTGTAATTGATGCCAGTCGACTTTGCAACGTACACCACGCCCCGATGGCCATTCTGCTTGATGTAGTACTTGATGCAGTCGAGCGGCATTGTGACTACACCGTCCAATTTATGCTGGGACAGAGCGTACATCAGCTGCTCCCAGTCAGTGGCCTTATCCTGTATGAGGCGTATTTTCCTGCAAATAAAAACATATATTATGCAAGCGTTCATACACTTGCACCGAGGCCTTCTTCCCGTACCTTGAATCTATCTGTGGGTTATCTTTGAAGTAGAGTGAAATCGTCTTGTGCATGTAGTAATTCATGCCAGCCTTGTTGATTTCGCCGAATGTATTCAAATCCGATGCCAGACTATCGGAGGCTTGCAATCGTTCAAACATCCCGGCATGGTAGAGCGTCCGAATGACGAGTGTGTTCAGTATGAAACCTATGATGAACAGACGAGAGCTGTCCAGCCGAAGAGGATTGCAAGATCCCCCCATCAGCAGCACCCACAGGGTGTAGAACGAATTTGGCAATCGCTCGACCCCGGGTGCCTGCCGCACGTTGAAGATGGCCTGCGCGATAACACATATAATCGCGTAGCAAACGACGATGCACACCCAAGACTGGAGGCTGAACGGTTGGAACAATTTTTCGAACGACGTATATGGCCGCTTCGGTGGAATGGCCATCAGCAGCTGTCCGTAGCGGCTGGTGGTACCGAGCCGAAGGTGCTGATAGCGGCTAAGGCTGATACCCAAACAGCTGAACCCAAAGTCGACTTCACGGCGCAGGAGCATCCCCACTAGGCCAGTGCTGTTTTCGGGCGGTACACGAAATATACCCCACTTCACGTTTCCCTCCGGCAGCTGGTACACAATGGTAAAGTTCATCTTGTGCGCCATATAGTTCGCCATGGTCACCTCTATGCCCGTATGTACCATTGTGTTATTTTCCGCCCGGCGGTGCATGGCAAAAGGCTGGATGTCGACCACACCGGCTACCAGTGGGCACCCGTTGAACCGCTCAATCTTTGATGGAAACCAATCGCCAAGCCCCGTCCACGAGCCGCCCACAAAACGACCAATCTCCAACGGTGTCACTACGCCACAGCTTCCCGCCATATAGGGATGGTACGAGTGAGCAATAAATCCACCATCGCTTGCCTCAGTAATGATGGCTGCGTTAAGAATGATCGAGCTCCAAAGCGTTTCCATGGCCGCCGTTAGCGTTGTTTCTGTCACCCGTTCGATAACAATTGTATAGAGGCCGTGAAAGTGATGGGTGTCGTTGTTCATGCTAGCTACTACTTTAGCGAGTGACTGACTATCACGAACTAGAAACACGTTATAGTAGGCCGGACGTTCCTCACCTCTGGGGAAATTTCTGTAAACCACGGGCATCCAGTTACTGCTTCGGCTAACTAGATGGGTAATCAAATCCTGTTGAAACCAGCTTGCCTGTGAGGAGTTTCCGTTTAGCACTTCGACCTTGACAAACGTCTCAGAATATCGGTAATAGGTCTGCGCAACTTGACCCAATAAATCTGGTGCATGATGGGTGCCTACAAAAGTCTCCACGTGTGCGTTGCTAGTTGTCATCGAAACACTTAACAGCACGATCAAGGATACAGCCGTTGAACTGGCCATTTTCCTGCACAAGAATCAGATAACGTTGTGCAGACGTGAACGGATGCCATTCGATTTTTATAGAAATGTGCCAGACAATTTTCTTCTCTTGGTAGGCACTTCATTATCTATGATGCATGTTAAAACTGTTTATTCTGGTGGAGGTGTAACCTTGCCAATTGCGATGTACTATGTTCAAATCATTATTTTCCTCCGTAGAATGTAATTTGGGCTAAACGGTTTACCGTGCGTTTGTGCTCGTAGGTGTGTTCCGTGCACGGTAGACTTCGGCGAAGAAAAACTTGATGTGTTTGCCACTTAGTGGCCACATTCCATCGCTCGTTAAACTTTCATTCGCTCATTGTCTCATCGTTATCTCGCCAAACAACGCCGCCAGTGAGAAGACGAGCAGCAGGCCCCACAGGTAGAAGCAACCGCAAACTTGCCGCCACTGGAGACTCTCCGGTTCCGGTTGACTCTTTACACTTGTCCAGTAACGGTTATCGCGAAACTGTTCCTTCCACGAGTGCATCAGTCCCGCCGCCTGAAACCGGCCGATTATCTCGTTGAACGGCACGGCAAAGGGCGACCGCTTCGTGTAGTACAGGCCCATGTTATAGTTGATGCCGGTGTGCTTGCCGACGAACACCAAACCCCGGTGGCCAAAGTTTTTCACGTAGTACTCGATGCAATCGAGCGGAATGACGAACACGCCGGGTAGTTTGTGTTGCGATATGTCGAGCATGATTTCATCCCAGTCCTTGTTCTCGTCCTTCAGAATACGGATTCTGCGATTAGAGGAAAGGGGACGTTATTTAGGATAGATCCGTTCCAGACCTAAGTGTACGGCACATACCTGTCTTTTAGCAGGGCATTGTCCAGATAGTAAAACGAGGTGGTGATGTACATGTAGTAGGACAGCTTTGCATCGTTGATGTCCTGAAAGGTGTTCAACCGCGTGCCCAACTTCGTCGGGGCCTGAAGACGCTCGAACATGGCCGCCTGATACATTGTGCGTACCACAAGCGCATTCAGGACGAAGCCTATGATGATCATCCTGCTGGTGTTCTGGCGTAACATGCACGTGGTGGGACCTCCCATTAGCTGCACCCATACGTTATAACCCGCATTGGGGAAGCGCTCCGGTGGTTTCACCAGCTTCGAGTCGAAGATCAGCATCGTCAGCAGGGCGAAGATTGCATAGCACAGCACGATGCACAGCCATGCCGGCAGCGAGAACGGTTGGAAAAGTTTTTCCAGCGATGTGTACGGCTTGTCCGGCGGTACGGCCATGGTGAGCTGTGTAAGAAAGCTGGGTGTACCCATCTTTAGGTACCGATTTCGAAACACATTCATCCCAAGACAGCCGAACCCGAACTCGACCTCGCCGCGCTGGATCATACCCATCATGCCGGTGCTGTTGGACGCCCGAGCCAGGCCCCATTTGACGCTTCCACTCGGTGTACGGTACTCGATCGAGAAATTGAAGTGTCTAGCAACGTTTTCCACAACCGTAACTTCCAGCCCAAAGCGCTCGAGATCGTCGGATGCCGTTTTGCGTACCATGGAAAACGGTTTCGCCGTGAACGTGCCTGTCTTCACCGGGCAACCGTTAAAGTTTCTCAACCGTTCCGGATACCACACGGACAGGTTCGACCAGCGACCGTCTTGGAAGTGATCCAGCAGGATCGGTTCATTCATCTCACACGCTCCAATCGAGTACGGATCGTAGGTGTATGCTTCTCCGGAACTTTGCACAATTAACACTGCGTTAACCATCCGCAGTTCCCAGAGAGTAACCATAATCGTTTGAATCGACTTCAAGTGACTACCGCGCGTAACTACAAGCAAGCTTCGCCCCGACGAGTCGTAATGCTCGTGAGTTAAGCTTCGGAGAAGGGCCTCCAGCAAGTCATAGTTATCGGCAAGCAGAACGTTGTAGTACGAAACGGAGTTGCCATCCCGTTCACCTGAGGTCGAAACCAGCCATTCGTTATTCGAGCGCAGAATCTCACCGACGGTGTGCAACAGCGTTTTATCATTCACCGAAGAATTACTTTCACTTATTTGAAAATGCACCGAACTTTGAGGATGGCGGAAAAAACTGTTCAACGGTGCACTCAAATACTCCACATCGGTAACATAAAGCTTTTCAGTAAAAAGATTCAAAAGGCCTGCAGTAGTACTTTGCAGCATGGCTAGCGCAAGTACCAACGAAAAAAGTTTCATTGATGAACTTGCGTAATTGTGCCTCAATTTTATAAATATTTTCAATGGCTTTGGATCCGCTGCAGAACTCAAACTATCCTTGGGTCTCTTTTTTAATACATCATACCCCTTATACCTGTACATTAAACTCGGTATAAGTTTACACAGCCCATGATTAGCAAACATCGTTTACCGGCGGATCTACTCACCGACTAGTATTTGTCCACATTGCAACCCACCCATTGCTTGTACCGAGAGTTCCGACTGAGCAAAACGGTACGATGTCGAATCAATTGGAAATTATGATCGCATCTTTTGGTACAATAGAGGGTCGTCGGTAAAGTTAAACCAGCGAGCTTAGTTTAGCCTGTTCATTCTTTATTTACGAGTCACGATTTCAACTTTGCCCGAGAAATTGAATAAATATTAATTCAAAATTAACTGAATCTGAATGTTATTTAATGACGATGAATGTGATAACGAGCATAACACAAGTAGTGCGTCTATCTTTGGGAATAGCATGTCTTTTAAATCAAAGTAATTTAATCTATCGATATACAAAAACCCCATGAAAAAAAAAAACAATTCAAACAAAGTCCTTTTAACGGGTTTAAAATACTGAGATGATGAACATCCAACTCAAAACATGTACCTTCCTGTAATATACATGTGTCCTATCATTCAATGAAATGGGAGTTTTAATGCTTTATTTGTTTTTTGCTTCTCTTACTAAATTACCCACATCTCTTATCATATTAACCGCATTCACCGCGTTATTAAAAAAATGGTATGATGATTGTTTCGTTATCCTAACAAATTAATTGCGAGGCTGAGCTGAGTTGATCTTGAACAGGACTACTTCCGTAAAGAAAACGCCTATTGCCAGCAACGTACAGAATGCCCACAAGTAAAACCCCCCGGACAGTTGATGAAGGTGAAGTGGTGTGGGTACATTATCTTTATCCTCGTTTTTGTGAACCCAGGTATTCGGATTGTCCCGAAAGCTGCGCTTCCAGTGTACGATAAGCCCGGCGTCGTAGAACCGGTGGAGCAGCCGATCAAACGGTTCCTTCAGTGCCGACATTCGTGGAAAGTGGAACCCGATGTAGAAGCTTATTCCGGTGTCCTTGCCAACGTAAACCATACCTCGTTGCCCATGATATTTAACGTAGTACGATATGCTCTCCAATGGTAGTGTCAGAACGCCTGGTAATCTATGCTGCGAAATATTATACATCACTTCATCCCAGTTCAGTTCTTCGTCGTCCAAAGTGCGAATTCTGTAAAAAGTGAATTAAGTACATCTTCTCATATGTTGGAGGTGCTTTATTGACGTGGCTCACCTGGTCTGTACCCAAGGATTGTCCATGAAGAATATACGGGTAGTCGGGTACATGTAATAATACAGACCAGCAGCATTTATATCGTCATAGGTATGCAGCTTCGATGACGCTAAATCCGAGGACTTTAGGTACCGAAAGAGCGCCGACTGGTAGAGGTTACGCACGACGAATGCATTGAGCAACAAACTGATTATATATATTCTTGTACTATGTCTACGGACGTTACCCCCAGGACCCCCCAGCAGTATAATCCAGAAGGTGTAAAACATTTGCGGCATGCGCTCGAGGGATGAATGCCTCCTACCATAACACATAAGCACCGAGAGTCCGCATAGAACCGAATAGCAAACCACAATCAACGTCCAAGCTGAGGGCGTGAACGGTTGGAACAGCTTTTCGAAGGAAGTGTAAGGCCTCCTCGGAGGGATAGCCATGATCATTTGCGTGATAACTCCCGGGTAGCTGGACCGCAACATCTGGCTTCTGTAGGGACTGTGGCCGACAGCGCCAAAACCAAAATCTACTTCAGCTCGTAGAATCATTCCCATCAGGCCGGTGCTGTTGCCAGGCTTTAGAACACCCCATTTCACCCTTCCCGGTGGGGAGACGAACTCGAATGAAAAATTGAGCCTGCTGGCAATCGCTTTCATAATGTCCACTTCCAACCCATAGTACACAGTCTTTCCGCCCCTTTGCTGGACCATCGAGAACGGTTTGGCCTCGAACGTGCCAATCCTTAGCGGACATCCGTCGAAGTTTCGCATCGAATCTCGAAACCAGTGACTCAACATTTGCCATCGATTACCAGCATACCGATCGATCCGTACCAGTTGGATGGACCCGCAAAAGTTGTCCTGGTATGGATCAAAACTATACGCCTGGTAGTTGTCCCCCGATAGCGGGGCAATAAACACTACGTTGATGATACGATACTTCCATAATGTTCCGAACACTTGCACTATGCTGCTCTCGTTTAGCGTTCGCTCAGCAACGGTGACGATGTAGAATCCGGACGCGTCGTAGCACTCGTAGTCCATGCTCGAAACCATCTCCTCGAGCGACCGGTAGGTGGCGGCCAGAAAGACATTCTGGAAGAAGCGCATCTGGCCGCACTGGGTGGAATAGTGCACTGTAACCACCATCCAGTCCATGTGTCCGTGCAGCAGTGCGTTGATGGTATCCAGTTCCTCGCTGCTACTCAACAATCGAACATCGTTTTCCAAACAGAAATTAACCGCCAAATTGGACATCCGATAGTGTCTTGCTAGAGGCACCAGTAAGTAGTCGGACCGACTGATGTTTGGATTTGGCGGTAAAACGATATCACAAACGGAACTACGGATGAAGATCCCCACAATCAACCACATCCTGTGCATCGTGCACAGAAGAGAGTGATGTTGAGCGAGGTTTTCCTCATTTTATATACGCCTAGTGGCTTCGTCAAAATAAATAATTGTAAAAAGTACATTATGATTCTATTCACACAATGTTCCTGCGACTTCTGCTTTAAAAAGCTAAAGCAAACACTAACACTCTGGGCATGTTATACACATGTGTACTAACGTTACACATTTTGCCAACAGAAGCACAAAAACGCAAGTTCTTTAGATTGTTGCAATGTTGATTTGCTCAATAAGTTATTGAGAAAAAAAAACAGATGATTAATCACTTGCACTTGTTCATAAAGGAGATTTAGTTATTAGATTGAAACATTGCTTAATTTGAAATACTGCTAGTAAACAATGTTAATTTAATTTGAAATTCATGTGTAACATAAAATATTGAATAGATACTGAGTGTTTCAAGTTGTACCATTAGTGTAAACAATCATATCTCAAGTGTTTTCATAGTTCAATTTTCATAATGTATATGCTAAAAAGACATTTAAATAAAAAATTATCAGAATAAGCAATGTTTGAACAACATTTAATTTATACTTATGAGCTGCGGTTAAAAGATCGGTAAGATTTTTTTTGAAGATACATTCTTTTCAGTTGTATCCACCCATAGATAGATTCATTATTTAAAAAGTGAAAAAGCCCACCAACAGATTTCTTACAATAATGACATAATAGAGGACAATTTTGACCAGATTTTGCAAGTTGACATTAAAAGCCAGGGTACGCGAGTAAGGTGGCTCGAATCGATAATTTCAACGAACACACTCTACATTGAGCTTGATCAAAAAACATGAACCAATTATCACCCAATCCAATCATCAAACAATTATTAAACAATTAGAAACATAACAACAATTACGCCTTCAGTCTAAAAGTTTCGAAGATTAGTGAGGCATTTAAAATTACGATTTTCTTTCTACAAATTCGCAAAGAAACATTGGTAGATATGTTTGGTAAGTATTTGCGCTCGTTTTTTTTTATTCACTTAATGAGAGCGTTAGCTTAAGAAAAGGCATACGGTTTCGATTTGCGCTGTTAGTGAAAGGTGAACTTAGGAATACGCAAACTGCGTGCTTTCTTCTCTGAGACGAATGTTGGGTGCCCGTTAGTAAGGGGTAATACGTGTGAAAAATGAACATGACAGACACGTGGGAAGCGTGAACAAACGAGAGTATGTGTGTATGTGTGTCTTAGTGTACGAGGAACAGCCTTAGAATGGACGACCCATTCCACGGCCCATTGGGGGCTGCGGTGCCTCGCCGCCACCGGACTGGGGACTTTTGATCGTTTCGTCCACCGACAGAATCATGCACGTAGCCTCGCAAGCGGCCGTCAGCGCGTTGATTTTGATGACGGACGGTTCCCAGACAAATGCTTCAAAGTTATCGGCAATGTGTTCTTTCATAATATCCACTCCGTACCATTGACAACCTACCAAAAAGAAAATAAATGTTAGTGCGGAAAGATTGGAGCACTAATAGACAAATATATGATGTAAAACTTGCAACGCACCAACGAAACAATTCATATGACTTTTATCTGTAGGAAATTCTTCAATCCGTAACTTGTTTTTTTAGTACAAGCATTAATTTTCAACTAAAATGGTTTTCCTGGTGCCCTTTTTTCGAGAATATAAATTCATTATTTCAATAAATTGTTGGACTTATAAACTAGCACGTCATAAGATATTTTACACCGATAAATGATTTGGAAGCCTGTGTCCGCCAAATACGAAACGAAAGATTTGGTTGCTCGAACTGCGTTTGTATGATTTCGATACTAAATAGTAAAAGTACGAATCAGAGTTTTTTTGTTTTGGCATAACATGACCTCAAGATCCCAAAGAGTCTAAGTCAAGATCACTTTGACCAAGTGCATATTTGTACTGAAATTGTTCATTTTACTTTTTAGAGCCTTTAAGCCGGATTGAAGGCACTTCTAAGGTATGCCAAATATGTCATTTTTACGACGGAACATTGTACTACAACAATATGTTAAATGTCCGTGAGTTAAATTTCCAATCTGAATAATAACAATTTGCGGCGGCCGTATTCCAACCCAAATAATGAAGCTTATTCTTCTTGAAGTAACGACCATGCTGGTCATGCCTGCCCTTTAAGAATCTACGAGACTTTTTACTTTATGTGTACGTCAGTCTCTTTCGTACAGGGGAGGGTCCGGTCTCGGTTGGGATTCGAACCCACGCCGTCGAGGATGTGAGCCCCGGCGCTCATGGGCCGATTTTCTCACCGGCGCTACCGCTCGGCTGTAGCGGACCCTCCGCGTTAAAAATGAAGCATACTATTTATAATCCAGACTTACTTAATGTGTCTCTGAAAGGCTTTGCAAATATTTAAAGTCATAAAATACAGTTGGTGGTTTGAAAAATTCGATATTCTAATATCTCAAAGCACCACCACATATGGCCGAAACCATAAGCTACGCAAAAACCCGAATCGATGAATTTCCAAAAATGAAATGCCACATTATTTATGACAGAAGTGAAATTAGTTTGTTATAAACGAACCCAGAATGTGACTGAGAGATCGGCAAAATGTCCAGAGTCAAACGGAACTACTTCAAATGACAGCATTGTAAAGTTCATTTGAAAATTGCGAGTTAACTTAAACGAAAATCAGCGAAATAGCGAATAGGTTTTGAGAAATATAAAAGTAAAATAATTTTGTTTACGAAAATATGTTTTACTACACTAAGGACAATATTAGAACTACATCACTTACCCTGGGCATGCTTCTGGCGAAGTTTGTTGAGGATGTTTGTTGCATCGAAGCCAGCATTATCGCACAGCTGACGTGGAATAACTTCCAGCGCTTTGGCCATTGCGCCAATCAGCAACTGCTCCTTTCCGGCAATGGTACGTGAGTAGTTGCGCAACATTTTGGACAACTCCATTTCAATTGCACCACCACCTGCGAGTAGTAAAAGGAATTATCAGAAGAAATTAGAATGTCACAATAGAAGAACGGCTTGATGATGAAATATAAACTACCTGCAACAACGGAATCATTGCGGATCGTACGGCGCACGATCATGATCGCGTCATGTAGCGAACGCTCCGTTTCCTCCAGGAACTGTTCGGCACCGCCACGCAGGATAATCGTGCACGTCTTAGCGTTCGGGCAGCCTTGGAACAGGTTGAAACGTTCGCTTCCAATCTGTCGCTCCTCGAAGTGGGCGCAGTTACCAAGCACCTTTTCGCTGATATCCTGCACTGTCGTCATCACGGCACCACCGCACGCCTTTTGGGTCCGCTTAAGATCCTCATCGGGAACACGGCCAGCGCAGAACATATCCCGATCGGCAAAGTACTGTGTAGCCACGTCGCCGATGGGCAGCTTGGACAGAACCACCTGCGCACCGGACTGATGGATTTTGGCCAGCTTGTCGTACAGAATTTGCCACTCAGCATCCACCACCTTTTGGTACTCGGCCACATTGTCCACGCGCACTTCGGCGTTATCGCGTTCGGCCTTCAGCTCCAGCTCGATGTTCAGCAGCGCAATCTTTACGTTGTCGTAGCTCTTTGGCTGCATCTCGAATCCGGCGTAGGCGAACGTTTTCTTGAAGGCAACGCCTTCGATCAGCAGAGATTCCTCCAGCGCTCCACCGGTCACTTTTTTGATACCGATCATGTTCAACGGAAGCAGCACGTCCAGCGTTGTGACCGTGTCGACGACCATCTTGGAGAAGAACTCCTTCTGCTGATGGATAAGCTTCGAATTTAATGCCGTTGCCGCACATTTCTCCAGCAGCGCACGGTGTTTCTCACTGTCGTGCTTTTCGATCTTGAAGGCCAGCTCGTTGATCTGAGCGACGCAGAGGTTCAGTGCCTTGCGAACCGCCTTGATGATGATGCGCGGATGCACACCCTCCTCGACGAACGGCTTTAGCTGTTTGAGGAACTCGCCGGCCAGCAGCACAACGCTAGTGGTTCCATCACCCACCTCGGCATCCTGCGATTTAGCAATATCGACCAGCGTCTTCGCTGCCGGGTGCACAATGTCGAGCAGCTTCATGATCGTGGCACCATCGTTGGAGATGGTGGCCTTTCCTTTACTATCCACAATCAGTTTATCCATGCCGCGGGGGCCCAGCGTCGTACGGACAGCATCGACGATCGTTTGGCAGGCATTGATGTTCGAGACGAGCTGCGGCTTACCCTGGGAAGTGTCCGTACCTTCCTTCAGCAGAATGATTTGCGGTTGCACCTTAAAAAATGAGAAAAAGTAACCGGCGCTGGTGAATCATGGCGTTTCCGAACTCGTGTTACCAGAAGTGTCATGGTTGTGTGTGTGTGTATGTTCATGTGGGAGTCGGCATCGAAGATGTTTCGAGAAGTGTAAAATCTTCTCAATTAACGATGGATTTCACCAACAAAAACATCGTTGAACCATTGCTTAAAGCCTAAACACTTTACAACACAGCACTAGATCATAATTAACCCTAGCTTTACCACTATATAAGGAAAGGCATGTCGGCGAAACAAGCCGGTAAACAAATGGTTTCCAATTGCTTTGTACAGCGGTATATTTCAATCGTTGTACCATAACAAACTACAACACTTACCATTTTGGACAGGAGTTAGCAGATTGTACCGACAAAAGGATGAAATTAGGTACCTATGACAGAATTTCTGATCCGGAAAATTACAGAAATTCTACTTTCAGAAGTGCACCTCGTGAACGTGATCGACTAAATCATCGCACAAGGTACAAAACGTCACTTTTAACGCTCACATAGGCTTCGTCTTTGCAGAGTTTATTGGAACAATAAACTGGTCGCAATGAGCATCACAAAACGGTGTACTGTGAGCATGAAAATCACGAAGCGTTTCTACTGAATTTCGAAACGCTTACCTCGAGCGTTTATAGAATTTAAAACAACAGTTATGCAATTCGTGTTTATTTAAAAAAAAGGTTTAAACTACGTGTGTAAAGTGTGATTATAGTTTTATTCATTGGGAATATAGTGCATATATGGTGTAAAAAAAAGGTAATGTATGTTTTCAAAACCATAACTATGGATCCTGCGGGGTTTCGGCATCTGATGATACCTCATCGTCCTTATTCCATACATCTTTGGGGCGTATCATCATTTTGACCGATTTCAGCGAATAGTCTCCGAGCCAGGTTTCCCACAAAATGCCGGTAGACTTATGGGCACGAGGGTTTTCGAGGTAATATTTACCATTTAGATTAGACTCGGCACAACTGAAAGCAAACAAAAAGAAAAAAAATATTCAAATTTATCTACATCAGTTTTCGTTGTATAAATTAAATCGTTTGTGCTAGCACCTGTTAAACCACCAACCGCTGCCAAACGTGAGAGCGCAGGGAAAGGTATCAGATTTATCATTCGGCCGGTCATATGTGCTGAAATCTTGATCGTTGTGGTACGAAAGGGCATCAGAAGCATTCCCACGATAGTCGGACACCATCAAGTTGTAGTTGAATTTTTCCGACTCCATCCTAAATGTCCCATACTGGGCATACGCTCTGTGCCCATCAAAATCCTCCAATTCAATCCTTAGTTCAACATTATCATCATAGCTCAATCTGAAACAAGACAAATTAACGTTAGGTTTGGAAACATCACAGCTGGATGAGTTAACTAACCTATGAATAAAATCATTACCGAACCAAAATTCATAACCCAAATCACCAAAGCCGTGTTTATATTCATTCCACGAGCGATTAAAGTTCTCCTGCAAATCGTACCAATTACGGCATTGAACAACTGTCCAGGCCGATCCTTCCGTTGCAAACTGGCAGAATCTTCTGTTAAAGTCGCGTCTAGCTTCATTAAGTTCCACAACAGCGAAGGTGTACACGCCATCGACTCGTTTCAAAAGCTGATGGCATCCATCTTTATCCGGATGATGGAAATCAATTTCCTCGTGTTGATCGATGGATGCACTTGTTATAACATTATCGTCGCCGGTTGATTCATCACTTCCACTTCCCAGATCTACCTGGGTTGAAATATCCAGCGATTCTTCCAGAGTATTGTTGAATTTCACCTTCGACTGATGGTCGGGTAATGTCGGTGATGGGTCCTTGCTGCACTGCTGATTGTTACGTTTTTCAATCTTACGATCAACATCTAGCACTAAATGCTCGATACGCTTCAGTAGAATGTCTGCACTGTTCGTAAATGTCGTAACTTCATTGTTCGTACGCTGACAACAGGAAAGAATTTGCTCAAACTGCAAAGCTTCAAGATCATAAATGCGCACGGTACGATCTTCCACCGATCGCATCATGCCGGTCAGCATTTCCATCGATCGACAGTTTTTTCGGTTTGCAACCAGCTCACGAAGTTTCTTTGCTGTGAGCTTATCTAGAAAGTCATCTATTTCTTCGTCAGAGTCGGAAACATCTTTCCGAATTTTTGAACTACTGGTACCACGATTTCCGCTTCCTTGGCCGTTGCTTTTGTTTGGGCAGTTGTTATTGTTTCCGTTGCTTTCGATACGATTGATTTGCTTTTGAAGATTGCCAATTTTTGTAAGAATCGTAGCCTGCTCGGTCGCGTCCATGCGCTCGTTTCGACGCCCCCTGTGTACTGCGCTGCTGCTGCTGCTGGACAGAGCGTACACCGTTTTAGTGATGTCGTGTAATTTTTCGTTAATCGTATCGACCTTCTCAAAAATGTGCTGAACCTTAAAGTCGAGATTTGAAAGTCTCGTCTCTAGCGCTGCGGAAGGGGTTTCGTGGGTTCTAAAATTTAAAAAGGGGTTGGTAAGAAAAGTCGTAATGGTAAAGGAAATCGAAAGTTACTTCTTCAAGATATCAAGCTTGTTATCAACCGATTTGATATGTTCACTCCATGCCCCAATATGATGCTGGAAAACGTCCCAAATTTGCGATTTCTCCTGCAGCGTTTTCACATTTGAATCTAAGCTTGTCATCGTGGTAAGCACCGATACGATTCGCTGCTCCAGATTGATGAGGTAATGTGAATTGAACCGATTCAAATGAGATTTCACTTCTTCCAGCAGTAGCCGGATGTCCTGTGCCGGTGTTGCTTCATGTTTTAACTCCTCAGCCTGAAGACCCACAACGGCAATCAGAATCACAACTAGTATTGGAGGAATGGGCTGCAAATAAAAGAGAAAATAGCAACACAGTTTAACTGAAATTACGACGCATGAATAAAGGAGAATAGATTCGGAATTGACTAGAGCAATACATCACTCCCAATCTGAAAACCATCTTTCTGCTCAAAAGGCGCACGTGGTTTCCGCGTTATACGGCCGTTTGTTTACAAGCAAGCGCCCACGCACATTTCGGTAATTCATACGCAACGCATGACTGTACTTAGCCGCTTTATCACTATCACCAAACGAAAGTTCCGCAACGAATCCGCCACGATTGGTTTTCCTGATATTATGGTTTAAAAATAGCACCATCAACCGTTAATCGACATTCGATGGTTTACGATCACTCAGTGGAAGAGAAATTTCCATTTCCCACTTGAATCTGCTTTTATGTTGATGGATCGGCATAATAAAACTATAGGAGCACTTGGAGAGTATATGTCTAAATTTGGCACATACGGATCTTAGGCCACGCTTATCTGACCGTCCTTGAGCTGAGCACATCCATCGCACTATTCCAACGCTAAGTATGAGGGTCCATCGGCTTCTTAGCTGTTCTTACCATGAACTTCATCTTGAACACACAACCGACGTCTGTGGCGTCCAAAGATGCACTGATTTCTGGCAAAGCGATTCATGCCGTCTGTGCTGCTGAACGTCTTTCTTCGCTAAAGAACGGGTTTGAACTTGACAACATTCTGATCGTGCAATGTGATCGTGTGATCGTCTGATCGTTTGAATGTTTTGTATTCGTGTTCTTTATTCTAAAATAATACAATTACATTAATTAGAATCGATTAACAGCTAAAACGTTGCGTGTGCCGAAAAGCGATACCGTCCTGGCCAACGGTCGAGGTAGAAGACACCCCCACTTGACAAAAATTCAAACTTTTTGCAGCTGTAATGTAGTTACAGCAAATTTTTCCATGGCAGATTGCTGGGACTCTTGCTGGAACTACATGATGCCAGCAAAAATTTAAATTTATGTCAACCGGGCACCTTCATGGGAGCCTACCAACGAACTCAGAGGTGAAAGAGGCCTCCCGGCTCAAAGGCTATATAAAACATATATACTACTACTACCGACGAACTCCAGCTCACCCCATGGAGGGTTCGCCAGTCGACTGTCACCAGTGAGTGAACTTAATGATGCTCCACACTGTGGCTCCCAACAATAGATAAATCAAATTCAACCACTGGAAGAGAGGATGGCAACATTCGAACCAATTTAATCCACTGAAATCCACCAAATGCTCGTATCGCGAATTGACTAGTGTTGCATCTTATACACATATAGAAAGTGAATCGAACTAAACATGTCGAGGAAAAGTTTGTTTTCATAAGGAGCTTCCATACATTCATCTAGGGATGTTTTCATCTATTCATTCGATACAACGCGCTGGTTCCGGTTCTGAAAAGAGAGAAATCGTTTTTTTTTTCTTTTTTGTTATTTTACCAGGAGAAAGATCTTCTGGCTCGGGAGGGCAAGTGTTATCCCCGATCAAGACACCCATTCTCCTAAGAGAATGGGTAGTGTGGGATTCCTACCCACTAAGAAAACTCCTGGGACATGAGTATTTTTATTTTTTTCTTTTTTTTATCTTTTTTTTTAGTTTGGAATACTCAAATGTAATCGGTTAAAGGGTTAATGAAGCTTCGGGCGTCTTGTTTCTTGGTTTTGCTACATAGTAGCAAGATCATCCATTGCCTCGGCATACGGGAAGATGTTCATTGATTATGGGAATCTTTGCCGTTGAAGCCGTAACTGCCGCCGGTAATTTGGTAATAGCTGCCTCTTTTCACCAAATGTAGCTTTAGAAATGCATTGCAATGCACTCTTTCTAGCACACCTTTTTCTCAGACATTTGGAAGGCATATCGGAACACCCCCAAAGATATGCAATTGATGGACCACTGAATAATTTTGCAGTTTTTTTTTATTTTACAGACTGGTCTTCTTTGGGAATATTCTGATTGGAACATCCCCAAAGGACCACTCTATATTTTATATAAAAAAAATGTTTTTCTTTTGAGTTTTAAAGATTGATCTTCTTTTGGAATATTCTGATCAGAAAATCCCCGAAGGACCACTCAATATTTTTTTATAAAATTTTTTTTTTTTATTTTAGAGACTGATCTTCTTTGGGAATATTCGGATTGGAACATCCCCAAAGGACCGCTCAATAATTTTTTTATAAAAAATATTTTTTTTTGAGTTTTAGAGACTGATCTTCTTTGGAAATATTCTGATCGGAACATCCCAAAAGGACCAATCAATAATTTTTTTATAAATTTTTTTTTGTGTTTTTTTAGGGACTGATCTTCTTTGGGAATATTCGGATTGGAACATCCCCAAAGGACCAATCAATAATTTTTTTTATAAAAATTATTTTTTGGTTTTTTAATTTTAGAGACTGATCTTCTTTGAGAGTATTCTAATATGCTTGCAAATGCTTGAAGATATGCAGTGTTAGAAAGAGTGCATCGAATCGGATTTGTAAAGCCACGTTTTCGGAAAAGAGGCTGCTATTACCGCATTACCCGCCGCAGTTAGGGCTTCAACGGCGAAGGTTGCCATAATCAAGGCACATCTTTCCGTGTGCCGAGGCAAAGGCTGTATGCATACAGCAAAACCAGTAGACACGGCACACGAGGCTTCATTTTGCCTTTACCCGATTATTATTAAATTACATTTTTAAAAAAAGAAGAAAAGAAAAGAAAGAGAGAAAACTAAATACATAATTAATCGATTACTGAAAAACTATTAAACATCAGAAGAAAATTTCCTCATTTTCATCAATATCCGAGAGTCTCGGTTTCTTCGTGATCTGAAAATAAATAAAACGAAAGTTGCTTAAATACCATTCTTCAATCTAAAAACACCTTATTATACGAAAAAGTTGTTTATATCTACTTACAGGCCTATAATTTCTATCTCTATACCTATATTTGTAATATATTGGAATCTGGGTGTTCCTCCTGCGTTCTTTTTCTTCCGCTGTATAGCCATATTTGTCGTTGTCTAAGATGGTGAACAATGTTTTAAATCCTTCGCGTCTATTTGTTGATTTTCGTTGGCAATCTACACATTTCCCCACCACATTTCCCATTGTCGGTGAAGACCTTTTCTTTCTGCAAAATATAAAGTTCAGAAAGGCGCTAAGTATAGTTGTTGTTTGGGTTGAGCGCCTTTTTGAGCGGGAGCGAATAATATCACATCTGCATGCCATCTCGTCTCATAAACAATTGATTCTAAATGAGTGCTGCGTTTGATTTATAAACATTTTTGTTACATTTTCCACAATCAGACTACTTGATGCGAAGTTTGGTTGACTAATTTCCCATTTTTTTAATTTCTCAACAACCACGGTAGGCTGTGCGTTTATATAGTTTTGTTTCAGTGCGTGCGGATTCGTAGCTCAAAACGTTTAGTATATATGAAAATAAATGAATCAAATTCAACCACTAGAAGAGAGGATGGCAACATTCGAACCAATTTAATCCACTGAAATCCACCAAATGCTCGTATCGCGAATTGACTAGTGTTGCATCTTATACACATATAGAAAGTGAATCGAACTAAACATGTCGAGGAAAAGTTTGTTTTCATAAGAAGCTTCCATACATTCATCTAGGGATGTTTTCATCTATTCATTCGATACAACGCGCTGGTTCCGTTTCTGAAAAGAGAGAAATCGTTTTTTTTTCTTTTTTTTTATTTTACCAGGAGAAAGATCTTCTGGTTCGGGAGGGCAAGTGTTATCCCCGATCAAGACACCCATTCTCCTAAGAGAATGGGTAGTGTGGGATTCCTACCCACTAAGAAAACTCCTGGGACATTAATATTTTTTTTTACTTTTTTTTAGTTTGGAATACTAAAATGTAACCGGTTAAAGGGTTAATGAAGCCTAGGGCGTCGTGTTTCTTGGTTTTGCTAGTAGCAAGATCATCCTTTGCCTAGGCATACGGGAAGATGTTCATTGATTATGGGAATCTTTGCCGTTGAAGCCGTAACTGCCGCCGGTAATTTGGTAATAGCTGCCTCTTTTCAAAAAGCGTAGCTTTAGAAATGCGATTCAGACCGCTCTCACGGAGAGCTGGTAGAAAAACTAGAAAAGATGGTCAAAATGTAATGTTTTACTTGAGGCAAAGTTAGGTGTCTCGAAAAGATCTTTCGTTTGAGGGGTCGTTTGTGGAAATCGGTAATCGGATCATTTAATGGGTCACATGTAGAAATCGCTTGAGCGATCATGAAGTTATTAACAAATTTGTTATTTCAGCAAAAAAAAACGAACCAAGGTATCTGTACCTACGTCCCAGTCAAATGTTTATTTCGTAAACCTCGATTCGAGGTGGAATTTTTGTTGTATCAAGTTGTTTGTATTCAAAAGACCTTTCATTTCAGAGGTCGGTTGTGGAAATTGACCGGGGCACTAAAAAGTTATTAACAAATTAGCTATTTCAGCCAGTATTGTAAGTTGGACTAAGGTTTTTGAAGCTTGTTGGTGTGCCGCTGCTTCGTTTTAGTGGTGGGTACATCGATCCACAAATCCGATTCCCATTCCATCAAACAATCGCGAAACGCATTGCAACCCTTAACACTAGAATACATTGCTTTGGAAACTTGCCCGAATGCTTTTTAGGGGTCATTTTGACCCCTATTTTGAAAAACGTTATAACTTCACTATTTTTGAAGATTTTTTAAATCCGTAAACTGTTACGTTTTAGTATATTTATTGACTATCTTTTGGCGTTTTTAATTTTTTGATGCGCTACTTCACTATTCCACTAGCTCGGTGTATAGCAAAAAAGATCGATATGAGTCGAATTTTAATCTTTTCAACTTTTATTCTTTCAAAATTTATCATGTAAATTCAGAAAAAAAGTGTGCGCTATGATGTTGATATATTCGGCCACCTTTGAAAAATAATTTCATATTTTTAAATTAACAAATAACGCCACAAATTGATCTTGAATATGTGGATTTTAGCATTTTCCATAGATATTTTCCGTTCTGCGCTTTGTTCCGTTATTCCTTACGCGAGCGTTTCGAAGCGTTATGCGCGATGCGTTTCTATGGAAATTGGCATTATTTACAATCTTTGAGGCCAATTTATGGAGTCGTTAGTAATGGCAAAAATATGATTTTATTTTTGAAATGTTGCTCAACATACTAACTTTCTAGCGCACACTTTTTTCTAGATTTACATTAAAGATTTTGAATGAATAAAAGTTGAAAAAAAAAACGCATTTTCGACAAAAACAAAAAACAAAAACAAAAACGTTTTTGCTATACACCGAGCTAGCGGAATTATGAAGAAATGCATCGAAAAACCAAAAACGGCAAAAGATAGTCAACAAATATACAAAAAAGTAACAGTTTACGGATTTGCAAATTTTTCAAAAATAGTGGAGTTATAGCGTTTTACAAGTAGGGGTTGAAATGACCCCTAAAAAGCATTCTAGGTATAGTCAGGTTCGTTCTCGGAACTGGTCGAATGGAAAAAAAAGATAAAACTTTGGATTTTAAGAAAAGCCTTATTTTTTTTTTGTGAAAATATTCAGCTGTTTTCGAGATATTAAAATCGAAAACTGTGTTGAGGTCAAAATGATCCCAATTTGGATTCTAGTCTTAAGGTTGTTCGGATATGCCTGCCAAATGACCGAGAAAACGGTGTGCTAGAAAGAGTGCACTGAATCGCATTTCTAAAGCTACGTTTGGCAAAAAGAGGCAGCTATTACCGCATCGACGGCCGCAGTTCGGACTTCGTCGGAGAAGATTCCCATAATCAATGAACAAGTTCCCGTGTACCGAGGAGAAGGCTGTAATACGACTCACCTCGTGTGTGAATCGATTCAAATCGTCAAATTGAGACTCAAACGAATCAAATCTGATCCGAATCCGTCAAATGGAATTCGAATCTTTAGGATCCATCTCGGGATCGAATCTTCGAATCTTCCGGATCCCGATTCTGCCAACACCAAAAATTAGTTACCGTCGGTAATCGCAACAACATGCATCGATAGTCCATCGCATCTGTCACTTGGCGTTTTCGCTTTGAAGTGCATGGAAATTCCGTCGGAAGTCGGGGTCTGTGGTTAGTTTCGGTGCGAAAAGTAAAGTTAAATTGTGTTATTAAGTTTGCGTTGAACGTTGGGCCAACGCAAATCGCATCGTTCGCAGTGAGTCCACTATCGAAAACGCCGGAACGCATTGTTGATTCGTCATAGCACTCGTGGGGTGTGGTATCGTTGACTTGTCCTTCCAAAAGAATTCGTTTCAAAGTATCGCGCAGACGGGAAACTCTTGCAGCAGAGTAATTGCTGCTACTGCTTTATGTTCGTGTATAATTCGTCTTACGATCGATCGCGAATTAAAGGCGAATCTCCTGGAGTGCTGCCTGTGAGTTGGTGATCACGACAAAAATCCCCGAGAAAATTGTTCCAGCATCGCGATAAGCGGAGTGTCGTGGGACTGTGTGTGTGTGTTCGCGTTTTTTCCCTATTTCTTCTGTCTGTTGTTGCTGGTGAATGTCTGGTCTTCAGTGCACGGTGCATCATCAACGTTCGGGGTAGATCTTCTGCGCTGGCATTTCTAATTATTGCACCGAATGTGTGAGATAGTACTCCAGACAAAAGAAGTCATATGTGTCCCCCGTTAGTCGTATGGTGCTCCGCGTCGCGGAGGTGAACAAACGCACATTTCTCCGAATGCTCGCTGAGTGTGACGTGTAATTACCGATAATTTGGGTTGGTTGAAACGAACTAGAGTTAGTAGGTGGTAGCCGCACAACACAACACAATTTTGGTTCAAAATCGACCAACTTTCCATCCAGCCGTACTTTGGTGCTTAATTTTTTACTACTCCGACCGTTCCACATTTATCGACCATGGCAGACAAGGTGTTTAAGAACATTTTTGGCAACAGGCGTGCGAAAGATTCGGAGCGGAATAAAATCTCCGAAATTGGCCTTCCCACTAACGTGGTGCACGGGATGCACGTGAGCAAGAACCAGCAAACTGGCCACCTGGAGGGTCTCCCGAAATCGTGGATCCGGATGGTGGACGCACTGATCACGTCCGATGAGCAGAGCAAAAATCCGGAAGCCGCCTATCAGGCGGTCAAGTTTTACAGCTACTCGATAAAGAAGAAAGAAGCCACTGAACCGTTCAAGCCGTTCATCACGGAGGATGCGATCCACGAGGAGACGGAATCGATCGACCAGTTTCTCGACCAGAAAACCACACACAAAAGCGTCGACTCGCTGGCCGGGAGTAGCGAGGAAAATGAAACAGTACCGACCGCCCCGCCGCCACCCCTGCCGAAGAAAAGCATGACGCTGCCGCCGAAGCCGCAGCTGAAGCCAAAGCCGAAGAACTACATCAGCAAGGTGTACAAGGCTACGGACAATCTGCACCTGATCGACTCGGACAGCAGAAGCAACACGATGATCATCCATCACGTGCCTCATCTCGATACGCACCAAAGTTCCTATGAAATCAGCTCGAACGTAAACAACAACAACCTCGACCGGGAGGTGGACGACCCCGATCTGATCCTGCGACCAAAGGAGACGCTCGCCCGGCAGCCGAAAAGTGACGAGCAGGTGTACTACGAGCTGAAGAAAATCTGTAACCTTAACGACCCGCTCAAGCGGTACGAGAAGACGGTCGAGGTGGGCAAGGGTGCCTCGGGGGTTGTGTTCATTGCGCTGGATCGCAACACCGGCCAGAAGGTGGCCATCAAAACGATCGACATGAAGAACCAGTCGTCGAAGGAGTCGATTCTGAACGAGATCAACGTGCTGAAGGACTTCAACCACAAGAATTTGGTAAACTTCCTGGAGGCGTACTACTTGGAGGACGTCGACCAGCTGTGGGTCATCCTCGAGTACATGGACGGCGGACCGTTAACGGACGTCGTGACCGAGACGGTGATGAAGGACCGTCAGATTGCGGCCGTGTGTCGCGAGGTGCTGCTTGCCATCAGTTTCCTGCACGCCAAGGGCATCATACACCGCGACATCAAGTCGGACAACGTGCTGCTTGGTATGGACGGCTCGGTGAAGGTCACCGACTTTGGGTTCTGCGCCAACATCGAGGGCGACGAGAAGCGGCAGACCATGGTCGGCACACCGTACTGGATGGCGCCAGAGGTCGTCACGCGAAAGCAGTATGGTAAGAAGGTAGACATATGGTCGCTCGGCATCATGGCGATCGAGATGATCGAGGGCCAGCCGCCCTACCTGAACCAGGCTCCGTTGCGTGCGCTCTACCTGATCGCAGCGAACGGCCGGCCCGACGTGAAGAGCTGGGACAAGCTGTCGGACAACCTGAAAGACTTTCTCGATCGCTGCCTGCAGGTGGAGGTCGACATGCGCGCCTCTGCCGACGAACTGCTGAGCCATCCGTTCCTGCAGGACTGCATGGAGTTGCGGACGCTGACGCCACTCATCAAGGCCGCCCGGAGGTTGCTGAAGCGGGATCAATAAACAACCTACAGTCGAACCAACGGTAACACGGTTATTGATGGGGATGGGACAAACGGGCTTGTTGAAGGCCGAATTTATCCTTGATCGTTGGACAAAGGGTAAATCGGGACAGGGAGAATGAACAACGAGTCAAATTGAAGGTTCGTTAGGATGAACTTTTTGCCGTATGTGGCTGTGAGATTAAGTGCCTTTTTTACCGAAACCGACCGACGGAAGAAGATGAAGCGAGGCGGATAAATGACTAAAACAAAGCATCTTAAGGACAGGTGTCATAAAAAAAAACTGAAGGAGTGCGAAATTGTCATATGAAGTTTGCTAAAAAAAGGAGGAAAAAAATCAATTATTATGGTGCGACCGTGTGGAGGAGGTGTTGCACAACGCGACTCGAAAATCACACCCGTAGTCAACGAGCTTAAAGATAAGAAAAAATGTAGAGCTTACAAAACCCGCTGCTAGAGAACAAGGAGGAGGAGGGTGAGGATCGAACAGTATCGATAACGTGTGTGCTAACGTTGTTGATAAGCGACACAAGACGGCTAGATTGTGGTGTCCTAGCAGGCGGTGCTGGCTGGTCCGGTATTCAGTTTGTGTTAGTTACATGTTGTAATAGTACAATCAATCTTAGCAACCCCGTCTCTTTGGTGACCATGTGGGTAGCATCCATGAATACCAAAATCACAAGCATTAACGTTACGGTAATTGTTCCCGTTTCAACTGACTATAATGGTGTACGTTGCTCAATACATCTTTAATGTATTACACTGGATCATCTAACTAAATCAAGGGAGTACTTTTGTCAAATAACTTCACTCGGGATACTTCACTAGATTTTTTTTTATTTTGGAAACATGTGTATCCTAAACAATCAGTATAAAATGTCTATTGCTTTGCATTCCGTTATTTTTCGCTCATTTTGGCGCAGCTCAACACTGATTTTTGATATGTATACAGTTAAAATAAAAATGGCACTCGCCTTTGAAAGTGTTTTGAAACGAAATACACGTTGCTCTATTTCAGTAATAGTAATGGAAAACCAAACATTTCCGGAACAATTTGCTAATAGACTCGTAGTGTTTCTTTCAAATTTGTGTGACCCGCGAGGTATTTCGAAAACTGATTAAGCACAAAACACGTGGATTTTTAAAGTAGCCCACACATTCCTTTGTCCATTTTGCTTTGAAATATAACCACCATGTTTGGTTATAGGGTTGAACACAAATTCCATTGATAATTCGTTGGAGAGATTGATTCAACACTTGTAATTGAAAGTGGTCAAACATGATTTAATGGTCTCGATCGATGGCTCTCTTTGGTGCTTCTTCAACCATCCGATATTACATTTTGATTTTCGGTGCCTTTTTCTCATCTTCCATCCTTTGCAACGGGGTTTATGAAAAGGAACATTCCTCAAGAGAGCCACTGCTATGCTTTCGCCGTGTCGTATTGCGCCGGGTTGAGCATGAGCATATACAATGACCCGGGCAAAAGAATGCCCCTAGAACGATAATAATGTCGCTAGGCGATTAGCCGGAACCGTCGGAAGACCGCAAACGCCAAAGGAAACGAAAGAAGATCGTTTCTCGGGTAATGAAATAACTCGCTTTCATTGGGGTACATGGCACCAACACTACAGTCATCGCGGGTCGCATCCCAACCCCGCTCGGCAACTTCGTTCCATATGCTGCGTGTTGGTCTACACACGGTCGTCTCTCTCTTGGACGGACTTCTCGAACGCGACCGTGATGGAGCCAGTAGTCGTCCTCCAAAGCGGTCCGGATACGAACGATGCCCGCGTATTCGGGTGGGGATGGTGCGTACATCATCACCCTATGGCGCGCTCGTGGAACGTGCACAGAAAGTGCATTCAATCTGTTCGCTTGCGGACGAGATCGGGCGTCGCACAACGTTACGGATGGTGTTTGGACGGTGGTCGGGAGGAGAATGAAGCTAAAGGATTGTAAAAAGGCGAGTGCAGAAGAATCAAGAGAAAAGGCAGAAGCGCACTGTCGCTGGAATTATTCTATTAAAATTTACATCTCATTGAAGAAAATCACGTTGGTTGCCGATCCCGGACGACACTTGAAGCCCGCGTGCGTGTCGTGTGTTCCTCGAACCACGCTTCACTCCCTGCCCTGCTGGTAGTCTGGTCCTTGAGTAATGTGTGTTTGTGCGTTTGTTTGCTGTTAGGTGCTAGCGTCGTGACCCTTTCCTTAAGCACAAACACACAAACACACCAGCATGGGACGGTGTTGCAAATTTTGATTAGCACTGTCTTGCCATCGACCACAAAGCGTTTAGTATGTTTTCCAAAAGTCTACAGACAAACATACAGCACAGAACCGGATGGAGATGGCTACCGGTGCTTTACCCGTACCAAAAGCGGTTTTTGCTACCGCCTTCACACAAGTTGATGTTCCCTTTCGATAGACGATCCCAATCGTGTTTGCACCGTGGTGGACGGCAAGGAGGGGTTTTATTTTCCCGGTGCCAACATCAGGCCGCCGCCAGCTGTAGGCAGAGCGGAGAGGTTCTTTCGCTTCCAACGGAAGCCGCGCAAACCTACGCTACTGTTCCCTTCCAGGAGGATCTACATATGCTCCCATCTTCAGACGGTACGATGCTGGTACATTTGCTGGGGCTGTACACATAAGAAAGAATAAAAAAAAAACACTAAACGAAGGCGCAAAAAACCCCACGAGACACGATTTTTCATGCAAGCCGCTTTTTATGCTATAAATAATTCGCTTTGGAAAGCATAGATCCAGACATCCCATCCCGGGGTAGTTCGTCGGATGGAGAGGCGACACATGTATAGTTTAATTGCAGCATGGCTTAATGTGTCTGCCACTGGTGTGTTGACTGAGTCTGAAACGGTTCAGAGCGAACACATGGAGTACTTTTTTTTCTCTTTTTGTTTAAAGCACTTTCTCGCAAATGTTTCTACGGACAGATGCGATCATAAATCAATCAAACTCTCTGGAGACTCTTCTGAAAACTAGTGCTCGGTTTTAACGTATGTTTTAGCTTCTAAGTTGCTAAATTATTTGTAATTTGCTACATAATTATGTACAGTTGTTCAGCTTCTAACGGTTTGACGAGGATCGACGATCTTTCGCGCGATCACGCTGTGACGGGAGTTTTATATCCAAAAAAATAACCAATCACAGATACCTTCACTCTCTCGCTCCCTTAAGGATAGGTGAAATGGGGACGTAAGGTGTTAAACGTCCACTTAAGAAAGGGAGAGTTTCTTCGGCCGGACACGGGCAGAGGTTATACCGGTGAGTCACTCGGGCCTCGTAGCAGTTTTTCCGTCGCCAACGAAATGTGGGCAATAAAAACCACAGTGACAAACCTCGCTTGCGAGGATGATTCATCCACTGGAAACGGGTCCCAGGGACTGTGTATATATCGCTCGTGCCGATATGGTGCCCTGCAGCAAAGGGGAAGAGAGGGAGAGAGGGAGGGGAATATGCGGTATCAAACGGTTTAAATCCCGTGACGATGGTCCCGGTGCCGGTGCGGCAGTGACACGGCAGACGATTCTGTCTGTGATAGACTTTACCGTTACCTGGGTTAATACTGAAGCCGGTAGCGGCGGTGAACGTCGAGGGTGTAAGCCGGTGATCTTATTTCTGAAGAGGGATAGATTTTCAGAAGAATGTCAATGCTGTAGTTCAGACCGTCGCTCTCATTTAGGACAATGATTAGATTGATAAGAAATGTTGTGTGTGCGATATTCCATTATTAGTTGAAAAAATATTATGCAATATGAAATTCAACTAATTGTTCTTATAGCATAAATTGAAAAATAAAAATCATATTTTTGTAGGCGGCCGACCCTCTCGATTTAAGCTTTGTTCAACTATTTTCCCACGATCGTCAATCCGATCGATGGTTCTTGTTCAAATGTTGTTTACTAGATGGTTTTTGTCGACATTTGTCAACCAATTTGAAACAGAATCAATAAGATAAATTAGGAAAATCCGTACTAAAACTAATGACATCTTTAGGATCTCCTTTGCTATAATTTGGACAACCGATGGTGCAAAAATTAACTGAACATAAATGCGTGATGGCGCATCAAGTTAAACTATTGAACGCAAAATGTGCTACATATTTTGTTCCGGTTCAGTAACAAGTGATTCATTGTCTTAGTAATTGAATAAAATTACTTTAGCTATGTTTTTACTTGTTCGCTATGATTTGTGTGTTTTTTATGTAGCTGGTTCTTGTGTGCCTCGCGCCAAGAGTCACGGACTGTATGGCTTTGGTAGGGAACGGTTCTTTAATGTTTCACGCTACACGAAGATGATAATCATTTCATATTCCGCCTAGCAGCGGCTTCGGGTGCCGGTTTTTTTTTCGTAACATCACACTCCATGCGGAGGAGATGCTGGAGGGTTTTACGAGGTGTTTCTAAGCAGACAATTTACTCTATGGTACGACACCGATGAAGAGCAGCTCTTGTTTTGAGGAGAGACGAGGGCGACAAGGTGTCTCACTAACGTCGTGACACTCTCGGTTACGGGGTAAATTAATTTGACCTTATGCTTCAATGCAACCCACCATCTCGGATGGTTCGCAGCAAGGGAGAAGGAAACGTGTGTGTCGTCCCATCGTCGTTGTAAAGATGATTGTTCTCGTGCGATATTGGTGGAACACTGGGGGTCGGGAACTAAGAAGAAGAGGGCGCGTGAAATCAAAAGCTCCTTGGAGTGTGATGAAGTAATTTCAGATTTCCGGGTTTTGTAACACTCCGACTGCATGTGAAATTGAACATGATTGTAGTTGATTTTCTCTTAAAAAGAGAAAATATGTTGCCAGTATTAAAGCAGAAAATGACCAGCGAAATCCAACACATGCGGCTCGTGTTAGCCATTTAGTTTGCCTTTAAACCATTACCAGCGAAATAAGTCATTTGTACAAACTGCAACCATTCCTAGCATCCCTGCAACGAATACTGCCGTCTATAATTGTGTCCAACAAAATTAACACCGGGTGTATCACCGAACCGTTATCAGATAACATTCAGCTACAACTATTCGACACACTGCGGCCGAATGTGTGATGTGGCTTCTTGAATGAACTCCTCCTCCCGGTTGGTCCTGTATACATTTCTTTTTGCCAGATCGTCATGTCAGCTACTTCCGGCTTTATCTTATCAACTCATGCCCCACTAACACCCCGAGGAAGGTACGCCGCCTAATGTGGGGCGCGCATGAGTGGCCGTTTTAATCTGGTCCATTGATTCCGCTGATGAAGTGGACAAGCAAACACACACAGGGCAGGGCAGTTTATCGGCAACCAAAGCCTCTCAGCGTGTTCTACCGGAGAAAGAGAGTTTGAATGTTTTATAAATTTCGGTGGGGACGGATTTTGGTTGTTTTCTAATTACCCGGGAGGGTGTTTATGAAATCATGTGTTCATTCGTATCCACATCCATGACACACTTGTAACCATCCATCACCAACCCGGCAGGAAAGAGGTAATGAGGGAAAGATTCCAATATCGGTCGGCCGCTACCGGGGGCGGCTTTTGGACGATGCGGAAACAATGCTAACACAACAGCCCATCGAACGAACGAACTAGCAACAATATCGCCTTGACTTCCACAATCAATGTTGCACATGTTTCGCATAAAAACGACCCCCCGTCCTCGGGCTGGAACGGGGCGCCAGTGGAAAACCTGAACACAAACTGAATACCGGTGCCACGGCCTTCCGCGGTGCTGCTGCTTCGCGGCATCAAACGTGTACCACTTACGTAAACTGAACTGACAAGCTCTCCCACCAACGTAAAAAACAATAAAAATGACTAAGGTATTACAGCCGATAGCGAGATAAGGGAGATGCAACTCCGAATGTGGTCGCTCAATAGTTGTACTGCACGCACAACGCGAGCTGCTTCAAGCTTTTGTGCTAACATGATAACAGATGCAACTATCGATGAGACAAATTGTACTATCGAACGCACTGATCGATTTAGTTAACCCGGAAGAAAAACGCCGTTATTGTGAGCGGCGTGTACATACAAAGCAATCGACAGCCATAACGAAGTGGTAAAATGCGTTATACTTTTCAGGGTGTCCCGAAGTTTAACGCGGCTAAAATCGATCGATCCCAACTAACGATGGCACAAGTAGCAGGATCCAAACACACCACCCTGAATGTATATAGAGTGCAAGTAAACGATTTCTTTTCGCATTAAGAAGGTTCGCTACGGATTGAACTTTCAGTCCCACCACCACCACCAAACGCTCTACTGCAGGACGATATGTAAATAGGCACATAAATCCATCACAACCTGCTGATATAATACTATATTAGCGACGTAAGGCTTCTTAATCGTAAATTGCCGCTTTTTTTATTCGTGTACGAGAGGGGAAGTGTTTTTGGGGAACGTAGCGTGAGTTCTTTTTTGTAATTATTATAAGATTTTTCTTTTCTGTGTGTATAGGAAATCATTCTGGGGCCCGTGAGGCGGGTGCATCCAAACAGCATTTAAAAAGCAACGTGCAGCACATTGCGGGGGTAGAGTTTTGACAAGAAACAGAAAATGAAAGTATTCATGAATTTTACCATGTTTCCATAATTTCAACGCCATAGTATGATATGGTTAACATGCTGAAACAAACGGTTTTGCACGGTATTAGAACGGTACGTAGGTTTTCGTGGTATTTTTTATTGTAATGAATAAAGGATGAAGTCACACCACATTGCACTACCATATCCATATATAGACGCATAAATGCAACATTCGATACGGTAATATTTTGTAGTCCAACTTTTTCCAATGCTGTAATAAAGCGATCAAATATGTTTACGTTTAGTCATGGTAGAACGTTGTTTTGTACTGCGTGACGGAGATACATAATCCGAAAATAATATCCCGATAGTGAAGGTAAGTCTGTTCAGCCAACATAGGAAAAGGTGGTAAAGAGTAATAAAGGATGGTATTTAAACGTACAACATTAGATTTTGTAAACTTATGTGATATGTAATTCATTTGCAATTTGCAAATTATTTCGACATACAACAACTAATTGTACATGCTTAAATAATGTAATAATGTAAACTTTAATCTTCCTTTGAAATATTTATTTGCTGGGTGAATAACCGTTCTTTAGCGATTGTTAACGGAATACCGAATGAACAATAATTTTCCTAAGGTTTTTGTTAAAAACGTTTTACGTTCTTAAGGTTTGGTTTTATTAAATTTCTATTGGAAAAAAACAGCTAACCATTTTGAAATAGGCGCGGGTATTTGAAATCAGTGTGATAATTGATCTCCTTTCTAGTGGGCCAAAACTCCTGTGACCTCCTTCAATAATTATTTTTATTTTATTTATCGATATCCTTTTGTAATAAATCGTATCACTTTCATACGGTTATGATTTTACTGTCAGTTTGAGTTTAACGGATGTCGTCCGGGAAAAAAAAACTACTCACAACCAAACGTCCTCCCGATATTTACCATCCTTTTTCAACTGGTCGATAAACGCTTTACTACTTTCCCTTTCTGGGTCCTCTGATGACTCTGCTAGTAACTCTACTATGGTAGCAGTAATTTGAGGCAGGAGAACCTTCGAATCGCCGCAAACGAAAAATAAGCCATGTGGACTCCTCAAGTTCTCTACAATCTGCGCTTTGCGTTCTTTGATGCGATCCTGTACGTATTTAAATCGGCTGTTTTCATCCCTGGAAAACGCTTCGTAGCAGGCGTCGAGCACGCCAGTTTCAACGTAACCCAGAATTTCTTCCTGGCACAGGTAGCTTCGGTCCCGGTAGCGAAAACCTGCTATTAGTTCAGCCTTCCCAATCGTCTGTCCCTTTGCCAGCGCCTCAGCACGAAGGTCCAGGAAAGCGAGATATGGTGAAACGCCCGTGCCAGTTCCCACCATTATCAAATCGTTCTGCAGTTCACTATCCTTAATGGTAAATGCACTACTTTGTCGGAAGTAAAAATAGACAAGGGCACTAGTGTCAAGTCCGCGTAGGTATGTGGTTGTGATTCCAGGCCTCGATGCGTTGTGTGAAAATATAAAACGAATCGTCGGCTTTCCGTCCTCACGGTGCGCATTTGCGATTGAATATGGCCTCGGCATTAATCTCGGAAGATGTTCTATCATTATTGCTGTCGTTGGCTTGCATGAAGCGACCAGCTTAAGGAGAGAGGTAAATCCTTTTCCTTGTTTAAGGATGTATTCTTCGTACACGCTATGTCCTTCTTTTGAACAAAGCACTTCCAGGAATCGCTTTTCGCATGGGTCGCTGGTACAAGGGATTAGGGCACGGATCAAAGACTAAAACATAAAACCCAACATTATGATCGATTTCCGAAGGGTGGTCCAGCTTGAGCTTACCTTTTTCGGAACGGCGCGCAAATCCAAACATTCACTGAAAAGACGCCGCAAACTCACAGCGGCAGGAACAAATGGTGGTACCTTGGCCGCTTTCTTCGTGCAATTTTTATCAATCCCCACACGATGGATAGCATCTACTTTACCTTCCAAATCCAAACGATTCAATACGTAGTATACATCGGCCGGTAAGTTGTACGTTAAAATCCCTATCGTATCGCCCGGCCAGTGCCGATGGAGAGCATCTTGGAAGTAGTTCAATGTGACATCATAGACCGTTTTCACATCTTCTCCCTCGAGTACGGGTTTCAGGTTGGAAATAAAACCGTCTAAAACTTTGGTGGCAGCAAACGGTTGTGGTGCATTCGCTTGTAAATGCCCTGTTGGTAAAGGTAGATCCGACTGCAAGTGAGGAGAAATATGCCGGGTTGATGAAGCATGTAAATAATAATAATAATAACTTATCATACGCAATTCTCCTCGACGCATATGAAACTTGTTGGAACAGCAGGCAAGGTAAGAGCTTTTCCTTCATACTCAAGTAAAACCTCGGATATATTGACGATATCCATGCTGGAAAGTTTGAGGGATAAGCACTACGTGAAGAAAACAAATAAAAACATTGGAGCACGTGCACATCAAAACAAATGCAGTGTGGCCAGCAGATTAATAAATTTAAAGTTGTTACGACTTGTTGGCATCACTTCCATCAGCCAACTTTCCTAGCAAATCAGCGGTTGCAAAACTAAAATAAGTTTTGTTTTCAGAAGTTTGTAAATTTTCTATTCTTCCATGTAGATTCTTCCTATTGCTAAACAAAAACCAAACCTCTTTGAAGCCGTTAATTTTTATGCTTTAATTTCCCTTGATCGAATGTCTACTGTCATCTCCGAGGACAACATCTGACAGCCATGGTTGCTGGCATGTGATTTTGTTTTGTTTATAAAAGTTCGGGTCGCATTTCTTTGCGGCCGGCAAATTGAACAGTTTGTTGGATCCATATTTAAGCGAGATAATCGCTCAAGAAAAATCAAACAGTCAACAAGATGTCTCGTTTCGGACCGAAACATCGTAAAATTCCTGTCCCGAAGCGGCACGGAGTTCGTGATCCGCTTAAACGTTTAGCCGAACGGGAGGCCGCGTAAGTAAACTAACGATATTTATCTTTACCCTCGTTTCGTAATTCTGACTGGGTGTCTTGAATAGTATAAAGGACCATATAAACAACCCTCCAAAGGAGCGCGATGTGCAGGAAGTATCGCAACAGTTCAAAAGATTCATGCAGATGAAGGAACAGGCGACTCGCCGCAACTCACGAAAAGAGCCTCGTGGTAAAACGCAGCCAACAATCCATATCGGAAAAACCGCGGTCAAGAAGCAACCGAAGGAATCGGAGGAATCCTTTTTGAATCGAGCAACCAGAATGCAGGAGGACCGTACTGTAGAAAATGATTTCGGTGTAAAGTATGGCGTGGAAGTTGAGCGCAACGAAGAAACGGGTGCGATTCGGATTCGCAAACGTAAGGGAAACGAGGTAGATGAAATGTTAAACAAACGTATGAAACAAAATGAAAGGAAAGGCGGCAAACCCGACAAGCGGGTGGCAAAGGCTAAAAAACCGACGATGACCGAAAAAAAGGCTCTCAAGTTGCAGAAACAAGAGGAGCAAAAACGGCAAGAAGAAGACTTACTTTTGAAGGAGTATCAGTATGATTATGTTCCGTTCGGGGACGTCGTAAAGGAACCACCGTCCCTGCATACACTGCCACGTCGAGCCAACAAACCGGAAAGTGTAGCGCGGGTTCGTACTTCGTTTCACGATAGTTGGAAAAAAGAACCTGATTCTATAAACACGTGATTCACATTTAATCTTTTTTTTCTTTGCAGCCGGCCAGCAAACGTCTATTATTGCACTCGTTGATAGAGCCAAAAAAGCCAGAAGAAGATGAGCAAACGCCAACGAAAAAACGTGCATCGAAGAAGGTACCGCCTACTAAAGTAGACTTGAAAGGAAAGCGTAAAAAATTACCAATGGCTACGCGTCTGAATATAGAACGCGAACAGCAGAGTGTCATCGAAATGTATCGAAAGTTAAAGAAAAAAGCTAGCGAATAAAAGCCTCGCATTAAATTCTGTATGTAAAGCCCGAGTTTGAAGCATTCATTCATTTTCTATTTATTAAAAATCTAATGGGAGTTCTATAAATAGATGTTTATTTTAAATACACCAACCAAATAACCATTGATGAGTTGAATCAAGAGACACAAGATCATCACCTCAACAAGTGGCTACGATACTGTTCGCATTAACGCACACAATAGACTCAGTACCGTATCATCGAGTAGTACAGATATTTTCCCGTTTTTCTGTACTCCGCCAACAGGTCCGCTGCTTCAGTTTTGGGAATGCCTTTCACCTTGCTCATGCACGTCACAATCGTGTCTTGAATTCGGGGCAACATCGTACGACCTTCCCCGCACAGGTACAGCTTCGTGCTATCGTCAAGCAGTAGGTCGATCAACTCTTCCTTCTTGTCCTCGATAATTTCCTGCACGAATTTGTACTGGCTGTCCGTGTCACGGGAGGATGCCACATGCAGTTGATCCAGGACACCGTCCCGCACGTGCTGTTTCAGTTCGTTCTCGTACAGATAGTTGCGGCTCTTATAGCGACAGCTCGTGAACAACCAAGTGGTCCCCAGCTTTACCTTGCGATTCGATACCTTTGCGTGTTTACGAAACTCTAGAAATCCTACGTACGGTGACATTCCCGTGCCGGGTCCGATCATGATAATATTCTTTTCCAAGTCTTCCTCGCGATAGTGGAAGACGGGCTTCAACTGGCGCAGGTAGATGTAGAGATACTTGTCCCATTTGTTCGGGTGTAGCAGTTTGCTCTCGAGCATGTGCGTCGTGAGGCCCACCTTGCCATCGTTCAACATTGCAAACGCAATGCGTACCTGATTTTCTCTACCGTAACTTGCAATCGAGTACGGCCGTGCCTGTAGTCGGGGCAAATGCTCGATCAGCATCGCCAACGGGGGTTTGCAACTGGCAACGTACTTTAACATGTGGATGAAGTTCATTTCGTTCTTTAAGATCAACTCATTGTACAGATTCGATCCTTCCTTGGAGGCTAGGATTTCGAGCAATCTTTTTTCACACTCATCACTGGTATAGCCGGCCATGGTCTGGAGGAGTGCTTTGCGCGGCGTGATTCGAATGTCCAAGCACTCCAAAAGTAGCCGGCGAGGTGTCACAAGCTTGGGCACGTAATGGGGCAGTTCTGGGTTTTTCTTTTTGACCGGCTTCGCCAGCTTTACTTCGTACGTTTTGTTCGCTTCCTCGAGCAGGTGCAAGCGGTCCAAAACGTAATCCACTTCGCTGGGCAGATTGTATGTGAGAATACCGATCGCGTCACCAGGGAAATATTCTTCCTCCATATTCTGTGACAAACAAATCATCGAAAACAATTAGGGGTTTTTCTTGAAATTGCAATAATTATATCTTACCGGAGGAAGCTTTAACGCTACTTCATAAACAGTTTTTACATCGTCCCCTTCCGCCAGAACTCTGTAGTGAAGAATGCTTGTTTTGTAAACACTGCTCGAGCCAAATGGTTGCCGGGAGGTGCTTTGCAAGTGGTCATGCGGCTATCGAATAAACACATTTGGAATCCAAATTCAAGTTATCAATGATGGTGGTTATTATTGCGGCACTGTTGTTAAATCTTACCACCTGCCCACTATCAGCCAGATTTGCCTCGATGAAATGTGCTGGTAGTTTTGGGAGTGTTAGCACGGTGGCTTTGTACTGCTCTAAAACATTCATTTTCACTTCCTGATTGAAGTAAAACACTTCCCAAAGTATCGAAGCTCTTTTACAAACTTCACTCTATACTAGGCAATCGATTAATTAGAGAAATTCAGCACAAGCACGGTTTATAATAGAAGCACACTCAAAGCAGATTGCCGCTTTGGTAAAAATATTTTGTACGACAAATAAACAGCGTATCCTTACTGACAGCTGTCACAAGTAAGACCACCTGCAACGTGCTTCTCCTTGGTAGAGATGGCGTTATAATGCTAATGCTAGTTCACACTTGTTCGACCACTAGTCGGACTAAATTCTAATCTACAAACAACCGTAGCCAAATCCAACCGGCTCAGATTCGCACGAATCAGTTCAACGGTTGCTTTCAAGATTTCTATTTATTTCTTCTTTATCATGTTTTTACGGTATGTGATAGTGATAATGAAATAGCTGAGAATATTTTAAAAACATAAAAGTAACCCGATTAGCAAATCAATAGATATACAAACGTATTCACCGGCAATGGTCTACAATTTCGGTGGTTCGAAACCAGAGATTTCCAATTTTGTCGGACCACGTGTTACCGGCTGTTGACCACAATGCGCCCGACAAAAAAAATTAACTCTCAATAGGTTAAGGTGGTTGGGTTTTTTGTCATGATGATCAAAGGAAACGCATTTTCACTAATTTTACATTTTTGCACAATCTCCCAAAGCTTCGGAAAGTTGAAACGAGAATGCATTACAAATAACGTGTGACTTGGTATCGATTCTACTAACATTTTTTCGAATTTAAAGTTGGATTTATCTTTCGAGCGGAGATATTTTCAACTGTTGACCATTTTACCAACCATTGAAGGTGAAACGCTATTACATTTTACCGACAAATATATCTCCCTTATCCCACTGGATGAAAATGAATGAAAGTTAGTTTTCCAGATTTATTGAAAACGTTAACTTATCCTATGTACACATTTATCGGGGGCATTCTGAACAAATGTATGTCGAGGGAACGAAATATTATAACACACTTAAAAGAAAAATCGCAAGGCAAAACCAACCCTTTACTGCAATGCAATTGCCTTCAAGTTGTTTAACTAGCGAATCGCCTTGAGCATTTTTAGCTAGATAAAATGAAATGTTGATTTTTTACTTTCGTTTCTCCTAATGCTCCATGCTTGTATGCATCATGGTCGCATAACAACTTTTAGTCCAGTATTATTCGATAAGTTGTCGTAAATAGTTTACTTACTTAAAACCGTCTATAAAATTAGCAGAACTCTATACGATTTGCAAAGTACGAAAACAAAGTAAAAATAACTTAGTAAAATAATCACTTGCTTTGCTTGTGGGTCCACTGGTTAAGAGATGGGACTGTTTTTTTGTTAACAACCTTTAAATTGAACCTGAGCTAATGCCTTTTACTCAGCCCTATTGATAATGTGTTGAGACAAAAGATGTTTTTCTCTTCATGTGTTATCACTCATGTTCACTGACCATCTCAAACTGCTACCAATTTCTTTCATATCGTCTTGGTATCTATTATGTTATCAAATATTACCGTTTATTGGTTGTGCTCTCCTAAACCTACAAGTCATTAGTCAAGATCCGAATGTATCTTTTCTTACGTACACTATTAATTTGCTAGTTGATGTTTGCTACCGGTTCGCACAATAATTAAACGTTTTTTAGGTGTTTAATAATCTCGTGGAAGTATCAGAGATAAACAAAGAGCATATCATAAGTGGTATCAATGTTATAGGAGCGATAATGTTAAATCGAAAACAAGGAACATCATGCACTCATTTCAGGAGGGAAATTCGAAGAAATGGGAAGGAAAGCTTTTTTTCTTAGTCATGATTTAAGAATCGGAAAAATGCACCTTTTACCGTAAACATAAAATTGGCTATGATTAGGGTATCCGACGTAAAATTTTAATTGCTCACGTTTTTGTTGATGATACTTTAAAAAAGACTTTTGCAGTCTACTGAACATTGTGTTAAAAATGGTCGCAACTAATTAGCCAAAATCAATACCTCCTAAAACGCTCCACTCACCAGTTGATACCACAAAGTATGCTTTTCGTATGCGCATTCGATACCCACCCATGTTGTGCCTTCGTACCAGTTGAACGGAATCACTATTGCCAAATGCCTGCATAATTTCCTATCAATGTTGCTGGTAATGGTCCGCCCGCGGTAAACAATCTGGTCCCGCTACGATCGTAGCAGTGCGTGTAAATTGCCGGCATGTACTTCATTTGCTGGAAGCCATCTATTTCCTCATCGGGAAATTGTGCCTAAAAAGATGAAAAGAAAAGGTTTTTTATAGTTAGCCAATCGTACACACTACGGTATAATGTTATTAATAAAATGATTCTTTATCCAGAGGAATTGTGACCTTTCCCGTTTGACGCCTTTTGATACCTACCACGTAGCCTCTGCTCGCCTTCAGTACTACTGTTCGTGAGGAATTGATGCACGATTCCAGATACTTTCCAGCCCGAATGTCGTAAAACATAAGCATCCCCAAGCCGGTTCCAATGGTAAGGATGTTGCCCTGGAAGCTTGCCGAACGGATTCCACATCCACTGTATCGGGAAGCAATTTTTTTCACTGCCTGCAAAGACAATCATTTGGTATTGTATTATCACCATGATGTGTTTTGCTACATCGAAGTCACGCCGAAGGTACTTACCTGCAACGTTCTAGGATCCAACAAGAGCGTATAAGAACGACACCCGACGGCGTAGAGCCCATTCGGTTGGCAAGCGATACAAACGTTTTCCTGGCAGTTTGGCAGCTTCCGGGAAAGCTTCTGCGAAAATGTCTCCGCATTAAAAAGATGCATGTAGCCGTTAAGCGATAGCAAAGCTAGCTCCCGGTATTCTTGGTTAAAGCACACGGCTCGAATCTTCTGCGCCCCACGACATAGTTTCACCGATACTGGCGAAATGTGCGCATACGTGGGCACATCCTGTTCCTCCTCGCCATCCTTTGCCACCGGGAACTCCATCAGATCTTCGTTTACCCGCCACAGTGCGAGATTGTTGTCGCGTGCTCCCGTCACCAGAAACTGATCGTCCAGCCAGCACATATCAAACACCCAGTCCGTGTGTGCATTCTCGCCGATGCACAACGGATCGAGCGTCGGTAATCGGTAGATGGCGATATCTGCTGAATGTCGCGCCCCGGTCGCTAGCAAGTTGTGGCTAGGGTTGATCTGGCAGGCATGAATGCCGGACTGGGTATCGGGGCTGGCGCCGCGACTGTTCGGTAGCGTCGGTATCGCGTCCACCCTTCGCATGTTCACGTCGTACACCATCAGTTTATTGCACTTGGTGCCGAACACCACCTGTCGGTTGCTGAGCCACTGCGAGCAGAACACCTTGTTGATGTTACCCAGCGAGATCGGCGTTTCCTTAAACATATCGTGAGTCAAGATGTGACGACTGGCGTACGCCGGATCGATCGATCTTTCCTCCCGCAAGTCTGATTCTCTGCTTCTTATGTAGTCTACAAAGTTGTACGATGTGCTGAGGACCTCGTTCTGCTGGCTCGGGGTTTCTTCCTCGCTGTCGCTATCTTCGTACGTGACAAAGTCGTCGGGCTTATCGGGCTTCCGGCGCCGTTCCTGTCTTAGAATTCGGTTCCTCGCCCTTCGTTCTTCCAGGCGATTCGGGATGTAGCAACCGGGACGTATCCCAGCTACCGGTCGTTTAAGTGTTTTGGACATTTTCAGATGCCAAGCCGATTGAGGCTGCTAGATCAAAACACTTCTAACACCTTTGCTCAAACTAGTAGTAATTTGTTGTCCCGTTGTGCACCGAGAATGATGCAGCAACGGGGTCCGATGAGGCCAGCCGTACACAAGGTTTAACAACGAAAGGCAGTGGCGGCGCGGTGCGACGGTGATACGGAATGAGCTCAATGGAAAACGCAATTTTAACCCACTGTATCATGCACAAATAACGCCGTCAGAACATTTTGTTGATAGCTTCATTCGCTGCAAGTTGGCAAATAATAAAATTTCCCAGGAAACTGCTTTGAGACGTCGTCAATTTAGTAAAAATCGTCAGTCTGCAGTTTATCTCTACCTTTTGTAATGAAAAATAATTTAGACTAGTGTTGATAGATCCCTTGGGATTCGGATTCGAAGATCCGGATTGGAATCGAAAGATTAGAATGCCAACTAGGAATTTATTTTCCCAACACTAGTTGATAGATCCGATCCAATGGAGTTGTCAGTGTTGTACAATTTCTGGAACTAAGCCGGTGTACCTAGTTCCTTCCAACGAAAATAGCTGGGTTTTCCTCAATGCTAATTTTACATGAATCACAAAGGTAAGGAAGATTTTGATTTTTTAAAATAAAATAACCTGTATACAATAGAAGTGAAATGATACAAAAATAAAATCGAACCGAAACTGATTAAAATAAAAACCATAAAATGGTGCCATAATATCTCCGACTCAGCTAAATGCACTCTTGATTCCTGCATTTGTGGAATACACTAGTGATGGTCATGCAGGAAATAAATAAACAACATTCGACGCGATAAGCTTGTTTGTTTGTTTGTTTGTTTGTTTGTTTATTTGTTTGTTTGTTGTGCTTCTAATTGCAACTAGTTAAATTTCACAATGGATTTGGTACAAGAAATTGAGGATTTCTATGGAGTTTATCTGCTAGTGAGCAAAAGTACTAATCCGAAGTTTGCCGGGCGAACTTATGTTGGATACACTGTGGATCCAAATCGTAGAATAAAACAACATAACGGCGGACAAGATGCAGGCGGCGCTAGGCGGACTTCGAATCGTGGACCATGGTATGATTTCCATTTGCAAACGAATTTTAAGATACCGTGGATGATTCAATCAACGCTTCTATTCCAAGGATAATGGTTATGATTATTCATGGATTCCCGAACAATATATCTGCACTCCGGGTAAGCTAGCAAGCAGTTTCTGCTCTTCGCAGAATTAAAACGAATCTAGATGTTTTTTTTTGTTATTTCAAGTTCGAATGGGCCTGGCAGCAGCCACGAGTCTCAAGGCGGATGAAACAGATACCGGATATACAGAAAAAACTAAGGAATGAAACGTATTTCGAGTACCACTTCCGTATCCTTTCGGAAATGCTTCGAATAGGTCCTTGGAACCGGTTACCCCTTATCATTCGATGGCTGGCCGACGAGTATCACCGTGAATTTGAGGTACATGAACATTCTTGTTTGGTAACGTTACAGAAAAGATTATTCATTATTATCTTGTTACAAACATTTTAGATTGGGAAAACTCCACCCCTCCACATGCCTATATGCTTCGGGCGAATTAAGAAGGTCAACAAGAAGCGGAAGCCCACAATCGTTGCCAAGAAAGCGAGCAAAGAGGCTGGATCGCTGAGAACACATACGACCGTATCAAATCAGGAGGCGAACGAAAAAATACCCATCAATTACGATTTAGATGAATTCGATCGCATCGTAATGGGTGGTGAGAAAATTGACGATTATATAAGTCAGTCATTAGATCGGCCCACGGTAGGGGACAATAATCCAGCCGATACCATCGTCATTAGTTCCGATTCCGATGAAGAGGAGCATGGTGGTGTCGAGCCGGCCCACAGTGAAACGAATGTGGAGTGTACTCTTTGTAGGGGTTCCATTGACACTCGCCTGCCGGCGGAGGGAAGTAGTGAAGTAGTTTTGAGGTGCTTGCAACCACGTTGTCAGCTCATTTCCCATCTCGAATGTTTAGCTCGATTAGTTTTAGAACCAGGTCAGTACGTTCCCGTTGAAGGTGATTGTCCCATTTGTGAGACACATTTTCTTTGGGGGGACATCATAAGAAAGGCAAACGGATGCTGTGATTTAGTAGATGATGTTGAAAATGTTGATCCCCTCGAGGTAAATGATGTATCCGATGAAGATGAATAAATATTTAAGGATGTAGTTAACCCTTCTATATGTATTTAAATTGTTTTTCTAAATTGTAACGAAAAAAGATCCGAACTCCGTAAAAGTATCTTAAGTTAGCTCATTTAGAAAATTAAGGATACTCACATTTTATAATAAGTTGAAAATAATAACTGGTGCAACTATTCTAAACTATCTCTTACATGATGTATCCTAGATCAGTTACGCAACAAACTCTAGATGATATGGATTCTTTTTTCAATGCTGAAACTCGCCTTTAAACTCTAAACATGTTTCCTCCTGAGATATGAGAAGAAATGCCGCTTTCTTGGTGAATGGAATATCTCATCCTATGTTCCAAACACACTCCTTCTATGCTCTCGCATTCCGGATGGGGTGAAATGGGGAGAGCCATGGCCTAACCGAATAGTGATCACGGTGTGAACGTGATCTCAGCCACTACCGCGAGTTGCACAGCAGCATTAAGGAAGGAAATAAAAACGGAGCGAAAGAAGGGCATACAGAAAGAGACGGGAAAAGATAGAGAGCGAACGACAAACAAGCTGTAGTAAAATTACTACGCTACCCAGCACGATCGTTGGCGATCATTCCGATTCAAACACTCAACGTGATTGCAGGCAATCGTTTCGTGGTGAAGCGCAATCAAAAATTGATCGTCTTTAAGCATACTGCTAGTGTTCGCGTTCAGTCTTCGCACGTAAATTTAGTGTATGTGTAAGAAAAAATAATTCGAGAAGTGCCGATTAACCACGTGCGCTCCGTGACCGTCTATTGAAAACAACTTTACGAAGGATTAAACGAACCACTAGAATTCGGTCTAGTATCCGTTTGTGCATCTTAGTTTCCTGAAGATCGATTGTGTTGTCCCAAGCAGGACACAAGCTAAATTGTTAAGACTTGCAAATCAATCGTACTAACGATGAACTCCCGTCAAGTGTTGGTACTCGGTCTGATCGTGCTGCTGGCCATTGCCAGCATCTGTGACGCCAGACGTCGGTTTCCGCACCGGCGGAGGGGTCCCTCGCGCAAAACGCTCAAGCAACTGTACTACGAGTCGCGGGAAACGAACACACCCAACTTTGTCCGGCTCGTGCTGATGCGGTTGATCTACGGCATCGCGACGCAGATGGGCGTCGAGGAGCGTCTGGACAACGTGTTCGGTGGCGCCTTTGTCCCCCCGAACGCCGTCGACGACAGTTCCGACTTTTTCGATGTGCTCAGCGATGAAAGCGGCGAGGACTTCAGTTTCGGTCTGTGAGGTAAGCTACGGGTGGAGTAGAAGTGTTTTAATCCTTTGCTGGTATGTGGGGTTCGTGCTCCTTATGATAGACATTCTTAAACCCAGAGAAAGCAATTTAATCTAAATTATGCGCGCCCGCCACAGGGCAGGTTGCTCTAAATCTTCTGTTCGCGGCGAGCGAGGGCGTCAGTTGGTTGACACAAATTTCAAGCACCACTCAAAAGAAATCGAAAGAAAACGGAACAACACGGAACCAACAACACGTAAAAGCAACAGAATTTCTTTAGTTTCCACTGCAGCGCGATTTCACACCTGAACCGGCCGGATCATTGTTTATGCGTCATCGGTGCCATCGATCGAGCGGCAGTTTTGGTGTGAAAGAAAGTGGTTTGCGGTAAATTTTTCGTGCGCCTTTCGGGGGCTCAGACCGCGTAAACTCATTTCCCTGCCTTTTGGCAGCTCGTTGCGCTCATTGCAGGCGATTTTTCGAGACGCGTGAAGGCCAAAATCTGTGCCACTTTTCATCTGACTCCGGTCCGACATAATCGATCGTATTGGCCCCGAGAGGTGGTAAAACAACACGGGGTGCCAACACGGGCTCGGTGGATGGATGGTTCCAGTTGATTTTCATTAAATAAGCCTCGAGGTACGCGGCTTCGTCGTGTTGTCCGCCAGAGGGAAATTTCGAACCTAAATAATAACGCCAAGCTTGGCCTAAGTTCGTCCACGTGATTTTTTAATCCCTGGAGCGGGCCGGAATGCGGTTGATTCGGGAGAGGATACGGCCGCAGAAAAGTACGCCCAAATGTAAAGTCGCAAACCATTTGCCCCGGTGACCCATTTGCAACTTGAAGGTTGTAAAACCGGGGAATAAAATAAACCGGATTTGGCGATGACGCTTGGGCCATTGTTCTCGTCGGCGATGATGTACACGCCGGTGTGCAGAAATGCATCCGGATACACTCTACATGGGTGGTCACGTCCCTTTCACTCGACGGCCAAAACGACAGTTCATCCTCCGCAATGTGTTTATCATCGGACCCTGGCGAGGGTTAAATGATGTGCCCCGGGTGTCGGGAAATCTATTTGATTTGACACTTTTTTCCCAAGTCGGAAATGAGGTAAACACAATGCCGGACCGCGCGGCAACATATTTATTCATTTCTGTTTGGCCAACTGCGACAAGACGACGTTATTTCGTCCACCGACAGTGCGCCATTGGCACGAGAAACGGTTGACCCTGTGAAAGTGGTGGTTCCCTGATTCCTCCGTACTGCCTCGGCCAGTAGTAAGAAGTAATGTTAATGAACGCAGGCTCCAACGTAGTTTCGAATGCCAACGTCAACGTTGGTTTTTTTTGCTTCCTTCAGCCGCAACTGAAACCGCCCACTTATGGGCCATTACTGGCCACGTTCCGCGCGGTAGGTTGATAAATGAAAGCCTTTTCTTTCTCAAATGGAAAAGAAATGGAAATTGCGCACGTTGCTAGTGTCAACAAATGGCTGCACGGAACATAATTGAATAAATAAAGTGGGAAAGCTGTAAAGACATTAGGAAACGATGATAAGTGATAAAGCCGCCAATGTGTGAGGATGCTTCTTTCAATCATTGTGACCTTCTTTGCATCATTGGACGGGAATGAGAATTTGAATCGTTTAGTTTAGTGAATTGTCTCCTTAAATATTAGATTTTTCTCCTTAAACAAGTGTTGGAAAAGTGGTGGACCAATGTTAGAGAACAAAACAAAGCGAAAATATAAGAAATTTGAAAATAACATGAAGAATAATAATTCTTGAATCAATAAAATCAAATCAGATAAGTAAAAAAGATACCGTTTTGAAATATCGATGTCTATGGCTTTATGCAGTCATAAACTGCAGGTATTATACTGCCTGTCAGTGCCTTACTCAAGAAGGTGGTCCTGTTGAAGTATTTCTAGAAGACTGTGTAGGTCACAACTCTCAGTACGGCATTTTTCTAAACCCATATGCTGTTTCCCCAAACCGTTATGATATTGTATTTCAGTTCTTCAGTATGTCTTATTAAAAGTGAGTAATGATTCTATGAACGATCACGAACCAACCGACACAGTGTTTTTCAAATGAACGTCTATGCAATAGTTTTGACTGTTTTTATAGCTTTTAGATGGTTTATCGGGTCATCCGCGGTTTACCTCTCGTATCTTTCATAATGCAAAAAATGATGGTTTATCGTTTTTTATGCTTTAAAATAAAATTTATTTCATGTTTTTTTTAATAAACGAAAATTATTGCTTGGTGCTTAAAGGTACTTGAAAAGTTTTCTTATAATCTATTTGCTGTACTTTGTAGCGATTTGTATGTTACCAAGCAGTTTTTATGCTTTTTCAAACAGCCTTGTGTAATGAAAGACCAAATACAACGGAGATACTTTGCACAAACAGAAGAAAATGCGTTCGCTTATTTAAGTCTATGCTGTTCCGTTCTCGACCGTGAAGCTTTTGCCATATTAATTTGCATTAGTTGCGTGATAGCAAAGCATGGGTGAGCATAGATCGGGCGCCGGTAGTCTGAGAAAAACGTTATGGTTCTGTGTCGAGCAGCAATGCACCAGAACCACTGTGCCGGAAAGAACCGGATACCGACCGAGCGCATAATTTGTTCTATTCGTAGTCACACGGGCGAAGCAAATCGAACGATAAGGAAACTTCGTGGTGCGTGAACAGTCATTGCACGGCATCATACATCCATCTGTTCTTAGGGGTTTGATAGAAACACACAATAAAAAACTTCTCATAGCTCAACTAACCATACACCACTTTTCTCCGGCATCGCATTGACTCCTCATCACACGAGTGCTCTATTGTGAAGCATACACAAGAAATGATTTTAAGCTGCAGCACGCAAACACCCAGGCACTATGGACATCTAAGTGGCGCGAGAAAAATAAAAGAATCCCACAGAACAGTGGCCAGGGCAACTCCTAACCTTGTGGGAAACATTTGGCTGCTGCGTAAAGGCTTATGATCTCGGCCAGAAAACACTGAAATGAAGAGAATCGCTTTCCGGAGCAGACAGAGCGAGCGAATCGATCCAGACGCCCCCCATTATTGACTCCATCTTGGAGTTATCACGAAAAGAAAGCTTATCGAAACATCCGGCATACGCACCACGCTGGCAATAATTACGCATATTCCGATCACTTGCCCGTAAGCAGCCATATTTACCAGTCCGGGAATACAGTGAAAGGGAAGTCAGCGTTATACCGACGCCAGCCAATGCAACCGTTAAGAAAGCCCCAAGAGGAAGCGGATATTTCCCGCAAGAACATAAAACAAGCGGCGTCGGTCAGGTGTTCCGGCCACCAAATCGCCACCACCACCATCACCGGTGAAAGTGCGTTTGCTTTTCGCGTGAGCGCTTCGTTGCAGCAGTTGTCCCCATGCGAATGTTTATTTTTATTTTAAACGGCATGGGTACGATTTCGGGGATAGGTACGTCCGGTTGGACGGTTTGGAATATTGGGGTACGATCAATCCGATACTGGCGGAGGCGAAAAAAGTGAAACTTGTGTCGCCCGCACGCTAAACGGTTCCAGTTCGTGGGAAATCGATGACACTCTCTGATGCTACCGATTCCGGGCGTCCGGACCATCGACAGGTCGGGCCGAAACCGAACCCGTCCGGAGTTTATGATGAGGGCAACAAAAAAGGAAATACGCGCAATTCCATCACGAACCGCGGAAACCTATCGGAAGCCATCTCCGGGCGGCGACGTTTGGGAAGGTGAAATTAATCGAAAACGTGAGCGGTGGTCGTTGGGCCAAGCGTTTGTTTTTCTTTTTTCTTCGGAGGGATAGCAAATTTGCATATCGAATCGTAGAAAAGAAATTCTTCCGCCAAGGAGTGAAAGGGACGATGGATCGAGAGCGGGAAATCGTTCGGCACGTTGCAGTGATTCCGTCGCTACCGAGAGTGGTGCATATTGTTCGATATTATAATTACCCGAAACAGTGGCCTGACAACCCTGATCCAAACGATGAGCTATGGGTTTCTCGCTTTTACGGGCGTTGAAGTCTTTTGTTCCACAGGCGGACGGCGACCGAGACTGGCACGAATGCTCTGTTTAGAGGAACGAAGGTGGCTGTGTTTGTGGCGGACATGGGTAGCATAAATAGAAGCATACATTATTTTGCCCGTTTATGGAAACTATAATGTAAAATATATTTATTACAATGCCCGAGCATAGCTCGAACATAATGGACTTTTGTGGCAGTTGAATTTTGGAAGTGTTTTTCGAATGATTTAAAATGATCGATGAAAGTTAAATATCACAATATATTTTGTTACATTTTAAATTGATAAATTTAGTCGCAAATTTGATAAATACGTTATATCAAAGGTGGAAAATTTGACGCGTGTGTGAGTGCTTTATATTAAAATATATGATTCACAGCTTTCCGCACATGATCTTATCGTTCCCTAAGTTTGAAACCTAAGCTTCAACATATAAAGCTTATTCTAATGTCGCTTGATGCTATCGTATCCAATTATCAACACCTTAACGTTTCACCAATTAAATTAATCAACTGGTGAGACGTAGAGAAATTGCCTAAGCAGTTAAATTGGGTGTCGTGAATTAAATTAGTCTACTTTTAAGGATAGCTAATGTAACCGAACGGAACTTATCAATAACGACCATCGGAAGAAGAAATGAGCCATAAGTAAAGGACGATGAAAGTTGGCTGAATATCCAAGCGGGACACACCTGGCCGAATGTCAAATATGCAAATTGGGTTTCGATTTCAACCGGAAGTTAAAAAGAGACAAACGGTCGATATTTTGCAATATTAGAAAGATCTTTGATGATGTTAGTTATGTTTCTATGTTTGTGCTGAACAATAAAATATAATAAACTTTGTGTGCATCACTTCTAGCCGCAAGACGACCTACAAATTAAATCAATCAATTAATAACATCTCGTGTACGACTAGAAACGAACGAAAATGATAGGTTTTCGCTATGAAGCTCCCAAATTAGAAAATTTTAAACTTTCAAGAGGTTCCAAAGTACTGTTTAATGCTCTACTGGTGACCAATGATGCTGTCGATATGATCGCACTTCTGTGTACCCTACTGAAACCATCGCTAGAGATGCTGCAAACATAACAGTATCCCATCAGTAATCATCTTGTTCACTAGTGCTGCAACAAGAGCGGGAACAATTCATCGAAATCAGATGCAACTTTCACTCGTACGGACCCTCGATAAAGACAACAGAGTGTGTTTCGTGTAACTGAATCTGCGCCAAAATACCTACAAAAGCCCCTAGGCTATGGGGCATGCCGATTCACAGTGGTGAACAGCATCGCAGAAATTATCTCAGCGATGAGTTAATAAGCAGTTTTCAAATTCCGCTTAGCGAATAGAAACATCCGCGCCGCTTAATATCATTCCGCACTTTAGGGGAAGGGAAACAGAGAAAGAAAACTAAACTTATACCGAAAAAAACCTCTTTCTCCACAAACAACTAATAGACAGATGCCCCGGAGGGCTTCACTTATCACCTACTTAACCTATTGCTTCACATCGGTCTACGCAATCTACGTTTGTGTGTGTGTGTGTGTGTGGGTTTGTAGCGTCACGATCTTACGGTCACACTCCGTTACGCCAGCGATATCTTGACACATTTTCTCACACCGGAGAACCGGAATGCGGAATTGGAAGCAGATTCGTCGCCGTCGCAGCGCCTGGACAAATTGTATAATAACCCGGCACACTTCGGTGGTTCTTCTCCGGCGCTGGCGGTGGTTAGATTGCATGATGAAATGTAGTTAGACGCCCGGGATGCCTTCCGCGGCGCTCTGAGTTGCCCCCTTACCAGCCAGCTCATATGGAAGAGTTCCCGAGGCGCATTGTCATCCGGCCAAGCGGTGAAATTAACCTCGATAGGAAGTGGAAAGAAAAAGATGTTGCACACCAGCGGGTACCGGTGGGGGCTTGAACTTGAACTTGATTGAATTAGCTTCAGCAATGTCTTGGTCGGTTAAGCTCCCGAAGTGCTCTTCCCCTGCACCGGTTGGGTCAGGGAGGCAATCTTCAGCGGAGCGAAGCTGGAAGAATGATGTAATGAAGCGGTTAATTGTTGTTTGACGGTGGATCGCGACGTAGAAAACATCGTGATAAGCGGGCCAGTTTTGGTTGGATGACAAAAATAGCCACGATGGCGCCAGTCACATGGATGTCCAACTTCTGGACAATGGGTTCCGTTCCGCGACGCAGCAACATTGGCTCGTAGGATGATGGGAAATTCGGTTTTCTCTTCGGTTCTGCGTATTAAAGCCCCTGAGAGCTGGAGTCTATCGCCGCCATTGTCACCGGCTTTTGTCAGCTGGTTGCGCCGTTGGCAGGAGCTAAACGTTGCCACCCGGAATGGACGGCCATTACCACACGGGAAGATCCCGTTTCGAGCAGCAAAGAAAGCGAACCCCACACGCTAACGGCATGTTTGCCTCAATTTAGCCCACATTGAAGCCTGCCACCATCCGAGAACGCCACTACACTGGCCCACCGTTTTATTTATCTTCATTGTGCACAGCAACTGTTGGCCCTCCTCCCGTCCCCCCTGCGTAAGGTGCCCATTTGTGTGTGTACCCGTCGAAATTAGGGAACAAACGAAACAACAATAACACGCCAAAAACCGCGGGGCAGCTGGTACCTGCTCAAATCGATGATTTCGAAATTTGTGGTCCTGGCCAGTATTGCAGCAGCATTCCGAAGCATCGGAGGTGTTGGAGGTACAACAGCATAAACATGGTTTGGCGAGATGCTGCTCCGCTTGAGTCGATTGGCCTCGTTAGAAAAGGACTGGTTTTTGGTTGCAAAAACGGATGAGTGTTAATTGAGAATGAATTACTCTATTTAGCATAATCACTTTTCCCACACTTTAAAAAATTACTCTCGAGTTGGGGTTTAAAACGATGATGTTATGAAAACGTATCGTTATAGAATATTAAAAAAGACGCTAGAATTATTATTAGGGAATTTCAACAAAATAATATATTTTGTCGTAACATTTTAAATTTTACTGTATATTGCATAATCTGGCTCGTTTTAAGCAAGAGGAAATATTACACAACATTTCAAGCAAATGAGAAAAGTTTCATTCCAATTAAGCTTAAGTCCAATTAGGCTTAAGCTCCAATGGTAACTAGAACTAGAACGCATGCCTACCTTAGGCAATTATGGAGGGCTTGAACAATTTATAAACTTAATAGGTAATAATCGACAATTAACTATATCGATTTGTTCTTCTTTTATAAAAAACAACCAAAACAACAAGGTTGTTATCCTTAAACAAGCAGGTTCAACAGGTTCAAATCCTTATTCTAACACAATGTTGTTTTTTGTTTTAATTAAGCAGCAACATTATTTCGATATACCATTTCATGTTATTTGTAAAGTGTAATAAATAAAAAAAAATTGGTTACGAAAAAACACACAGACGAGGACTAGTGTATGGTATAAAGCATGGTTCCGAACAGTATGCGTTATACGTGTAACTAATAAATTCTTATATAAGCGAAGGAGTCGTAGGACAATTTATTTTTATCAAATGGGAATGTACGTTGTACCGAACTCATTGACCTTTTCACTTAAGGTCACTGCATTCGAGACACATTGTTTGCATACTAAGAATGGTGCGTCTGGCATGTTTAGCGTATGTTTTTCTCATGTTAAGTACACAACTTTCCGTCACGAAACACAAGGTACGACTGCAGCAACTGAGGCGAATAACCCTTTGCATGGCCCCATTCTATCTGCCTTCGCGCGCCCTATCGTGAACGAGGCTTTCTTGGATCGGCATATATTTCCATCGATCGTGGAACCGTTTGGAATGCATAATTGCTAGTCGCGGTTTCTTGCGGATCAGCATGCCTGTCTATCGAAAGAGTGTCCGGGCTCGATTTTAACCGAGCGTGCCGTCATCGAAGCGACACCAGCCGCCGGTGGTGGCCTAATTTCAGGTGATTTAAATATTCTTTCTCCCATACCGTTCGCTTCGTACCGGAACCGAGTAAAGCGACCCACTCGAAAGATAATAATAAAGACATCCGATGGTGCCCCGCATCGCGAGGCACTTTACTAATGATTGCCCACGTGGTACTCGGACGGGGAGCAATAACATTGTAATGCATATTTATTCTGATTAGAGATAATTTTTTTTTTCATATTCCTTTTCTTCCTTCCTTCATTCCAGAACTCCCCCGTTGGATACCTGGAGGATCGCAAGAGTTGCGACCTGCTAAACTAGTACGAAAAAACAAAACCCAGCATAAACCCAACGGAGCCCATCGATTTGCGGAAACAGTAAACGGAAAAAATAAACACACTACAATAAATTCAATCAGTATTGCGGAAGTACCGCGACCGGCCCTCCGCTGGACCTCCTGGAACGTCGGGGCATTATTGACGGGGCGATTGCCGTAACGAAACTTCCCATTCTTCGGCGAGCGGGGAATCGCGGTTGCAGCGAAGCGTTTTTCCCGGACCGGCCAACGGGGTCTTTTCTTCATTTTCCTTTCGCCACTAAAATCACGACACATCGCCAAGCATAGCGTACGGCGCCCTGATGAGCGGACCGGTTGATAAGAAGATACAAGCCATCACACGATGCGCAAGCAACGAGCAACAGGTGGTCTAAAGGCTAGTTCATCGGGGGAAAAAAGCGGCGGTTAAAAAAGCCCTACTTAAAACCGTGTCGGAACGGCGGGAAGAACTTCCCAGTCCCGCGGGATTTTCGCGTGGAAAACCACCGTGGACGAGCCAGCAAACATCACCGGTAAAGTCGGCGGAGCAGGAGGTGATGAAGGAAGATAAAAGCGTAATTAGCGAAAGAACCCAAATCCCGCTGCGTCAGCCCGCGCTTCGTGAGACCTGCCTGAGGGGCACACGGCGATGTTGGTTTTAGCAATTAAACTGTCGAAAAGAAAAGTAAAACTATTGCTCAACGCCGCTGGAGGAAGTTTCAGTTTCGGACCCGAGAGTTTGTTTGTCTTTACCCATCGGCCCATCGGCGGCCTGTTTGACCGGTAAATGTTATGAGGAGCCAAACGCGGGCCAGGGAGCACAACGAGTGTTTAATAGAGGAAATTGTACGTAGGGATGAGATGAGATTTGTTTTTTTTTTCTTTTACCATGAACCACCTTTTTGAAGTGCACAATTTCTAGGCTATTATGAGGTATTTATTTTCGAACAATTGGTCTGTTAACTGTTTCGGTGATTTATGAACACGCTAAGGGGTAAGAGGCGGTAAACTGTACCGAACCGAATTATTGGTGGGATTATTTTCTTATTTTTATGTTCTAGCAAAGACGAACCTTGCAGCTCGTTCTGACGCGTCAAACGTCTTTCTAGGGATCAAGTCGGTTAGAAATTATATTCGCTTTATTTATTCTACTGCTACTACTACTACTAGGAGTAAAAGTCGTGGCGCAACCATTAGTGAGTAAGGAAATGTATTTATTGCAATACAACGCATCCATCCAAAGCTGTAAATAATGTACAATACCGGAAATAAAGTTAAGCGAATATTTAAATATTAAAGTTTATGAATCTGTTGTCTCTAATTCCATACACAAGTGATAACATGCGTACAATCCGAACAGAAATTGGTTTATGTAATTCAAACTATAAGTTTGTTATTCACAAAATTCCCATTTCCTCATTCGTCTAACATTCGAGTTACTTTTTATGTTCAATAATTGCGACTTACCATTTCGCGTTTATATAGGGTGCGGTAGCGCCACTGGACGATTTGGAAAAGCTGCAAATTTTAGAAAAGTAGGCTTATAGAATGAAATTGCAATAAGCTCATTTGAAAAAAGGGTACCCGAAATATTGTTATAACATAATCTATGGCTTCATGTGTTGGATACGGATAGCAAGCGTTCGCCGACGAGCCCACGTTTTCAGAAACCCCTTTGTTCGTTGAGGGTTGATGTGCCGCCCTCCACCAATATGGCTTCTTAATATATTTTAAATTAGATTATCTCAAATTTATCGGCTAAACATGAAAAAAATCGTTTAGTGCACATGACGATAACATAAGAACTAACATGACATGTTAGCTGTTTTCCTTATAATGACTTGTTAAATCGTCCAGTTTCTCAGTCCCACACTGTATTACTCCGGCTTGAACGAAATTTTAATGCATATTTTTTAAACTAAATAATCTGTCTATTTTAGGGCTCAATGGCCACTATCAATAGATCAGTGAATTAGACCGTAATTTGTATCACACCTCAAACAATTTGCTAGCAAACTATTAAATTTTCATCCGGGAATTAGTGCTATAGGCAGATATAACTGCAAATCAAATTGACACACTTACCCACTCATTTGTAATTAATTTGCATAATGAAATTATAATGTTGTTAGGAAAATATACCAATTAGCAATCCCTAATTAAATTTTGCATGCAATATTTTAAAGCGAATAATGTTTGTCGTTGGTCAATCTTATCATTTTTCTGCACACATGGCTGACGATCTATACAGCACATGATTAATGCAAAGCTTTAATGGAAGCGAAACCCTCTCTTGGCCACTTTGCGTAAAAGGATAATCTGCCAAATCCGTTAATACATCCACTACCTAGCCGACGGCTGATGCGGTCAATGATATGCTCATGTTCACGAAAGAAAACCGCCGTCTCGTTACACTGGAAATCGAGAAGACGATACATTCCGCGGGGAATTTAGCGAAAAGTCGTGACGGGTTCGTTTTCTCTTTCGGCAGAGTAGAATTTCTCTAGCTTCCCGTCGCATCTTCGCGTTAGTGAACGACAACATCACGCCTGCTGTGTTTTGCGAACAGCATCTCGGCAAAACCACGTGTTGCGTTAATCGCGCTGCGGTAAACGGATCCGAATCTCCGACTCCTGCCGGCTGCATTTTTCCCAGGAACCGCAATAAAGAGGAAAGGTAGTCTGTGCGATGTGTCACAGAGAGTGCTTACGACAGGCCGTTTCTATCGTGCCCTTTAATCCTCCTGAAAGAAAACGTATCGTGCATGGACAAACAATCCACGGGAGAAGAAAGAAAGTGCCATCTGCAAGCAGTCGATCTAACCATGGAATGTCTTAGCAGTGCTGCCTACCGTTTGGACGTGACCTGTTTTTGTGACTTGGTACATTGGCGGAGCAGAGAATTGCATGGCAGACAAAACTCATAAGGTAAGTGAAAGTTAGAATTATCACCTCTCGCAGGTGAAATTATCATAGGATAGAGTATGATATCAGCGTTTAAATTTGTTTCCCCTATCCAACATGTGCATAGCAACATCATTTAACGACAAATAATTATTTTAGCATATTGCCAGCGACCTTCATTTATTACCAGAGAAGGTATCTGCCAGAGTAACCGGACTCATTCATTTCTGTTGACAACAAAAATAAACCCTGAAAACTCCATATAACCTTATTGTTTCGACGTAAAGCAGATGTCGTAAAATGTAACGTAACTTTTTTATTCACACGATCCATCGGAAGTACCCCCTTACCACTCGTAAATGCAGTTTTCAAATTGATTTCTAGTGACCGTTAATGAACGACCGAACGATGGGGAGTGAGGAGTATTAAAAATTATCGACCACTCTCGAGCAATTTTAATGCGATTTTTGATACGTGTTGTTTTTCTCCATTCGTTTCTTCGGCAAGCACTGCCTTCGAAATGCACTGCCCGATCGTTCAACCCACGGTTCGGAAAATATCGATAGACGGATCAGCGGAACCCGTTACATCTCGTTACAGACTGGAGTAGGGCAGCACTTCGTTATCGAAAACTGGTCACTCCTCGAAAACTCAATGGCAAAACTGAATGGAAATTCAAATAATTTGGCAGTTTTGTGAGTGGAGTCTTTCACAAAGATATAAACGAGATCAAGTCCATTAAAGTCTCGCCATCGATTTTTCCACCCTTGCCCGACGTCCATTATTGTTAATTAGTTTCCAACGGGTTACCAGTAAACTCTACAGGTGAGGGGAAACATTTTTTGAAATGGTTCAATTTTCACTTCATCAAAACGAACTGCGTTTGAAGGTGGTGTGATGTAAAAGGGTCTATGATGAGTAAGCTTTTAAAAATTAATATGTAATACTTTGACCATCGCAGGGTGTACAGCAATCAAATTATTACAACTTCTTTTTTACTTACTGTATGTGTGGGTAATAAAAAAACATCATCAAATAGTTTGTAGATATCTGAATTAAGAGTTAATCTTAATCATTATTTTATTCTACCATACACTATACAATATTTATAAAAACAGTCTTTATACAGCAACGATACCCAACGCGTTTGTACGATAACGTATGAGGACGTTATTCTCGATTCAACCATGGGTCGACCACAGCGCACATGTGCTAACGAATGATTAAGGAACTTTCTGGTTAATACCGCCCCCAGCGATACCGCCACCTGTGCCCATCGTCCCTAAAGGATTACCCATCATGCTGCCTCCACCACCGCCACCACCACTTCCACCTCCACCCACACCGTTGTGCTGCGGTATACCAGCTCCGTTTTGCTGTTGTTGCTGCTGCTGCTGTTGCTGCACCGCAGAAGTTGGCACGTTGACACTGCCGCTGTTGGGCCCATTGTTGCTGCTGCCGTTGTTGTTGCTGATGCCACTGCCAGCGCCATTACTGCCAGCTTGGTTGCCATTATTGTTGCCAGTGTTGGGCATGATCGATGACGGTTCGTTCGATAACAGTGTGCCCTGTACCCCGCCTCCGACGGGCTGTCCGCCCACAGCCAATCCCGTCAAGCTGGTCGTACCGAGGGCCGTCAATCTCGTGCGCCGCCGGGTGTAATGCTGCCACAGGAGGATCGCCTGATCGTCGATGAACTTGCAGCACTGGGCACTAACGATTTCGCGCCGAAAGTGCTCGTACTGCAGTAGATCCAAGAAGTACAGGCACATGGGAAACTTGAGATACTTTGCGTACTCCGGTTCCTTCCAGTACAGCAGATACTTGAGATAGTTAACAAAGGCAGCATCTTTGAAGTAGCCTCGCTGTGCCAAAACTGTAAGTAAATTGTACATAGTATACACTACCGACACAACCGCACGATCCGCTATACTTACAATGCAAGTAATTCGGATTTGCTAAGCATTGAACGAACTCCAGTTCGACCTGAAATCTGAGCTTCTGTGCATCTTCGGATTCAACGGGTACTGGAAACAAACGGAAAACGCATTAGCTAAAACGGAGACGATTTTTTTCATTCACTTCACACAACAGATATTTGGTATCGATTTAGGCACAATGGATTAAAGTATGGAAGGATTGTTTATCAAGAGTGATTGATATTCAAAAGTGTTTGCTTACTAAAACATTCATTAAACAATCCACTAAATATGCATGCCGACTAAATCTAAGTGCAGTAGCGAAAGGTGAGCCAATTGAAGCTAGTATTTTCTTTGGAGCTTGCGAACTGCAAGCCAAACTTTGCTGATGTATCAACAAACGGATGCCGATCGATTTAATAAAAGCAAGAAATGGGATAGAAGATAGAAGTAGAAAAAATAGAATATAACATAAAGTACTTACATTTACCCTTACCGACCATTTTATTAGCCATGTTTTTGTTTATGTTTGAGTATATTTATGTGTGCTTTAAATTTAACTTGTAAGGATTTTAGCTATTTTTTTTATGGCAAACGATTTAACGCCACGGGATACCTCGCTTCGTTCACGATCGACAGGCTAGGTGAGAGATTGCAAAACAAAGTAATAGTGGGACAACAGTGACCCTTGCAAGGGTGTTTGGGTGAATAAAACGTAGAACCGAGAATTCACGTAGTCACGAAAGTGTAGGGAAGAAAAACTGAGACATAAATTAAGAAACGAATGACAGTTACATTCGAAGCATAGGAATATTGAAGATGCAATTCTCTGTTCATTCACTTTCTGCTTCTTCACGCCGATCGTAAGCTAGGGGGCAGGAAAATGTTGGATATCATGGATCAATAGAGGGAGAAAAGAGAGAAAGAAAAAAACAAAAATAGGAGTTTATTATTTACAACATAATAAGAACGGTGCTAGAAAGGAAAGATACAATTTGGTGTAACGTGTAGGTATGTACAGTATTTCCGATGTGCCAAATAGGTCACGAGAACGTACGGTGAATTTTAGTTGTAAATGGAAATAGGATGACTCTACACAATCCGTCGGTAAGGACATTCAAGTGAGAATAGAACTTTAAAGGACGATATTTAACATTCTAGAACGCCGCTTTCACGCATAACAGTGTAAGACTATTCGCCGTATCTGCTTTAAAAGTAGGTGCACATATCAATGTAGAGAAATGCTTCTCGTTCATGGATCTACACATGATCGAGTAAGGAACAATTGTGCCACATTATCAAATGGTAACGAGGGTGCGTACTAATGAGGATTATTCGGAGCGTCCCAGTATCGGAAAAAATAGAAGTGCACGTTGAGAATCCTGTTCAGCATGTTCTATAAAAGAATATAGCGATAATTTGATTAAAAAAGAGTAACAACTATTCATAACCACATAAATACATCGAATCAACTAGTGCGAATTGTTCAAAGCAGGTAAGCCAGCTGTACCAGTATGCAGCGACCGCATGAGCCGGGTAGATTCGAAACGAGCTAACTTCACTAGCAGGCTATGCTGTGCTATGCACTTTTGCGGATGAAATTGCAACGAAACTAAAACGAACATGTACATATAGGGTAAAATATTGTCTGTGTGCATTATATAGGACCATCTAAACACAGAAAGGGAAAAAGGTGAGTTATGTTTCCCGCATACACAATCGTACTCACAACCGTATGGGTTCATCATAGGCATTCGCGACTGGCAATGCGCTATGAGCAAACCAACGCACTGATGATGTTCCGTGATTTGATCACAAGTTTATGGAAGAATTTCGAGCAAATTACAGAATTTCCATCGAAAAACTACAAACAGCATCCACTACTTTCCAGAGCACCTTCGTACGATTTGACGCGTCTTCGACTTTTTTTAATACATTTTGACAATCTCCGTTTGACGTTTCTCAAAATTCATCGCATAATCTAGTGGTGGGGTTAGGAGCTCCGAGTAGGAGCAAATTTCCTTTCTCTAAATCCTGGGTCCGAATAACTGCGTTTTCACACTGGTGGCATTGGTAAATGCAAACTGGGTGCCAACACAAAATTTTGACAGTCCAGTAAGATTGCCACGTCGCCAACCGATTTATGAGCGCCTGTCGCAGTCTTCCCGAATTACGGTTAATTCGCATTCTATCCCAGAATGAAATTTCATTAACTCTTGTAGTAACCCCCAAGTGGACCAAAGATGGACACATTTTAAATCCCATCTCCCTATTCCCGATATTGGAACAAATGTTACATAGTATCGCAGATCAAATAAACGTACAATCCCACTCGCTCCTGCACACTTAAAAATTTTTGACGGCCTCGGTTAATTTTATTGCCGAGACCGCTCGGCTGGAGCATACTTTGCTGATATCTCGGCTTAAAATCCACCTTTACCGAGAATCGGCATTGTAGTGAACCGAAAAATCAGCTAACCTTAGCAATTAACCGATTTTCGGCTGCAGTGTATGCCGAGCACCTCCGTTAAGAACCTTCTTACCGATTTCGGTTATCAAAGTAACCGAGATGTCGGCACTGTCACCTGTCATCTGTCATTCGCCTTCCGTCATACTTTATTTACGTCGTCGAAGTATGTTTATCAAGTACGAGCGTGAAACATTTTCTAAAACCGTGACCAACAAAAGTGATAAAATGGATAACATCCTAGACATCCTTAAGCAGGAGGATGTAAGATTATTCGACATTTGCTATAAGTATGGTTAAATCATAGATATTTGTCTTTTTAGGTTGTGACTCCCAGCCTCAAATGCTTTTTTTGCCAGGAAAAAGTGTGTGTATACGTAGAAAAGCTGCAACGGCTTATAAATATTCATATCCGGCAAGGACACTTCCACCCGGATAGTATTTTTTATGATTGCACTGTTGGAAAATGTCGCTGCTGTTATAAACATTTTATGTCTTTGAAAAGACATATAATTCAACAACATCCATCCCCAACACCAGACAGTTTAACTCCCGGCGATAAAGATGAATATTTACTGAAAAATGAACATATCGCCGTTATTATTATTCTAAAGATACTCACACAAAACCTTTTGAAAACTTCCGACGAACGAATTTGTTTTCGTTATGTGCAGTAAACTGCACAAATGATTGTTTTTAAAAATTACTGATATCTCGGTTATTCGTTACCGACAGACTCAGTTAAACACTCGAGCTGTCATTTTTTGTAACTAACCGAGGTGCTCGGTTAGAAAAGTTTAACCGAGAGCATTGCCGAGCGCTCAGCAGTGCGGATCTCGGCAACCAATAGCCGAGACTCGGCAAAAAATTTTAAGTGTGTGGATCAGGTTCCTACATTTTTAGCGCGATAAAACCGCATGCCGCGATCATACTAGAGTGCACCACACCAAAAAACTGCACCGCTCCATGAACGTACATCAAAAAAAAATATTCATCGTGATCAGATTCAAAAGCTCCCTGTAGGAATCTATGGAATCCAATCATCATGCTCCGACCTTCCATCTCTAGTGCGTGAATACCCAGGTAACCACGAGCTGTCATCTTTGGAACATTCAATGTTTATACCATGTGCGAGAGCGAGTGCGCACGACTCAAGGAAGCAATCCCATTGTGCCTCCCTTTCCACTGCACCACACAAATTTGTAAACAAATTCAGAAGCAACGTTGCAAGCTTCCAGCACTTCGGAAATTTGAATTTTGTTAAAAGTGGTGTCCATAGCTAGTGAAAATGGCAAACAAAAACAACTTTCTAGAGCAGCTTCAGCGTTCTGCTAGTTTGTACTAAGTGAATGCGAAAAGATTTGATCAGGAAAGCCAACATTCTTGTGGAACGGACCGTAAGTGTTTGTGCTTGTGCTGCTCCAAATGTGAATACGAAATTTAAATATATGATTATTTATTTCAGAAGCTCCTAGTACCAGTGTGGGTCAGCTAGAGATTGATGACGATTCTTTGATCGTCTTCGACCTAGTTAGTTCAGAAGAAGAAACCCGTTCCGGAGACGATCAGGCTCAAGACGAAGTCTCAAGAATCGATGGTGTACCGGATAACGTGAGCAGATTAGGTAGATTTAGTGGAAGTACTTCGAAGTAAGACAACGCGACGATGGAGGAATGTATAAGGTTTTTGGCAGTTGTTCAAAATCTGTTTCATTCGACTGTGATCATGATGTTAGATATTTTACGAGAGAATCAGCTGCCGAAGGACATGCTGTTTAGTTTGTCCAAACGATTCAGGTAAGATGATTGAAATATTAGTCGAATGGGCAAATACACGTATCGTGATGTTGAATTATTATTTATTTCTAGCAATGTGACTTTACCTGCTTCGATGTCTCTAAATTTAACTATCGATGGGTTGCCACTACACAGACAGATTCTTATGAACATCCATGAGCCTCGGTGGCAGTCTTCAGCGGCTCGACGAAGCCGCTAAGGGTCGAAGAGTTTCTAAGGCATGTGTGCAGGAGCTTAACGACCTTTTGGATTACGGAGCCATCATCAACGAAATGCAACATGAAATAAAAGTTCGTGCAATTATAGCTGCTGCTCTGGCACGAGCATTTATTAAAAGTAAGACTTTTTTTCTCTCTAATTGTTACTTTACTCATCTTTGTTACGTCCGTTTTCAGCTGTGACAAACTTCAATGGGAAACATGAAAGTTGTTAGTGTACTACCGAAGGCGAATATAAACCGAATTCGCACACATTAGTTTTTAAAGGGCGATCGTTACTCCATTTGAACCTACTGGCCCAAATGTTTGCCCCGGTTTGTTTGCCTCACTGAGTGGAACCAACATACAAGATACCAGGGAAATAAGCTACTAGCTAGCGGTCACCCAAGCAGATGAGGAGGGTCAACATCTATTTATACGTTTATCTCATACATTGGTGGAGTAAGTTTAAGAAATGATCAATCTATCGAAAGAATAATATAAACATGTAACATATATGTGCATCCAACACTCAAATTAAATACAAAATATTGAGTTTTCGTTCCATAACGACATCTATTCATTTTAATTTTAATTCAACACTGAAATAATTTTACAGATAAAAGAAATATCGATTATTTGTATACATAAACCCTAGAGGAACAAATAAACAAAATGGAAATCACAAAACCTATCTTGACAAAAAAACAATATCATATCATGAAGCTTTTTCAACAGGTGATGACTGACCACAGTCATTCCATGGAATAACGAAAAGCACCATTCGGTTCGAAAATTAGCCAAATCAATGAAACACACAATGAAAACGATGTTTCACCAAGTGATGCGCCGACATGAATCTCCACGGAAATACCCATAGCAAGCATCCAAATGTTGGTCCACAAGACGCACCTGGAAAACCATGATCAAAAAGAAATACTTAATCGTTTGGTGGCAGCACATAGTGAATCAAAGCAAAAGCAGTGCATCAGCGTACAGATACATACAGATACATTGCGGCTACTTTTACAGCCGACTGGTGCTTTTCGTTGTGCCAAGGAATAACTGTGGTCAGCCATCACCTGTTGAAAATGTTTGTTGATAGATATTGGCATTTAAGCTACCAATCGTCGAAGCGGAGCGTGGCTCATGTGATTTGGTGAGCCGACAACAACATACCTCTTCTTGTCCCAAGCAGTTCGAGCCTCAGAAGCAGCAAACACCAACACAAGTAAGTAACAATACTAGTTATAAAAAGATTTGAACCAAATGATCCATATTCCCCTCTAATAGGTTGGACAATAATAGTTGCAACTAAATGACAAGCGAGACCGGTGGAAATACAGCGGCTGATCCCAAAGAGTGGGAGATGCAAGATCGTCAAGTGGAACTACAAACTATTTTAAATTCACCGTTTTTTTTTATTTCATATCGCTATACTTTTTCACCGGGTTTAACCGTCGGTAAAAATGGCCGCCTCCATGAGTTGTCAAAACTCAAACGGCTGGGTTACACTTCCTAATGTAGCGGTTTATTGGAAGGTGGAAAAACGTTCTAAAGATCAGACAGAATGTTCCAAAGATGCTTGTCAATTGTTAGTTGGGTATACTAACTATAGTTCGTGAGTCATAAAGGCTTGGGGAGGAGTAGAGAATTGTAGAAGCAAAAACGCTGAATTCGTTGCAGTTGACAATTGGAAAGTTTATTGGCAATAGCAGAAAGGACGGACGGTGGATTTGTGCAGTAAAATGTGTTTCTGATGGAATGATCAGCATCCATCGAGTCTCAAGCCCGCGGAAGTCCCAACCAAAGCAGCACATCCGGGTGTGAAGTGATCCGAGTAGTAAACAAAGGATTTCGTTGTAAACTGGAGCTGCTTTGATCTCATCAGAGTTGTCGTCCGAGCAAAGCCATCGACAGCAAACGCAACATTTCCTCCCCAATAAGGGCATTCACCGAGGACCGAGAAGGACACCGCAGTGCAAAATGCCACCGTATCGATACCCCACCAACAACTTTACTTACGTCAGTTCCTGCGTAAAGTATATGATATTTTTACTGAATTTCATATTCTGGCTGTTCGGCGGGCTGCTCATTGGCATCGGATTTTACGCATTTGTTGACAAATGGCAGGCCACCGGGTTGATAAAGCTGGAAACGTTCTACGATATTATGCTGAACCTATCGCTGGTGATGATAATCGCAGGCGGAATAGTGTTCGTGGTCAGTCTCGCTGGTTGCCTTGGGGCGCTGCGCGAAAACACCTGCCTGCTAAAGTTCTACTCGCTCTGCCTGTTGATCTTTTTCCTGTGCGAAATGGCCATCGCCATCACGGCGTTCGTGTTTCCACATAAGGTGAACGCGGTGCTGGAGGAATCTTTCACGGACAAAATCATCACCACCTACCGGGATGACCCGGATCTGCAGAATCTCATCGATTTCGCCCAGCAAGAATTCCACTGTTGTGGGCTTAGCAACGAAGGCTACCTGGATTGGGGCAAGAATGAGTACTTCAACTGTTCGTCGCCGAGTGTGGAAAAGTGCGGTGTACCGTATAGCTGCTGCATCAACGCAACGGACATTAGCTCGGGCCTGGTAAACATTATGTGTGGCTACCACATCCAGCAGCAGTCGGTTGCTGCGGCAAGCAAGAAGATTTGGACCAACGGCTGCATCGAGATAGTGCGCGTGTGGGCCGAACGGAATCTGTACGTGATTGCTGGGATTGCCCTCGGAGCAGCCATTAGCCAGCTGTTCGTCATCTACCTGGCCAAAACGTTGGAAGGACAGATCGATCTGCAGAAAAGTAGCTGGTCATAGTGAATTTACGTTGGTTGGAGCGGCAGCGGTGGTGGAGGAGGCAGACCAGTTTGATCCACTGAAATGCAAGGACGTAAGAAAAAAAAGTAAGCGAAGGAATGAAAAAGATGAGGCGACCGAGAGCGAGTGAGAGAGATTAAAAGACGGAAAACTAAGCTTGAACGAGATACAATGGTGGTTGCGGAAGAAGTCTGCGCTTTAAGACGAAGTGGCCGTAAACCACCACATAATTTCCTTCGTTGTTCGTAGCATAAGGCATTGGTGAGAAATGTGCTCAGTGTGCATTGCTTAACGTTCGCCGCTTTCAAATTCCCCTACCATCTCCACTTGGCTGACTAGATTGATCGCGATGACGTTTTTTTTTGTACTAACAGCAGTAGCTCAGATGGTTGGCCACTCGTTGCACATTTCATTTGAATTGTGTGAAAATCGCGTGTGAATGATTTTTTTCAATTTCTACAATCTTTTTTCATTATTTCGCGAAGTTGTCAAAAAGCCAAGGTTAAATTTCATCTCAAAGTAAAGGGAACGGGAATAGCCGTGATAGCAGAGGTTTCCAGTTACCCTCTTAGATGATGAAATAGTCAAGTCTAAGGCATTTATAAAGCCAGTGGTATTTGCGTCAGACAACAATATTTTCACAAACAAACAATATCAGTATAAATGTGACTCACATCATTTCCATGATAAGGGTGCAAGTTTTCACTCAACCGCCCTTTTTAATCACTGCAGCTGTAACTCCCCGGTTGACAAAAATTGCAGCTGTCATGTAGTTACAGCAAGTTTTTCCATGGCAGATTGCTGGGAGTCTTGCTGGAACTAAATAGTAGCAGCAATAATTTAAATTTTTGTCAACCGGGTCATTTTCGATAGGATCCTTCGGACATTCGCGATCTTACTCGTACACTCATACTGCATTCCATTCCTCATCCTACATCCTGCACAACAACGACTGATATTTGCACAAAATGCAGATAGGACGATAACTTACGAAGCAACAACTAGGTTTTGGTCGTACGTAGGTGTAAACTAGACTGTTTATCCAAAACCTTTCACAGCCAGCAAGAATTTATGTAGAGTGAAAACTTTGTTTGGGATATTTTGTCTTTGGAGAGATTGGAGGTCGCAATCGTGTTCAGTCAAGAGTAGATATCATCAAATCTTACTTTTTATCTTCAAAGTAACGGGAACCGTGCGGAAGGGAGAAAACATGGGAAAGGATGGTTTCCGGTACTTCAAATCAAAATGATTCTCATTTTCAATCTCAACACTGTTTGCAAATACCGAATCCGAATATCCAAGCATAAAGCGTAGAAGATCGAATCAAACAACTCTATAAAACAAGCATTTCGTGATGTTTCTTCCGTATTATAATTAAAACGTAAATAGAAAAGAAACAGCGTATCTCAACTGTATAGTAGAGCTACTCAGTTCACTAGAAATTATTGTAATCAAGTTTTAGATAAGAGGCACGAAACATACGCAAACAGACGGAACGATATTGCGCTAATAAAGAAGCACAAGCGCGCCAATTCTATGTCATATATTTGTAAAGCTCAATAGAATTGTACTGATTAAGTATTTCAAGTGAATAAAGACAATGGAAATCGTGTCATAAAGAGAGGCTTATCATAATTTTGCAGGGGCAAAAGAATCATCATTAAAAACAAGTGTAGATAGAACAAACGGGTCTGCTTTTGTTTGGTGAAATATGTATTTATAAAACCATCCGATATATTTACTTCTTTCTATGACATCCTTTCTGGACTTTCCCTTTCATTGGATGATTTGTGATTTTATGAATCATCGTGCCGATTCAATCGAATTATGTTTTTCTCAATCGCATAAAATGTTGATATAAAAAAAATATTTTAACTTCGGTCTTACGGGCAAAAACATTCAGCGGATTAAAAAACCGAAACAATTACGAAAGTTGCAAAACCTGAGAAACTAATCGAGATTTGAAAATGTGAGCTTGAATCTAACGGTACATGTTTTGACTTAGTAAACGATGCCGTAAGTTTGTACAGAATATATTCCTGTGTAGCCAGCAAATACATATATTCACAATTCAGTAGCATCGTCAAGGATAGAGCTCTGAGACGGTATTTATTTGCTGCAGGTTTACTTAATTTTGTACCACGGTTCACAAGGATCTAAGAGAAATTGTATCCACCCGTTGACCGTCTGCAGCGGCCAATTATCTTTAATTACTATCGCCGTCTACGATAATCACGTTTTCGATCGTTGCTGCGGTTGTCGTGCTCATTTCGATAACGAGACTCATTGCCGCTGCGTGACTCGTTGCCGCTGCGAGACTCATTACGATAATTTTTGCGCCCGTATCGATCATCCCGCGAGTATGGATTTCTATGTTGGCGATCCTGGTGATTCATTTTCGTTCTGTACGAACTGTTGTGTTGACTATTGTCATCATAAGTTGGTAGATCGGCTCCAAGCATCTGTTGTCCCAGCTGCATCAACAATTCATGGGTGCAACCGTTGGAAACCAGTGCCGCAAGCATGTCGCTTTGCATCGGAGCGTTGTTCTGCTCTTCGAATATGAAGCTCGAGTTTCCATTAAACATAACTCCATTGTTATCCATTGGTTCCTGCTGATGGACCATGGGTCCATTGAACGTCTCGGTTGCGTTGAGTGGCGGATCGTCGTGAAAACGACCATTTCCCGATGAATACCTGAAGTTTTCTTTGGGTGGTGCAGCAGGACTTGGTCCATTTCTGTTTTTCTTGTGCAGCGTGAGTGGGCGTTTGAAAAGAGCCGAACCTTCGAAAATACGTATGGCGTACTCAACACTGCTGGCGTGAACGTACGTAATAAATGCATAGGATCGTTGTCGTTTATCGCTATCCCGTGGAATCTTTACATTTTCAACCGGCCCAGCCTGTTGGGAAGCATCCAAATTTAAAGTTACAATCCTTCTGCTCGGAAGAGTAACAAAAATTACTTACCTGAAGGCACAACTCGTACAGCAGGTCTTCAGTTACTTTTTCGCTCAGGTTACCACACCAAAGCGTTCTATCGTCTTCAGTCATTTTTAAAAGATTGCTGCGAAATTTTAACGACTTTAGTAACACCTCAAAATATTCGTATGATCTGTTCGACTCAGTTGTTTTTGTTAGCTTGCTTTTGAACAATTAATTCCTATGAATTTAAGAAAACTAGTGTTGGCAGAATCGGGATTCGGAAGATCCAAAGATTCGATCCCTAGACGGATTCTGAAGATTCGAATCCCATCTGACAGATTCTAAAGATTTGATTCGATTAGGATTCGAATCAGATTTGATTGGTTTGGGACTCGATTTGATTCGATTCTGACTTAATCCTAACTCGGGGTCCACACTACAGCGTGACGTCGCCTGACAGGAGCTGAACTCCATATAAAAAAAATCTTGCGCGTTTTTTTTCGCGCGAATCGCGCTAGATTTTTTTGCATGGAGTTCAGACCGACATTGATTTGTTTACATGATGATGATGAAACTCGGGTAAATCAGTTATTCTGCATATTCCCAAAAAGGACTAGATTGTTCGTGTTGTTTGAATACAATTTGAAGAATAATGTCAACTTTACTGATATTCTTATTTAAATCATTCATTGAATTAACCACATCATATGAAAAAATCGGCATTAGATGAGCGATATGATATGACGGATTGGGATTCGGGTTCGTAGATCCGGATCTTAGAATGGATTTGAATCGAAAGATTCGAATCCCTGTAGGGATTTAGTTTCCCCATCACTAAAAAAAAACTTCCGACGATCGAAATTGACAGCAGTGTTGCCCGAAAGTCCTTATTTTCATTATGACCAAGGTTAGTTTAGCAGGTAGTGTTTCAACCTTGGTTACAATTTGAAATAAAAGGGCTTTTCAAGAAACTTCGTTGAAAATAACATTTCGCCACCTTTTCAACGATCAAAGGAAACATTTCCGGCCATATTTCCAAAATTTTAACTTCGCACGATTTATATTTTTATTTGTCTTCTTTGGAAGCAAGAGCCTCAATCTATTTCGATGAGAAACTACTTTTAATTTAATGTAGTCATATCAGCATCATATACCAGCGGTAGAATAAAGTACTTTACAAAAATGTGAGAACTATCGTTGTTATCGATCATGACCTGCAGCTCAAGCAAACCCTCATTGTTCGTCCGTAGTGCTACTTTCGACGACAAGGCTAGCGTGCGCATAGCCAGCTTAAGGTGTTGAAATTTGTACCGATTACGGCTTGCCTCGGTGCAGTTGAATGTCACGAGCATATCACTACTATTTGTGATTTCTACACAGGCCTCCGAATGTAACTCCCCGAAAGTCTGAAATTTGAGGTGTGGAGCGTCGGGGGATATGATTATTTCGATATCGTCGCAATTGCGATCCATTTCACTGAGCAATAGGAAGAAATCCATCCCCTTGATGTTGATCTTGCTGACGATCTGTTGCTCATCGTCAACGTCGAGCTCCATGCAGTCGAACGGGTCCATGGTGCGCACTGAGCACTCCGTAATCAGATTATCATCACCATTCTGCTCCAGGATGACAATCAAAGGGGCTCCACTTCCCTTTTGAAGCATTTTAAGACTCGAATTATAATCCCCGGAAATGAACATACTCAAGCAGTCTGTGAACACTTTCAAGTTCAATCCGAATGGAATATTCAGCTCATTTGAGCCACCATCCATAGCTTGTGCATTGCCACGAGGATTTAATTTGAATTCGGAGAAACAGGCTCGTGTAATGTATGCTGATGCTTGTATGCTTTTGGCATCCTCTACCGTTACCTGGATGCCGTCGTTACTGAGGTACACCATTGCATTCTGAAACAATGGTAATGTTTAATGTAAATATTTAAAACATGTTTTTTTACAGACTTACATCGGCAAAGCTAACAGCCTTCAAGACATTATACAGCATCGAAAAATTGTTCAATACCGCCTGAAACTGGATTTGGCTAAACTGCGATTGGGTCACCATCTTTGGATTGTGAATGATCCCTTTACTAAACAAACGTTTTGTCCTTTGCATCAAAATCCCCGGTCCAGTTCTTGTGGTAGTAGCAATTGCTCGCTTTCTATTAGCGTCCTGAGGATACCCTAGATTTTAAGCAATCTTCTACTAATTGTTTCTTTAAAACAATTAATTTATCCTCTGGTATAGATTCGATTTGAATTCTGTTTAACACCAGTGCCAGCTTCGTCGCAAGTGCGTGTTTACAGGTCGGCTGACGCTTTTGTTGTAATACCCAGCCACGGAAGGATTCGCAGGCACAGAAGTTGATCGTTGGCAGAACTTTATAAACTGTAGCAAATTTCGATCCGGGCACCTCCGCCAAATTAGAGCTTCCGTCCGGCGTTTGGTAAAGTACAATCGGCTGCTTCCCGTAGACTAATGCGATAGCGCGTTCAAGCAGAGCACGTCCGAAAAGTGATTCCAGCTCCAACAAATGTATTTTATCGACTGTGAAGAAATAAAAATCAATAGAATTGAATTAAATTTTCATTTGATACCAAGTCAATATTCAAATATTGATCGAACAAACATATCTCCACATTGAAAATGGCCAAAACTGGACAAATTCTACACATTTTAGAAGTTTATTTTGAATTTCATTTTCATCACATTACCTAATTTTAATATTTAGAATTATTTCAGTTTGAAATACTTTTCCGTAGTACATACTCCACATACAAAAAACGCGATTTTGAAAATGTTAAACAAATTCTATGAGAAAATAATCAGCTCGCACGTTACAACATCTGGCGTTTTACGCAGTTTTCAGATTCCACGAAAAGATAAAACAATTGCTCTTTCTCTAACATTGCACATTTTACCAATCTTTTGGTTCTTTGATGAAAAAAATTGCATGATGAAAATCCATTCAAGGGAGAGTCGGAATTGCGTCCAGGTGTGCAGAACCCTCCTGCGCTCATTAATTATTTTTTGCGTGCACTCCAAAGCAATCCAACAACAATTCTACCAGGGCATTCTGAATTTAAGAAAAAATCCTTTCATTCATGATTTGCTGATCAATCTTACTTTTTTTTGCTGGGCTAGCATAAACAGGGTTTTTACTTTTCATCTCGTAAGCGGTGCATTCTTTCTCGTGATTATGCCTATGCACAGTGGGCACTTTATAGTAAATAGCGGAATAAAATGTTTTTTTTTAATTATACGTTTGTAATTTTACAAGAGTAAAAATTTCATAGGACTTCAATTTCACGAATAAGAGTTGGATTTAAAAGTATAATGCTAGAATATGACTTAAGAATTACGAAATTTACCAATTATGAACAGTTTTAAATCACAAGCATGTAGCATGTTTGCCCACACTACAATTGGTTTTCAAACATTGTTGTATCTTTGATTGAGATTGAGTTGATTTTCATACTATTTTCACTCGCGCAACTTTGAATTTTAAACACATGCACATCGGAGTTGGTTAGAACCAGTAGTTTTATATTTTGGATAGTTTTTAGGTTGTTCCTTTAGTTTGAAGATATAATGGTAAGTACCCGGTTGACAAAAATTCAAATTTTTTGCAGCTGTCATGTAGTACCAGCAAGTTTTTCCATGGCAGCTTGCTGGGACTCTTGCTGGAACTACATAGTACCAGCAACAATGTCAATTTCTGTCAACCGGGTATACATTAAAACACAAAATTCTTTCCCAACTTTCATCCTACCAAATGCCCATTGTGCAATGGAAAAAAGGCAGGCGCGATGTGAGGCCGAAGTAGCCGCGATGTTCAGTGTTCAGTTTCACTTCGACAAAGCAGAATCGCTGAAGTGTCGTGGCGCGGCGAGTACATGGAAGGTGCGTGACTTCCAATCGAATAATCGTTCTTGAGCACCGTGAAAAGTGTCAGTTAGGTGAACACGGGCAAGGAAGGAGTAAGTGTAAGGGGCATTTAAATGTCGTGATCATATTGCCTCTTTATGTGATCGTTCGAGTGTACGCTCAGCATATGGAAAGAAATACTCGATTAGCGACTGCTGCTGGTGATAAGGTGTTAGACGAAATGCTGTCTGTACAGGAAGGCACTTTTAGCTTATCAGTGTGCACTTGTAATCGATGACCGGTGAGCGTTGGGTAAATTCCATGTTCCGCCCATTGCCACACAGCATATGAGAAGGCAAAACAATTGATTCATATGTAGGGCCGTCGTCAGAATCGAAAGTGTGGCGTGCTACAATAAGGGAGGGAACGCGTTTGCCCTTCGCTCGATTTTCTTAGTCCGTGAGCAACAGGCAAAGTTGCCTCCTTTACGTCAGCTGTGGTGAACGTTTCACAGGAGCCTGGATAGAGTGAACGGTATGGCGTATGTGACCGCAGCTAGTGATGCGTAACGCGCAAAGAGTAGGAGGCCAAAATAATCGCACGGATACAGTTTAGAGAGTATCGAAATTTTCTAACCTCCCTGCTGCTTGCAATGTATGCAATCTCGGACAACAAGTCACGCTCCATTAGATGATCCAGTTTGCCTAGCCACGGTTCCCATTTCGCTACGTGGTTCCTTGAATTCGATCGTGCCCAATATACTCACCACGAACACCGTGCTCCGACAGTTGTAACAAGGAAAAGAAACGCGAACCTTTTGTAAACAACGGCGCACACTTTTGCAGCTTTGCGTGCTTGCGCTAAACGGATGGCGATCGTGTGCAAAACGCTTTCGTTGCTCGGTCTGCCAGCTAAAGCGTCACAGTCCTTGGAACCATTTCACTTACGGTCAGCGGAAAGGGAGGTCCGTTCTTGGATCATCACAAATTTAGCGAATGTTCCGCCGTTCGCCTGCTTTGATTCGCGGGGTCTACACACTCTCTTACAGCATTCGCCTTTTGTGGCCAATGTGTTTACAGGTACAGCAGACCTGTGTGTGTATGTTCAACCGGCAGTGATGTATCAAATGAGGTTTTCATTTATCAAGCATAAGAGTTTGATGTTATTAGTGTCTAATTTAGTAACATAAAGGGCATCATTTCGGCGAGATTTAGGACTGATAATTTTTTGTCTTCTTACCAAATGTAATGTAATGTAAAACACTGCAATAAACTCCTGTGCTTTGCTTGTTGTCTAGAAGATGATATGCAATGTATTCAATTATGTCCTTCCGCCACTTTATTGAATAATATCGGTATTTTTTTATTTAATATTGAAAAGATTTACAATTTATGTTTGGGCTTATGGAAAACTTCACACGCCATTCATGTTATGAAAAGCCAAAATGGGCAAAACACACAATAGCTTTTTATCAGCCTCTAACACAAAGTTAAATGTCACCTCCAGGTTGTAGAACATCTTAAAAAAGGTTCTTGGATGAGAGCATCCATATACTTTTTTAACACCGATTCATAATCATTACATACAAAACGAGAATGCAGTGTTTTGGCCCCATATGCCACCACATAGCACGATCAGTTTTGGGCAACCGTCAAGCACGCAACTTCATGATCAATTTGAGCAATTTTGTAGACAAAACTGGAGAACAGCTGACCGTGAAGGGCACGAAAGAACTTGAAAACATGCGAACTTAAAAAATGCGGTTGTGACCAAAGTTCCAGCGAAAATTAGGCGTAAAGTCGTTCTTAAATTTTTGTTTTGGTGACGCAGATTTTTTTTCCTATCGACAATACGGATTTATCGATGGTTTTTGAGGCATAGAAAAATGTTTAACTATACCAAGTTGATTGGAATCAACGCATCAATAGTTTACAACAAATACAATCCAACATAGTTTTTCGCCAATGGTACATCACTGACGGACGTACTCTAGGTCGGTACGGGGGAAAACGTATAGGACGGGGAAAGGTGAAACCAAGCATTAACATAAGGTGCAACATATCACCACCACCACTGAAGCGCGAACCGCGTGCGAGGATCAACCGATCACCATCGTGACCATTTGCTTTGGAGAGCCGTTCTCTTGCTCCCTCTGTCCCGCTCCCATCTCCCTTTATCTCTCTCGCTCTCTCGGAAGCATCGTTGGCAATCGCAGGGGTGCAGCATCTCCGTCCGACAGTGTCAGAATTGCTCGGTCCGTCGTGGAGGAATGTCTCGCGAGCGTTTTTCGCAGCCGTTTTTAGTGTAGTGTGCCGGTGGTCAGCAAACGTACGTTTCGTTTCGGTGGTGGTGAAAAACAGTGTCTAACTAATCTACCTACATATTTGATATTCAACAAAATCCGCACTGTGCTAATTTCCCTCGCGGTTCTTACCACGGCTGTGTCACGCAATATTGCTGAACGGGATCGACACGGGTACTTTCAAAACACCACGATCGCATCGGCAGCAGCAGCATCAGCAGTGCGCGATTAACGTTGGGCGATCGACACGAAAAAACTAAGAAGCGACGAAGCATTTAACTGAACGCGATCTTCATCAGAACGCAAAAGAAAAAAAACCGGCCCACGGCGAACATCAAGTTCGTGACATTGAGCGAAAAATTCGGCCAAAAGGAAAAGGGAGTGAAAGCCCAGAAACGACCATCATCAGTGCGAGCGACTGCAACGTAACTTGTCTTCTGCAGGGAGGAAAAAAACGGCAGGAAAGCAAACACAAAACAAAACAAAACAAAACTGCCTACTTGTTATTTATTTTTTACGCCATTTCGTTTGACCCAACGTTTGGGGTTGTTTCTAGTGTGTTTTTTTTTTTGCTTCTCTTTAGTACTTTTGCCTCCTGGCGCCAAGTTCTCGGGCCTCTCCTTCCCCACCATCTCTTTGACAATTTTCATCCGCCCCATCATCTGGTGTTGGTTTTATTCGTCTCCGCCGAGTGCCGTGGCGTGCCCTCGGAGTGTTGTTGAAAGTGGTGCGGTTTTTGGGGTTTTCTGAGGCCGCAGTCTCACGTTCGTCCACGTTTCGCAAAGTGTGCGCCAACTGCTGCTGCTGCTGAGCTGCGGTTTTCCTCGTTTGTGATCGTTTTCATCGTGCAATTTCTTACGCAAAACCCATCCCCTTATCGATACCCATTCGTGCCCTTCCGCCGAATCACTTCTGGCTCCATCACCAAACAACGCAGTTCTTATCGATTTGATCCACTTTCCGGTGCTGGTGTTTGTTGACAGTTGGAAGCAAAATAAAAAAAGGAGTCATCGAAACCGAAACCCGATAAAACAACGACACGCTGTTTCCCGTGTTCATGATTCTGGTGCCCTAACATTCGATCGAAACGATTTGTCATCACGCGAGGGCCCTGCATACATTGAGCTTCCGCCAACCGCCAGCTCGCCGAAAAAAAACGTTCGACGACAACCGCACGGAAGTAAACGACCACACAACATTCCTGGATTGCCCGCCGAACCGTGATTCGCGAACAGGTTCGAACGCACCCTACCGACGGTATCCATCATCATGGCCAACATGCACGACGACGAAATGAAGCACTGCTACGAGAATCTGATCGTCGTGGACGTCGGTGCGAACCTGACCAACAAAAAGTACATCCGCGACCTGGACTCGGTGATACAGCGGGCTAAAGATTCCGGTGAGTAGTTCCAGAGCGCTTCCCCCCTCGAACGGGGTAAAACATCCCCAGTCGCACGCTGCAAAAGGGACACCTCCTTTTTGTCTCCTCCGCGAGCTAGAGCTAGGGGCGTCCGGGAGTAGTAATGATAGAAACTAATCTTATCGCCGTGTGTGCCACTTTTTATGGCGCGCGTATATAGAACACCGCCATATCAGGGAAACCGGGCGCTCGTATCGTGTTGTACCGAGCACAAGATGTACCACCGGCAAAGGCTGCCCTCCGGGCGGTTTGTCCTCACCAAATTACGGAGGGAAAGTTGCTGGAATGGAAAACAACCGAATGGGAAAACCACATTTTGCGCATTGAAAATGTTGGCATTAGGGTTGATGGTTGGGGCTAAACGTTGGGTATCCTTGGAGTAACCGTTTCACGGTACTTGTTGGCGGTTTCTCTATTGCTAAATATTTTACGCAGTTAGAACTACTGAAAGATCTGACAAAGGCAACAAAGTTTTTAATGCGTCACAGTTGAGGTAACGTAGGGCAATAAAGCACCCTCCCCGTTTCGAAAAATAATCTCAAACGAACCAAATGGTTCTCAAGAAGTGGACAGTTTTTTTTATATCAGAAAAAATATACTTGATCTTGTTTGATCAAAAGCTTACCGAATCGGGTAACATTAGAACTAAAACAACAAATTTAATGAGTTAAAAACATATTTTTACGAACACAAACTAATTCGTTTTTTTCTAAGAATCTAAATCTTGTTTGACCTAAAAAAATGATTCATTCTATGTTTTTCTGGCAACGTATCAATAGCGTTTGAACAATAAATGAGCTAAAATGCCATTTGAAAAATAGTTTAGAATCTTCGGTAAAATATTCAGTTATTTTAAAGCTTCTGTGGAAGAAGGAGTATTTTTTAGCAAAAACAAAATTCCCCCATCGTATGTAATGTGTACCACAACGTACACAGTTCCCATAAAGTAACGATGTGAAATATTAGTGGACAATATTTGACATGGTTCTTTGGCTAGGGGTACATACTGCCCCGCTGGTGGGTTTTATCTCCCTACTACCCTTTTCCGACCAGTCGTACTTATCGTCCTGGCGAGAGCGTTTGTTTATCATAAATTTTGTTACAGTCAACAACAGTATCGACGGCGTCCGACGAGCTGGCCTTTCTCGAGGCTAGCTGATCGTGAACTTATGCGCGCGCGTGATGCTCGGGCCAATTTTCGTGCGTAACGAACGGATACCAACCGAGGGGTGGTGTGTGTTTTTCCGCCCTCCGAGGAATAGTCGTGGCCAACTGTGCTCACGCAATCGTCAGCTGTTTGGGGGGCGAGTATCGAAATTTTGCTGCCCGCGTGCGCACACGTGAAAGTTTTTCGTGAACGTCACGTCGGGTTTGGTTTGCGGGTCGCACGAAAAGACCGACGGCGGGAGGCGAGGGGTGTGGCGATGGTGGCGCTGGGCCATTAATTTCAGCTTCCGTGACTTCTTGCGTACGTTCGGTGTGCGTTGCGCGACGGTGATAGAGGGAGGTACGGGATGGCCAGGGTGGAATGACACCGTCATAAACACCTGACTCCGGAAGGAATAGTTTTCCGCCCGCCAACAAGCAGCCCATTAAAACGCAAGCTTAAGTGGAACTATTTTTGTAATATGCCTAATTTTAGCATTGTTATCACCCGATGGGGTATCGGAGCGATGGGAGGGTTTGTCTGTGGGCCGTTGCAAGCTGTGAAAGCCTAATTTTAATGTTCAATTGTTGTAGTTGTTATCTTGAATACAGTTTTTTTTTCTTCATTTCGCTTTATTATTCCATTAAACCTTTTGATCACATGCAGTTTATATTAAACCAAACCTCTCTTATGAAGAGTGTTTAAAAGCAAATTTTGTTTTATTTAAAGAATAATAGTAATGTTGCTATTAGTCCATTTTGCTCACATAAAGAGTCCAAAGGGGATGTTGTTCTATTCGTAATAATTCAAATTAATATAAAACTTTTCAAAAATTTTATAAATTCGAAAGATACGAGTACGATCTCACAGAACAGACTCACTAAACATGGATGCGGAAAAGTCTTGATACAAAATGTTTGTAGATTTTCAACACATACATTTTTGTTCGTTGTACTGTAAATTAATTTCTTCAATTACACATGAAATTAATCCTCTACTCAAATTTTTACCACATCAAGGTTTGATTAGCGTACTATCAGTAATGAAAATGTCTCAACTACGTGAAGTTTTGAATATTGTGAGGTATATTTTTTGATAATATAAATTATATTCTTTGAATCGGGAGTTAAAAAATCGGCCCACAGGCGTTGGGACTCATCACCTCGACGGCGTGGGTTCGAATTCTAACCGAGACCGGACCCTCCCCCCGTATGAGAGGACTGACTATCCACTTACAAAAAGGGAAAAAGTCTAGTAAGCCCTTAACGGAAGCAGGCATGATCAACAAGGTCGTTACGCCAAGAAGAAGAAGTAATGTTGTGAACAAATTCGTCAAGTGTTGAGATTATTTTTTTATTATGTTGCATTAACATTTTCTTACGGACCGGATAAAATCAGCCCTAGATATAAAATAGACCCTGTTCCGGAACTGTTAAGAGTGAACGTTTGTGGCGTGTGTTAATGTAAAGCTGATTGCAATCTAAATGATTATAATCACGACTAGATAATTGTGACTTTTTTGTGTTGCTTTTAAAAATATTTTATGATTGACGGAGATGCTGTTATCCGATCGTGTGTCACTCGTCGGTACATTTGGAAAGAAAAATATCACTTCCTGATCGAATGGATTGTGGAAAGTCTGGTCGTTCATTTTGTTCAAATGATAGCAATTGAATGAGGCAATTTGTATCCCTAATTGTACGGTAGGTGGTGGTGGGGAACGCGGTAACGATTGAATATTCATAACTCACTCATGTTTATGCTTAGATGCGTTTTTGGCATTATGTTTGCTCGATTGAATGCCCGGGGCCGAATGAAGCGTGGCGCAGTGCCGTCTCGTCGCCGTCCCGGCGACAATAAAACCTCGTCCCCCCTCGTCGACAATAAAACTGCCTTCCGTAACGATTTACGGGATGACTCAACTACGCAACTGGGCGGCAAATGAACGACTTCCTCGGGGCGCAGGGAAATACAGCTTTACATTGTAGCTGATGAAGAAATCATCTGTCTAATTAGCGCATTACAAGCGCACCGGCTGTGCATTTTCTCCCACCTACGGCTCCCACCGTCGTAGTTCCGTTGCGTAATGTTCTCCAAACCGTTCCATGCAGATGATCGCCGTGTTTTGGTTGGGTGCGGCATACTTTGCAGCATACCGGCCCAGCATACACCTCTCATAGTCGGTATCTGAACCATGCCAACTGGTTCGAGCGTGGTATTCGAGCCAGAACTAGATCTTTTGCAGCGACTGGGAAGCATCACACCAACTTCCTGCCACTCTCGTAGCTGGACGGATGAATGTTATTTTATGTCATGCTCCGCTAGGTGCAAATTATGTTCGAACGCACACACCGCGTGGATCACGCCGAGGTGGCAAACGAAAAATACCCACTTGTAGCCCACGGTGCCGGCACACATTGCCGATGGGCCGTGAACATTCCTTTGGCCTATGCTAATAAATCTCGAGATTGAGAGCGATGATGCGGACGACGCGTGGTGCGGCACGTTGTACAAATATAGTGCATGAGTGACTCAATTAGCCTTGTTTGAAGTTCAACCGATTAGTCACTCCCATTTTTCGCACCCGTACTTGGAAGGCGAAGCAGCTTCAGTGATTAAACAACGCTTGTACGAGTGTATTAAATATAAATGGAAATTTGTCTACGATCGCAACTCAATGTAACTTGTTAAATGTTACCATTTCTCTCATTTACACAACCCCCCGGAAAAAGTGAGAAAGCTCGGCATGTCCGCTCGGCAGCCCATTTTCACCATTTAATGGTAATGCTTATTCTGTTCGGAGTGTCATATCGATCGAAAGAAAAGGCCGGCTTCGGAAACACGAAAGGAAACGCACGGCCGTCTTCGCAGCTCCCGATCAGGAGGAGAGTGGTTCGGCCGGTTTTTTTCGCCGGTTTTGGTCCGTTTTTTTTTCTTGTTCGATATCCAAGCGCGAAACGTGACCATTTCCGCGAGTCAAAGCTCACTGACTTCCACAAAGACACACACACGTCCATACAATCTTTCCTTCTCTGCTCCGGCCGAAAGTTCGCATTAGTGATGCTTAAGTGCTTCGTAATTGAACGGCTTCGCACGGTGCAGTTGTAACCGTATGGAATTATTCCCAACTTCCAGCCACCATCTTGGGCGGATTTTTCTTTTTCTGTGGCTCTCCGTTTTTTTCTCAATTCCGGCTAAAAAAAAATGTCTGTTTGATTTTCGCTTTCAACTGGCGGGTGAAATGAAACGGACAAAAAAAAAAGCGGAATCACGTCGATCTTCATCCCCCCCCACCAACCCCGATGATGATGCTCTATTACCCTCCCTCCTGCCGTGTCTCAGGGGTTCCAGGGGGTGTGATCGAGGGGGGTAGCACGTGTCTGGGATGCAGTTTATTTCCTGCACACGGACAGGGGAAGGTAACGCACGCCGCCGCCGCCGGTAGCACTTTCAATTTTCAAAAAAAAAAAGGAAATTTTTATATCGCTTGTGTTACGCGCTTTTCCACGCGCTGGGGTTTCCGTCGGCCCACCGGTCACCCGTTCGGGGGTTCGTTTTTTCCGTTTCACTCCCGTACCACCGACCGGCTTCTTGCTTGCGGTCTTCGATAGCATAGGGTTAATTGATGCTGGCACCGGAAAGGTGAGGTCCGAGGTTTTGAAATAACAAATGATCGAAAGTTATCTTCGCGAGTCGTTGCCTTTACTCTTTTGTTGTCGGTAATCGGTAGGAAATTCATCTCGTTGGAAATGTGTGTTGAATTTGGAATGAAAATGGTTCAATTTTGCTCACCCGACATTAAACATGGTAACATTTCATACACGTGTTTAATTTGGAATGAGAAATATGACACTGTACGACATTGTAACGTTAAAAAAACATTATTATCACTCATGAGCAGTAGAGAATATTTCATTACCCACCATTAGTAGAGCAACCCGTAAACCAAGAATTATAAATTTAAAATGCCAGTTTTGGCAAGTGAAGGGTTTGCTGTGAATAAGTTTACTATTGTTTCGCACAAATGCCACACGAAAAGTATTCAAACCATTTAAAAGAGCTATTTTATTTTATTTATTTATTTATTTACTGATTTATTTATATACTGAGTGTAACTAAAGTCCTGAAACCGCCTTATGATTGTTGGAAGAAGAATTTATCAAACTCATGGGTTGAAATAGGTTATTGAGCAACACCATGAGAAAATGATTGGCCCGATTCCTCCTTTTTAATGATAAGGCATAAAAAAAGCATTCTTAGTCAGAGGCAAATTAAACTTGCTTTCAAACCGCGCCGGAAAAAAACAAATAACGAAAAAAAAAACAATTTAACAGATAACAAAGCTGCCTTTAATTTTCACAAATTTATTTATTTTTGTGTAGCCTGTTTTGCAAAATGCGTTCTGATAAAGGTAGTATAAATTAGTTGGTAGTAGTCCACAGTTTCGTGAACAACAATCAAATGCGAACGCACATACTCTTTGGAATAATTAATTGTTTTCCACAATGCGCTGGACTTTATTTACGCTGGGTATTTTTATCCTTTGAAAAACAAAAACGGATCGTAACTAAAGTTATTGCAAATGTATACTTTTATACCATTTCATCGATAGTACTGTAATCAATTTATAAAACTATCCAATAATTTCGCGTTTTGCAAAACAACGTGAAGCATAGTATGAACAACTGTTTTGACGTGCCGTTCAATTCAACGCAGTATGAAGGTACTTTTAAAACAAAATTGATTTAATAATACGAACCATCCCATGGCGTCGCACAAAAGCAGAATACAAAAAATACAAAACAGAGTAGATGATTTCAAACTGTTTCAACCTCCTCCCGTCTAGATCTGCACCAAATGTTTTACTTTCAACCGTAGAAGTAGAGAAGGGAAAGGAAACGAGCAAGTGCGACTCTGAGGTCATCCATACATTTTGCTGCTCGTCCATTGCAAAGTGTTCCTCTAACTTTGCGCTCGGTATGATGCGATGTTTGTGATCGCATATGATCGCATTTCTAAATTTAAACCCGCTTTCGGCCAGAAACAACGCGCGTCCCGCTGTGCGAGGCTCATGCGCATTCTGGTTTGTTTGGCCGCCACCGTGGTCCCTTAGAACCGAACCGCAAAGCCAATGGTTTACGAATCGCGCCAGAGCAACGAAGGGAAATTTCTGCAACCAGCATCGATCGTCGAGTGGAAAAATTCTACGCGTCTAGAGTGGGCCGGGATCGATGCCGAACGGAGATAAACATTCTTGACAACTTTCAAGTGTTATACATTCGCAAAACAAAAGCGGCTTCGAAGATGCTCGGGCGACTCGTTGGGAACGCTGCATTGACCCTGCACCCCGAGACTTACGGGTAGACGACGCTTGACAATTAGAATTTCAACCATTCCCGGCACGAACGAAACGACGAATGGAACGTAACCGTCGTCCCGCGAACCCCCGGATCGGAAGCAATTTAAGGGAGCAGCAAGGGAGACCTTCCTTATGGCCGCCATCCCATGACCGCGGGTGTGAAACTGAATCACGAACAAATCCCCCCCCTGGGGGACACTCGAAACCCACCCAGCCCATTGGCTCGCGTAAATTGATGCATTTTTATGGACGTTCGATGGTTTGACTTGTTTTACCGAAGAAGCGATATATGACGATTTCCATCTGGAAACGTTCGGCGCGTGAAGGAATGTTTCGCCCTCTGTGTCCACTTGAGTGAGCTGAATGGAACCTGCGTGTTGTGGCTAAGGGGAAGTCGTTGGGGGACGAAAATTAAATTCAATCAAGACCGTGACACTCGACCAAAGGAATGCACCCGTGAAGATGCACAGCAAAGGGGTATATAAAAGTAAGGGTAACTCGAGCACGCACGGCTTGATGATGCGTTTCTCGTTCTGTTTGACCACGTCAACTAACCTCGTTCACTAACAACATTAAATTTAATTTTGAAGCAATTGGGCCAGAGTCACCTCAACAATGAATTTTAAACGTATAAATGAAACTTTCCCCCCAAACGTACTGCGAGGAAACGGAGTGCGTTTTATTTTGTATATCTTTCGCGTGATTATGCAACAATTTGCAAACCCGCATCGTTCATCGACTCTCCGCAACCCAGTTCTAGGTGAAATCCAATCCCACTATGTCAGCTCATAAACTGGTTTTGCGCCGGTAGAGGAAGAATGATCCGACGATGCTACCAACCAACGACCTGACGCGATCACTTCCAAATATGGTGCTTTTTATGGTGCATGGTAGTATATTCCGTATCACCTTTGTGGTGGTGTAAGGTACCGGGAGGTAATATGGAACCCTTATGCGGCATTGATTTCGCACTTCAATTTCTAAAATCTCTTTGACCAAAAATATTAAAACAACGTTTAAAATTGCAACATGTAACTTAAACCAATTCTTTTAAAATCTCTCTTTTTCATACGTCGTGGAAACTGTGGGGTAAAATGGTCCAAATCGGATCAAACCGTATCCCGTTTATATGTATTCTACTAGTACTATTTATAAAGGTTTGATATATTTATCGGCAAATATGATTTTTAAATTTTCTTTAAAGTTGACCAAAAATTTGGTAAAACAAATTTTTTGTCATCAAATATTAAGTAGTTTTGCAACCAAACGTATCAAAACACAATTTATTACAAATATGTACAACCATAGCTCAATTTAATTTAATCAAAGCTATATTGGACGAGTTTAGAGAATTTCAGTGTCAAATAGTTAAGCGCGATTGCGATATCTCATTTCAACACTCGGTATAACTGATGATAAAATGTCACATGGTTTCGTGATCAATTTGTTTTATCTCGTTTTTTCCCCTGTGAAAATTAGACGTAAGATTGTGAAATTCGCGTACGATCAATGAAACACGTTCAATGTTACTTTATAAGTCATGTAATATGTTTCGCATAATTCAAATAAAAAAAAATCCACGATTCATTTTACCCCATCGGTGCATCGTGCCCCCCTTGTCCCTAAATGTCGTACGACAGGTTTTTAAATGTTGTTCTCCTTTTTGCATACGGCATCGTTGTTCCAAGTCCAAGAGGCCCGTTCCTGCCTCCTCCTCCTCCTCTGCCTGAACTTTCTTGGAGTGTAATGAACATTACACGTGGTATTGTATGCGCTTTAGACAAACGACGCCTCAAAACGTCCCGTTTTCCAAGGGCAAAACCAATAAGAAATTAATACACAAAACGTCCTTCGTGTTCGGCTCACCTTCGGTTGTAGTCTATAATTAATAAAGGCAAAAGTTTATGAACTTAAACCGCAGCACAATAAAATTGACGGTGACATTGAGGTTTAAATCAACAACCCAAAACCAGCAACAAACTGCCACACACCTCGTGCTTTCGGCGGCGAATAACGTCCAATCGATCGCATCCTTTCGTAAAGAAACCGTAAAACTCAAATTAAATTTCGTATTAGATTTTGGTTCAGGCCGCGAACGATCGCGCGACCCTGAAATGGTCTGATGGGTGTTTGCTTCCCACCGTGCCCGTGAATGGCCGTGCGAAAATTGCCACAGAAGAGAGGTGCTTAATAGGTTGAAACAGTTGACCACCGATTGTGTCTTGTCCTGAATGGCAGGAAGAAAACATTAATGGACGCTCAAGTAAGTGAGCGGTGCCGAATGGAAGGTGAGAATTATTTTTAGAAGGCCTCCCCTTCCTCCCCCTTGGCAATACCGGTGTCCGCCCGTTTGGGGATTACATAACCGATGGGCACCTGTGCAGGAGGGGAAAAGTGCATGCGATGATGTGCATAATGACCGTAACGTTGCACAATGTGCATCCATTCAGCGCGGTTGGGAGCAAAACTCTCGAGCGGACTCCGGGGCAAATTATGTGACATTGGGTTCATATTTTCACCGTTGTATGCGTCGAAATTGTTGTCGCTAGTTTAACAAAATTAAAACCGAGGACAAACCCCAGGAAGGTTGGGTACGGATCGATTTGGTTTGGTTCCGATTTTTCTGACAACGTTTTTTACCACCCTTGCTAGACGCGCAAAATGTGGTTCACATTCATCCAATATTTAAGCGACGTTTGCCATGTCGAACGGGGTCGACCTTTGGCGGCAACAAGCAAGTCTTGTCCACATTCCTAGACAGCATTTCACTCCTTCGGTAAAATGTTGCATTTTACTGCCCCAGCCATTTGGAATTAAATAGCAAATTCGTAGCAGATGTTATGGACACGCTCAACATAACTCGAACACGACGAAGTTCAACAGACTAGTTTATAGTTCTCGGGCCGGACCCGGCTAGGGATCGATAGAGTAGGCAACAGAAGACGGAGGCGAGAAAAAATAATACAACCCCTCCCAGGTCACATGTAAAGGTCCGCGAATCGGAGGGAAAATGTAGCGGTAGGAGTTGGAATTGCCTAGAGCCGTGAACCCCACGTGCTCGGTACGATTCCCCACAAAATGCACTCATCCTCTGCGGTCCTGGGGCGTCTTATGCGGCTTTTTTCCTTCCATTCTCGGGCATAAACACAGACACACTCACGCCGACCGATGCACCTTCCCAGGAGGGCACAAAGAGGCCATTGATTTTCCGTTCCGCGTTTTATTCCGACGGTTCTGAAGTCGTGTGCTTTTTTCCCCGTTTGGCTCGAGGCTTCCTCGAGAATGCACGCTTTCCTCGAGCCAATTTCTATCCGGCTGTCTGCAACCGTGTACCTACATTTGCATTGCCAATGGTGAATGAAATGTGTGTGGCGCTTCTCGTCCGCAAGGGGCGAGAAAGAAAGCGGCCGTCGAGGAAAAACTAAACTTCACTGGCGAACGGAGAGTGGCGCACGCGAAATAAAGTTTTACAAGGTGCATAATTTCTAACCACTGCAAATGTCTAGACTGATACCGGTACGAATGGGGGCAAGTGCACAGGTGCAGGGGTAGACGGCGGGTTTGCTCATATTTATGTTTGATTCGGTTGGACGACTAACCGACTGTTGATAGAGTCCGGATTTGAAAGGCGCGTCTAAACCGTGTCGTACATTTAATGCTTATGTTGTGGTTCTGCGTGCACTTTCTGCTTGAGAAAATGGAGCAACTGTGCCGTTCCGTGTTCTACACGGACACAACTAAAGAACCGAAACCAACAAGAAGAAACGAAACCTTAGGAACCGGTTTCACATGGGAAGTTCCTGTCCCTGTTATCGGAGATGCGCGAAGAATCAAAACTGGTTGTTAGTATGGAGAATATTAAACCTTTCACAGTCTTAGCTTTTGTAGAACATAGATCAACCTATATTAATAGAGTTTTATTTGATTTTCATTTTTGTTCGAATAAACATTGCCCGAGTAAAACGCGGGAAGGACAGTGAAAAGAATCAAATAACCAAAGAATTCATTTGAACAAATTAACAATTCGGTGTTCTAATCAAAATATCTTTTTAATCAACTTTTTATTATTGATTTCCTTCTGAAAGATGTAACAAAAGCAGTTGAGATCGAATAAAAAACATAAAATTTTCGAAAGGAAAGCTTTAAAAGGACATTTATTAGGGATATTCTACCACTTGCTGTTCACTTTATAAATAAAGATATCGAGTAAAATTGAACTGAATGAAATGTGTGTACCGCGATCAATTGATAAATGTGCAAACGTTTTAAACTGAAGCTTGAAAAATTAGTAAACACTGTTATATCTCTATAATAATAAATCCTGGCTTGGCTTTCTCATAAATTTTTTTTTTTAACGTTCTCCGATTCAAAACGAATTCCGATTCAGACCATCCAGTAAATCCTGTTTTGTAAACTTAACCGACATTGACTTGGGCACATCGACGATCGCAAAAGTAATATTTCACACGAATATGTATATACTGGTAACTGCGCGCATCACATTTGTTGTGGCATTAGTTTTGAATAGTATTTTCCACCACACTGTGGGTGTAATGTGTTTAGTGTTAAAAATAGCCTACAAGCGGCTGCCAATGTGTAACAGGCCTTTTTTAATGTTTCGCCCTTTTCCCCGCTTTGTATAACAAATATGAAGGTGTGCAGAAAATCATGGTCCCCGGAACGTCGGTGAAATCGAGCAAGGAAGCACTCCGGCTGACCCGCATCTACCCCGGAATTATCTACTCAACCGCCGGCATACACCCGCACGATTCGAAATCGATCATCGAAGAACCGAGCAGTTGGCATGACTTCCAGATCATGGCAAGCGCCCCGGAGTGCGTCGCCATCGGGCCGTGCGGGCTCGACTACCAGCGTGACTTCTCCGAGCCCTGCACGCAGAAGGAGATCTTCGAGCGACAGCTAAAGCTGGCGTGCGAACTGCAGAAGCCCATACTGATCCACGAGCGATCGGCACAGGAGGATGTTTTGGAGATACTTACGAAGTAAGATTTGGGGTGGCACACGCACACGCATATTTGTATAATGTGTTACCAACACTCGCTCAACACGTTTCCGTTTCCGTTGTGTTTACAGATTCCAACCAGCACAGCCGATCATCGTGCGCGGCTTCATGGGTACCACCGACGAGGCGTTAAAGTATTTGGAGCGTGATTACTACATCTCGCTGACCGGTTACTTGTGCAAGGTAATTGTTCCGAACGTGCATGGTGCAAGGATGTTTCAGCATACGCGTTCTAATCACGTTACTCTCCCGGTTTTCTACCCGCAGGACAAATCCGACACGGGCGTACGGAAGCTGCTCGAGGACGGCCGGCTACCGATGGAACGTCTGCTGGTCGAAACCGATTCACCGTTCATGTACCCGAACACGCGCGCCTCCAAACTGCCCCAGCACGTCAAGGGTGGCCTGACGGAGCGTTCGTTGCTCTACCTGCACCGCTACTGCACCTTCCAGCGCAATGAACCGTGCAGTTTGCCGGCGGTCGTCGAAATGATAGCGGCCTTTATGAACAAGAAACCGGAAGATGTGGCGCTCGCGACCGCCTTCAACGCGCTGAAACTGTTCGGACTGTCACAGTGAACACACAGAGCGTCTTCTTGTGCAGCCAGCGAAAAACAAAACAACCCGAAACGAACGACATCTTCCAAAGCACTTGGTTGATGATATTTATCCGAGCGTAGCTAGATACGGAAAACAACTGTGTTGGAGTTGCATTAGCTTTCCCATTCAGCCCCAATGTGGCGCGCAACGTCCTTTATACGCCAGGGAGTGTAAACTTTCCCTCGCAGCGGCTGGCGGCGCTTTGCCACTCTGCTGCTGCGTGCTTAATGTTTGAATGGGAAACAGTTATCATGTTTTTCATTTCTCGTCCCCCGATGGCGACGAAGGGAACGCTCGCCAGCGGTGGAAGAACCATGTTATCAGTCCGTTAGGATGTACTTTTGTTAAACATATTTTCGTTTTGCGATATTAGGAAACTTATGGGTGATAAAGATAAAGTTAAACGTACATTTCTCGAGTACGCGATCGATCCACGTGTTCGCGTACAGTTGGAAATGGATTGTTTCCCCCTTTTTCTCTTACCTTTTCCCGAAACGCTCGTACTACATAGATATATATTCTCGCTACCACTTTCTCCTCTCATGCACTGTTAGATGTAACGCTAGTTAGTTTGTATCGGCGGTTTGTAATGTTAGATGTTTAGCAACAAAATGTTATGAATATGAAATCAAGCGAAAGACTGAACATAGCAGAATCGTCATGGCATAAATCATGAGCAAGATATATAGCGAACAGGAACGACGGTGGAAAATGAGGCACAATAATCTACCCAGGCTATTCCCTTGGCACGCGAACGAAGGGCATCTAAAGGGAACCAGCTCCACTATAGTACGCGGAACGGAAGTTTGAAAGAATTAGCTAGGTGGTCTTCCAAGGCGATTGCCCCCTGTGAGCCAAAGTTACTATTGGACGGAGAAAGATTGGTGCCTGATGTTAAAACCATGTATCAGTGTGGCGGCATCTGTTCGTCAATGCATGTTCGGGTGGTTCCAAACGTAACATAGAATCGTAATCAAAACCAGCAATAATCTAGCCGATGAGTGCTAGAAGTGCCATACTTTATATATCTCAAATAAGCTACGCTAATGTAACATTTGATTGTATAAAGTGTAACACTGTTTGTTCGTGTATAAGTTATTGAAAATAGTAGCTCAATAAATGGATCATTTATTTTTGTAAAAACCATCATTTCATAACCTGGTGCACTAGTTGCATATCACAAATAAATCATGGGACAGAACATTGAAGATTCTATTCGAAGCGCATGGTTTCTACAACTGACTCCGGGTTTTCCAGCCATAGGTCATGATTTTTTTGGTTATAAAACCGTCTGGAATATCCACAATGCTGGCAATCCACTTGCAGGTAGCGGAGTTTCTTTCGTGCATATTCGGTGACATCAGCTGTATAGCCCGGATTTAATAGCACACTACACCGAACGCATAGAGTACGCTTTATCGCAGGTTCCCTAGAATATATACAACAATCATATTCTGTAAAAACAGTTTTTGCGTTGGATTCAGTAAACTCACATCCGCAGAACCGCCTTTTTGCCAATCGATTTCGTTAACTTTCCATAGTATGCCGAAAGGTGAGGATTTTTGTCCGACATCAGCATGGCGGCTTGGTAGAGATAGTTCATTCTTTCGAAAGTTTCTCGACCGGCACAAAATTTAGATTGTTTCTTTTTATCGATTTTTGATTGTTTTTGCTCCGCCTTTGACTCCATCGCAGCGAACTTGGAAACTAAAACACAAGCGGCGTGTTGTGGACTAATTCTAGCCGGAAAGGTTTGTTTACCAAATGTGCTGAGTAGTGGCAGAATCGAGATTCGGAAGATCCGAAGATTCGATCCCTAGACGGATTCTAAAGATTCGACCCCATCTGACATTCTAAAGATTTGGGTCCCATTTGACGGATTCTAAAGATTTGATTCGATTAGGATTCGAATCAGATTTGATTGGTTTGGGACTCGATTTGATTCGATTATGACTTGATCCTAAACTGTTTGAATCGACTCACAATGATTTGAGTCGAATTAGTCACTTAACTAGTCGATCTAGAGACAATGTAATTGATTTAAGTTTACTCAAATCGAACACTAGATAGAATGTCCAATGGACATAGATTGAGTTTTTAGCGCGATTTGCAAGTGGAACCTATTTTTTACAAAGAAATACAGTAGAATGCCCATTATCCAAGTTGTTATACCCAACCAGGCCCATTTCATCAGGACCAGACCATTTTTACCGGATTCTGAATCGGATTTTGGGGATTCAGATTAGGATACACAATTTCCAAACCGACATTGATTTGTTTGCATGATGATGATGAAACTCGGGAAAAATGAAATCAGTTAGTCTGCATATTCCCTAAAAGGACTAGATTGCTCGTGTTGTTTGAATGCAATTAGAAGAATAATGTCAACGTTACTGATATTCTTATTTAAATCATTCATTGAATTAAACACATCATATGAAAAATCGGCATTAGATGAGCATTTATGATATGACGGATTGGGATTCGGATTCGAAGATCCGGATCTCAGAATGGATTTGAATCGAAAGATTCGAATCCCTGGAGGGATTCAGTTTCCCCATCACTAATGCTGAGAATGCCAACAGATGACTGTCAAAATGCAAACTCACGCTGAGAACTCACGCAGAATTGTGATCTCACCAAAAACAGTGAATTCGATTAAACGTTCGCTTGCATGACAAATATATCAGTGGTGTCCAATCGAAAAAGGATTTTTTAAAAGATAATTGAACAAATACTTTTTATGGAAAAGTACTCGTACTATCACTAAATTGTCGATCTTAATTTGGTATTCTGACAGTTTGGAATTTCTAAGCTTAATAACATTTCCGAACTAAGAATCATTCTTTAGATACCCACAATCTTTAAATAAAAGGTGTGTAGCACACGTGCATTAAATTTTTATTAAAGCGATCAGCAAAAGTGTAAGTTTTACGAATAAAAACGTAGTAAACCGACATGGTTTTACGCGAGAATCTAAAATTCAAATTATTAGCTCGGAATGACCAGCAGATGAATAATCTTCAATTGCGCAGCAACGTTCAACCGCTTTTCCAAAATGCAAACGCTACAAGTCAATTTAGTACACTCTGGTCCATTAATTAAAATTAACGTTTTCGCCATGCTCGTACCCAATAAGAGGTAATTTTATTGATATTTTCTCGTAAAAATAAACTATGATCTATCTTCTATTGCTTCTAAACAAATAGGAATGATAATAAATATACAATTCAAAATATATGTTTGCACTGTAACCGCGATGTTATAACACTTACTGGACGGACGGATAACAACAATCAAGTATACACCGATAATGAATCTACAAAAGAAAGTTTTAAATCTAAAGCAACACACGGAATACTGCCTCGTTCAGCCGCAAAGAAAAACCCTCAGGGCACTTTGCGGCCGTTAAACCACACCAAAGTGTACCACCTTGATGTTGGGAATTTTCTTCTCTTCCTCTTTCTTCTCAATTTCACCGTTTCCATTGCCAATCAGATCTGGAAACAAAGAAAGGAATATTTTATGTCACACTACTGGCCAGTATCACAAAGCATCTATATCGATCGAGCTCGATCGAACGAATGGTACCTTGCATTGGTGTAAAATCCTTCAGATAATCCTCGTTCGGATGGCACAGGGGTAAACTTTCTGCCAGCTCACGCTTCGGGTCGGCGATGGGAAATGGCCCCCCGTACCCAACCGGACCTGGCGGCATCGGTTGCTTTCGGAGCTTCTCTACCATGAGCTTTTCTTTGCGGGGTATCTCCTGCCGTTAAAAAAAACGATCGTATTACTTGAGAAAACGACGTTCAGCCGGCGTCGTATGTGTTACTCTATCCTTACCGGTACGACAGCTACCGTGACGGTGTCGGAAAATTTGACCTTATTCTTCTCTCCACCGTCTCGTTTGGTGCTGTTGATGGCAGACGAGGATGACGAGGCACCACTGCTACCACCACCGCCGCCACCACCTCCAGCCAGGTTAATCGCTCCGGATCCTGGACCTCCTCCTTCGTTTCGGACAGCTCCCGACGACGGTTGGAGTGCACCAACGCTACTCGAGCTGTTCGAGAGGATAGATGCCGTTGGAGCGTCCAACTTTTTACGCGTCCCGTACTTGCCCGTGCCGGCCGTCGCAAGCTGTAGTTCAAACGGTGGTTGCTGATGCTGCTGCTGTTGTAGTTGGGATTTGGAAGGAATGTTACCGGAGATCAACGGATACTGGTGGATGATGGTTCGGGGTGCATTGTTGCTGTTGGAGCTGCTTGTCGGTGCACCGCCACTGGTGTTGAACCACGACGACGACGGCGACGACGAGGAGGCGGACAGTAGCGGCGGCTTGCGTGCTGCTCCTCCACCAACCGTACGCCGCACAAAGTCCGGTTCGTCTTGTACTAACGGTATGCCGATCGTCTGATCGAGTACGCTATGAGCGCCTGATGGTCCAACTAGCCCTCCACCGGCCAACGATTGCGCGACCCCGTAGGACGATGACGAAGAAGGTCCCGCAAATGGACCGCCCATTGAAGGCTTAGGAACAACATCGATTACAATATGCTGCTGCTGCTGCTGCGATTGAAGCTGGTGCATATGATGATCCGGGTGGTGGAAGGCGGGTAGACCGGCGGTTCGGGTACTCGCTAGCGATGGCTCACCACCGTAAGCCGCCACGGGAACACCACGGTGCGCTAGTGCGCTCGTCGAAACATCCAGCTGATCCATCGACAGACTGTTGGCGGTGGAGGAGTAAAGCCGATACCGGGCAGCTTTCTCTCGGGGATTCATAAGATTGCGCGGCCGATGGAGCGGAAGGCCTGGCGCTACCATTCCACCCGACGTCTGTGCATAAGCGACCCCCCCTTCATCACCCAGTAGCAGCAAATTGCTGGAACTCAACGATTTGCCTTTCATTTTCGTTTCCACCATCCGGGACTGCTGCTGTTTGGAGAGTTTCAACGCCATTGCCGTCTGGCTGCGCTGTATGGCAAATGGTGGTGCGACTGGTTTGTGCTGGGGCGTTTTGCTTGGCTTCGCAATGTACGGCAACGGGGGTCGATCTTGGTGGACGAAGAATTCTTTCCCATTACTGGCGGGCGGTAGTCTAGAGGCACCTCCTCCACTGATAGGAGCGACCCTCGGCGGAGGACTTTCGAATCTCGGTTTGCTCGGTTGCTCGCCCGTTTTAGGCAGCGGCGGATGCGCCAGTGCGTGCCTTGCCTTTGAACGGTCATTTTGTTCATTCCATTGTTGGATTTGGGAAGACTTCGATGAGCCGGAGGAGGTAGAAAACGTTCGGAAGCTACCTTCGGTGGCATCAGCCCGTGAATGGTGCTGTTTGTCCTGGAATGTCCTTTCCTTTCGAATTGAGTAATGGTCAGCCCCCCCATTAACTCCATTCGTCGCCGTCGCAGGCCGCCTTCGAACAATTGCGCTTCTTCCGTGATCTGCTTCAACTGCATCGTCCTCCACCTCACCGACCATTTCTTCTTCGTCCTCGGTGGTCCGTTCGCCTTCGACACCATTGTTCCTAGTCTCTTCTTCGTCCTCGTCGTCATCGTCGTCATCGAAACTGTCCGCACACAATGAGCAGGACGAGTTAGAGCAAAGCGAGTCTAAAAGGAAAGCGGAAAGAAATTAATGTGTGAACAAAATCAAGTGACAATTGCGGATAATATATTCCATTGCAAACATACGTTCACTGTCGCTCCGATCGGTGCAGATGCGGTTAATGTCATCCACCTTCCGTAATGCTTCCCTGGCAAGCTCTACGTCTCCGTCCGTTTTCGCCTTGTCGTGCAGCTTGAGAAACAAGTCCGCATCGTTGATGTCGATGGCCAAGCTAAACGCTTTGTTGTACGATCGGTTCCGTAGCAGGTAGTGGAAGAACTTGAGTGTTATGTCATTCACCTGGTCGCCAAACTCGAGCTCCGTCTCGTAGCATAGCGACTTGACCGGCACCAGAAAGCTCCCGAGTGCCTTCTGCAGCTGCAGTTCTCGCTCCGTACCGAGCGGTTGCTTAAAAATGTAGTTCGCTATCCTATGCAGCGACAGCAGACACATGGCCCCGTACGTGTCCCAGTTAAGGCTGAGCAGGATGTTGATCGCCTTTTCGACCTGGTTCAGCGAGATGTACTTGTGCACCAGCACGTCCGCCGTCAGCCCGGACGTGTGTACGTCGCCTTTTAACCCCGAACCGCCGACGACCCGTACGCACGCCAGTGGACCCTGCTCGAAGGCGCAGAACAGAAACGAATCGGTCGTCGCGTACTTTTCGCCGTGGTTCGCTAGTTCCGGCTTTTTGCTCCAACACAAGCGTGCCAAATTGATTGACGGTGCATGGTGGCCGAGGAAGTAGTTGGACAGATCGTACGTGCCGGACGGTATGCCATCCTCGGATTCACTCAGCAGCTGCATCCGGACGCATGATAGCGCGATATCGAAGCACTGCAGTTGACACTTTTCGTTCGCGATCATCACCACCGAGGAGTCGCTGTGCCAGGCCACGTATGTGGGAATCTGTGGAAGTAGGACGCATCGTAAAAATTATGGTCATCAAAATAAGTTTTTTGAGCACGAATTTCAAAACAAATATGAAATTTGGATGAAATCAATGCATTCTTCAGCATGTAGAAGCAATACTGTGATCCTGGAATACTTACAAAAGCGGCCTTTACGAGATGCGTTATACCACGGCCCTCATCGAACAGAACGATCGAGCCATCGATGCAACCAAGCATAAGCTTCTCGTGGTCCGGGCTGAGAGCATTACAGCACACCTGTGTCTGCAGCGGAATGGAGGTAACCGCGACGCGGCGCATTTTGGTTTTATTGATCTGATAAATGCAACTGTCGATCGTGACTTCTCCCTAAAAAAGAAAAATACTGCTTCAGGGTTCAAAACGATAAAATAGTCAATCGGAGATACCTTCTTGGAGATCTTCTGCTCAACGCAGTGCACCTGATAATCATTCATGAGCGAAAACTCCACGGAAATAGGATCGTACTCCGTCCAGTAGTAGCACAGCAGCTCCATCCGGGCCCCGTTCAGTTTGTACACGTGCAGGTTTGCTCGATCCTGATCCTTCACCGTCGGACGCCACGGGTACACCTCGTTCTGGGACGATTTGGTCCACACGATAACCAGGTTGAGACTGCTGCTGCATACCAGGCGCTTCGGGACCTTGCGCGTGGTCGTGCCGGTGCCGCTGAGCAGCACGTTGTAGATCTTCGGATCCATTAGGCTAATCTTTTCGAGGTTATTTTTCTTCGCGGTCGGCTTCTGCAGCTGCACGAACGTGATTTGATTCTCGTTGTACGCCACCAGGATGTGGTTCTGTGTGATCACCACGTCGGTGATGTGTTCGGAGATCAACTTCCCGATCAGATACTTGTCGAAATAGATCCGGTTGATGTCCCCGGTGAACGGGTTGATCGATACGTGCACCAGCAGACCGTTGGCGAGCATCAGCTGCAGGAGGACACTGTTCTTCCATTTGCAGTACACCAGTCGCTTCTGTCGCAGCTCGTCCTCTAGCAGCCGCAACGAGTGGCGCAATTTGTTCGGTTTCTTGTTGTCCAGACTCCATTTGAGGCCGCGAGATTCACAGTAGCTTCGTTTTCCTTCGATCAGCACCGTTCGGCTTGGATCGACTTTTTTTTCGCAGTATCTGCAAGATACCGTAGATGCAGGCGCAATCAATATCACATGATGGATATAATTTGTGGACGGTGCACATGCTTTTGTAAACACAGTATTCAACTTCGTTACTTCCATCCCAGGTATACATTGTTGGTAAGTTAAACTTAACTTGACTAGGGTGTGAAAGCTGAATACAAACTCTAACAGGCAATGTTGCCAATTCGAACATTCCTGAGATCCAACTTAAACATTTTTAAAAGCCTTAGTACACCAACTCAATTGTGTTTCACAACTTTTATACAAAACCAATTGAATCTGAACATTTTACATAAGAAAATAATAAATCGTTTTCAAGATAGAGGACAGCTGGCGTCAATGTGTCATAATTTACTCTCATTTTTGTAAATTTCCATGTCTATGAAGGTTATGTGTAGTCTTGGCAATAATTTATTGACTAGCTCCTTAGCCAATACTTTACGTTTATTAGATTTTAAGAAATATCACCATGTTTTGATCCATAAACAAAGCTAATACTACAAGTTTTCTAATATATTGAACATGTTGACTACCAATATCAAAAGATTCTACAGTTTATAAGAACTCATAAAAAATGGAAAAAAACTAAGCCAATCACACAAATTTTTAAAGAACCCCATTTTTATGGTAGGTTGTACAAAAAATTAAAAGAAATAAATAATTTATTGAATAAGCCCTTGATTTCCAATACGCAAGCAATTTGCAAACCACTGTGTTCATTACTACAAATGATTTGTAGAATAAAAATTCTTCTTTTTGCGTTGCTGCGTTGAACCTGCTGATGTGATCATTCCAAATGGATGATCATTTTTGGAACATCGTACCGAAAATTAAAAAAAAAACTTTTACACGCATATTACGTATTTGCTGGAAAAGTTCGTTACATAAGTAAGTTTATAATACATTTAAAGCACATTTATATAACTTGACGAAATATATCAAGAAATTCCAAAGATATGAAACAATCAATTTGCATAATCGATACATTGTTGCGCTTATCACACGTTCTTCATGGCCATACCATCATATACTATAGGATCGTTATCATCGACATAGTAGCAGTGTACAGATATGTGAATGAACAAGTGAAGCTTGGCGGACATATCCCTTTGCCAACGAGTGGGGCCCACGAAAGGGTTTGCTGGCTGGATGGATCATGGGTGCATGTGTCGTTCGCAATGACCTTTACCGGGCCACCCCGTTCGCCGCTGGGCCATCGGGTGGTATATAATAATAATGAACGAACGGTACATTTTAATTGCAGATCACGATCGCACGCATCCGCATCGTCCGCGGGCCGCTGTTGTTGTGTCGAGCAAAGGGTGCACTGCACCACCGACAGCATTGAACAACATTGCATATATACGGACGGCGGCGACGACGATCGTCAAAGCATAAATATGTGTGCACTCCACACTCTTGGCTGGTAAACGAGAAGCTCGCGTGGTTATCGAGCTCTATAGCGTGATTGATGATACGGTGGCAGCATAAACCAGGCTATGCTGATGCCACATTTCGTTGCATAAACAGAATGTTTCATTTCACTAAAATTGTAGAAAAGCAAAAGCTGATCTTTCTTAAATAAAAAAATTAACATTACATCCAACATTGAATCTTCCATAGCAGCACATTTATACAACGACCAAAAAACAAACTCATAATTTGAGATGGATCGTCTTGGATCGTCCTCCGGCTCCGAAGGGGACGCGGCGATCTTTTTTTATTCAACACACCTTAATTGTGTGTATTTTGCTAGTTGGAGCGGGGAAAACAATGATTGAAACACTTTTCATATTTAAAGCTGGCGGAGCTGGATATTCCCTTTCCAGGCAGTGTGGATGGAGGGCTGCGGCCTACCTCCCTTCGCGGAGTAGCGCATCGTAAAAAGCTGATTTCGTGTATTGCTATTTTGGTTTTCGTGGTGCCTTGTTTTAGGCTGTGCTTTTTGGCCTGCCGTTACAACACATAGAGCCGTTTACTTCCCACACCCATTGGGGTTCGCCAAAGTAAGCAAAGTAGGCAGTGGGAAGATGCCAACCACCCAGAGGGAAGCGAAACCGTCACAACATCACATCCAAAGACAATAGATTAAGAGCAGTGCAATCTCTCGCGGTGCTTTTTTTTTCCTCCTTTTGATTCAATCTCCGAGACATTCCGAGCCTGCAGAATTAATGGAAAGATGCACGACTTTGCCAGTTGCAAACGGTGGGAAATTTAAAAAAATAAATAAATAATTAAAACGCAAACTCGCGGCAGACGAGTGCGTAATCGATTAGGAAATCTACTTTTACGCAGCATGCCCCGCCACACACACTCTATCTCTGAGATGAAGCAAGGATTATCTTCCATATCACGACGCTTACTTTGTTGTCCCAAGATCGGTGTCCTGTATGCAGATGTCCTCCCTGGTGGACCAGAAGCGCAGTTCGGTGAGTAGCGTTAACATGGTGTGGTTCAGAGGGGCGATGCACGGTACGACGGGTGGTTCGTATGTAAACAACGGTGCACGCAACACGTTTCACGTTTGACTCGTCATTTGGTTGGCCATCACTGTCGCCCGCTCGCTATTTCCTTATTGCCTCGCTTCTCTTACAGGACGCTTCGAACTGAAGAACCGTGGTGAGGCAACGATAAAACGGGGAACCCTTTTTCACGTACACTAGTTCCACCGACAATACCGTCGCTGACGACGATGCAGCAGCAGCAGCAACAAGTGGCCCTTGGCGATCATTATTATTTGATCGTTTTTGAACCAATACACTCAAATATCCACACAAAACACTTTGGAAGAGGAATGTGTGACCCGGAAGGCACGGGCTGCACGGGCTACACGGGTAAGATAAACTTCTAGCTTTCAATTTACCAACACACTTGATCACTTTCTTTTTCACATATCCACGATGAAGCGATCTTCCCGCGAACGATCCGAATTTATGACTACCTGTTGAATGTAACCGAGAGCGCGACTCAATTAGGGAGCCATCTTTATACGCGTTCCGTAGGTTGACTGTGACTGTGCCGCTGTCAGTTTGGCGTTTCACGCGATCGCGATCGCGAGTAGACCGTGGGTTCTCCCCCGCCCGAAACCGCGAATTTCCACCTGCCGGCTCCAGCGATCGTTGCATCATTCCGTAACAATGCCTCGCGCACCTTCGCGACCAGGTGAAATCCGTTTACATGGTACGATTGGGATTGAATTCAATCTGCCGCGAGTGAAACACCGCGCAACAATGTAGCTGCAGTTTGCAGATAAATAATTGATCGTGCATTTGTACCTACATTTTAAAAAGCGGTTTCATCAAACGACTCTCAGTGAAAACTATGATAGATACAACAATTTGTTGAGAAGACATGTAACGTTTGCATTTCGGGTTTAGTTGTACTTTGTTTCTGCCATTGTTGAGCTCATTTTGTTGAATTCGTTGAAAAGTACTTCATTATTTTGTTTACACTTACGGTCAGCTGGTTCCCCGGGTCGTTGTTTATCGACAGGTTCTGTCTCGCCTAGTCGTTTGAATAATGAGTCTATGGTATCAAATATCACAAACGCACTCATTTATTACTGATTTCATTCGAACACTTGAAAAAAGATACAGACGATTCTGCAATGAATATTTTGAAACTCCCGGCACACGAGACGATCAACAAGCTTTGATGACAAGCAAACACAAGGTGATACACAATGAGGTTAGTTAGCTACTATCCGTATGACGTTCCTCGACCACTATTTCGAACATGACATCGCGCACGATCTTCGTCTCCTTGGCTCTTCAAGAAAAGATAGAATGTTCTGTGAAATTATTCAGCTTATGCACTGACTTCAACAGAATTAATCCGATAGAATCGGGCTGCCAATTTTCATACATTTCACGTCAAAGGTTCAGTTCCTTTGATATGTTCCAGTTCCAGTAATATCCCAAAGAGAACCTTTCTGCACTTTCCTACCAAAGGTATACATGCCTTCCAAAAAGAACCTTTCCAAGTGTATTTTTGGTAGGCATGGACTCCTCATAACCTACCAATATTTTTTTTTTTTTTTTTGGGTGGCCGCAGTGGAAAGAGGTACTGGATGTCAAACCTTTGTTTGTTTACTGTTTACTGTTTACCGTGCAACTCTGGCCAACTAGCAAGCATTCGACCGTGTTTTTACCAGCGTATTCGTTGTTTCATTAGTTGTTAGATTTTTCTTATAGCCGTTGTTACCGGGTGTAACATAGTATCGGTGGCCAGTGGTCGATAGCAGCGCTTGGATCGACCGACTCGGGGTGGTTAACCGGGACCGGGTTAACTCGCACCAGACAGTAAGTTCGTGTGTAAGAACTAGTGATGAGTCTTACGATTCTTTTCACGGATCGACCCGGAATCGAGTCCGTCCCTAGAAGAATCGATTCCGACCCGTAGGTGCAACGAGTTCGGGTCGACCCGAACCAACGGGTCGAACTCGCATATGGACAGCTGCACCTACTGGTCGACCCGGAGTCGTTGCACCTACGGGTCGACCCGAACTCGTTGCACCTACGGGTCGACCCGAACCAACGGGTCGAACTCGCATATGGGCAGCTGCACCTACTGGTCGACCCGGAATCGTTGCACCCACGGGTCGACCCGAACTCGTTGCACCTACGGGTCGACCCGAACCAACGGGTCGAACTCGCATATGGGCAGCTGCACCTACCGGTCGACCCGGAGTCGTTGCACCTACGGGTCGACCCGAACTCGTTGCACCCACGGGTCGACCCGGAGTCGTTGGAATCGAGAGTTCGACCCGGAGCGCTCCGGGTCGGTTACGGATCGCTCCGACCCGATAGGTTCGGGTCGACCCGCTCATCACTAGTAAGAACCCACAGCAGAGTTCTTACTGATCATGATTTTTCCGCGCTTTTCACACATTTCAGTGTCTCGAGAAGGAGGAAGAAGCGGCTTGAAATAAGCATCAACGCATTCTACGTATTTTCACTGGACATGACGGAGTGGTGCTGCACATCGTACATCGAAGGAGCCTGCTACGATCCGTGGTCGCTGTTTGCCAGCACGAACCAGAGGAGGGATCGGACACACGAACATTTCCCCTGATTGCCTTCCGAACCGGACGATATGTATATAATATTATCGATGTATCAAAATAATAAAACAATCAAAAATATTTTCCTGCATGAAAATAATTATTTTGGGAAAGAAAAGATATCCTGAACCCAGCTCATATACAGTCTGTTCTCGAGTTACGCGGATTCGGAGATACGCGGTTTTCAAAATTTGACAGTAGATTGGGTTTATTACATCGATTTAAATTCCTGAGATGTACAACCACTCGAATATATATGTAAATTACACATTTGCATAACTTACGCTTTTTATTTCGTTTGTTGCAATTTATGTTGTTTGAATACGCTTGCATTGCATTCATATCAATGGACAAAGAAATTTTTTGAATATTCTATGATACATGTACACAAGAGCTCGATCTCTTAACTCCTAGTATAAACTATGTGTCAAGCAATATTCGAGATACGCGGAAATTCGAGATACGCGGATTTCTCTGGTCCCCATTATCCGCGTAAGTCGGAAACTGACTGTAATCTACTACGAATGGGTATACGTTTTTGCCACGTATAGTTAGAAATAGGTGTTTTAAACGCACAGTCACGTCGTCAAAACTGTTCTCTTTTGAGGTGTCCCGCAAGTATAAAGAGAATTGTTTTACCCTTCTTTTCAGAAGCCGTTTTACGCCTAGATTGCATAGGAAATCTGCTGCAAAAGAAGAGGGAAAAGAATTCTGAAAAGAAGAGCGGGCAGTTCTGAAGAGAATTCTTTTACCCCAAAATAACGCCAAAATTTCTCGTTGGGCGGTATAGTCCCAGGTTAGGGTTTTGTTGGCAGGATCGCTGAAAGTGACCTCATTTTTTTTAGAATTTTCCACGTTTGCTCAATCCTTTGATATTCTTCTACTATACAGAGAAATCTTCTATCAATAATATTAGTGATATCAAACCAATATCGAACACAGGGGCTCACAACCTCGACGGCGTGGGTTCGAATTCCAACCGCGGCCGGAAGAAGAAAAAATCGAGAAATTTTTAAATCACGAAATTTTCTGACGATTAACTTATAACAGTTGGAAACAGACCAATGACAGATCTGAGAATAGGGTATCGATATAAATATAGTACTGCCACGTTTTGAAACCATTAATGTTCGAAATTAATGTTCTAACTGACATTTCAAATAACAACCGCGATGCTTGCCTTGCTGTGCAAACCTTGACCTCTGTCATACCGCCACGTGGACAAGCAAAATGGTTGACAAGAAAAGTGACAATTTCATACCTTCAGATCTACATAGCTTGCTCGACTCCATTCGACAATCCGACATCCGGCTCGACTGGTCGCCATAATCTATCACACAATTTATTTCTGATTTTAGAGCTGTAAACCACCCGCCCCGGTGGTAAGTAAATGTGCGTTCGATCGTTGGTCCGTCCATCCGTAGGTTTACCGCACGTTTATCCGGCCATCCATTGATATATCGGTTGGAATTCGTTCCGGATCGTCTTGTCGTATCGGTCGGTCAAAATCGTTTGTGAATTGTGTGACTGCAGCTCTCGCTTGCGATAATTAAAGCTGCTACAACACTTAACAGGGAAACCCCGTTCCTGGCTTAAGTTTTGTTAACTAGTAGGCAGCGAAAGATCGCCTTGATTCGTGCACACGAGGCGTAAATAAATTGTCGAGCTGTCAAAGCTGCGAATGTAAAGAGCGTTTGCAAAAGCGTGAATAGTTCTTGTTTCGTGCAACCGGACAAACGGGGCAATAGTGCCAAGCCAGTATTGCGAATTATCGTGCAGCTAGAGTGTCGACAAAGTGCAGCTGCACCAGAAGTGGCAATCCAAGCAAAAAAAAAACGAGTAAAATAAAATTATTCGTTCGCCAACCTAGCGCAACGTAAAGAGGGAAGCCGGCGAAGTGGCGAGACACACCGTTCAGGTACCAGCTGTGTGAGAAAACGAGACAAATAGGTGCGAGCCGAACAAAGAGGGAAGATAAGACCTTTTTTCGAGCATCCCGAGGAAAAGACAGCAGTCGTCGCTCGAGAAAATCCTAGATCGGCGAAAATTTTCTTCGTTCAAGAAGTGCAATCCACCAGCAAATCCGGACGTCCAATGTCAGAACCTCAGTCTTCGTTGCTTCTGAAGAAACAACTGGCAGGTAGGTGGTACAAAAGCGAACCGAGTCGGGAAGAAAAGTGTCTACCGCCGTCCATAATGGCATCATAACGATAGGGAAAAGAAGTTTTTACCGGCAAATTTCTCATGCTCGGTTTCGCTGGGATGGAAATTAATCAATAAGGAATTTGCCAACTACTTTACCGAACCCCGTGCCAAAGGTGCCTCCAGTGTAGAGCAGTATCAGTGCCGTTTCTTATCGGTTTGTCTTAATATTCCAAACAAATTACACGAGCACATAACAACGTTGGTGACTAGTGGTCAGCAAAGCGACGCAGTGTAGAGCTAACCCCTTTAACTCTATGGAAGGCAAGCAGACACCGGGTAGTGCGTCTTTGAACTTTTCAAGGAAACTTCTTCGCTGTTGCTTTCGACCGTTCCGCGATTCACGCATTACATATTTGCCTCATTAGCTTCGCCGAACATTGCACACGCTTTCCTTCCGTCTGGGGAATAGTTTCTTTGCCGTGTTCTTTTTTTGACAGAAAAAAGAAAAGGGGCTGCTGGAGACTGGTCCTTTCTACTGTGCGACAGATGGGTCGTCGCTGGTGCCATTGCCCTCTTCGCTATGTGTAACCTTTGTGAAAGTGAAACAGAAAAAAAATATCAAAAAGGACATGCCTGCTACGGTCAGACAGTTAGAATGGGCTGGAAATGTCGGGGAACTTATTTGGAGAGATTGTGAAACGATTTCATCTTTTCTTGCAGAAAAAAAGCATTATTTTTATTCCTCATGAATAAAAACGTTGTATGTGTATGTGTGTGTACAAAATAGAATTTTATAAGAAAAATTCAAAGTCATCGTCGGGGAGAGCTTTCGAGAATTTCCGGAAGTCCGAATGGTGAAAAAGAAGATGAACGCAAAATACGTTAATCACTGTAATATGATGAAATATGTTGCAAACTTCGAACACGGTGTCGTGAATGGCAATGGATGGGTTATTTAAATAGACTTTCATATGTTGTTTTTTAAATAGCTGCTTCAATTATTGTTTCTTTCCTTCTGTCATTTTAGAGCTAAGCAAAAATCCTGTGGAAGGATTTTCGGCCGGTTTAATCGATGATAATGATATCTTTCGATGGGAAGTGCTGATCATTGGTCCACCAGATACTTTATAGTAAGTATAAAGCAAAACATGAACGAAAAGCGCCAGATTTACCCAGTAATCCGGCTTTGTGAAAATAGTTCTATTACAATATTTTATTTTATGTTTTTCAAAATCAGACAACGAATGGTTTAAACTTAAACTGAAATGTTAAGTTAAGAATTACAAACAGTATAAGCTTAACGAGATTTCCGCTTTGGTTGATTATCACGTACGCAGATGACAATATTAGTACGCCGTAAAGTTGTTTTTATAACACCATTCATTTAGAGAGGTATGATGAAGGAACCACTTAACGTGTTATTAATTCTGATTTCATTAGCTGTTCGTAAAAATTCAAATTTCTTTTGTATGAAATTAAAGACGCAGACGCTGTGTCATTATCAATATGCGGAGCAGTTTCGTATAATCAACATATAATTTAGAAGTATTTCTTGTCCACGTTGGTCGATCTCCTCATTACATACGTTTGTCATTTGCAATAGTTATGAATTTTTAAAACATTAGCGATACAAGTAAATAGTACCTCACAGAGAAAGCACCTGCTATCACATCCATCGATACTGGTGTCCTATTAGTGAGGAAAAGTAAACCATTGATTACCTCACCTTAAAGGTCCTTTGGATAGCCAATTGTCCTTTGGATCGGTGAGTGATCACACACAAATATACTCATTGTATGCATTTTGACAGTAGGTCCTTTTGTTAACAACCTTAGTCATTGGTTAACAAGAAAACTATCATGTTATCTGTTTCTGTTTTAGCGAGGGCGGATTCTTCAAGGCTCATCTGCACTTCCCGAAGGAGTATCCGCTGAGACCACCGCGCATGAAGTTTGTGACAGAGATCTGGCACCCGAACATCGACCGCAATGGAGACGTTTGCATCAGCATCCTGCACGAGCCGGGCGATGACAAGTGGGGTTACGAGAAGGCGTCGGAGCGCTGGCTACCGGTCCACACGGTCGAAACGATCCTGATATCGGTCATATCGATGCTTGCCGATCCGAATGACGAATCGCCGGCCAACGTCGACGCGGCGAAGGAGTGGCGGGAGGCGTATCCGGAATTCAAACGGAAGGTAGCGCGATGTGTTCGAAAGAGTCAGGAAGATTGTTAGTAGCATTTATATAATACTTTTTTTAATTGTCTTATATTTATTAATTAATTATTGTACGATTACACTTACCTTAAATGAACGAAAGAAAAGCATTGAAAGGATCAAGTATCGCTATCGTCTACTACTCTTGCAAACTCTTGTATCGACTATCACTATGTACTATTTAAAATTACTGCAACTACCACTATTACCACTAAAATAGTTTGCATCCCTGGGCCGGAGGGATGCCAATGGAGCTTTTGGTAAGAGTAAGGTGGTCAAGGGAAGAACGATGTTCGTCAATCTGGCGCGATGAAACGACCGGAAAGAAAAGTAAGCCTGTTGTTGCAGAGAACGGTTGTGTCTCATGAACCCATGGCATGGGGGAACGGGCCTCAATGCCAGGACTAGATTGGACGGTTAGGACTGTGATTGATAAAAAGATATACGAGATGAAAATTGGACGTGGCGGAGCAGGCCGTAACGATAAATTGAATCACGATTTGATACCGATTCGTCGGAAGAACGCAATATAAGAACCGGCAGAGAGGGTCGTAGGAGAGCTTCCCGAAGACTTCGCTCACTGAGACCTGCATTGGGGTTCTCTTGTTCTTAGCATTTTTTTTGGTGATATTTCGACATTCAAAGATCATCATGTGCCTCATGCTTCGCATACTTGCACCAACAACATTAACTACGTTTGTTGGCAAGTTGAGGTGCATAGCTGATCTTTGTAGCTTTTTGTGGACTCTTCCGGGCTTCACCCTCGACAACGAGCATGCTGCAAGCAGTGCAAAACTGTGCACGTCGAAAACATATTCTTCATTGTATTTTAGAAGGCACGAGACAACACGGCGATCGGTTGGTGGACTTTATCTTCCGATGAAGTGGAGCTGTTGAGATTAAGCATTTGAAACTCAGGAACTAAAACAATTACATTTAATGCAGTATCAAGTGAGCAACAACCATTTATTGCATAAAAAACCAAACAATAAAACAGTAGTATGAAAGCGAAAGCTGGATGAGTAGGGTAACAAAATGGAGGCAAAAAATCCAGTTCCTTAGTAGTGCCGATCGACTGCAACAAACTATGATGAACGCGACAGTTTCGGGTGTACTCCAAAATGAACAGGCTAAATAAAGAAATCTGCTACACCCAACGTTCGCAATAAAATTGTGAATCGTCACGCCTGCTGGAAGAAAAACCTAATCAGTCGATCTGTCTCACGAAGAATTCACAAAGTTTCAAAGCAAATTTCCAGCGTAGATCGTGTGTCGATTGCAAATTGCAACAATGCGTCGATAAAACGAATTGTTCATACAATAAATTTAAGTAATCGTGAACTGATAAATCTTTTACTTCTTTTTCATGCAGGGGTAACAAACGTACAGTACGCGTCAGGTATAAATTTAGTTTGAGACCGTTCTTCACAACCACACAATACTATCATTTTCTGTACTAGTCTAATTTTTCGCTCAATCCTGTACATAGCAAAGTAAAACCAATGTTCACGGGTCGATCGTGGGTCTATTGATTTTTATCATTACTTTTCGCAGTCGCGCACCGCGGAATGATCGAAACTTTGGAACGGCGACGTAAACATGCTACCAGATCCGATTTGCATAATAATACAAGATGTGTGCGGAATAGTATAGCAACATGGATGGAGTTAACGATTCGCTTAAAAAAGTAGTAGAATAATCGACTGAACATGCACAGCTGCATGATTGTCCAGAGCGGCAAGATGTAAAACGTACGTGATAAGAACCCGGCACCGCATGAGGAAGAACCATGCATCATACAAATTAAAACAGAAAAGAGATTAAGTATATGGCGAAGCAAAAAAAAGGTTGCCTACAGAATGAAGGTGATTATCCATTGACAGAAGGGTGAGTTTGGGTAATTATAATCGAATCGAACTCACTAAAACAAAGAATAAAGAGGTAGAAAATACAACCAACAAATCGTTGCTTGTGGTACAGTAGATGAGCTTTGGAACACATAAAAAAGTTGGTTTAAGGCTTAAGTTGCGCAACATAACATTCTAGCAAAACAAACAGCATCCAACACCTTAGATAGGTTTGAGAGGGGTCCATTCGAAATAAAGAATGCCCTTGCTGCAGGCTAGAAGTAACCGTGGAAAGATAGCTCCGAAGGCTTTGAATATCGACTCTAGAATGAACACAACGCACGCCAAAGCCCTTCCTACTATATAAGATAGCAAAAGAAACAAATAAACAAAAATGGATTCGACATCAGAGGCAAAACTGTGGCAGAAATGGCAATTACTTTCTTTGTCCCCGTTAGTCTCGTAAGAAATATCATTCACTGTACAACATTGGCATACGAGACGCCATGCATCGAATCTTTTTATTTTCTTCGTGCGCTAGGAGACGTAACCGAAATCCATTTAATGTGAACAGCATCATTGACAAGGAAAACGTGGGGCGTTGTTGTGCATGAAACTAGGGAGAAAATTGTAAAACAATTAAATGCAAATAAAGAAGGTCTACATCCGGTTGAGATTAGAAGATCGTTCGCTAATTTTGTGTGGAAAGATATTGTAGTAGAACACACGATTTTGATCATCCTACGAGGCGTGTAACACGTTCCTTCCATCAGAAAAAAATTAGTGTATATAGAATTTACTTTACACTTCATGGATTGGAATTCCAAGACAACATCAGTTTGTACACACTCAATACAAAGCTCTAAACTAAATTTTCAAAAATATGAATGAAAGTTAAAACTCGTTTTGAATTTAACTAAATGTGATTGAAAATCCAACTAAATTTTCATGGGCACAACGACGTGTAGTGCTTGCTGCCTAATTTAAGGCGTATGAATTTATTTGTTTTCAAAATACCAACACGTGCTGCTTGTGCAAATCAAGATGCACTCAATATTACACGACAGGTGATTTATAAAAAAAAGAAACTGATGTATCCGATTAAGGTAATTTAGCTTTTATTTTATTGTAACATTCAATCCAGTATGTAAATAATTTTGAAGCACTGATTGATAATTAATAAGTTCTAACCGTTAGAGTAATTTTTTAAACGATCGTTTTGAAAATGCGATTGTTTTGTGACTCGGAGAAATTGTTCGTGACATTACTGTTTACATTTGGATGCGTGAGAAATTGCGTGTGTGTTAGTATCAGCTGCGTATGTGTCAGTGATCAACACATACAACGCAAAGCATTGATTGGTTGACCGGAACCGGTAATTACCGGTAATCCTTTCAACGTTTTGTTCCCTTGGCGGACAGTGAATCGGTAATCGAAGGGCAGTGAACCGGGAATAAGCAATTCGAACTCTAGTTGTTTCGTTCTCTCTTCAAGTCCAGTTGTCTCTCTGTTTCTTTCTCCCGGTTAATGTGAAACAATTTTGAAAACGAATACCTTTGCGGAATTTTCTATTGCTACAAACTTTACCTTGTAGTTTCTCAAAAAATAAAGGCGATGGAAGTATGTTTTCTTCTCCAAAGTTGTTGGTCACGAAAAGATCTTTCATTTGAGATATCGTTTGTAAAAATCGGTCAACGGACTAAAAAGTTATCATATGTGGAACGCAGAAAGCTAGGAGCCTTTGGGGGGCTCCGATGTGATTAAACTCGATGAAAGCACGAACGGCACGATCAGTTGAGTTTCGAACGCGGAACGCCGTGGTTGGGTCCCGCAGACGCACGGCGTGGCGTAACAAACGGCCTTCGAAGGCGCGCGATTGAAGAGGCAACGGAACAGCAATAACAAATAAACTTAACACTAGAAGTGTAAATCGAACCGAGTGTTGTTGTTTTTTTTTATGTTCCCCACTGGGTTTCGATGCCGCGTTCTGTCCCGCGAAACGTGTGTTTTGCGTGCGTGCGTGCGTGCGGGCTTGTGAGTGCGGAACGGTTCGACCGGCTTCTTCTTCCGAGCGGCTTGCGTGGGGGAAGACGCGCAAAACCGGCTGCAGCTCAGCAGTAAGACAGCGTTAAAACTGGTGAGGCATCCAGTAATGCTAGGCATCCAGCAAAGTAGAAGAAATTAAGAAAAAACGCGTATCAAAAAGGTAGTGATGTGGTGGGCCACCGATGAGAAACGAATGCGGAAAAGATAATAATATTCTCGCTTGTTCTTGGTCGCGAGGAGGCCTTGGTGGAGCCTCTTGTTTGTCTCCTTTTTTGTTCGTTGTTTCATGGTTGATGCAAGCGTTCGATCTTGTCCGGCGTTATTGTTTTTTTTTTTTCTACCCCAGCCTCCAACTCGATGTGATGTCTGTTCTAGCCCAGCATCACCCACGATGAGCGGGCAATAACAACGCATATTCGTCGTGTTCCGTGGAGACCACGCGCGGCCGTTGTTTCACCGTGTCGTTTGGTCATCTCCACCGAAAAAGTCTGCGGAATGGTGAAAGAGAGACTTGTGCTGCGAGCAGCAACACAACGGGGTCTGCTGCTGCAAGAAATCAGCAACGGGTGTAAGAAATCGTCAACCGTATGATGACGACGGCGACGGCGACGGCGAAGATGATGGTACCGTGTGGCCATTCGTAAGATGACCTCCAAGATGCCGGCCTTCGGTGCTGGTTTTCCGTGTGCAGTTGTGCCGTGTCGTTTACACTCGTTCCCTCCAAGACGTTAGTGGGGATTTTTGTTTTCTTCTGCAATTCCATACGAACGCCGGTGTTCGATGGTGACGACTTTGGAGTGCCAAGCCGGGTGGAACGCCGGGTTGAAAAAGTGAATGTATCCACGAGAAACATCTTGAATCATTGATGAACCCATGCGAATGGGAAGAGTAGTGCTTTTGTGTCGGCTTTCTACCGAACAGTTTGGCGTTGAGGAAGTTTGTTGGATTCTATCGGGAGGCAAAGGTAAACAAGTCAATATACCAACTGATATTGAGCAGGTCTACCATTAGCTCCACTTCTGGCAAAGTTACGATATAAAGGATCCACAAATAGCTTTACCACATGCCCGGCTTCCTGTAAATGTAACCTGGTGTATAAGGTACAACAAATAGAGGGTTTCAGTTGCCCGGTGGAACTTGATGTATTATGACGATGCCAACATTGTCCACGGCGTATTAACCTCTAGTGTGTTCTAATCGCTCTCAAAAGTGTCCCTCGAAGGAGTACTCTAAACAAAGTAATCATTTTTTGTCGCTAAGTACAGTGTAATTAGTTTCCATAGCTGAAGTACACCCCGGCTTCACTCGTACCAGCTTATAGTTGGGGCTATAAACTCAACTGACCTAGGGCATATACCTCAATCTCTCTTTCCGTACGACCACGCAGTTGGTCGCAAAAGGCTGTATGAGGCTCTAGTTAGATCCCTCGCACAGTTTTGAACTTTTACATTCAGTCATAATACTTCTGAAGGATAGTTCATTCACTAGAATTTCACTACGTTGGTGGTCCAGTGGAGGTCCTATCCTTAATATGGGTCATACCATCACTGGATTCGGTTGTTTCATGCATTCTACCACTTTTTGCAAACAGAAACAAAATACTCCTGATTTAAAGGCTATATGGGTCTTGGATGACTTTCTGACCATTTCTCAGGGAATGGTATTTAAGAAGAAGAGTAGTACAATACTGATACTGGTAACAATCGTATCCTCTAAATCTAGACTACGAAGGACACGGAATAAATTCTCCATCACTGCTCCAATCGATACTGCTGTCTTAAAACGGTGACACTGTTAAGCAAATGTAAACATTTGTTATGCAAATAATTCTAAAAAGGACAACCCGCCCGTACTAGCGGTTCGATGAACGCTGACCTCATTTGACTCATCGTCAGCACTCAAATTGTGACGATGGTAGAGATCACTTTGCATTCAGTGGTGATGAAGGTGGGAAAAGAACGCTACTTTCTAATACCCACGATTACCCTCAAAAAGTTCCATTGGGTTGGGCGTCCATGAACAGCATCCCTTCTTCCTTCACTCGAGCAAACACACACACAGAAAAGCGTTCCTGTTGCAAAGTGAGTGCATTTCGTGTGCCAATGGGTAACCCCGCGCACTTCCGGCTCCAGTGTCGCAGTGCTTGAGTATAATCGATTGATTTGTGACCCAGTTTGTGGGACTACCCGAAAAGAGAATATGATCAAACTGCACCGTATTCGTTTTATGGAGTAAAATGCATTACTGCACCGCCGAAGAAGTGCTTTTGTTCTAAACATGATAACAATTAGCTTCATGGTTTTTAAAAGAATTACTTATTTTTCCAATTTATTCGATCATTTGTTCATTTTATTGTTAGAAATAAATAAAACGTTTTATAAAATAAATGGGATTGAATTGGTTAGGTCTTGCTGAAAATGTGGTGAGTTTCGCGTGTGTTGAACGTTTGTCCAAAAAATTTAAAAAAGATAGAAATACTTATAACGCATAGGGTTCTAATGAAACTTTTTATTTAAAACATAATACTAATGCATATTTTAGCGATTGTAATGGCCGTAGCTAATCTTATCGATCGAATTAATTATAGAAAGTCCTAATATTTTCAAGAAATTGATTTTATGGCAAATGCACCTTCATCCACGGCCTTGTCATCATTAAGAAAATGTCTAAAACAAAAAGAAAACCATACCGTGCAGTACATGCCGTTTGGCACTATTTTCCTTTCCGAGATGTGTGTTGAAGGGCACTGCTGCGGGCTGTTGGTGGACTCATTCTCTACGTGCATTTGCACGGTCGCCCACAGTGCATTCCTCCGGGTCGGTTTCCACGGGGGTCCGCCGGAACCCCCAAAGAGTCAGCGGTTGGAAATCGAAAGAAGACATGAGGTGCAGCTTTTTTGCCCTCACATGGCGAGCTTCGATACAGAAAGCATGCGGCTGGGAAGCGATACATGGGCCCTCAGCCCGTATCAGCAATGCACCCCCGTTATGGGTGATATGCATAAAACCACGTACCGTCAAACGCACCGTTATGAATAAAGAAATAAGTTCACGTAACGCTTGGCACTGCGGTGATATAAAAAGCAAGAAAACGCGCCACCCTGGAAATAGCCATTTGGCGCAATAAGGCGAAGCCCGTTGGTGGAATCTGGGTGTGGGTGATATATTTTGGTACCCTTTTGGTTTGCGAACAGTTTTTTATGGCTAGAAAATGTTGTTATGCGGTAAATGGTTTTGATGCGCTTTGCATTAATTTATGCTCAAAGCTTGCGTATCACGCATATAGTGTGTGTCTAATGTACCATCAACGGTTAAAACAATGTTTGTGCTGGCATCGTCACATAAAGTTTTTTTTAAAATTATTTTTAGACTTCAATCGAAATACGGGAACTCTGATTTCACATTCCCGCTGCTGAATTATACGCTTCGAAGCATTATACCAATTGCACGGTAGGATTCTTGCAAACGGTGAGCATGAAGTTTAATTTATTTTTAATGAGACCTTGAAACCCCCGGCGGAACTATTGTTCACTCGTGGCATTTCGCAATTACGCCGTGAAGAATGTGATTTAATAATGATTATGGTGTCGTTTTGTCCCGATCGTTAGCTTTACAGACATTATGACATTACATCGTTCCATCGGGAGGCAGTGAAACACAAAAACACAAATAAAGAACAAACCCTTTTGCAGAGTCCATACCAGACCATCTTAACAACTATTTTCAGACAAAAATCTAGTGCTAACTGTAGAGCAAACGAAATAAAGGAAAGATAAAAGTTGACTACCTCAGTGAACAATCTCTGCTCACGTTAAAGGAAAGAAGAGGCTGGTTCGGATTAAATGTGCCTCGTCATGGGTTTTGATTGATCGCTTGCTGAAAGGAATCGGGCGTATTATGGCCGTTCGCGGATTTTCGTTAGTTTTTACCACAAACTGTACGGGAGCGCCACTGGTTGCGCGCATCGTTTTTTTTCATGTTGTTGTCTTGTGAATTCTATATTTGACGTCAATAAATCGTAACGTTAATGGTTTTTACCGAAAAAAAGCAGATGATCATAGCTGAGTTGTGTAATCCAAAGCTAATTGATTCTATAATCCTCATTAAAATATCTAACAAGGCAGTGCAAAACGAACAGATGAAATGTTTAACTTTATCTTATGATTGGTAAACGGATTATATCTGTAATCGGAATATCAGATAAAATGAAAAAAGAGAAATATATTTAACGCTTTTAACGCAAAAAGAAAAAGGAAAATTCTTTCACAAAAAATTGTTAAAATAAACCATAACTACAGCTGTACAACTTTTTAATTAGATTCCATTCTGTTGCAGCTTGTATCACTTCTAGTAGCCCTTTCCCCCCGATAAAAGACTTTGAATATAACTAAAAACATATCCTTCATCAAGCCTGTCACTGGCAGAGTTGCTTTTTAGGGTTAGATTTCAAAACAATCTAGATTAAAATTTGCGATTATTTGCGAAAAAGGAGGGGGTAACCTCTTGCTTTGACCGAATGATAGCTTTTAAATGATAGCTTGCCACCCAAATAGTTTATCAGTTTTGACTGATGACCCTCTTCAATCTCTGCGAGTAGAGAAGGATAGTCATCAGAAGTCAAGTTAATCCAAAGAGCAGACATACATTTTTAACGAAGGTCAGCCTTTGGGTTCGATAGTTTTCGAGTATGGTAATGTGGAAATGTTAGTGATTTAGTTTAGTTGTTATGATCGGTCTGTTTGTATTTAATGTATTGCCACGCATTTATTATAACACAAATAATATTTAACTTCAATAATGGGCAGTCAACTAAATCATTTTGTAGAATAAAAATTCCGACTGTACAGCTGGTGAAATGATTTTGATTCTGTGACACTGTATGTGCACCGAAAACAGGACAACAGCGGCGCAATAAGTCACAATAAATTTGATTACAGGATCCATATGAGGCCTATCCGTGACGTTTTACCACAGCTAAATTGCACCTCAAAAGTCACGAAGGTTGGGAACATGCCCACACTCGCCTTTGGTATGATCGGATTTTATTTCATCTGCGCCATCGAACCCCAACCGAATATGGCGCATTGCACGTGTCGTTCGGAAAAGATGTGCCAACGCGACGATGTCAGCATGTCAGAGCCGCCGTGCTTCTTCGCCGGGTACGTGTGTGGGGCAAACATATTAATCTCTCCCCGGACTGAGTCGGGGAGATCCTGTAATTACTGTTACACCGTACCGACGAGGGATGACAGCGGACTGCCGCGCGAGCCAAAGATGAACCGGAGCGGACCTCCCCTTGAAGCCGGCCCGGGTCGGCCAAGATAATTAGAATGTGCATGCTGTAAATCATTGCTGGCATTTGCCATTATTCACACACGTACACTCACACACACAGAAACACGTGGATCTTAAATGTTTCTGCGAATGGTTTCGCACCGAAACGAGCTAATGAAGCATTAGTATAGGCGTCGCAGTCTGCCGAGGAGCCGCCGTGGCGTCGTACGAGATGATGGAGGTTTTCTTTTGGGAGTTTCGAAGGCTACCGAGACGCCGGGAGGACGCCGGGTCCCAGACCGATAGCCATCATCGCCGTCGGTGCACCGAAATGGAGCGTTACTGCGGTGGTTCCCTCCAGGAATCTAATCAGTGTAACGCGTGCGTTAATGAAGTGTACCACTTGCCCGGTGCACATGTTCTCGATCGTTCACCGAGTGAAGCAAGTGGATTGGAGAGGAGTGAGGGCGAATGCAGATGAGATCATTACACCCTTCCCGTTTTAATCTGGCGTAAGAGATTTTGTGAACGTGTTGAAAGCCCGATGCACTTTTCGCTCGAACTGCGCGATGAAGAGTATGCTGATGATGATAATGATGGAGACGATTGTTGGTGTTGAACGCAATTTGCACCAAATGAAGAAAATTAATTGCGTTTTCTTCACAGTCACAGTCGGGATTCACCTAGTTCTGCGCAGGATTGATTTTCTTCTTGGAAAAGAATGAGTCATCCTTTGAAGCTGTTTCTTTTCATTTCATGTTTCAATAATTATTTTATTCAATTAAAAACTAGCATTAGCAATAGAAAAAAATATAAGATAGTTTTTATGGAACCACAAAATATTTGTTTTATTGGTTTTAATGATGAGTCACATTATAAAACTACTGACCGGTTTTCTGCGTGTATAACCTCATCCTTGTATAACACCACCCCAGTATTTAAGATATGGTGTTTTGAAAACATAGTTCTTACAAGATTTCGTATTTGAAAAATATATCAGTATTTGAATTGCTTTCAACTATTTCGTACCTCCTTAGAACTGAACAAAGGTAAAATTCTATGTTTTTGTACAAATTATATTTCTTAAAAAGACAACTTGCATGAAAAGTCAAGATTCAACGGATGGAAATGCAGAAATTGGTACAGATATATAACCTCTTCCGTTTCGAAGCAGTAATCGATGAAAAAGATTAATGCCGATCATGATCCGATTATCTATATATTACTGTATCTACGACATTTATTCCATTTCTACGTAAAATTAAGCTTTCGATTAGTGTCAAAAATAGCTCAATGAAAATTCTGAGTATTTCCACGAGGCTTTAAAAAAAATGCATCGTGAAAAATCGTCATCGCTTTCTCGTTTTGTTGCTAACAATTGTCAATTAGATAGAACGAGAAAGCACGCTGGGAATTGTTCTCTTGGTATTGGTAACGATAGGGCCTTCGAATAAAATTTTAATTCGTATTGTATTGTACAGCAATTATTGATTTAACTCGCGATATCCGTCGTGAACCCGTCGTCTAGCGACACTACGGCGCAGAGTTGGAGATGTCAGTGAGAGAAAGCAAAATTTTATGCAAGTCTGTTATGACGCTAGCAGTGCCGTAATTGCTTTTATTTCCCGTTGATTCTTCATAAAGCTGCAACCATCGGTGACGTGCCGGTTATTGATTGTGTTGAATAATTTATGGTGCGATCGAACTCTAGCATACAGGCCACAAGTTCACCTTACACGGGCTGCACGGAGGTAGAGACGATTCTCGTCAGTTGTTGGACTGGCTGGCGCTCGAAAGGTGTATCGGAATTTAAATTTTCGTAGCGTTTCAATCAATCAACGGTTAGGGAAACATCGCTGCTCATTAGTTGATTCATTCCAATAAGCTGTTGACCTCGACAACTTTCATGCAGCTGGTAAAACAAATTCGTTTCCAGTCGGATGATGAGTATTTTCCTTTTATTTTTCTTTCAGATTTTAAATCCATACGTTTTCGTCCGGTCGAGGATTGGCCCACAGTATCAAGGATCGGCTGCCCGAGGGAGTGTTATTGATTATTCGCTTCGCCCAACCGAAAGGGAGTGGTGCTCTGTAGTGCTAAAGTGAGCCGATTGTTTCGCTGGCGAAAAGGAGAAAAGAGGTTCAACCTAGGTCCGGTCCCAGCGGCCGGGGAAAATTGTGAGCTATCCTGATGGGTTTTGATTGCCCGAGTGAAAAGCGAATGCAACGAGGTGGCGTAGTGGTTTGATGATTTCATTCTTTCGTGCCGTTATATCTGCGGGCTTGGTCAGCGAGACAGACCGGGAGCCAGATAGTGTGATCCGGGCGGCCACGGGACGTGGGGCTATCCGTAACGGGTGTGCATAACCACGGGGCTTGGTTCCGGTCTCCAAGGGAAGCGACGACGCAGTTGAACGAGTGAATTAGAGGACGCACCTGTACCCGGTGCCTGGTGAATGGAGTGCTAATCGTCCCGCCAGCTATCAGCGATGAACGTCATCGATGGCAACTATTGATTCAGGTGAGTTTACCGTCTGCGTGCACTCGGATACTCTCCTGGGGTTGTTGATTATTGTCTCGGTTCTGGGGCTGGTCCGGTGTGCTTCGGTGTGGCAATAATTTAATGCGTCAATATACATCTCGCCGCTCGACCACCACCGTTTTTGTTTTGCTAAACAGTGTCAGACTCTTAATTGTTGTAGCTTTTTAAAATTGAGAGCGGTGACAGAATCAGATAAAAGCGTTGATACTTCTACGATAATGTTGCTAATAATTGGCTCAGATTAAAAAACTTACTATACAGAGTTCGAAATACCTAAAGGTATAGATAGATGGATAGTTATACGAGGGAGGACCCAAAATTGGGTGTTGGGTTCAACATTTTATTTTCCAAGCTTAGCCTTTTATTGATCAGTATGCAAAAGTTTTGTCGCTGTGCATCCGTTCGACTTTGAGAATTTTTCCAGTGCATCGTTTTTTGCTGAATCGGCGAAAAAGTGAGATGGCCGAGTGGAATTGAAGGGTACCCTCGTTCTGGGCGCCCCCCAACTTCAAAAACGGATGATAATGTTTAAAAAATTAACAACTTTGTTCAGAATTTGTGGGTTCGTAGGATCTAATCCTAAAGATTTCTCTGTATAACCGGGTTAGTCGAGTACAACTTTCACTAATCTTTTGTAGGCGTAATTTACCAAGCTAACGTAAAGTGTTAAAGTGACTAGCGCAATTTTTATTGTACTTATCCATTACCGGTCTGGTTAATTGCAAGTTTTGAAATCTACAACGCAATGTAGCTCATTTCTAAGTATCGTAAATATTACATCCTTTTCCGATGTATTGTGTTTTGCTAATACAATTGTTGCGACACAACTGATTGAATTTGATTTCCTTCTAGAATGTTAAATGAATTAAAGCAAGATTAAGAAAGTAAGACAATATTAGGCTATATCCCCGCCTTAAACGAAAAACTTTTATTTTTCGCGATCCATTCAAGAAACTTCTATTCCAAATCTTTACAAATCTACCCTCCCCCTCTCTACTACATAAAAAAAACCCTTAAAATTCTCAGATTGCAATAAAGCGAAAATCTTTAAGAGCGCACTTTACCACGCGTAATTAAAAAATGACCTAAACGTCGGAGCAGAACACACGCCGTTAGTAATTATTTAATCAAAGCTATTTATCCAAAAATCAACGTAAGGTAGACAATGTCAAGAAATCTAGTTAAAAGTGGTTTCCTCTCCAAACATTTATATTTATTGGAATGAATACTTCTTCTTGGCGTTACGACCTCTTGGTCCTGCCTGCCCATTAAGGGCTTACGAGACTTGTTTCCCTGTTGTACGTGGATAGTCAATCACTCTTGTACAGGGGAGGGTCCGGTCTCGGTTGGGATTCGAACCCACAATTCTTTTCAATGATTCGTTAAGCAACATAGTGAGGTACTTGAGGAATGTCTGCTCAATTGCAATATTTCATTCCAACACTTAAACCATATATTATCGTAGCGAAATGAGAAATGGTTTCTAGCGTAATTAGATTGATCCTGTTGTCTATGTTGAATCTTAATTTAGAGCCATGCAATTATTATAGGACACATTATTGAACATATTCTATTGCTTTTTTTTATAAATGGCTCAATTCAACACAAAACATACTGGCGCTTTTCACTCCACCGTAGCATCTTGCCCCTCCGCTGTTACATTGCTTCAGAAATTTACGTTCCGTGTATGAAGAAACAGAGTTAAGGAAAAATTAAGTCTGGTGGAACAGCGATGGTTGAATGTAACAAATCTACGAAAGTTGCTATCATTTATTTTGGGCTTAAGATATCTTGAAATCTGTCTTAAAAAGATAACATTGAACAAAAGTACTTCTAAATAAATTCCATCTGATGCACTTATCTCTCTTTTGGTTTAGGATTTTAAAATAATAAGGCACAATAGTACAAGTGTAAGTGTGGGGCTGCCCATGGCGTACCAATAGAGCTAGAAAACACTACACACAGCTCCCGGGATCGAATCTCGAGTCTGGAACCCTCCGGTATTACAAATTATTATCCCCACTAGGGGATGTCGTGCCACATAAAAAAATGTGTGTGGGGGTCCGCGACAGCCGGGCGGTAGCGCCAGTTAGAAAATCAGCCCATGAACGCCGGGAGTACCACCTCGACGGCGTGGGTTCGAATCCCAACCGATACCGAACCCTCCTCCCCTGTACGAGAGGGCTGACTATCCAAGTATAAAAGGGGCAACTTCTTGTAACCCTTAACCAAGATGGTCGTTAAGCCAAGAAGAAGAATACAAGTGTCGAAAATTAATCCATGAAAAGTTCGCTACTCGGAATAGTAAAAAATACATGCACAAAACATCGAGAATCTAAACTCGGACTAAAGCAATTGGGACGAAAGAATTTAAAAAGACTAGCAACGTCTTCGGCGTTGTGTAGCGTCCTTCATTTTTTATCACTTTCCATCACGCCCCAAATACATGATCCTGCCCGACGATAGTGGATGTGCGCTGCCAATTTTCGATCATTCAATTCGTCCCTATGGCACTTTGGCGTTCATCCGGTAGCTTATTGCTTTCCTCACTGCCGGCAGGTTTGAAGGCGTGGAAGCCAGAAACGACACCATTGCCGGTCTCCGATTCATGTTCGTAGCTTCAGCGAGATCAAACACGGAATAAACTCCGACAGACAATGCCCGGGAGGGGCGAAAGTAACAAAAAACAAGGGCGACCAAGACGATGTCGAGGCTGGGAGGATTCTTTCTGCTCGCCTTTCTTATCCATTCTATCGCCCGAGCAATGTTCGGTGGCAATGTACCATTGTCTAGATGATTTTTTTTGCGATCCCCACTGGGCAACGATTGTTTCGTCCTTTCGATTCCAGTTCCGTGTTGCCGGTATTGGGGGACCCGGTAGTACGATCGGACGTGACGCATCGCCACTGCCATAGTTTCACGTGCTGGACATAATTCCCGATAATCTCATTAAGCTCTCCCGGACAACAGCATCGACAAGGTGCACAAGCTACACGAGCTACATTCCATTGCACAAAGAACAACCGGCACCGGATAGGGTCCGCGCGAAGGATCTTATAGTTTGGAGCCACGATACTCTCCACGGTGAGCTTCTTGGTAATATTACCACTTCAAAACGGTACACAAGGGTATGCGATAAAGATGGACTTCATGGAGTATTTTTTCTTATCAAGTTCTCTGCTAGGCAGGCGTAAACAAAACCATCCCTTTTACCTTGTAACAGATGTAGGAGAGATTCTTTCTTCAACTGTCCTGACATGTTTCTGGGTGGATAATAACATCGGAAAGAATTTTCTTCATTACGCTGACGGCAATATCTTAGCAAGAAATTGTTTGGAATTGTTGTAGCAAAGTTATTAACAATCTACGTACCACTTCTAGGTTGTTATTTGAACACTACTAAAGTGCGCAGTATGAGTTGAACGCAAAAAGAAATCTGAACAATGTGCAATGACAGGATTTGCTATTTTTTTTTGCAGAAGAGCATTGGAAAATGATAAATTGCTGGGCAGATCGTGCTCGTGTAAATTCAACCCTAACACGACGCAGATATACGACAGTTTTGAGTCACAAGAGTGTGTTGGCCAGCTTTGCGCGCCGCTGAAGGACTGGCCAAATGGCCCGTTCCTCGTTCCCCGGCAGGTCACTCGGAGGCACTCAACTGTACAAACACCGGGTGAATCTTTGCTCAAGCTCCCGTATGAAGGATGCTTGAAGCTGTGGCCCGAGATGGGTTGATAAGTTCTGACGACATTCCCTGAGCTTGCTTTCAGGCGGATTGTAGTTGTTGTTGTTGCCCCTTCACTTCAAATCGGTGACGAGAATGACGCCCGGCGAGAGCTTGGTGCTGGCCGCAATAGAGATAGAAGGGAGCGTACGGAAAAAATTAAAAACACAAGCTCCATTTCCACCATCGTTCCCGAGCGGCGAGATTTGTTATTCCATTTGATCCGATAGTGTAGTGTGCGCTAGGGTTTTGTCTGAATAATTATCGCTTGACATGACCGCACGTCGACCGCTGCTCCGAGTACGGGAGGCAAGAATAATTGAACAACGTGCACAAAAACAAGTGCACTCGCTATCACTAAGTACCGGAGCAGGTCAGAGGTCTAATTCCAGCTTCTCGCGTCAAACATATCGACTACATTTTTTCCATTCCCACAGAATCCATTTTCAAAATTAGAAAACAAATGGCAACAAAAATATAAAATAAAATATAGTCTGCCCTGTTCACATGGACGCGCATCCGGCCACCATGTTGTGTTGATGTTCTTACGGCGTTCGTCCAATTTGATGACTAATGGCGATAAATTGCACCCAACTGTTTGCGGTGGAAGTATATATTTCTCGCAACTTACTTTACTACTTTTCCCAACTGTGTTCCTGTGATTGACTCCTTTCTAGCACAAAAAAACCTGGATGTCAGAAGCCATGAAAGGCACTCGCGCAATTCACTGCGAATGCTGTTGGCCGGCGAGGGAAATGTCAGAAAACGGCTGGTGTTGAACGATCGATTCAGAAACGATGAGCTGGCCTGGCCGGTGGAAGCGAGTTAAAACTTGTTTCTACAGAAATCATATTTCTACACAGTCTTTGTACTTTTTACTCCGCAATTGAATGGGTTGGAACCCCATTGCCGCGGCGAAGTTTCGTAAGTGTGAAAGAGTAATGATGATGGCGATGATGGAAAAGTAATCGCGAAGAGAGTTTGCATCAAGCTGGAAGCTGGAAGGAAAGACTAAAGAATGTAATGAACATTTCGTACTACTATCTTTGCAGGAAGTTAAATGCTTCATCAATTCATTCACCATATGATAAATCTTATAAACATAATTTGAGGGAGGGGGGGGGGGGGGGGGGGGGGTTAATTTTCCGTGAAGCAAGTACATAAAATACTCACACATTAAAGACATACGAACCAGCAGTTAAAAATGATTCGATCAGGGAAAGTCTAATATTCTGTCCTAGATTGAGAGCTAACAGAGCAAACATTAGAGCAAGCAATTTTAATAAATGTTATTTGTATATTCTGCTACAAATTAAAAAATGTTCTTCTTATCATGATTCTTTAAAATGTAGTCCGATAGCAATGTTTCCAAATGTTAGGGTTTGAAATATTTTTTTTTATCATTTTGTGCCGATGAATAAGTGAAAGTAAAAGGAAAGCTAATCTGAAAATAAAAAAAAATGTTTTCAATATCTCCCGAACCCCGGTTTTCAAAAATGATTCCTTTCAAAGTGATTGAACCTGAAAGTAACCAGCGGTATTTGATCAAGATTTTTTCCATCAAATAGTTTCAATTTCATCAGCCTTGTGCCTCACACCTGATATCAAAGTGGATTTCTGAAGGGGGAATTCTCGCGCAACTGGATGAAAGTTCTCATTTATGCCAGTCGTGGGATAACGTTTGTAGTTTTGACGGGCCGCTAAACGACGCCGTTTATTTGGCGGTGAAGATTGCGTTGAAACGTGGAAACGAATCCGGAACTGAATGCAGAAGAGTTTGTAGCATGTTCTATAAATAAACAGACGCGAAAAACCACCGCAAGTTCCGAGCTGGGCTGGGTTCGTACGGTTCGAAATTGTTGAAATGGAAACTGGAGCGAACAGCGACGCGTGTTCTGAATACGTTATGAGTCGCGTGGGATACTCTTCATCTTCTTTTCACGCCGTATCTCGTACCGCGGTCCATCCACATCTCGCATCTCTCGGAAGCTGGAGTACTCGTCCCCGACAGATCTCTGATACCTATGTCATGGGTTGGTGGGCAAAAAGAGTGAGTCGAAGCTGTCGGGTGCTGTAGTCCCGCATTTTGGTGTAGATGTTGTGCACACACACTGTCTATTCCTCGGTTCGCCGTTGGTCTGATTCGCTCCACGCGACCTAGTCCAACGAAACTTGACCGTTCAATTAAACTTAGTGTTCGTTCTGTTTGTACCCGGATTCAATTCTCGAATTGATACATTCCCTTCACATTGTCCATGCTCCGTCCGGGGTTCCCCATTGTATTGGCAGAGTGAAGGATGCCGTTCTTTCACAAAACGGAAAGTATCGCTGCACGAATGGATCTGCGCCGTTTTGTTGAGCAAGCCGCTTCGTTCAGTCCAATTTAGCTCGAGACTCGTGCACTCCGAGGTCAATTAATTTAAGCGTTTTCTTATCTTGCGAGCTCCATATGTTGCACTTTCATTCAGAACGAGTTCAGAGCCATCCGTTTGCAATCGTCCCACGGGGATGATGTTGCAAAGGGCACTGGGTGGGGGTTTTTGCTCACTTGATAGTATGCGGGATTTCTTTTTGACTCGTAAGTCGATTGATGGCACGTTTCATCGCACCGCCAGACGTACAAGCAAAGATTTATCTCCGTACGATCATCCACGGCTGAATATGGTGCGACATTCGTGTGATAGATCTCAGTGTTCCACAGTGTTTGCGCCCATCGGAAACTGACATCGGTTTACGGTGCACAATATGGAGCTGTTAGTGTATGGAGAAATTCGGCATTTTATTTATTCCCTCGTCAAACAGTACATAAATTATTCAGCAATTTTTTCTTTCGTCATTAGCGTCAAAAAAAACAAAAAAAAAGTATAAAGTCTTCCAAAATACCAAAAACAACAAAAAAACCCCCAATACTTGCTTCGACCTTGCCTCCGTACCATTCGGTTGCTTTTGAACCATCTTTCTCCCTTTGATGAGCGTAATTTGCATAATTTTTAATTTATCTGCGAATAAATTAAATTCACATCACAGGCGTCGTTAGGTTCGAGCTCTTCGTCTCGGGAAGTTTGCCGAAGTTTGACAAAGAGGCACTCAAACAGGCGGCAGTATTGATTCATTCTAATTTGAATGGTAAATATGTTTGCTCAGTGTTGAACAATGCGCCGCATCGAATGGGTTGTTTTTCTTTCGCATTAGTTGTTTCTTATCAAATGTGCCAATAATGATATTTTTAAAATGGCAGATTTATGTTTATAGGTTTCTAATGGATTTTGTGATACATAAACAATGATCAGTATGACAGTAGCATAATATAGCAAAATATGTAATTTAAATGCGTTTCGTATACTGGATATTAAAAAAAGATATGTTACGTTATGTTATGTTTCGCCGAACTTGAAAAACAAGCCTGTCCAAGAAAATTAGGTGAAGGAATCAGCGTTGAACGGGTAACCCTTGAAGAGCTCAAAAACAGAGCTACAAATTTTAAACTCATCATAGCGCCTATCGTTAACACACAATATCCATGCTGGAGCAAACAAGAACGACGGCTAATGAAGGGCCTTGGAAGGCAGTCGGCTCGAGCCGTAATACCTGATGGGGCAGGCAATTGACGAAGGTACCATATTTGGCGGAGGCTCTTCGTCGTAACCTTCGCGCGTAATTGATGAGCCTATTTGTCTCACTTAGACGGCATTAGCCTTCCGGCCAGCGTCTTGGCTGGCCCAAGCCGAAGCTCGTGCCTTTGTTGGACCCAAGCGTCGCTGGGGCGTGTGGGTTGGGGACGGATGAACGAATGGATGTCCATTAACCGAGCGGTTCTCGTGGGAGCTATGATATTAATTACTGGCTAGTTGCCGTAGTTTATGTTGCACTGGCGGAGATGGTGCTATCATTGTCACTGGCCGGTAAAAACGCCATCATTTTTTGCAGGAGAACTATTCCCTTCGTTATTCGGCCATTCCCACCAGGGATCGGATGTAACGCAATTTGCCCTGTGGTAAATCAATTTGATGTATAATAAGCTTTTAAATATTAGTGGCACGACATGGGGGTACAGAACAAATAACAATATGTTGTGGTATTATTTTTTTTTATTAAATTTAATGCTCATTTTGTTGCAACGGCGTTAAGGAACGAGTAAAATTTGAAAATGAAGAATTTTTAAATTCACAAAATAAAAAGTGCTTACAATGATGTTTTTCAAAATGTGTACCAAATATCTTTTGACGTTTGATTGCACCAGATAGACCACAAGCGGACATATTTTCAAACCAGCTGAGGTAATATGGTCCCGGTTTGAACCAGATATGTTTGGTTTTCTTGTTGTTCGCATATGCTAAGGATTAAAACAACCAATACAAGACCGAGTTCCTTTCCATAATTGTCTGATAGTGAAGACCCTTTTAACCTCAGCTGAGCTAGCTAGCTGATAACAGGGTACAGAGGTCGGTGAGTATATTTTGTTCACCAGCAAGTCCAACGAGCATATGAGAGCCAACGTCGTGATTTTTCGCCGCTGGAAAGGCGAGTTTAACAAATGTTTCTACAATCAGCATTGCGCGATTTATAACAACCTTACTGGACATGCGCTGGGTGTACGTAGGAACGTTCAAAGATGTTGAGACACCCCAGTCCATGTTCAAAAAATCACTTTGATTGCAGTTATTGCGCAGAATGAATGCCAAGTACATATCGTTGATCCGAATAGTTAAAAATGGACTACAGCAACGAAAAGTAAAAGCGCGGGTTGGTAATGGTGCAATGCAATTTACCGCAATTATCATCAAACTAAGTGTGGATCCGGGAGTGAGTTGATTTTTGTTAATGCATTGGCCGTCCCTTTTGAAAACCATTACAGAAAAGAATTACCGCACAGTGCCCACTTTCAGTTTTGCTCCGATGATTTTGGATTGTGCCGAATAATTAAATTTAATTTTTCTCTCTGTGGTATTCCTCTTTTGTGGTGATTATATGCACCAAAGGACATTCATTGCTACAATTCACATTTCAGGGTAGGGGAATAAAACGTCAATATAAAAAGTAGATTTCAACGATCGTAAAAAGGATTTGAAAAATCTTAACGATTTTAAAATATGCTTTGTGCAAGAAAATACTTAATCTGACGTTAGTGACAGATTGTGAAATTAGAGTCAGAAAGATGTTAGAAGTAGAAATCGGTCTTAATAAAGGCATCCCTTTATCTTATGCGCAAAACTAAAGTTTGGTTTATTTTGCAGTACACGAATTTGAATCAATAGTGTTGCCGATATGTGTTTTAAATGTACAATAGAGATACAAAATCTGGCTTAAACTACACGCAAGCACTTTTTCCTTCTGTAGAAGATTTCAAGTTAGCTAGGCAACTACATTACGGAGAAGAGTTTAATAGATATACTGTATAATGTGTTAATATAATTTTGTAAAGCGGTGAAAAATCAATATAAAACATTGGAGCTCACTCCTTGAGAGGCGTCAAGTGAATCGAAAATAAACAATCTACGTTCAAAGTGGCTGCTGATTCTGCTCGTAACAACGTCAAATGATGTCGAGTTCGAAATAGAGGCCAAGAAACTAGGTTTATTTTTACCGAAATTCGAGGTTATCATTCGAAGAACATGTTATGATTTAATAGCTTGCGTGTTCATTTATTTTACGCGGTTGCCGTTCGGTTCTCAATTTTTAGTATCTTCCAACGCTTTTTCTTCTTCCTCCTGGTATCATTATTCAATGACTATACGAGAAAGATCATTAGATGCATTTGGGATGCAATTTGGCACTAAGACTCTTTACAGTTAGCCGGTATTTACGGCACGTATTTAATAGCAGATATCGAACCAATCGTTCGATTCTACGTGACCTATGTTGATCCTAGCATTGTTGAAATGTTGAGCTACTTTTTCTTTTTTTTGGCGTAACCGGCTTGATCATGGCGTAACAGTCCTCAAGAAGAACTTACTCGATTTTTTTCATTCGTCTACGTAGCTAGTCCTGTCGTACAGGGCAAGGGTCTCGGTTGGGATGTTGAGTTGAGAATTTGTAAATATTTTTGTGCGTCTAAAACATCTGTCCATGTATAAGCCATTGATTGTTATAACGATTGTTTGGGTGTTAGAACGATTGTTTTAACAAAATGATAAGTGCACTGCTTTTGATGGAAGTTGAGGAACATTCTATGCTAGCGTTTATTAAGTTTATCTTCGAAGAAATAATGCAGTATGAGGATTGAAGAGTTATACAAACATAGATAACAGAGATAACAAACACTTTATTTAGTTAATTAGTCTGGCCATATGTAAAGTTCGTACATTTTGTGTTCAATTTAAATTGATGCTGAACATTATATTTAAACATGGCTTTGAATCAATTTGCGATTTATTATTTAAGGGCTTATTTTGTGTGAAAGATAGTTTTAGAAAGAACGCATTAGAAATGTCCTGACAATTGTTCTGCTATAATACCAATACGCTCAATTTTAATTTGAACTTTTGAAAGTTTTAAACGAGTTGTTCATTATAAATTCCTGTAGAAAGAAGAATGTGTATCAAGGTTTAACTGCATTTGATTTTAGTAAGTTATTTTAGGTAACTTCTAAAGCATTTGGTCGTAGAATGTAGGACGTCATACTAGAAAGTAAAAAGTGTAAAGGATTTTATATGCTTTGGTGATACGAGAAAAGTGCGATAGAAAAGATAAATACGAATTTTAATAGCTTGTTTGACGTTTGAAGTATGAGGCACGGGACAAATAGCTCGTCGATACCATCGGCGTAGCGCTAGTGCTCCGATGCCGAACCCACCCACCCTTTTGGAAGTGGGTCGAAATGGTGCCCTCGATTGGTTTTCGTTTCGGGAAAGAAGCGGGCCAGTGGAAACGTTCAGCTCTTTCACCGCTTTCTCGTTCTCTGATCGGTACCAGCCACCGGAGCCGCCGTAGCATGACAATGTCCCATCCAAACTGCGTCGTGATTCTGTCAGCGACGGTTGATGTGCTGTGGAAATGGTTCGTAAAAGTTGTACCGTACTGGTTTCCATAATGGTCGTGGAAAATTCGCGTGGAAAGCATGTGGCATAGGACGGAAAAAGGGGTTCCCTGGAAAGGAATTCGCCCGGGTGTACTTGGGTGTCCTTTCATCCCGAAGCCGGCCGTCTAGCGACGGCGAAGGTGGTCTAATGACGTGTCGGTAACAGCGGGCAAAAGAGTGTGTGTGTGTAAGATTGGTTATGTTCATGCCATTGCTTTCCCACGCACTTTGGCCACGGTATCGATGGTCAGGGTTGGTTGGCGTTTGATTGGATTCGTTTTTCGTTTGGTTTTTCTTCGACCGTCGGACCGGTGTGTTTCCTGGGAAAACCCTTCATTCGTAAGAAAGCGCCTGACGAAGATGGGAAAAACCGAGGCGTCAGTTGTTTGTTTTCCAGGGGCACCCGGCAGCAACGCCAGAGGCCACCGTGTCGTTGGCGCACGGTGCCGATGTCGATAATGGTTAGTTTCTGGTTGAATCACCCGTGTTGCCTACCGGCGATTGTTTAGTGAGTAATTTTCGGGAATCCGAAACCTTTAACCGTGTTGTGTTTCCACGGCACGGCCAACCTGTCTGTCTGTCGGATCGTGTCGGGAGTGGGCCGGGCCAGATTTGGTGGAACCGATTGACAGTTCAAAGGTAACGCAAACAAAGGCAGTTCGGAGACGTAGAAGTGGCTCGCGCGTGAAAAAGCCCACCATCAAATGGCGCCGGAAGTGAAGCAAAAGACACCGGAGTCCTTCGCCGGCTGGCAAGGACCGACCCGAGAACAAACTAGCGAGCTCGCATCAAACACAGCGCGCCCGAAAATAGCGTTCGGTATAAAGGGGGTGAGGTGAAGATATCGCTGGGAAGGCTGGAATGATGCAACACGGGATATTGCTAAAAATAGATTATCGATTCGACTTCCTGCCGTGCCAGCCGAACCGGTGCCACCGGTGGGTCATATTACCGTTCCGTTTCCGTTCCGGCCCGGGTTGTCAGATGGCGAATGAATTCTTAAAGCAGCGCACATCTCCATGATGAAGCGATGTGAGATACGATAAAATTAAGTAGGCCAGTTCAGGGGTGAGCAAACGAAACCCGTGCCCAGCATTACCAAAAGTGTGCAGGAAAGAAACTCACCAATCTTATGCCGTCCGGTACGAAAACATAGCCGATGTTGTTGTGTCTTGTTTGGCTCCGGTGTGATCGAGCTGTTTATTTTAAGGCATCGAGCTGGATAAGGATCAATCAATTAGGAACAGAATGATCCTTATTAAGCAAGCATTGCTACGCTCTAAGAAGATAGTAAACACATTCGAAGGAACAACATGAATAAATTTCACCAAACAGGTCTTAGATAACATTTTCAACCATCTGTCGAATGCTGCAAAATAATCATTTTGGGGCCTACACTCTCAAAACGAAGCGGAAAATACCTTTTGGCGTTATCACATGCCTGCAAAATCGTGCGCTCGTATGAATGCTTAATGGAATCGAATTTCTCCAGTCCATTTTACCGATAAACTATGGCAAAATTGATTATTTTGCTTATGAAAAAGGCAAGAAAAACCTGCCTCTATCCTATGTGTACTATGGTAGTACAAATACGGAGTCGGAGAGTTGAAAAGTAAAACGATTGAAACCAATTCAGCAGGATCGTAAAATAAATTTAAAATACCAAAGTACGGTTGAGGTATTTTTTGATTTTCAACAAGCTCGTGCTTATTCTTGCCCAAGTTGTTATCGACTATATCTAGAGTTGGGGGTTCATATTCAGAAGATTCATGAATCTGGATGACTCTTCGCAGCGAGTTTGCGATTAATTCAGCTTTTAAACATTCTTAGAGATTGACGAAACAAAGGAAAGGAAGGGAAACCTTCCTTTTTTTTGGCTGTACAATCCATGTCTATCGAAGAATCATGAAGATTCTTTAAAGATTCTTGGAAGTTTCATGAAGGATTCATTACTATTCATGATTGTTTCGAACGATTCATTAATGTTTTGAGATTCGATTCTACAAAGATTAATATAATTGAACGTATTAAATCGTAATTACGTAATTGTTTATCTGTTTTCATTATGATGGACATGTTTAAGAGCTAATGATATATTTTTATTTATTTGTTTATTTATTTTAAATATTGTTATCTGAACGGTTTGGAAAATTGTGAACACCAAAAATAATAAATTTTTGCTTCAACGTTTGAAACAATTTTTTTCTCCAACCTTTAGTAGAAAGCATTAAGTAAGTTCATGGAAAACATATAAAACGGTCGATTAGCCATGCAAGCAATTGCCGACCGGGATGAAAATAGGATTTTCGGGAAAGATTATGAGGATCGTTTCAATTTGAGTAGGGTTTTGTGGTTTGTTGCTTGATTTCCATTCCCCCAACCTGGCTGCGCCATCACCGAAACAATTTACTCGTATCTTAAACCGCTGGTAAGCTTTCGAGGTATCCAGTTAGTTGGGGCTGGTTGAATAATTATGAGATATTTGGTTGGAAATCCGTGTCACACTGTCTTCCAAAAAATCCTTCTGCGCTACTAGTAGCTAAAGTGGATTTCCAACAACGGCATAGGCTAGACTCAGACACAAAGTGTTGTATGAGAACCACTGAGCTTTACATATGTAGATATAGGTAAGGAAGCTGTAAAGAAAAAGCTCTTCGCTTCCCACCCACTAGGACAATTAAAAGCAGCAACCCTTAAGAGACCAACCGCGTCGTGTCGGTTTCGATCCTTTCGTCAATTCCGAAGAACTCGGAATACCGGAAAGCAGTCGTTTCATGTCCGTGCCGCGGCACGAAGCACCAAGGTTTGTAGCCTTTTCTTGGTGAGTGTGTTTAGTTGGGACGCCGACTGCCTAACAATTTCGCGGAAGGAATGTAATGTTTTCCTTAGGTAAATTAAAGGCGAACGGGTGAAAAAGGTTAACAAACAAACGAGCTAGTTGTTCCGTTCTGTGCAGTGACCCGCAATGTTTCTTCTACTAGATTTTCAACAACATTCACTCAAAATTATTCTAAGCTTTCATGCTGAAATGTTGTGTTTGTTTTGCTCGTTCCCAATTTTCTAATGCATGTGTCTAGTGCCCTTGATCGTTGGGGCGGGGCAATGGGTTTTTTTTGTTTTACCCCTTTTTGCTATCACAATTTGTACCGAATTCACGTTCGAGTTCGGTCAAGCGTCAAAACGGTTGACGCAGGAATGACATTTGATGCCAATTAGAGGCAGGCCGAGCGGCTGGTACGTACATGGTTCGAGAACGTGAAAAAAGATAAAATAGCAACTAAAGTATAATCTAGCCGACGGAGACTTGGTTTTGTTAAAACACTTTACAGGTGAACAAAACACTTCTAAGAAATGGTTTTTTTTTTAATTATATTATCAATGAACTTGTACTCTAAGGAACCTTTCTGACGACGCAAACAGATAACACGAGCTTGCTTCTTAAACCAGCTCGCAAAACAAAAAGTTTCAAATTATTCAACTACTAAATGTCCTCTCGTTTGGTTGTAACATTTTCTCAAAAAAGAAAATAAAACCGATTTGAAGGTAAATCAATCAATGGTATGCTTGCCTCGCGAGAAAATGGTTGCAATTGATTTTGGATTGTTTTTTTTTGTTTCGATAGCCTTTTTGTGGCTATCGATTGATGTGATTTATTTTTATTCGAAGTTTCAATCGAAATTTTGAAAAGTGTTTACACATTTGCACATTATTAATTATAATTATTAATTGCTCAATACATATTTTACACTACTGAAAAATTACACAAGTAATAGTGTGGTTTGCATCTCGGGTTTGCATACATATTTTGAATGTAGATTCTTGTACATTCTTTACTACAACCAGTTAACCTTACAACTTATTTAAATTTTAATTTTGGATAAACTAAGAATTTAGCTAAAAGTCACATTTTTTAAGACATTTCGAGGTTCGCTTCCCTGGGTTAGGCATGGAATGTTTGGGTTCATGTGCAACGGCTATAAATGGATTTGGACATGCTCATAATCAATTTCGGTCCTCCAACTGCTTGTAACATGACAATGCGCAACTCGCGCCCTCCTGTGGGGTCTTTCTACAACCGATGATGGTTGTTGGCTTCACAGCGTATGGCAGGCCTTGCAGCGTTTACGCGCATTTTACGTTGGCTTCTTGGCGTGCAATGTACTGCAAAACGCTCCCTCAGCATCCCCGGGCAGTGAACGTAACTTACGGCAGGCTGCTGCTGACACGCCACAGACGCCTGCCTCGATTTGGAGTGGAAAGGCATGGGAAAACAAGTTTCGATCGACGGTACGCCGGTACGATATAATAATGTTGACTGTAATGACAATGTCCCAGAGTGCCCAGAGCATTGGTTTATCCGCGCGAATATTTATGTAAAGGTTATGTTTTTTACAATTAGTGCAAGTAAATGATTTGTTTATGTTTTTTTCTGTAAAATTCAAGAGCTATTACCAGAATTTTTATTGAAAATTAGCGCGTTTGGCTGGTTCTTGATTTATAACGAGCAATCAACTTTTGAGTTAAAATCTAATCGAGAAACTGTGAGATTTTGTTTTCCTTATTAAGAAAGAATTAAGAATTTTTGAGACAGTTTACACTTAACCGAATATCACATGCACAGCATAACAACGTTATGACATCATAATAGTCATTCATATTATCTCTGCAATGATTAACTTTACAAATATAAATTTTGTAAATGCAGAGTGGCATTTTGGCACTACTTTATTATTTTTCATCTTAGGACAAACTTCACGATGCAACTTCACTCTGGCATTGCACACTTTAGCGGCAGCGTTTACGAATGGCATAAAATAAATAATAAAACACTCGCATAAAGTTTCCTTCCCGTCGACCCAATTGCAGTGGCAGTGTCCAAACGACGATACCTGGCCATTTAAAAGCGTCAAACGATCTAACTTTTTCCCGGGTCGCATTTTCCCTATACACTCTGTTTGGGCGCGACCCTGCGGGGACCCGAACTTTAACCGTCGGAACCGTTTATGCTCCAATGTTATCTAATTTAATAAACCGTTTGATGATGCCGTGGATGGAGTAACTTGACCGGTAAGAGTTGTTGGTGAAGAAAAAAGATGAAAAGCCCTAAAAACTTACGGTGAAACAAAAATAAAAGCACAAGTTCAAACGAACGGAAAAAAGAGATAGAGCTAGGTGACCTGGGTTGAACGGGTTGATTTTTTTTCGAAGTAAACGGTCCACCTGAAAATGTCCCCACGGTGACAAGCCGGGAAATGACTCTTTCTGGGGGCATATTTTGTTTTTTGAAAATGTTTTTTGCAAGAGTAAAACATAACCAGGACGAATAAAGACGTGTTCAAAAAGGACAAAGGTCAAGATTCCATTCCGCGACCCAGCAGCATACCGTCGGAAGAGAAGCCAACCGTTGCGTTGGCTCTAGGTGTAATAATTTAGCTTTTCCTAATTTTAACAGATATTGATAAGTTTTTTCACCAACACCAATCTGGTTGTATGTATGGATGTGTAGCGGTATGCGTGTGCGTTTGCGTTGGAAATGGGGTTGAAGGGCTCATTTCCGTCACGCTTTGGTTCGCATGCTCGGGTGGCGGCTGGCGGTTGGAAAACCAAAAACAGGATGTGAACGTGACGCATCCTCCGTCTAGAACCGGAAGGCGTACGTGTTTGATCTGGCAAAGTATTTCCTTTTCCGGTGCGTCGGTCAGTGTGAGGACCCGTTAAATAACCCGAAATGAATTACGCACTGTGACCCTCGAGGGACGTCGAAGCAGGTTTGCGTTGGTTTGAATTAAGTAGGCGAACATTTCCAACGATTTTAGCGTGTGGAAGCAATTTTGTGGTCCGCAGCCCAACGTTGGTGTGTGTGTGTATGTCAAGGGGAGTAAATATTTAACTGCGTGTAGCTAACCGTGATTTCTCTTGCACTGATTTTTACCCTGTTTGTTCAAAGAGAACGACGATGGAGGCAACAGTATGCTATACGGAAAGATGGGACCAGGATTTTATGAAAACTCCTCCTGTGAAACCCTTTCTAACGACGTTTTCCCACCTGTAGCTGTGGTTGGGAAGGGGGCGGAGGTCAGGCGTTTTCCGATTAACGCCCAAGTTAATAATTCAACTCTTTATTTATAATGTACATGCGAGGAGAAATGTGCGTTCACTAGCAAACCTTGCGGAGCAAACAAACCTCCAGCAGCCACCGGCGTTGAGGGTTGTTCGGTGGTTCGAATGTAACCAACAAATTTGTAAAGCTAATGAAATGAACATTTTCGTGGGTTACATGGTTGAATAATTAAATTTCTGATGAGTAGATCATTTCATCCGTCGGCTGGCTGACGCAGATGTTGAGAGCCCTACCTCAGATGGGTAGAAACAAGAGAATGTTCAACTACAAATACCCCTGCTTGCTTGCAAGTAGTGCAAAACGGGAAAGAGGGATCTAACCAAGAGGTATTCAATATTCAGCAGGATCTTGGTGAATTGAGAGGAAGGTATACGTTGCTCGATTTACATCGGGCGGGTATGTTTCCTTGGTTTGCGGTGGAAGCATTTAGGTTATTTTTTGACCGGGATTTTTTTTTATCGTACCCCGTTTATAGACCCTGTAACCCACCCCATTAAAATTCAGGGTATGGTTGTTGAAACTTGTTGAAACGGGTTGCTTCAAGAAGAGTTCATCTTTGGTGGAATACTAGGAATATTCCTTCATAACATTATTCAACTTACAAAAAAATTCATAACATCCATTGTTCATTGTTCCAGTAAAGCAAAACAGTTACGCTTATTTTGTTTGAAGTGAGACATTAATTTAAAAATTATTAAACTTTATACTTTATGTGTGTTTGCTTCAGGGAATGTATTTGAATTCAAACGTAATCTTACTATAATTCCAATGCATTTATTAAACTAAAACTATTCATAAGTTTGGCAAAGATCATTCTAAGTAATCTGTTTATTCTTTGCCTTACCAAATTAATTTAATTAATATGAAACTCGACAAAATGTATCACTGACATCATTTTAAACGTATGTGTACTCAATAAAACATTGCACCATATACGCTTTTAAAAACTTGTATAAAGGAACCTTTCTAAACTAGATAAGTGATATTTTTAATGCTAGATTTGAATGTTTTTGCATACAGCATACACTTTCAGTACTATATTTTCTAGCTGTTGATTTCCTGTGACCAGTTCTTTGTTTGACCATCGAATGGCACTATTGAAAGCCAGCAAACTACTTGGTTATTAAAATCTTTATCAGGCTTTGTCTGGAATGGACACATTCAGTGTTCTAACTATCTGCTGTTCTCGCCATCTCTTTTATCTTGTTTGAGCAAGAAACTGCCGACAGACAAAACAAACATATTTCTATATATATATATTATTTTAAACTCCGATGCAATTACTTTATCTAGATCCTCTTTGTGATCAATATTTTGGGGAAGCCACCAATTTTTCTTCCAAATCGCACCCATATCCTTCGTTGGTTCTGTGCCAAGCGCCGTAGTGTAAGCTTCCACTTTGTTTAGTTTTATCGTTACGGCTTCCTGCTGTCTGTGAGTGGAGGCTGCTTTCCATTTTCTTTCGGAAACCTAAGCGGATTGGGTAAAATAGAGTTTGTAGATCCCTGCATGAAAAGGATATGGTGGATAAGGAAGCGAGCGGAGATAACAGCGAGGTGTCCTCACCGAACACTGGAACCACCAAAGCTGAAAAGGATATAAAGAAAAATGGTTGACAAAACACTAGCAAAAGGAAGCGGTGCAGGAGCGGATCGGGAAAAAATATAGCCATCCAACGAAGCATCGCGACCAGAAGGAGAACCTGAACTGGGTCAATCCGTTCAAGACGAATGAACGACCGAGTGACCGGTCGACCCGGAGACGCTCGTCGCGTTCACACTGGATCCGGGGGTCCTTTATTTGCTTCCCGTCGGTGCTACCTAGCGTTTCGTTTTTCACCCTCCCCGATCGTCTTCTCCGGCCAGCTCGGTTTTTGGAGCGTTTCGTGTTCCACCGTTGGCCTTGATTTGTGAGTAGTTTTCCCCGACGAACGGGAAAACGCCGTGTGTTCGTGGCGAGGGATCAGCGGCGCTTTTCGGTAGACCGCCGGGCGACTCTGGGACGTAATTTAAGACCAACCAACAGCGGCTGTGCACATTACGATAATCTCGGGATGGTTGCACACGTTCGCCGTCACCTTTTCTCTGTCGAGTGAGTCCAGAGCGGGCGTAGTTTTTTTTTTAGCCAAGTGCCAAGTGGTTGGTTGGTTGGTCGTGTGGCCCGGGTAAGCCCGTTTGATATATGACCGAAAGACGTTCGCTTCGTGTGCTTTCCTTTTTGTGCGTTTTCGCACAAATGGAAAGCAGAAAATGCTGTCACGTTGACAGGAGACTGGAGTAGTTTGCACACCCTTCCCGACCGAACCCAGTGCTCTTGGTTCGTTCACTTCGTGTAGTTCACCTTTGTGGCGCGCGTTGGTGAACTTTCCGTTGGGGTCGAACATCCTGGCTGCTTTAAATCATCTCGTCCGTATGTTGTGGATCATGGTGGTGTGTTAATTTCAGTAAACTTGCTTTTTTCTTTGCAATGAGTATTTATGGTTTCCTGTAGATAAATACGCGTTTAAGAGCCGCTAAGAATGTTTGGAAAGGTCTCTATACTACCTCCTCAATTCTAATAGCGTCGATTGATGGAATTTCAATATCCGGTAAGTTATAGGTCCGGAAACTTGCTGTTTTTGGAAAGGATTATTTTGATGTTAAATACTCATGTCACGTTTGAGAATAAAACCATCACCAAAAATACTGGAAATTGAATTCGAACGGAACTTCGACTTAAAGCTCTCAGTGAAGAAAATAATACATAACATGTAATTCACGCGTACAAGTTCTCAACTACTAGAGAAACATTTCTTCCTTTAAGCTATCTCTAATACTGATATTATTGAGTTCTTGATGTACATTTTTCCAGCCAGTGACCATTGGGCTGACCGCCTTGGTAGCCAAGGGGATGTCATAAGAGGGGGAGGGGGTGGGCTGAAGTAACGATGTAGTCATCGGTTGGAACGATGTTTTTCGCCGCGCAGACAAGATGCTCCTTTCCGATAGCGCAGATCCGCGATTGTTTTTTAACGTTACTTGTAGAACATAATTCCTGCGCGATAAGATAATGGCAACGGAAGAAAAGGGGGAAAAGGGTAGCTGTGGATGCGTGATTGGAGAAGGGGATGCTATGAAGAAAAGTTTTCCAAACTCATGCTAAATTGTCATGCTTGTTAACCTTGCACGCTAGCGCGAGGAGACCCGGTGCGTAGCAAAGTTACGCGTTGGTGAATAATCTTCTTCTGCTTACAAGGTTTTGCATTTGTTGCTGGTATTTGTTATTTGTCTGCTATTTTTAAGCGCTTCCTAGACGCTTTGCACAGGAAGAAGGAGGGAAATATTCACATGCTAAGTTCATTTGATTGGGTTTGGTAAAGTTGTTGACAAAAGGTTTAGCAGACGAGTGTTCTCGATGGCCTCCGAATAGATTCGACGAAAAGAAACTGTTCCACTGTGGACAGTACTCCTCACATCAAATAAATACTCAATTACATAAGTACTCACAAATCGAACGATGACTGGTTTCCGAGTTGGATTTTTCAGTTCATCCCCTGCTTGAACAGTTTTCATCAACTGTTTGGAAAAGGGTTTCTCGAGCAATATTTTTTGTCGGTGGCACGGTGGATTTTGTGGAGCCACAAACAGTTAGTGGGTTTCCCTCGCGCCCATTATTACATACTTATCGAGAAAACATAACAAAAAGACACCCGAACCGAAAGGATGCCACCGATCGCGACAGTTTGTTAACATTTCCACCGGGTCGGTGCCGGATCCCGCGATTCTGTAGGCTCAGGTAAAGACCTGAGATTCAGTCCGTCGCCATCGTAAGCCATCGTGCCGGAAAAAGGTGAAGATGTTGCCGTAAAAGACACTTCGAAGGCGTCTGAGCGGGACGATCCGAGCCGACAACGACAGGAAACAATTTCGCTTCGTTTGGTTTGGCGGCTGCTGCCGAGTGTTCGCTCGGACAAGGATTCCGGGTTTTATTGTTGTTTGCTGCAGAAATGAAAATTTACGCCCTTTCTCGCCCCGGATACTGTTGGTGGCCAATTAGATTTGTTGGCATACGGCGGGAGTGCAGTGAGCAGTGGAAGTAATAATAATTCAAGAAAGTGTTTTCGTGGCATTAATTTCCTGCCTCATGCCACCGAGAGGACGGTCGTCTTTTGCAGTGCCCGTGGGTGGGGTCGGCGTTGGGACTTTCATTCGCTCATTAAAACCTCATTAAAGTATTGCTACCGAAACTAATTAAATTCTTCAACCGATCAAAGCTTCAAAGTTCCTTCTAAAACAGTATTTTCCCGCCTGTAGTGTACCGAAGCTATTCTAGTTCAGCAAAAGGTATCGATTTTTCTTGGCCCAAATGGAAATCCATCTCAGCTGAAATCGAATTGCGTATGGGGATAGAAAAAGAAGCAAAAAATATTCCCTTTCCAATCGTATCTTCTGATTTCATCTTCCGGCACATTTTTTTTTTCATGGCTCGACAGAAGAAAGAAAATGAAAACCATTTGAACATGGTCAGGGTGTGAGTGTTCCTGTTAGATTGCTTACGTTTTCTTTTCGTGAAAATAAATTTGTAGAAATTAAGATTTTAGAATGTATAGTAAAAACTAATACCAAAAAGGATACGGACAAGCCCAGTTGATATTTAAAGTGGTGGACCGGTTTCAGTAAACTATTTGTATAAAAGCAGCTAGTCATGCACGCAGTTTATAAAATCTGTAATGTATAGACTGTGCACTTCTTTGTTTGTGGAAATATTATTCATTTACATGAGAAGAATTGTTTTCCTTCATTCTAATAAAGAGTGTTACTGTAAAGTTTTTGTAACTAAATTGGTTATGATAGTGATTTTTGTTTCAGCTTGAGATTTGTCAATTAAAATGTTTTGTGCTCTAGATCCAAGTTTTCCTTGTATTTACGATACATTCAGTTACAATTTTAACCATTCAATTTCTGTTCTATAAATTTAATATTCTATAAAAATTTAGTTGTACATTTCGGTGATTACAGAGGTTAGCAGATACGCATCTCCCATAGACATAAAGCAAAAAATAAAAACCACAGAACATTTCTTCCATAAATCTTGATCCTCTCAATGAAGAAGAATGCTATTGATTAAGAAACTCTTTTCCAAATCAATTTTTCAATAAGTTTTAGAATGTTTAAATGCAATAAAGTAGCTGGGAATATGCACTGAAATCCTGCAAAACAATGCGAAAATAGTATATTACCCAGTAAAACAGTTACATTTATCAATTAGTTTTAATTTCAAATCTTTATTTCAAATTTTTCAAATTTTTATTAAAACCAACATTTCACTCAAACATCAACTCTAGTGGCGACTATTAGGGTGAAAATATTCCCTACGTCATGCTTTACAAACGAATTTATCGTTAAAAAAAAGAATGGCACATTCTTTCAGCCGAACAACGGCACGGAATATAACGAAGTGTTGCGACTTTTTCCCCGAATTTCCTTTCCTAAGCATATTTTCAATGAACCGCGCTCTAGCGCTTCCATCCCACAATACACCGAATGATTGTCATAAAAATTCACAAAATGACACAGATGACAGATGATAGGCGCAGGCTCTAGTAGAGTTTTCGGAAACGACTCTTGTCAGAGCCTCACGATAGGTTCTAGGTGGTATGTGGGACGGAGGAAAGGAAATTTTTGACGGTTCGCTCCACCGGGAATGATGTCGCCCAAGGAGTGCGGAAGGGAGGTCAGCTGCCTCCCATTGCGTAGGCGATCGATTTTTTGCGTCGCATTCGGAACAGATTTAACGTGGTTTGTCAACAAATCGTCATCCCGGGTTCGTCGGACGCCCGATGGGGCTCTATTGTTGCCACTTGTTTACGCGGCTTGTGATGTTGGTACCGATTTTCGCAAACGAAACCAGCGACCGGAAGTGGGTTGGGAAATTTTTCGGAAAATATGAAAGAAATATTGTGACATTGCAGATGGTTCGGCCGAGCCGGTGATTGTAGCGCACCGCAACGTCTCCAAGTGGATGAGGTCTTTTCGGCCGCTGATCCCCAGCTCGTGCCAGCTCGCCAGCCGCTTTTCCCTAGCTTTCCGTACATGTTCCATTCAAGTGGAAAATTAAATGGGTCTTTCGATCGCGTCGATGGTGCTGCTGCTGCTGGCTGGGGTTTGCCCCCGAAGGAAAATGGTGGCTCGATCAAAGCCCGACCCCGTACGGGATGGCATCTGTTTTTGGTTGAAGGTGGCAATTTTATTGCTTTGGGAACCAGCGAAAGCGTGAAACATATGTTACGGGTCGTGCCTTAGAATGTTTGTGGTTCAAGGTTGCCACTGGTCGTTCATTTCGAAAATGGCATTGAAAATGGAAAAATTTAAAATTCATTGCCCAAACGTGTTGTGGCCTGTGATAGCAAAACATGCATGCACACCAAAACACACCTCCAACGCTTCGTAAAATATAATACCATTATCGATTTATCTAGCACGAGCAAGTTCGGTCCGAAATGTGAGCAAACCGATAAGCAAATCGATATAAAACAGGCGAGTCAAAAATATTCGGAATGTCCCACTAAATGCGAACATTCCACGCTTTTCCCGTTTAAATCCAATCAAAATATTGCTCTCGTTCCATCAAGCACGTACAGCGCATAATTTCTGATATGAATTTATCCCATTCCGCACCAGCTCCCATCGATCGGGCGTTTGAAAATAAAGCGTTGGCATCGACGCTACAAATGATGGCAGGGTTTGACTTGGCAGTTAAACAGATTTTGCACCGAGATCTTCTATTGCCACGAGACCAACGCAATTTTTGTATTTACCCAACGGAGGGGGAGAGAAGGGCAGCCCGTGCCCCCAGGGAAGGCACCGTGGGTGCGTGAAGGAAAAGCTTTCATTATCATCGTTACCATTTTGCCGGAACCGCGCGGAACCATTGTCTGTAATATTTTCTGACTTTTCCAAGCCCCGCACGTGGAGTTTTTGCCATCATCTTTCAAATACACACACATACACAGACAAAATTGGTAGAATTTTGAATTGCTCGACAGGTCGTTGTATCTTGTTGCCCTGACATCCGATCCCTCGCAGGCCTTCTATGTACCGTGTTTTATCGGGTCGTTTTATCCAACGCTTACAACCCACGGCTGATGCCAGCCCGTTTTCTTCTCGTGCAACATAACGAAGCAACATGTTGAGAATGTGATCCAATCTCAGATTATTTTTAAGATATCCATAAGCGCTCGTTTCCATGAGTGGATGTATGGGCGATGAAAGACGCTGCTGCTTGTACTCTCTGCCGGTTAGAACCTCATAATACCCACGGCACACAACCTTTTGCCAACTTGTGCTTGCATTTTCCAGTGGTGTAAGAAGCGGCGGGCAGCAAGAAAAACAACGTCGTATCGTTAGCCTTTTGTTTTTTGCTTTGCTGGTCCATGGTTTGTGGAAGCTTTCTGAAAATCATCCATTTTACAGCGCTTTTCTGCGTGAACCGGCCGTGCCAGCACCATCATCGCAATAGAACTGGACTAATCCTTACATTTTCTTCCATTTCTTTTCGCTTGCAGGTAAAAACGGTGGGGACAGTACGACAACAACAACAACAACAACAACACGAGGCTGAATTCGACTGTGGAAAATCGATACCTTAAAGTACGGGGGGAAGGAATCATTTTCCCCACCCGTGGTAAGTGGTGACTGGGATGGGATTTTGCGAAGGGGATTTTCCCCCGGCGATCAAACTGGCGAGAGGAATTTAATTTTGATCTCTCCTCTTCTCTTGAATCTCGCCGCTGGCAAGAGCGGGCGGGTGGGGGTGCGGACAACGTAAATGTTTGCTCGCAATTTTAGCCCGAAATAGGCTTATCATGTCAAAGTACATGAAATTAATTGCAGTGTGCAAGCAGAGTGGGTAATTTGGCGTTTGCTGGAAGAAAGTGTTAACGTCGGATCAAATTATGGACGTGGTAAGTGTGGCATCCTCTTGGCTAGGAGATGTTGTTTACCCTTTGTGGAAGGTAATAACTTAATCTTCTCGTGTCAAACTGCTCCTCGACTGAGTATGCTTCGAAAGTGCAAATTATGCAGCTCCCCTTGTTGCATTCCTTGCCGCGAATGTACGCGAATCACACGTCAACAACCCGTTATGAATGGCTCCGAGTGAGGATGGCTAAACGGGCCGAGTGTTTCCACTTCGTAACTGCTGGATAACTCGCGCTCTTCTGCTATTCAAAGCTGTTTGATGCACTCTGCATGCATTTATCAACGCTATAGAACTTCTAAATGCACAACATACAACCAATGTTCTCGAATGTATGTAGGACGTACAGGAAAAAAATGGCGTATTATTTTTTGCCGGGCTGAAAAAATGATAGAGCCTGGAAAGAACTCGAGCCCTTTGGAAAAGTACCTTCAAGATTAAAAACCTTCTCGATGGCACTTTGGCATAAACATGGCTTATAAGGAAGCTTGGATTTTTCTTTTTTTATATGTTGCGCAAATGGGATGATATGCGTTGGGAGCGACCTATCCACCTCTTTCTATTTCGCTGAACACAACCTTTTAAGCAACCTACACCATGTACATGTCTGGGGATAAAAAAAATTGTGGGACGAATGCAAAGGACGAACGAACGAAGAATGAAACAGAAATAGGTCCACCGGGGATGAATGTTTAGCTAAAATAGTTGTAGTGAGTTGAAAAAGTTCGTTCGTTTGCAAAACGAATTCTCCCGCTCGAGTTTCGGATGACGCGAAATAAAGTTTCCACCCTTTAAGGGGGGTTGGGAAAATCACTACCTCCATGTTCTCACCGTCGTCCATCAACTCATTTCGGTTCGCAGAGGTCGGTTGCGAGGGATTTCCATTCGGGGGTTTTTTGGTTTGAATTTCATCTGTTTGGTTTTATTTTCGCTTATCCGGGCGAGCACTTCGTTATCCGATTTAAATCTTTCGAATGCCCGCATCGGCTCGGGGTTAATGTTTACTCGGTCCACTTTCGGGGCAGGGAACCATGAGCGCGGGATGGTAAAGAATCAACAGTACCCACTTTCCACTAAATAAACAGATTACCACGCTTCATTCCTTCTCGTGCCTGAGCTTCGCCTGGGACCGGCAGGTTTCGCTAGCGCTTTCGAGCGTTTTCCTTCGCTGGATGTGTGGGATATTTTCCTTCCGCAGAAGCCACGAGCGCAATCATGACGAGAGTAAATAATTTTTCCCTTCTGTATTGCGGTGTGGGCGAACGTTGCTGTCCGTGCAATCAGAAGGAGTCAGCCTCCGAGCGGGCTCCGAGCGTCCACTTGCTGCTGCAATGCCTTCTAGGAAGCGAAAGAAACATCGTGCAGCAGTGCATCGAACCTCCTGGCTGGGCTGGAGAGGGGTGATTTCTCGGCCAGCGGGAGTACAGGAGATACCGGGGGGTGGTCCGTACGGTCGGCGAACAGCCGGCGTTAATTATGCATATCCGACGAATGGAAAGGCAAATATGTTTAACGGCACCGTGCCACAAAAGCCGGAACGTATGGAAACATAAATTATGCACGCAGCTTCGGAAAAGTCGGTCGCACGCTTTGGGACGATTGTGAGTCGCCTGCTAGAAAGCCTCCCTCCGTTGCGAAAATCCTGCCGTCTGGCATGATGTTGTTCGTGGAGTTCATTATGAGCGTAGAATAAAAAAAAAAATGGGCCGCACAATTTGCTGCGGTACGGAAGAAGCTTTGTTCAAAACTTCCACTCAATTGCTTGCCCGATATGGCATCCGGTGTCGTACGATGAAAACTAACTTAGAAGAATGGATTAACCTATTGTACGATGGAAAATGCTTTTCAATAGAAAAGCGCAGCAAGTAGCATTTGCTTCACAAAGGCGATGAAAGCTAGCTCACGTTGCCAATAATTATTGAAATGATTGTCAATCGGATTCTGAAGGGTGACTTGTCTATAATTTCCTGAATATTTCTATTTAACAAGTACCGAGAAGTACCGAAGTACCATTCCCATTTAACATGTTTTCATGCACAGAATGATGTATCAATTTTATATATAGTAGAAAAAACGCGAGCTCATATAATAATTAATAATCGCTGAAATGGTGACTTATAAAAATTATAATGGTGGCTATAAAAATTTGCCTCGCAATATCGCTGAAAACATTTTTATTCTAGTGGGATCAATATTTTATTGATGATTCAGCGAAGTAACGTTTAAAATCAATAAACATAAGCCATTGCTATAGCAAATGTATTAAAGAAACACTGTTCCATTCTCAGAAATGTGTACTCAGTAGATCTGCCATCATCCTCTTTAAAGGGTACAAGGTTTACATTTGGTAAAGAAAGTTTAGTCACAATAATTGAGTTATAAGTTTATATAAGCATTCCTTTGGTAATAAGTTTGATTCAGAAACTAAACTAGCTTATTTTATGCATTCAAATAAAGTTGAGACACGCGCAGCCTGATGTATTTTATTTATTTTAAACGCCATTTTGCTCTAGTGTACTTTTTCGCTTATGTTTGTGCCTCTAAAATGATAAGGCATGTTTGAAAAAACTAGGTAAAACGGCCCGGTTACACGGGCCAGTTACAGTACCCATTGCACGGGTCCCAGTTACAGTGCCCGTTTACAGGGCCCGTTTACAGGACACGTTGAATGTTCCCAGTTAAAGGGCCCGGTAACACGGCCAATTTACAGGGCCCGGTTACACGGCCCGGTTACAGGACTCAGTTCACAGGGCCCGGTAAGTCGGCCCGTTGACAGATCCCGGTTACAGGGCCCGTTTACAGGGCCTAACCTTATGAATGTAGTTTACTGCTTAATTTTATTCTGCATTGGTTATTTCCATTACGTTGCAGCACCACTTTTTCCAAGAATACATGCAATGTTCGAAAAAATTGTCCCTAAAATCTCGAAAACGTTTCATTTCCTTCGTACTGCAAACTTTGAATGAAACTGTGTAGCACGTTCACGCTTTGCCGTTTTCATTTCGGCAAAGTAACCATCGACTACCAAAAACTCGTCCAGCGCAAGAAAAATTTCCCCTACCATGCTGCATCCATAGTATCCTTAGCAAAATAACAGCAAGTGGGGAAACCGTACAGTGCGTGGGAAAACCGGAACGTCGAAATTGTGCATCTCACTTTGGCGCTCGATTCGCTCGTTCAACGGTGCTATTGCTATCTAAGCTCAAGGTAGAAATTGTCGAAATTGTGCATCTCACTTTCACGCTCGCTTCGCTCGTTCACCTTCGTTATTGCTATCTAAGCTCAAGGTAGAAATTTCATCTCGCTTACGTGCTCACTTCGCTCAATCGTACTGTCTAATGGAACCACTCAGTTAGCGGAGTTTGTATACGGGACTAGGTAAAACGGCCCGGTTACACGGGCCAGTTACAGTACCCATTGCACGGGTCCCAGTTACAGTGCCCGTTTACAGGGCCCGTTTACAGGACATGTTGAATGTTCCCAGTTAAAGGGCCCGGTTACAGGACTCAGTTCACAGGGCCCGGTAAGTCGGCCCGTTGACAGATCCCGGTTACAGGGCCCGTTTACAGGGCCTAACCTTATGAATGTAGTTTACTGCTTAATTTTATTCTGCATTGGTTATTTCCATTACGTTGCAGCACCACTTTTTCCAAGAATACATGCAATGTTCGAAAAAATTGTCCCTAAAATCTCGAAAACGTTTCATTTCCTTCGTACTGCAAACTTTGAATGAAACTGTGTAGCACGTTCACGCTTTGCCGTTTTCATTTCGGCAAAGTAACCATCGACTACCAAAAACTCGTCCAGCGCAAGAAAAATTTCCCCTACCATGCTGCATCCATAGTATCCTTAGCAAAATAACAGCAAGTGGGGAAACCGTACAGTGCGTGGGAAAACCGGAACGTCGAAATTGTGCATCTCACTTTGGCGCTCGCTTCGCTCGTTCAACGGTGCTATTGCTATCTAAGCTCAAGGTAGAAATTGTCGAAATTGTGCATCTCACTTTCACGCTCGCTTCGCTCGTTCACCTTCGTTATTGCTATCTAAGCTCAAGGTAGAAATTTCATCTCGCTTACGTGCTCGCTTCGCTCAATCGTACTGTCTAATGGAACCACTCAGTTAGCGGAGTTTGTATACGGGACTAGGTAAAACGGCCCGGTTACACGGCCCAGTTACAGGTCCCGGTTCCAGGGCCCGTTGACAGGTCCCGGTAACACGGCCCGTTTACAGGGCCAGGTTACAGGGCCAGGTTACAGTGCACGTTTACAGGACCCGTTTATAGGACCCGTTGACTGGACCCGGTCACAGGGCCCGGTAACACGGCCCGTTTACAGGGCCCGGTAACACGGCCCGTTTACAGAGCCCTGTAACACGGCTAGTTTACAGGGCCCGGTAAACGGCGGTAAGACGGCCCTTTTACAGGGCCCAGTAACACAGCTCGTTTACAGAGCCCGGTAGCACGGCCTGTTTACAGGGCCCGGTAACACGGCCCGTTTACAGGGCCCGGTAAACGGCGGTAACGCGGCCCATTTACAGAGCCCGGTTACATTGCCCATTTACAGGACCCGTTTACATGGCCCGGTGTCACGACCCGTTAACAGGACCCGCTTACGTGGCCCGGTAACACGGCCCGTTTGCAGGGCCCGGTAAAAGGCCCGTTTACTGGGCCCAACCTTATGGATGTAGTTTTATTTTGCGTTGGTTATTTTTATTCTGCGTTGGTTATTTTCATCACGTTGAAGAACCACCTTTCCCAAGAGTAAATGCAATGTTCGATTCGAAATTGTCCCCAAAATCACGAAAACGTTTCATTTCGTTTTGTATGCCCAGAGAAAACGGGAACTATTTTACTACGATGGTGCAAACATTATTACGCATACGGTATGGTATACACGGTGGTGCAAACATTATCACGCATACGGTATTTGGTTTCCCTTAGCAACAGCACAGCGGTTAAGGGGAAATTTCGACGCTTAGGGGAAATTTCGACGCGTAGAAATTGTGCATCTTACTTTGGCGCTCGCTTCGCTCGGCATCTTCGCTATTGCTATCTAAGCTCAAGGTAGAAATTGTCGAAATTGTCTGCATCTCACTTTCGCGCTCCCTTCACTCGCTTTCAATGCTATTGCTATCTAAGCTCATGGCATGGTGTAACAGTAATTTTAGAGTGGACTAGGTAAAACGGCCCGGTTACACGGCCCAGTTACAGGTCCCGGTTCGAGGACCCGTTGACAGGTCCCGGTAACACGGCCCGTTTACAGGGCCCGGTAACACGGCCCGTTTACAGGGCCAGGTTACAGTGCACGTTTACAGGGCCCGTTTACAGGACCCGTTTATAGGACCCGTTGACTGGACCCGGTCACAGGGCCCGGTAACACGGCCTGTTTACAGGGCCCGGTAACACGGCCCGTTGACTGGTCCCGGTTACAGGGCCCGGTAACACGAACAATTTACAGGACCCGTTTACATGACCCGGTAAACGGCGGTAACACGGCCCGCTTACAGAGCCCGGTAACATTGCCCATTTACAGGACCCGTTTACAGGACCCGTTTACAGGACCCGTTTACATGGCCCGGTGTCACGACCCGTTAACAGGACCCGCTTACGTGGCCCGGTAATACGGCCCGTTTGCAGGGCCCGGTAAAAGGCCCGTTTACTGGGCCCAACCTTATGGATGTAGTTTTATTTTGCGTTGGTTGTTTTCATCACGTTGAAGAACCACCTTTCCCAAGATTAAATGCAATGTTCGATTCGAAATTGTCCCTAAATCACGAAAACGTTTCATTTCGTAACTATTTCAAACTTTTGAATGAAACTGTATAGCAGTCTTCCGCTTTGCTTTATTTTTCGGCAAAGTAACCATCGATAATCAATGTAACCATCGATTACCAAAAATTCATTCAACGTTCATCAAACCGCGCAACCAATCAGAACGCAAGAAAAATTTTCCCTTCCATCGTGCATCCTTAGTATCCTTAGCTACAGCAGCAAAGTGCGTGGGAAAACCGGAACGTCGAAATTGTGCATCTCGCTTACGTGCTCGCTTCGCTCGTTCACCTTTGCTATTGCTATCTAAGCTCAAGGTAGAAATTGTAGAAATTGTGCATCTCTCTTGCGTGCTCGCTTCGCTCGTTCAACTGTGCTATTGCTATCTAAGCTCAAGGTAGAAATTGTAGAAATTGTCTGCATCTCACTTTCGCGCTCCCTTCACTCGCTTTCAATGCTATTGCTATCTAAGCTCATGGCATGGTGTAACAGTAATTTTAGAGTGGATTACTTTGTTAGTAAAGAATGTTATTTGTGTTTTTTTTGACTTGCTGAATTTTCGTTCAAAAAGTTCGATGGTGAAACTAATGGTGAACTTGTCTTCATTTGCAAACAGAAATTTTCTCGTTTTTGCCTCATCAATTGCCACCCTTGTCAAGAGGATGAACCAAATGCAAAAAAAAACACCCAGTTTTCGTTTGTGTAACCCCATCGTGATGTATGCTGATGCAGCTGCTCGTGACGAAGGATGCGTTTTCGGATGTTTGGAGGATGCCCCCCATGTACGACGTGTCGGTGACAGTGTACCAATCAAATTGCATCCAAATTCACTCCTTCGGCACTGAGTCGTCAAGAGTGGCGAAAATGCAGTTTCCATCTACGGCCGCCGGCACGAGATGCTACACATACACAATAACAAGGGCGCTGGAAGTTCGCGTACGTGACTAAGGGGGTTCTTTTGCGCTTCTTTTGCGAAGTGTTGTGCCTCGTTTGTCTCTTCATCTGCAGCTGTGTGTGCATTCGCTGTTTGCAATTGTAGTTTTTAATTAGTTTTGGGCGCAAACTAAAATAGAAGTGGTGGAGAAATTCTTCGCTATTAAAGTGAAGATATTGAGATAGAATGATTCAAACTTATAATGCATAATATTGAAGACAAAATTTTCGCGGCCTAGCAGATGCAGGCAATATTTATGATGCACTTAAATCTCAACATTTTCGGTAGATGTGCACAAACTCTTCCCCACTGCTGGTGCAACTTATTCCTTCCGGGCAACAGCTGGTTTTCGTGCTATAAATTGTGTCTCGTAGCAAAACACTTAGCGCTCCGGTGCCCACAGTGTGTCATGATGTGCCGGCCGGAACAGGTTTATCCGGTTTAGCTAAGCACCATCGCCTGCGCTCGACCCCCGTTGAAACGTTGCCCCGGCGATCCGTCGATGCATCGGCGCATCGAACCGGCCGGCGACAAGTCGTCACGGAATGGGCGTTTCGATGCATTGGTGCATCGAAATACGCACACCTTTGGCTCGACCGCGGCCCGGCATCGGCCGGACGGATGCAATGTGCAGTTAGCCGCTGAGGCGCTGAACCTCGTCACGATCGCCTGGTTTTCGCCCTCTGCCAAGTGCGAACGTACGTATATTGGCGCGGTCTTAGATGAGCTTAATCTTAATTGAAATCTAAACCAATGCACTTTTGTTGTCACGCACAGTGATAGAGAGTGTTCCAGAAAGTGGCTCTCGGCGACAGTTGTGTTCGCGATCTATTTTTTCTTGGCACTCTTGGAACGTAGCTTCCCAGGCATTTTGCGTGCCTCGTGCCTTCGCTTAAGCTCGCAAGTTTCTGTGGAAAAATCATTAAATTTGCATTTTCTATAAAATGCCGGATGGACACACTGTGGCCGCTGTGTCGTTACTTTTGCTTGACACAACACTTTCCTTCCCATAGGGCATTTTTTATGTGTTTTTTTTATCAATTACTCGTAATCTAAACAAACAGTTGCTATGTACACGTCGGTAAGGCGAACAGTCAACCGACAGGAGCTGTGATAAAATATGCAAATTCCGTATGGCGAGATTCTCGTGTACTTTGCATTTGCATCTTTGTTGCATCTAGCACTAAGCAATGATAGCAGGCAAGGATCAAGTGTGAACATTGTTGGTTGGTATGTTGAATCTTCGTTTTTTGCATTCAACGATGAAATGCAAAATGATAAAACTATTGTTAAAGTAAAAATGTCATTACAACAAAGACTAGAATTATAGACCATAGCAGGCAAATTTCAACTAAACTTTTGTTTGACAAATTATTACTTTTATTAAATCAATTATTGTGTTAGTACAAACAATTAATAAATACAAATGTCACAAAAAAATAAATGTTAACTGCTATATATTTTGGTTGCATTCTCTCAGAACAGGATTTTATTGGATAATATCTCAAAAGCATGCGAGTTTTATTTTGCTGTACTTTTATTCTAACTTGAATATGTTTTGCGTTGGATTATTTGGATCATTTAACAAATTCATCGCACTTAAGAGATTTTATTAATAAGATTGATGATATTATTGCATTGTAGCAAATAGTTCCTAGGGCAACTTTTAGAGATGCTTTATGATTTCCCACTGCATTTTCTCCTTCCCTGGATGGATGAAAACTACAAAATCATTTTACTCAACGTCTCAACTCGAAAAAGAGTAAAACATACTGTATTTAAAACACAGTTTTTAAAATTATATTGTACGAGCTAAACTCATGAACTTCTCATGAAACATTGGAAAATGTTAATGGATGTCGATTTTATTTGCCCCATCCATCATCGTAATCATCAATAGAGCAAGCTTATCTTGCTTCAGATCACTAACAAGAAATATTTCTATAGGAGAATTTCTAGAATATCCGCTAATCCAGGAAGCCATTTTTGTCGAAACAATCTGACGCGTTCCGTTCAAGTGGATTCCAGGAAAATAATACCTTCCTTGTGGGTTGCGGCAGTCAGTTTGGAATGCCTCACCCACCGCCTCATACCCCTCAATTGACGTACAACGTCAGCGTTGATCCTGCAACATCGAACCGCACTATGGCGGCTTCCATCCGTCGGCGCGGAACGTCGAAAGGGTGTGCATTATTAGAAGGCTAAAATCAATTACATTTATGCTTAGTAGCTACGCCGGTGTGAGGGAAACGCCGAAGAAAACGGTTCGAGCAGACGAACGGCTGCTGCTAGCTGATTCGATACCGATTGATTTATGATTACACGGATCTTGAGCCGCGCCCGGAAGCATGGCGCAAAAGCGTTTCAAGTGAAGTGTAAAACATGGTTTAACCCAATTGCGGGGTTGGTTGCAGCACGATTCGCTTGCAGGGCGGCATTAAAGAAAAAAAAAAAAACTGGTGGTGCGTAAAGTTATCATTAAGTTGCTGTGCGAAAAGAAAAGGATCGATCCACGTGCGAGGATTCGTGGACGCCTTGACTTCAAGGGGTTCTCAATTGCTCAATCAATTACAGACCATCGGTAACGGGAAGCAAACGAGCTGTCGATGAGGCGTATTGCAGAAGGCAGGTTCGTGATTTAGCGATCGTTCATCTCTCGTTTCGTTCGTTGAAGAGTGGCTTCGAAAAAAAAGGAAACAAAAATGCATTATGTCACCGATCCGATTTATCGGCTTGCGAAACATTTCTTCCAGAGCTCGTGAAATATTTGTACTGACAGGAAAATTTATGTATCGCCAACGGGGTACAACACATTCGCACCCAATTTTGGCGCGCCGCAGGGAAACTTCCCAAAAGCTCCACAATATTCTCGATTCGAATAATGTCCCCGACGCCAAGCGAAGGTTGTTTCGGTTCGGGCGGCCATATTTCGGGGGATATAATAAATTTCCATAAATTTTCACGATTTACACCGGGTGGCGTTAAGCTTCGTGCGCTCCCGGCTAGCCGTTTTGCATCCTTCACCCTTTCACCTTGCGTGCGTTCCAAAGGTAGGAGGAAAATAATGCAAAAGTTTGGCCTTCCACATCCGCGCCGTGGTTCTGTTCTGAATTGTTCCCGCTGCGGCGGGAAACCAGCGGTTGCGCGGGTCGGGAAATCTGTGGTGGCCGTTTTGATGGTTCGGTTTTAATTAAATTCAACCTGTGATTTGTGTCGCTTTCGTGTCTCACTCGTAACCGCAACTGGAGCAGCATATGGCTGCGAAAATGTGGAATCGATTCGAGCGAACGGAGCGAGCAAATACCACCGAGCTCGCCTCGTCGAGTGCGCCCTTTCGCCTTTTGGTGAGGGTTTGTTTTTTTTCTGTTTTGTTCCACCAACGAAGCGATCAATTGGGCTGACTTTATTGGATTGGCCGTGGCCGTGTGCCACAGCGGATTCAAATGGGAGCAAAGGGTTGCAATTAATCTTTGCCAGAAAGTCATAGTTTTTGCGGCGGTTGATTGATTTTGATGGATTTTTTCCTGGTTCAGGTTTAGCGAAATAGTCGGAAAATGTAAACTCAAGGTTTCTCAAAGAAACATGTTTTTTTTGTATAACACTAGGTAAAACGGCCCGGTTACACGGCCCAGTTACAGGACCCATTTTACAGGACCCAGTTACAGGACCCGGTTACAGTGCCCGTTTAAGGACCCGGTTACAGGGTCCGTTTACAGGGCCAGGTTACAGTGCCCGTTTACAGGGCCCGTTTACAGGACCCGTTGACTGGTCCCGGTTAAAGGGCCCGGTAACACGGCCAATTTACAGGTCCCGGTAAGTCGGCCCGTTGACAGGTCCCGGTTAGAGGGCCCGATAACACGGCCAATTTACAGGACCCGTTTACATGGCCCGGAAATACGGCCCGTTTTTAGGGCCCGGTAAGTAGGCCCGTTGACAGCTCCCGGTTACAGGGCCCGTTTATAGGGCCTAACCTTATGAATTTAGTTTTATACTTAATTTTATTCTGCGTTGGTTATTTCCATCACGTTGCAGCACCACTTTTCCCAAGAGTAAATGCAATTTTCGAAAAAATTGTCCCTTAAATCTCGAAAACGTTTCATTTCCTTCGTATTGCAAACTTTGAATGAAACTGTGTAGCACGTTCACGCTTTGCTTTGTTTTATTTCGGCAAAGTAACCATCGACTACCAAAAACTCGTTCAGCGCAAGAAAAATTTCCCCTACCATCTTGCATCCATAGTATCCTTAGCAAAAGCACAGCGGGTGGGGAAACCGTAAAGTGCGTGGGAAAACCGGAGCGTAGGAATTGTGCATCTCACTTTCACGCTCGCTTCGCTCGTTCAACGGTGCTATTGCTATCTAAGCTCAAGGTAGAAATTGTTGAAATTGTCTGCATCTCGCTTACGTGTTTGCATCGATCAATCGTGCTATCTAATGGAACCACTCAGTTACTGGAGTTTGTATAGCGACTAGGTAAAACGGCCCGGTTACACGACCCAGTTACAGGACCCATTTTACAGGACCCAGTTACAGGACCCGGTTACAATGTCCGTTTAAGGACCCGGTTACAGGGTCCGTTTACAGGGCCAGGTTACAGTGCCCGTTTACAGGGCCCGTTTACAGGACCCGTTGACTGGTCCCGGTTAAAGGGCCCGGTAACACGGCCAATTTACAGGTCCCAGTAAGTCGGCCCGTTGACAGGTCCCGGTTAGAGGGCCCGATAACACGGCCAATTTACAGGACCCGTTTACATGGCCCGGAAATACGGCCCGTTTTTAGGGCCCGGTAAGTAGGCCCGTTGACAGCTCCCGGTTACAGGGCCCGTTTATAGGGCCTAACCTTATGGATTTAGTTTTATACTTAATTTTATTCTGCGTTGGTTATTTCCATCACGTTGCAGCACCACTTTTCCCAAGAGTAAATGCAATTTTCGAAAAAATTGTCCCTTAAATCTCGAAAACGTTTCATTTCCTTCGTATTGCAAACTTTGAATGAAACTGTGTAGCACGTTCACGCTTTGCTTTGTTTTATTTCGGCAAAGTAACCATCGACTACCAAAAACTCGTTCAGCGCAAGAAAAATTTCCCCTACCATCTTGTATCCATAGTATCCTTAGCAAAAGCACAGCGGGTGGGGAAACCGTAAAGTGCGTGGGAAAACCGGAGCGTAGGAATTGTGCATCTCACTTTCACGCTCGCTTCGCTCGTTCAACGGTGCTATTGCTATCTAAGCTCAAGGTAGAAATTGTTGAAATTGTCTGCATCTCGCTTACGTGTTTGCATCGATCAATCGTACTGTCTAATGGAACCACTCAGTTAGTGGAGTTTGTATACGGGATTTAGCATAAGCTATAGCGTTGTTGTTTATTTTAAGCAAACTTTTGTATTTTGTGCAATGAAAGTAATTTTTTTTGATCATTTACCTTTACATACAGTTTCTTGAATCACTCTTTATGGATCAGAATATAATTTTAATAATTAAATATGGTCGATTATAGCAAAGTGTTTTTAAATACATGTCATTTTCAATACTTCCGGCTTGCAAACAATGCTTTGATAAATATGCTATGGTTTATATTTCTGTACTTTTTATTAATTGTAAATATTAGTTTTTTCTTAAGCTTAATTCAATTTTGTGTTATCTGATTTCTTGTTGAATCGGGATAATAATTTAATCTCTCTTTTGTTTGGTTTGCTTTAAGGATCGTTGAATTAAATTTATATGTGGATATTAACACTTCCAAAACTTCATACAACTAGTGCTGTTACAATGTCTTTCCTATGGTTTGTATCGATATGACCAACTTTCATGTCTTTTACGACTCTTGACTTAACAATTCAGAGCAGTAAAATTATCGCTATTATCCACCCAGGTACTTTTATAAGTTCATTTCGTTTGAAGTATGCCAACATACACTCACTAACATTTGCCGCACAGCAACCTGATCGCTTTGGTAAGCTGCAGCGCTTGCAAGCAGTCCCGTTTTATGGACCTCCTTTGATGCACCTCTTGGGAAATAGTATCGGTCAATGGTGCCGGTGTTTACGACTTCCGAAAGCTGCCTGACGAGGTAATTTCAATTTCTGACAGCGCTTAACCTGGAGCTTAACGGTGGTTCGCACAATCGTTTCGATCGACGTCTGAAGGATGTTTGATTCTTTTTTTTTCTTTGTTGCCCCCCTGTAGCTTGAAGAAATGGCCAGTTATCCTTGCGGGAATGTGTGGGCCGCCGGCCGGAGATGGCATTTTAATTACCGAGCCCGTATACGGGCCCAATTTCTGATAAGGCTCCTCCGTAAAGAACCGTCATATTCCTGTGTGTAAACGGGTTTTTAATGGCGTTTGGCGCAGGATCGTTAGTGAAGTTTTTACCAGTTCCACCATTTCCTCCCGCCGTCGATGCGAAGGAAAGTTTTATAATTTTAAGATGCTGGCACCTAGCTGGTATTTCGGAGATAAAAGGAGTGGGGATAAAAAAGCCACTTCACATCAAAAAGGATATAGATGGATGCGGTGTTGTAGCTCCTTTCACTGGCCACACACCGATGAACTTATACGGTTGTGTACCGCGCATATTAATGCAAAGCTCTTCAGGCTCCGCTCGGCGGCAAGCGATCGGTATACATTGTTCGGTGCGCGGTGGTGGCACGCATTAGCTGCTCGAAACAAGGCCCGCTCCATGCCCGTACAAGGCATTAATTAAAATGTTGATCCATCGATATCCCCCGGCCCGCATCGAACGGCGGGGTGGGCCGGCGTAGAATGCGAAGCCAAGTACAATGAAAACATTTTATGTTCGAACACCAGCCCATCCAGAGCTGCGGAATAAGAGGTGAAAAAGGGCCTACATATTCATGCGCCCATGCCACTTCGGTCGGTCGTCGTCGGAAACCCGGCGGGGACCGGTGTATACCAGAATCTCACTTGGGTGAGGCAAAGGGAGCAAAACCAAAATCGCTCCCGGCAGTCACGATCCGTTTTGGTGTTCCGTGCCGTTGGCCTCCCTTTTGGTACATACGGCAGGCTGACTGACTGGCGGGGCAATGCTGTCGATTTTGTCGTGGCCGGCGTGTGATCGGATCGTCTTGGTTTCGTCTCGGAGACGATAGATGCTGCCGGCGCAATACGGCAAAGGCGACGTCCGATTGACGGGGAGAAGATGTGCAGATTTATAGCACCCAACAGGCTGCTTTTATTGCCATTCGATTTCTTCGCATTCTCTTCTTTTGAGTTTGATTTGCCCATCCCATCCTGGCGCTACGTTCCGTTCCATTTCCTTTTGCGACTTTTCGGCCGCCAGCATCGGTTTTGTCCGAATCAGAGAAAACCCACCAAGCGCACCTCAACAAACAACGACGGACCAACCGCCCGGCGAAGGAACCGTTTAATGGATTGTCACGAATCGAAATTGGATGTGTAATGTATCCTGCGTGATCGGAATTCCGCCTCCTCCCCGCCGATGTGCGAGCCTTAAACGTCGGAAAACAACTGTTCGCCGGGTCGGAAAATAGTTTCTGTAATTAGTGCGCCGATTGGAGGTAGCGACACCACGCCGGACGATGCCGATGCATGCGGACTCACGGAACCCCGCGGTACGTTTTGGTCTTACGTTCGCCGCCGGAGAAGTTGGCCATTCCCCGTCCAACCGGAGGCAAAACCGGTTGCCAAAACCAGTGGTCCATATTTCGCGTGCGAGCGCGACGGAAGCCGAATGTCGGACAGGAAACGCACGTGGACGCTGGCGGCGCACGCAAACAGATCAATTTGCACCCAACTGACAACATGCATGAGCGGAATTCTAAATGAAGCTGCCGGGGAGTCGATCCGATTGGAGTCGGCGGGGTGCTGCTGCCGGAATCGTTAATGGACAGTGATTATTTCGCGCGCCGTTTTCGATAGTTTTCTCCTTTCATCGTCGTCCGTAGTTTGCTGTCACGTTTCATCTCATAATTAATTGGACGCTGATGCGTTGCTGATAACAAGCTCAAGTAAGCTATAAAGAATAACGATTCGCGCTTTCTTTTGCATTACTGTAGCTGGAGCTCTCGTGTGACTTATAAATGGAGCTGATGAAAATTAAGATAAACACTCATTTATTATTTCTGAAAAATAAAATCCGAACGCGAGCCAAAGACTCGGGAGTTATACCGACCCAAACACGTTCATTTAATTATTTGCTTAATTGCGCTTTTTTACTGCTGAGGAAGAATGAATTGACAAGCTTCTACCAACATTCCTTTTTGAACACGAATATAATTCAAAAAGTACATTTTTTTTTAATTTTTAAATTTACCAACCCGGATGAAAGTGTGTTAAAAATAATCGTTTCTAAATTTACTTGGTTTTTCAGCTTTCAAACAAAGAGTGTCTTCGATATTCAGTTTAAGTTCGATTTCAAATTACAAATATTATTTTTTTACGAAACATAATTTTTGCAGCTTCAGTTTTTCTACATCCCCATTCATATTTGGATTAATTACGGTTCACACGCATAAGTCCAAAAGCAGAATCAAACGTACTTCATTGATTTCCATTCTTTTTTCGCTTACTAATGTTTATCTTAAGGGCCTTCACCACGCCCCCTCGTACAAAACCTAACCTAATATTATCTTAACAGGTTAAGGGATTTGGAAGATGATACGGGAATGTAATGTTTTGATTCCACCGTTTCGACATGTGCAATCAGTTTCGCTCTCAAGTTATAACCTTCCTCCTTTATGATCTATTATGATATTTTACACTTTTTTATCTTTCTTCAACTAGCAACTAGCAAAACTAAAACATGTGAATTCTCACAGAACAAATTAAAAACTAACACACCAATCAGATGTCATGTTATTTAACCCTTTCACAACCAAGGGAAATATTTTTCCCATCTACAAAACTCGTTACTGTTCGTTGAACTATTATCAAAACGATACTTTTGAAACGAAACATCAAAGAAAAAATTATGTCAAAGGCGGCAAATGTCTTTCTGAACGAATAAACAAAAAAGAATTATCAAAATTAATTACTCCAAAACCAAACCATTCGTGCGTTCAATCAACAACAAAAACTCGACAAGTTGATAAATTTATTATTTTTTTTTATAGAAATGGCTAAGATCTTTTTTTTAGATCTTTTATTATGTAATTTGTAGTGGAAAGCAAATAAAAGAAATTCCGATATGATTACTATACTGGTCATTTATTTACTTTTATGGTTCATAGGGAAAAATATTTCCCATGAAATTATAAAAAAACCTACATATACTGCTAGGTTTTTCTGGCGATATTCTCTTATTTTACACCCCAAATAGTCAAAGTATTTTGTTGTATTGCCAATTTTAGTCTTGAATAGCTTATGGTCCTGAAAGGTTTAAAAGATTGATTGAAATCTTTTCTTTCAATTGTAGTTAAAACTCCTCCTCAAGTTGGCACTTTTGTTGAACGCCTCAGAAACTCCGTATTATTTGTTTATTTGCTAATCACACAATTTCAACGTCAATCAAATCATTGTGTTCTTGAACACCCCCAAAGGAGGGACTGGATACACACCACAAAAGGAGGCCGCGTCAGTCGATAAGTGCGCATGCAGAACAAGATGCGATTCCAAGTGGCGATCAAATCAAAGTATGTAATCTGAAAAGGTTTTATGTTTACCACATCGTTCCTGTGGAGGAAGGCATAACAGGTGAAAAAAGGGACCGGTACAGCGGCCATAGTCATCTCGCCTCGCCTTCCTCCTACCTTAGCGTATCCTCTTGCGTTGAATATAAATCAAATAAAACTCACACTCCATTACACTTTCTCGCATTTCGTAATTATCACGCAGGGGCGAGCACGCGTCTGTAATTGATTTTTAATGCCCATGTATTACGGATAACAGCCGCGCTGACCCGGATAAGAAAAAAAGACAGCGATTTAAGGTATCGGAAGCGGGTTGAAGTGGGCGGGTTGGGAAAATGTCTTTCCTCGGAGAAAGGTTTTTTGTTTTTCTTTGACGGCTGAACAGACACCGTGCTACGTACGAGGCAAACGATTGCCAACCGTGAGCCGAAGGGACTCGTTGGAAGGCTCGCGGAATCGCCTCGAAGAAGCGAGACGACGCCGCAAACCGCAGGTGGTCGTGAAACTCGTGCCATGTGCTGGAAGTTTCTATTCAGTGGAGGCGCTGGGGTCGTTTGTGTTTTGGTGCGTGGTGGCGTGGTCTGCATGTTTGTCCGTACCGGGCGGAAAACACCGATGACAGTTGTGACAGTTTCACGTTGGAGTTGGATGCCCGCCCCACTCCCTCCCTCTCTCAGACGGTTCGTGCGGAGGTTGATTCACCAACGCATTTCTTTTCGGGTCCAGCGCGTTGCATGCAAGCGCTAGTAACGAGAAATCGTGTACAAATTTTATCTAATCATGAAAGCTGTCGTGGCAATGGAATAACGAGTCCCACGCGGGTACGTGCAAAAAATCGGTTACGAAAAGGAAAATCGGTTAATCATCGAGCAATTGGTGTGATAAAAATCAACAAAAATTCACCATTGAACACTTCGTGGAAGAGTGCAACTATAAATCGTATGAAATTAGATTTGCACCATCCGGACTGATAGAGTCGCGCTGGAACAGCGATACAATCGTGGAGTTGGAGCGGAATTTTCCCCACACACACACACTCACACGACTGCCGTGTGGACAGCCCAGGGTGAGCGCAGGTTAGGTTGATTGATAAAATTACACCTGGAGACGTGATGCCACGTTCGGTTGATTGAAATGGCCACACACACGGCAGTAATTAGTCGTTTGTGTGGCCATCGCTGCCACGCGATGCGACGTTGGGGTACGTTTTATAGCATTCCGATGGCTGGAAGCGGGTGGTACGGAGAGGGTGCGCCCGGTTTGCAGCCCATGAATGCAAGTGCAATCGATTGCAATCACCGCTCGAGAGCTGCACGTGGACGCAGCATACAGAGGCGCAGGGTAGGTTTGGTTTTCTCTTAATATGTTTCATTTTGCTCGAAACCGTTCACGTATTTTGTGTAATGTCCTTTTGACATTGAACTTGTAACGTTGATGATAAGATCAATCGATCAAAAAATTCAAAATTCAAATGATTGTAAGGTATTATTTGGAATTTGTATATTATTTTTTTATTAATATGTTTCATTTTGCTCGAAACCGTTCACGTATTTTGTGTAATGTCCTTTTGACATTGAACTTGTAACGTTGATGATAAGATCAATCGATCAAAAAATTCAAAATTCCCGTTATACCGTTAAATTTATCAGAGGATAGTCAAACTTTGGTACAACATCGTATAACATCGAAAGGGTATCTTTGAATATCATTAGAGCTAAAAGTGACTTTACGTTATCTGCCTCCATGAAAAGCATAACAATCCAATCTTTTTTCTAATAATTTGCTGATGCAGTTTGAAAATGTCGGAGTTTATCGACTCAGTAGCGAAGTTTAACGATACCTTGATTGGCTAAACAGTGCCCAGTCTTTTTTAACGATTCTTTTCGAAGGTAAAGGGGATACTTTCATCCTGTTTCAGATTGGTCTATCCATATAACTACCGATACTTTTATCTGCAAAATAATCTCTTTTGCACTTGCTGCGGACCGATTGGTTTCTTAGTTCATATTGTCACATTTTCTACTTCCCAGATATATATTTTTGTTATACGTCACACAATAACCGTTCCATAAATGTCACACTTTTCTGAATATTGTTACCCAGAATTAAGGAATAATTTTATTCTAAAACTGCACAAATTCGTCATGCACCCTGTAGATAATACCAAAAAAAATAATCACTTGTACTTTATTTACCTTTTCATTGTTTTGCGTACTACATTTCTTTCTGAATCAAAAAAATTCTCATATTTCTTCAGACGATCTGGCACATTAGAGGAAAATAATGATAGTCGTTATCATTGTTCCTGTTATACCACAATTTGTAATTTGCAATTTGAATGATGGCTCCATCAATAAAAAGCTCTAGAACACATTGTCAATCCCGACGCTGATGATACCCATTCATCTTGACGGAGTTCAAAGTTCCCGAGAGTACATTAAACATATGCCAGCCTTGCCTTTCAAAGGCGGCTCAAGATTTATCGTCACTTGGTACGTTTTATTGTATCGCGTATAATTTAATCACGTTTTATGCTCACTTAGCGCTACGATGTTGATGAAAACCCAGAACATGTTGATGAAAATCCAGAAAGAAAAAATTATGACGTGCTTTCCATCTTCTAAGATATTCATAAACGCTCGTTTTTTCCGGTATCCACATTTTAGATGAGGCTCCCGATTTTGCCGGATGAGAATGAGCACTCTACATTACGTTACGATAAGGTCGAAGATGGCTGTCATCAGTTTTCAAAGCTGGCACGCGTCATATACTCTGCGAAAGGGAAGCGATGTTGCGGTTATGTCTTGGAAAGTAAATTAAAATGTAATCATTTCACTATCAGACCGTTCACTTCCGAACCACGCTAACGAGCCCGAGTGACAGAGTGGACGGCTAGCAATGTATCGCATTTCTCCTCCTCGTTTGCAGCGTTGTCATGAAGTGAATCGTGCGGCTGGGATACGACTACGTCTTCCTTCGTGCGTGTACGGCTCGATCGACCGTAACGCGACATTGTTGTGGCCGACACGACTCTTGACGACGTGTCATTTTTTACGCAGACGGTAGGCGTGGGCCCTTATTGCTGTGAGCATATAAGGAAAGTCCATTGCATACGCCTTGGGTGTAACGTGTTACTTAGATGCGGTAACGGGCGACTGTCGATGGTGGAGTTGGATACAGGGAATTTCGTAAATCATTCAGCAAATAATTAAAATGACGGGAATTTATTGTACATTTCCTCTTTAACTGCAACAAAGTAGCCATCTAGTCAATCGAGATTGATTCTTTACGAGAGCACTTGAGGAGTATGACATACATAATTATATTTAATTTATACTGAGGCTGGGTTTCTTATAATATTTTCTATATTTTACTATCAATTTCACACATGAGTGATTAAGTGTAACATAAAACTGTTGAAATATACTCCATTTGCATTTCAGTTGTTCCCTCAGGAGCTGAGTGTTCCGCCCTGCTTGCTAAACGACTGCAACGAACACTTTTCGAGCCAACACAAACAAAACGTTTGCACTACCGTTTTCCGGTACCTTTCGGTGCCCCCAGGGATTTCATTTGTTTCGGGCTGCCAATTGTGCAGTTCCCTGTTTGCAGCAGCCATCCATTGGTCCATGGTGTGACTGTAAATCCTATCAGCCCTGCTGCGCAGTTAAGGTCGACCGGGAAAAGGCTTCCGTGCTGCTAGAGATGCTGCCAGAACGGCGAACCAAGCAAGGTATCATCCCAAGCATCCGTCTCCCGGTTATTCCGGTTCCGGGGCCGGTCACGGGAGGATTGTATTCGGTAGAAATTATGACCATGAATTTCTAGGAGCTGTATTTACCGTTCCCCGTGTTGCCCCTACCGAACCCTTCCGTTCAAACGAACGTGAAAGGTAGAGCGCTCATGATTTACCATCAGTATCTCGCGACCCTTTTCGCCACGAGCGCCACCGGCTGAAAAGCGCAAAATTTATGTTTTGTTTTAACCCCCCCGTGCACAAGCAAGAAGTATGTTTGCAGAATGCAAGAAGCTCGCGCTCCCACGGCGTTTGCTTCGTTTTCGATTTTCAACATGCTTTATACATTTGCATATCTTCATTTGTGCTGCTTTCATTCTTCATCCGAAGTTTCCGTTTTTTTATTTCCCTTCCGTATTCAATTTTATGTAAATTGTGTTCCCAGACTATGATTGTTGGACAGAAATATTCCGAAAAAGTATGCCTCACGATAAAACAAATGCATGATTTTCTGCCAACGGAAACATCCATATGTTTGAATATAAACATGAATGGTTCAATAATTCATAATACCCCAATCAGCTTTCCAACATGTTTAAAACACATCATGTAACAATTATTGCTAAGTAATAGAACTCAAGTTTAATATTGGATTTATTTTCTTTGTGTCATTACAGGTATAGTAAACAAATGCAATAATATTGGAAAACAAATTTCATCGTCGTGAAAAATTGGAATGCAAGGTAACAGAAGATAAAAACTGCCTAAAATTCATGTCGCAGGATTAGTAATTTAAAATTCGCTCTTTCACAAGTAAGTAAATTGAAAAATAAAGATATTATTACTGTTGAACAAATGTTGTAGAAATCTGTTTCGGTTAAACAGTAAATGAGGCCCCTGCCTTCGTTTTTTCGGTCGTGGCTACACCTCTTGTACGACGACATACCTGAGTATATCGTATGCAATAGGTGGTACATCAATTCGTAAATTTCGACCTACAAGTATTTGAAGCGTTGTGTGTACCGTTAATTTCGGCTACGCAATCAACCTAGGGGTTTGGTATGAGGGGGGGCTAATGGGTGCATTTACCCTTTTACCTCTTTTTCTTTGATTATGAGTATTGAACAAAAATGGAGACGCCTGGTTCCTCGTTGATATTGTATATGCAACTGGTAGCTTTTCATTTTTTATAGTATGATTGATCTTAAACTGGTTTTCTGTTAAAAGCTTTTGTTAAACTACTGAAAGTTGCCTGGAACTCATAGTCTAGTGATGTTTATTAAAAGGGGCTGGCATTGTGTTTCTCTTTGTTTTTCCCATGAACTTTGTCTGGCCCATGCAAATGGGGTCATGATTTTAAATATCATTTTGTCACACAACTTTCTCATTTGCTTTAGTATGCAAACTTTCCCTCGTTAAAAGGAAATAACCAAACAACACTATCTGATTGCTGTCAAATGGAGTCGAATATTTATTCTAAATATAAAAAAAACGTCCCAAAGTAAACGCATTGCCGTATGGCCAATTAAGCATTTTATGTTGGAGTTTGGGATAGTTTTAGATGTTGAACGTAAGGTTGATTTGAATGTAAGGAGTGAATATGCTTTTCTCACGCCATGTTGGAAATTTGACCCTACCGTGCTGAAAGTAAAATATAAACTTAATAGCACATTTTGTTACGATAATCTAAAGAGAAATGAAATTTTAAATTAAACACAATTCAAGTGAGCTTAATTTTCTTTAGGCTCTCTTATCTGATTAGCCAAGCCTGTAGTTTATTCAAACATGTCTGAGTGTGACTTGCCAACTTTATAATTTTCTGCTTTATCATGAAGCATGATTTTTTCCATTGCTAACGCGTGCTCCAGCCTGCTATCATTAAATGGTGCGACCGTAGGAAGTCGTTGGGCAGCTGTGCAATAAAAAGTCAACGAAACTAGAGGGAGATATAGGTGGCCCGTAGCACCCACATGTCGGGGCTGGGTCGTCGTCGCGTGTCAGCTGGTGACCGACAGCATTATTGCTGATTGATGGAGCTGAACAGCAACAAGCATAATATTTCCGAGCACGACAGAAAACTGAATATGAATATGAAAAAGTACGGTTAGCAAAAGGAATAAGGTCAGCCAAACAGGATAAGCCAAACACAAATAAAGGAATAATAAGAAACATTGACGAGGAACAGAGGAAGTTCCGACAAGGGTCACGCAGTCAAGACAACCTGCGGTTCGTAGTTAGATAGCGGCAAAAAATCATGCTGTGAAAATAACCACCAAGAAAAATCGCCGGAGGGTAGCACATGATGGAATGTGGTCTAACAATCAAACTCATTTCGGACCGTTCTCTTTCTCACTGCTTCAATATGCATTATGGTCAGAAGTGAAGGCAATGCTACAATTAGCAGAAAGTCCTTTTTATAAGTGTAACATGACACGATCATCAAGGACGGATTGAATAAGTAGCGCAGTTTGTCCTTATGGTTTCTAAAATAAAATTGATCGTAAACATGATAGAGAGAATTTTATGAAGGGATATAAAATACTTATTTAACATCAGTATCAACTTGTCGTAATAATTAATCGTCAATAAGAGTGCGCTTTACTTGTTGTTTATTTCACATTGAGTTAAATGAGTTTTAAAAGTTCACTTCTGTACATCTGTTCATATAAATACGACTGAGTTAAGTATGAAGCATATCATATGAAGCATCATTTGTTCATCTTCATTTCTTTCAAATATATCGCCTTTTATTATGCACGAGATTAATGACACTGCTTTTTTTTACTTTGGTTTTAAAAACGAATGACAAAAGAAATGTTTATAGTTTATTTTCAAATAAACGTATTAACAGTGTTATGCTCCAACTCCACATCGAGGGTGATAAATTTATGAGCCCGCAAATATCATCGGAAGTTTATCAAACGACATCATTCGCAGAAGTTTGCACACCCATTCCGAATGCGTTGAAACTCTCACCTCATGGCGCTTTTCTGCCCCCGGCCGGTATATACACCCAGCTGTTCCGAGCGTTTCAGTCCTGGGGGAAATTGAAAACCGACTGCCGAACCACGCGCCCGGGCCGGGGAATGAAAAACTGTGGAAAATAAAAGGTCACCACCACCTTGGGGCGAATCGAGGTGGCCGGATAAAAGTTTGCCTTTATTTTCCCGCCGATCTACGCTTCACCGAAGATAACACCGTCAGCTGGTCGGAAGTCTGTGTGAAACTCGTGATTGAGTTTTGAGCAACAAAATAAATGGAGCACGACAGGGTAGCGCAGAAGCGCTGAACGGGCTGACGATCGACTCTGGACAGTGCCGGATACGGCTGCATCCGGTTCGCTTCGGATAGTTCCCCCGAGAGCGCTGTCGGATGTGGCCAATACGCGCTCCCTGCGGAGGAGACAATGGAGATTCGATAATCGAAACAGTGCCATCTGAACCACCCATGTGGAACAATATGACGGCGGACAGGATTAAACGAAAGCTATCGCCAGTGGTGATGCCTTAAAGTTGTCATTTTTCATTCTGTTTTGAAAACGAAATATTTATTGTGCCTCACCACACTTTTTATGAGGATTTCGATTGCATACTTTGTCCGGTCACTGGAGATATGAAGCAGAAAAAAGGTAACACAAGGTCGAAATACGCATTTTTATCCAATAGTACGCGTGTTCTTAAACTAATATGAAATATTCAATCGCAACGAGTTCAAATCCTTTAAAAGCTCGACTGAACGGAAAGGGTCCCAATCTCTCAGTGTTTATATTTCCATTGTTGAAATCAATACACCCTCGAAAGGGATCAAAGTGTAGCTGGCGGCAAAACTGGATTTAATATTTAGCAAGCATGCATAGTAGTGTTATTAATGGATGGCCGCGTACAACGCATATCGATTGCGTATTAATAGCACCGACCGTTTGGTCGTGGGATGATACGAGCTTTGTATCACATCTAGCAAGCGTTCCATCGTGTTCCATCGTTTACCGCTTAATGCTTGAATAATTTCAACTTATTTCCCATATTTCATGCAAGGCAAACACGCGGACGCGCTTACATGTGGGCTTATACGTCTATTTGGATGTTCATACTAGATTTCATTATACTTAATATAAAATAGATTGTATATTTCGATCCACATGGTCTCATTTGTTATAAATATGTTTTATATTGCAAAGCAATTAATGCATCAATTTTGAAACTGAATGAACACGGCCTATGGAATGTAGCTGGAACTAAACTAAACCTACAACTTTCCGCAAACCCTGCAGAATTCTTGAAATCTGTCTCTCTGAATAATGTTGGGAGAGTGTCACTAATGTGCGAAACTGCCAATTTAACATGTTCATATGCGTGGCACGTGTTTTCCGATAGGATAATATAATTATGCAAATAGCGTTCAGTCGTGGAGCAGGCTCGAGAGAGAGAGGTAAAATAAGTATTTGAGAAGTGAGGTACCATAGGCAAGAAAGCTATTGTAGAATCATGCATGAAATTGTTTCACCCAATTAGGTTTGCCGACGTGTTTTCTTTGCTGGTCGAACGGTTGGTTACTCACCTTTTTAACCACAGCCCGCCATGCAATAAGGATAATAGCGAGTGAAGCTTTCCTTGCCTTTTCTGCGCTACCACAGGTAGCATAGCTGACGAACGAACACTTGTCAAAAAAAAGCAATACCGGACTTGTGCAACTACGTAAAGATGTAATAATCGGGCTTGAAAGCTTACCATCGTGCGATAAACCTTTGAGCCGCCGAGGAAGATTAATTTAAATGTAGCATGCAACTTCCTCCGTCAGCCGGAACTAAAGTATATGCCGGGTTGAATTCGTTGAGACGGTGTACGTGGGTTTGAAGTTTAGCGATAGTGCAAACTAATTGGATGTCAGCGGTTTTGCTTACCGTAAATAAACTGTTGCTCGCCCTAAGTAGCGCCTCTCTGTCGAAAAAAAAAAACAAAACTAAAGTAATTTAACACATTTCTATGTAACAGGTACTATTACCGTGAAGTTGATAAGATTTAAGATAATGGAACTGATTTGAAATCATAGTATGAGTTGAAATAAACGAGTTTAAGGAAAAGCTTTTGTTTCAAATGGTATAGTTTATCAAAACTGCAACAAAGTATAACCTCTACTTCTTCAACTTTCCACTTCGACAGAGTATACGAAACTATGCATCCTTAAGGGGTTTGAAATTTCTAAACCTGTTTGAAACTAGTGCCACCAACGCAGAAACTATTGCCTCGAGGGAAATAATATCACTGTGTTAAAAAAACTATATTTTCCTCATGATACGCTCTAGGTTTCGCGTAGGTTGTTGGCGCTAAACAATTTGTATGGTAATATTTCATACACTCGCTAGAGAATTTATTTTTTTGTTTCGTCAAAAACTTGATTGCCTCCACTTGAAACCACGATTTTCCATATCCATCTATAAGGCTCAAGCTTGCCGGAACAAATAGTTTCACGTTCCGCACATAACTCGTGATAATCTCATTAAACGGATATGAAGGGCCTTCAACTTGCGAAGATATTCCTGTCCGTGCTGAGCATGTTTATTATACGAGTTGGATGCAACCGGTCGCAGTGTGGAATATCGAACCGGTAGTCGCGGTTTTGGAGTTTGTGAAAACATGCCCTAATGTGTGCGTTGAAGAAAATATTCAACCGATTCGATCGGTAGTCTTGGCACGTACTATGCGAAGTAGAAAGGGAAGTTGTGGGACGTTGGAGGAAAAATAAATATTTCACATTGCCTTGATCATTTTCTCACGGGAAGTGAGCGGTGAGTGAAGGATCTCCAGTCTCTGTACTTATTGCCATTGAATATGACGGCAACCTGTTAACATTAGTAAATAATACAGAAAAGTGTATATTTCTCTGATTGCTGCACAAATTAGAAAATAAATGGAAGAGATGTGTTTATGTTGTACTTGAGTGTGAAAGTTCTCTGTGCATAAAATATAAATTGGTTTTGTATGTCTTATGAAATTTATACCAAATTTGAAAGGGTTCAAAATTATATTACTTGATTTCATTAACTTCGTTAAAATTTAGTAAACAGTTAAATAATACTAATTCATTTCTGATGGTCGACGATTTTAACATAGCAGATTCATTTGGAGACACATTGGATATTTTAATCTTATGAAGTATAACTGAAAACAAGTTAGATTTTCCTGAAAATCTATTTATTCTTGTACTCTGGGGGCAAGTACTAGAGTAGTAAACAATCATATAAATTAATGAACCTATTTCGTTCCGTTAATGTGGCACATAATTTCTCCTTGCTTTTCCATTTTCCCAGGAACGTCCCGGAACTGCTGCCGGAACAGTTCCTCCAGGGCACAGTAGACAAATGGATGATTATTAATTAATGCGTGTCCGAGGCTTTCATCCGGATGTAGGATGAAGTTACTCGCATTTGTGTTGTATAATTGTTTTAATTATTTATAATGGCACCAAACGCCTATCTCCATACGAGTGTCCATTTTTCACTTTGTCAACAGCTAGTCTTTTCGGTTTTGTTGAAAGCAAACGTGGTGTCGATTGCATGAATTATGCCTTGAAATAAATGGTGTCTTATCAACAATTGAGGTCATCCCGACTTCTCGAGGGTACCTGTCAGTTTTCTCGTCGCGGTTCCGTACAAAAGGTAAACGGCTTATCAAAGTATCGATTACCTTTTACCTTACCGTGTCGAGAAAACTGACAGGTACCGTCGATAAGTCAGGATAACCTCTAATATTACCTTCTCATGTTAAGTGCATTTGTGCCATAATAATATGAATCCGGACGATTGTTTTAAATTTAATTTGTTCATAACTATATTGAATATGGACACTGAAAAATGGTGGGTTGGTAAATATAAAAGGGATTTAGATTGCTTTAAAAAAGAAGAAGATGAATCGTCAGAGTGCATCACCAGTATCGAGGATTAAAACAAAACATGCAAAAGGCATTTGCAGCTATCATGACTCGCTTTGCTCTCTCTATCTTTCTCCTTAATGGATTTCCTTTTTTCATTCTGTGTGCTTTGATAGGGTAAAAGAAGGGTCGTATTTCATTGTTTCTGATAGTTCATGTACATGTGCTGCCAATCAGCACTAGCTGCAACTTCTTCATCTGAATTCATTGGTTGACACGAAATATGACATCTTTAAAGTATTATGCTTTGTTTAGCTCTTAACAGTGGTATAAAATTTAAAAATTCACAGTTTAGATAGGGTTAATAAACATGTCTCAAAGTTTTAAGTAAACAACAATAAAAACCGTAAATAGATTATCAGTAAGGAATGTGAATTTCAATCGGCATTCTCTGACCTTGTTTGTTTACAAACATCAACAGGTTGTGTTAACAAGCCAAAACACTGGCTCAAATACCTTCCACGAATGCCAAACAAAATTCCAGCACGTGAGCCCTCCCTTGCACATCAGGTTACCAGAAGAGAACGCTATGCTAAGTTAAACCAGGTCGAGGTCAAATTCATCCATCGTGTCAATAGACGATTCCCAGCGACGATCCGTGTCCTCGTCCCTAATTTACATCATACCCAAGAATGCTAGCATTTCCGGTGCATTGTTCAGTAGCCTCGAGGTTGGGCTATCGCGCGTACTATGCCCCAGCCTGATGACCAAAGGAGGGGGCCGGAAAGTCAGCTATATCCGCCCGTTAGGTTCCCGTCCGGTGTGATGCAGTTTATACATTGGTCCGTACTTTTACCGCTCGCAATGAATCTTCTCTCCTTTCGTGCCCGGTAATGCAAACCCGGAGAAACAACCTGTAGCCAGCTGAAGGGACCATGAAGTCATCTCCTGGTCAACCTTTTAGCCCTTGACAGGCGTGGTGGCATCTCGTTGCTGGCAACGGTGCGGAAAAGCAAACATGCGGAAGATAGAAGACCGTGCATAAGCCTCCACCAGGGCAGGTTCTGATGAAATAAACCAATATTAACCTTTACTTCCCATTATGACCTAGATGTAGCGGGATTTGCTCGTTCTACCGTAAAGCATAGCTGTAACGCAATTTGAAACGGAACAAACGGGAAGAAATAATGTTTTCTGAGCGCATTGAGCGTCCTTAAAGTTGACTGGCTGAATCTCGATGTAAATGGTTGTGGATTCGATCAAATAAAGATGATCTTATCGAGAAATCTTTACGTTATAAACGATATGCTTCGTGATGTTGATATCGCATATTGGTACGAATAATTTTTCCATATCTTTTGCAAACTGTACTACTTTTCGCAAAGTACCAAAGTATATCCGATATGAGTAGAGTTATCATTTTATCCATGAATATTTCAATCATTGTTTAAATTGTAGTCTTGTAGCTATTTTTTGGTTAATGTATGTTTATTGGTTGTTTTGATAATCATAATTCATGATTCAATACTTCTATCTGCTAGTTAGCATTACCTTCCCAAACATGTATTCACAGTTAGGATCACATTGTTAACTACTGAACTGTTAATTTCGGATCATACTTCAAATTATCACCTCGGAGTTATCAAAAATTGTTCTTTTAGCAAAGCGTAAAACAATTTAGCCAAAGGTATCTAACATTTCTTTATTTAGATCCTTTCCAATTGGTCGATTTTCAGGCCCAATGGAGGTGTGAATTATTGTTTGTCATGAACGTGAGAGATAACATTCAGTCATGAAAGAGTATGCTGGGCACTTCGTATGTATCCATCGGCAAGAGGTTAAGCGAACGCTGACATATGATTGACACACCTGCAATCACCCGTTCGTTTGAGGGAAAATCGGACGAACAAAAACGGAACAACGAAACAGCAATCCGTCCGTGTTTCTTGTCTCATTTAACTCTCCCGCAAACGTGTCCGTGCGGTGATACGAGTCATACAAACGAGTTTATGCGGGTGTTTGGCGGTTGTTGAATTATCATTATCCATTCCAACAAGCGATGGCGCCCATCATTGCCGGTATGATTGCTGGGGTTTGCGTGGTCAAATCACATGCTTGACCGTTACCACTGGACACCGATGCCCGTCCAGTTTGCCTTTAGCACTATCTCGATCTTGTCCACCATCGAATGCCAGACGGGCATGCACGGAATTGATAGTCAACGTAATTTGACGTGACCTACGGCAGAGAGTTTCCCGATCTAGAACGATAATGATGATGATGATGATGATGATGATGGTGATGATGACAATAGCTCGATTGAAGTGCAGATAATTTTGCTCACCTTGGGTCATGTTGCGGAAGGTTTAAAAAGCTCGCATGGAAGGTCTGAGTTTTGTTTCTGCCAACCACCGTATCATTGTAGTAATAAATTATATCTTTACGGTAGATGAGAATGCACTTTGATCTTGCTCACCGATTTCAAGCTTCATCATGCGGAATGAGAAATGTAATGCTGGAGGGCAGCCAGGTCAATCTTATTGGCTCCGGAAGCAATATCATTATTGTGCCGTCTCTTGCCTACACCGGATGGCAAATATTCGCAAAGCATCATCTACCTTTGAGCGTCTAAGTAAATTTCAATATGACAACGGTAGGATCAAACTAATATTGAATGTTATTGAGTGAAAGTAGCTTGAGGTTACGGGTTGATCTTCCAGTTTCTAGTATCTGGTTCGTTTGAAGTCGATATCTCTGGCCAAGTCCAGCTCCGGGCAATATAAATCGAAGCTGTACGAACAGCAGATGTCCGGTCAAGTTCAGTTTGTAATGTGTGTAATATTTAACTATGTATCGTTGTTCTTTTTATAACCTTTGGATATTTTTTCCTTTTTTTGTAAAAGGTAGACAAACTAACTATAACTATGGTTTGAGTTGCTTGTACAGCTTAAGTTTTGTAGAAACTAAGTCAAACCAAACTTACGGGATGTTAAAAAAATAATAGTAGCACGTTATGTAAATTGTTTGTATTCTTACACATGTGAAAATGAAAGTATTTCAAAACGAAATATTGTCCATCTTTCTCCAACATAATGCTTCACTTACGAGTTGGTCTTTAAATTATGTTTTCACTTTATTGATGACTACGCTTCCAACTGCACTGTGTTGTGCCACGAGCCGTCGTCCAATAAAACACTGTTCAACGAAAAACCACCATCAAGATCAAGGTTATTGCCAATATATTATGCTGTGCCATGGTGAAAAACCCTATCATTGCGGACAATAGAAAGCTAGGCTTTGGAAAGCGCGATTTTGCGTGGGATTTTTATGGCTAACTATAATTTGGGCATGCCATATATTTCATGCCTATTTGTAACCAAGGCGTTTCCGGTTGGCAGTGGTCCTTGTTGAAAGCAATGTTATTGCTCGATGACGCCACAGCTCGACATAAAGTGGTTTTGTTATTTTTTTGTATCTATCGCAAATTTGTCATCGCCCATGGGAGGATAAACATGACGAGGGAAAACCACTTCGGCTTTTCGTTTTGTGAGAAAAGACAAAAAAAGGCCACTTCCAACAAAATGTGGGTAATTGCATACCAAATTGGTGAACTATTATTAGTTACATTGTGCATTATGTCCCCTTATCATAATAACGACATGCCGAACTTCTGTTCACATTCCCCACCAAGGCTGTGTATTGAAAGATTTTCCTTTGAACCGTCTGGTAGTGGAACTGTGGAAATGTTAGCATTTTTGTGGATTGTGAGGAAGACGGGAAACCTCCAAGCTGGCAGACTAGAGTGGATCCCACGGGAACCGTAACGGGCGACCTTTGACTAGAATCCGCTGTTCGGGACGATGGGATCACGAGGCAACGGGTCCAGTTGAGGACGTGGCTAAAAATAGAATATCGATTGAACTTACGGTCATTTGAATCAGTCTCCAGCCAAGACAATTTAAGTTTGGTTCCGCTTCCGTTTGTCCCAAGGCGATAATGCACGAAAGCTGTTAAGATGCAACACTCCGCGGGAGTTTCTTGAATTTTGCCAAAACTGCATGCTGAAAATGAATTATTTAAGCGAAAAAGGAACATATTATCGAAAATAAACTTCGACGAGACAACAAAAGAGAGAGAAAATAATCCACTTAACAATCAATTTCCGGCGGTCTTCAGCACGGCTACAAAACCTCGGAGGAACAACTGTTCGGTTATAATAGACACATGAAAGTTTTATTAGATTTGTCCACCGAACAGAGGCCCTATTACGGGCAACTTCAAACGTTGACGTGTTTTAACGAGGTGCCCACAGGAAGTTTAATGCGAATAGCGTCGGTGAACTTGTTGGTCCCAGGCACCGGTCATCGTGCTGAAAACCGTTTCCGAAGTTTCCACAGTTAAACGGAAACGGTATCGAAGGAACGAACTTTTGCATGCGCGCTTTGATGTCGCTCAGATCGGCCATCCGACCAACATCCGAAAGCGATTCCAAAAGTTGGACACAAATTAATTTAATCATACCTGCAAAAATCCTACACACAGCTGAGAAAACTTTAGCCACGATGGCAGCTGTATTGCTTCATTAGAATAGCAGCCAAAAAGTTTACAACCTCCCCGAATCAGGTGCCGGAACTTTATAAACTATTCGCCCGCAGCCTAACAAACTGGTGCTCGCTCTTGTTTGGAATAAAAAATGATGTTCCGATAGTGCGGCCAGCGTCGGTCGGGGCACACGAGCAAGAAGCGGGGAAGTTTATTGTGACGGACTTTCTTTTTTGAGAAAAACTTTGTTATTGACCATTACGGCAACGTAGGAGAATGTGAAGCCGACCGACCGGAAGGTCTCCGCTGGAGGGGAATTTATTAGCAATCTCACTCTGCCTGTGCACGGAAATGTTTCAGAAGTTGTTGGTTCTTGTGAGTTGCGCTTTGTGGAAAATTTATTGGTCGATTATTACAAAGGTGTTTGCAAAACCATAATTAGGCTGGTTGACCGACTTTGCAACACATAAATAAAATGCTGTCCCCTTGACGCCGTTGACATCCTTGTTCGTCCGTTTACCCCAAATATTTATTCGTGCGAAAGGCATCATCCGTAATGTTGGCATAAAACTGCGTGTGGAAAAGTTTAACAAATTTTCCTTGGGTCGTGGGCACAAGTTAAAAGCAAACTTTCGAACTGTGGGAAATAAATAATGTGTTCAATAATCCGGGAAGTTACCGCCAGAGCGGACAATAAAATGTTTGCCCTCCTGTTCCACTTAAATCCACGCTATAAATCCTTGCACGAACGTGCTATTTTTGGCTAAAAATAATACAAAAAAGAAAACATTTCTTCAGCAGAACCGCAGCAGTGGCATTATTGGTAGACGATTTCGAAGGCAGCTCACCAACCAGGCACACAGTGGGAGTTGAATAAGTTTCAGCTTGTCGCGAAATCTTGTTTGTTGTTTTTATTTGAATTGATGACTGCATAATATATAAAAAATATTCTATATACAAATAATAACTTTAATCTAAGTTTGCCTTTCTGGTAATGTTGTTGCTCTTTCAGGTTGCCGACTTATAGTCTCATAACTCGCGAAACTCTATACGGTAGTTTGTGAAAAATAATGCAACAACCCCAAAAAAATTGCTTAGGCTGAATAACACCATAGCAAAATGTGGAATGGCAAAAAGGTCAAAGAAGTCGGTTTCAGTAATTTTTGTGTATAACTTTAAATTGAAAGGGGTATTTGCTAGGCCACACTTCATGAAGCAAAGGAGTCTCTATAACCAATGTTGCTAGCGTGACTCAAAGAACCATCGAATACTATAGTGCAATCTGTTTGTGGTACTACGGTGTGTAAGTGGCAGTTAGCATATTTAAAATATTTTCGAATAAAATGTTTCTTCCATTTAAGTATTAGGTAAAGACGTTATTAGTAATCAATAGCAAGCAACAACAAATTTCCTTAATTGAAAATCACTAAACAGATCTGGTTTAGAAATCGTAAAAATGTCCGTCATTGTGTACAAAATCTATCCACTGTACGCTGAAGAGTTTAGTAAGAATTTGCCAGCGAAATTTTGTGGCCCATTGAACGTTACCAGTACACGCGCGGATGGTGGATTTGCCTGCAAACGTATTTACGTACGCAAGCTTTATTGGTTCTTTATTTTCGTCCTGGCGGTGGTAGAAAACGTCCACCGCAGTCACCATTTCGTTTTTAAAGCTTTGCTTGTTTTCAGTGCCATTTTCTTCTGCATGTCGTAACGTGCTGCCTCCAGGCGTCTATTTCTAAACGTCCGAAATTCTATGCCCTTAAAACATCTGGCCGTACGGTGCGTGGTTCGGTTTCGGAAGATTTATGAGATTGGGGTACACTGCCTTTTTTTTTTGCTATGATGATGCGGTAAACACGAACTCTCTTTCTCTCTGACTGTTTGCGAAGCAGTAAATCATTTGAACTAAGTTCAATCCTACATTCAGCACCACCGGGGAAGGTTCTCTGAACGAGAAGTGTGTGCACGCAGTTGTCACGCTGGAACGCAAGAAAACCCTCACCCGCCGCCTAGCCCACTGGAAATGGCCGTAGGGTTGAACGAGAAACGTCGGTTAGCAATGGCGTGGTTGCAATAAAGATGTAACTACGCCACGCTACCCACGTCCGAATGGGTTCCGGTTTTTCTCGGTTTCCGGTCGACCTCAGATTTGCTGAATGGCTGGTGGTGTCCACTGCGGTTGTGCAAGATCTGCGAAAGTTTACTTTGTGCCAGTTGATATTACTCGGAGCAGACTTCTTTCGAGGCTAGGGTTGAAAAACAGAAAACAGAAAATACGGAGCAATAAAGTTCACAAGTAGCGCCATGAAAATATGAAACCAGATTTGCAGCAGTGATTATTTGCGCTTGAAGTTCTCGTGAGAATAAAATGTGCATTACAAAGTAATTAGCATTGCTCTTTTCGCTACTAAAAAGCGGTGGTTGTTAAGCTACTGTCATTTACAGGATGTTAAGATAATTACATACCATTTTTGAAGTTTATCTTGAATGAAGTGTGTTCTGATGAAACTCATCCTTAATTCCTTAATTATTCCTTGTTAAAATTGGACAAAGGTATTGTTGTCTTGCTTAGAAAATAATCCGATTGACATGGATGAATCTAAACGAATCTGATCATCCAAAAACAAACAAATACAATTCCAACTAAAACGATTTTTGCGTGTGTATTCAACTTGTACATTCATGCGTGAGAGCGCAATTCTCAGTAATATTTGAATTCTTAGCATGAAGTCTTACTACCACTGTATCGTTTTACACCAAATCGATCACATTCGGCATACTGCCGTGTCTTACGGCAAGCAAATAGAGAACCACTTCAGTGATATCCGAAGCAGATGGTTAACTTTCGCCAAATTGCGCATGCAAAAAGGAGAGCTGTTGCGAAATGTTTAAGGATGGCAGGCAGCAACACGCTCCGTTGTTTGCATTTAAGGTTAAGTTTCCGATATATTTCAATCAGGGGTTTCCTTTGCTCGATCCGTTCGGTCGGTGGAAAGCAGCGTCCAAACAGAATCCAACGCATTGGGCAATAGCTTCTGCACGTGTTTCGATGCTCATCCGGCTTCCGACTCGCATGAATTCCGCGCCAGGTGGGTGTGTTTGGGTTTTTTCGTAAATCGCCCTCTTCTTAAATCTTAGCAGATCGGGAAAGTCACGTCAAGTGGGTTTTGAGATACATAGACGTGTTGCTCTTTGAATTATCTGGCAAAGTGCTAACTTTATTCAACAAATAACACAAATAACAGTATGAGATAAATGTCGTTGCTCTCACACTAGAGAACATTGTTTTTGTTTTATTTGTTAAACGTAATGATTTATCACAAAGACCAATATTGTTCAGCGATGTATCGAAGCCTTCAATCACGGGGTTTTCTTTTGAAATCTCTTCTCAGCAATTACATCGGCAAATGTTGTCAATGAGACAGTTCAAATTGAATGTACATCGAGCGATACTACGAAACCAAAGCGTTACGGCAGCGTGGTTGTTCGACCAACGGTGGGAAACAGGACATACGGCTTTCCAGTGAAACAGTGAACCGAAGCACTTCGTCGGGTGCCCGCATTACCATAACACGAATGGCATTAAATTACCGCAACGTGTAGTTGGTTCGCCGTCCGAGGCGTTTGTATCGGGCGTGTGTGTTTTCATGTTAACAAATGTGTTTTCATGTACAATTCAGGGTAAATCTATGTATTTAAATTTCTTGGTGAGATAAGGACCTGATGCAGACTGTCATAAATGGGAGTAGTATATAAAGCCTGGATACAAAGATGAATAATTGTTAAAATTATACATCTTTGATCTAACATAGGCATATGGAAATGAGAAAGTATGAGTTAAAGCAGTGACAGCGATATAAAATATAAATCAACCTGAACAGTTTCGATACGCTGCATTTTACGGATAAGCTGGGGTTTATAAGAAGTATAATAGAAAATAAGGATTTATCACATTTGATTTTCAAATGAAAAGTTTTCCCGAAGGCTTATTTTCTACGCCCTTTTGCATAACCTGGTTGAATTGATTCATGATCGCACAATTTACTATACAAAAAAGATTTCCTTTTATTCCATAATACAATCTTTTTGTTCTTCCTTCTCGTCGTTGAAGTGAGCTTCAAAACAATTCCAATTGAACTCGCATTGCTGAAAAAAAATTTGATCCGCTTCTTTGCTACTTGACTAACTACATGATGAATATACTGGCTTCAATCCGGGTGTTGATTAAATATCATCGTTGGTATCAGCATAACATCTTCTCCGGGAGTTTTTTTGCTCTTTCATTTCGTCACTACAAATTGTCCGTGGCGATCGGAGCCAACATAAACATCTTTATAAATTAATGTTGACCATAGAAATGGAAACGGTGGTTGGTTTTTTCTTATGTTGGTATTTGGTTTCAATCCTTTACGACTGCTATTTGAGCTTTACAAAACCAAGCTTGCATTTGTTGACGTTCTTTCTAATGTCGTTGCACTAGCAGAGATTGTCGATGCTATTGTGAAATGGATTTCTCTCCATATGGTATCCTAGCGTAAATATTAAAATCTTAAATAAACCTGATTCAAACACTACACAATTTATTCTTTGACATGATAATGTTTTGTTAACAACTTTTCGGAAAATCAAAGGCTCATTTTGTTACTGAAACATATGATTAATGTTATTTATACCAAACAGGAAAGTTCTTAACACACTGGTCTTGCTGTCTGATAAATTACAAAATACTCTTTTATTTTATTTACTTAATTTTCCTCTTCTTATTGGAAAAATGAAACCCAAACGGACACTCTGTCCACGCAATCTGTTCGAACCAGGGTGGTATTCCTCATTTTCATTGTGCCGGATATACGAATTTCCATTACCGAACATTTTGCATTTCTTTGAGACCCAAACGACTTAAACCGGTACGTAAGTCGTTAGGTCACGTAGAACTAAAACTAACACAGCCTCGACCCACACAGACACTGCATTAATTATGCAACGAATTGGCTGACAAATTTCTTTGGCGACGTGTTGGCATTTTCTGATCTGTCGGGAAAGGGTTGAAAAGATAAGTTGATGAAAATTCAATGATGACAATTTCTGTGATTAAATTTAATCACATCATCTTAGCACCAGGCTGTGGGTATTAGCTTTCACTCAATATCATTTTCATTAAAACATAATAGCCAACTTACATTGAAATTAAAATAAACAGGTAGACCGTTGGGAAATAATAGATTTTTTGTTACAAATTAGTTGTTTAATCTGATCTCTGTTTTTGTTATTATTCAGTAGTTCAGTTTGTTATTCAAACCTCCTAGGGAATGAGGTATTATTATATAAATATTCAGTTGTACCTATTATATCTATTTATTTAAATACTCAACTGTGTATTTACATTGTAAATAAAAAATAAAAATAAATATGAAACTGTTGTATTTCAATTTGTAAATAACTTTTGATTTCTTTGCAAATGTCATAGCCTCTTTATGCATGCTGATGCATTTTTCAGTTCGCTAATTCGTTCATTGAAGCTGTACGATATAATGTTAATCGGACAGCAAAACATTTCACCGCAGCACAAACTCCAGGCAGGCAGCAGAGTCGTGACGTGTCATCCGGAACTGGTTTATCCGGTTTAGCTAAGCACCATCGCCTGCGCTCGACCCCCGTTGAAATGTTGCCCCGACGATCCGTCGATGCATCGGCGCATCGAACCGGCCGGCGACAAGTCGTCACGGAATGGGCGTTTCGATGCATTGGTGCATCGAAATACGCACACCTTTGCCTCGACCGCGGCCCGGCATCGGCATGCGGCTGACGGCCGGACGGATGCAATGTGCAGTTAGCCGCTGAGGCGCTGAACCTCGTCACGATCGCCTGGTTTTCGCCCTCTGCCAAGTGCGAACGTACGTATATTGGCGCGGTCTTAGATGAGCTTAATCTTAATTGAAATCTAAACCAATGCACTTTTGTTGTCACGCACAGTGATAGAGAGTGTTCCAGAAAGTGGCTCTCGGCGACAGTTGTGTCCGCGATGTTTTTTCTTAACACTCTTGACATTTGTTTACACGTGCTTCAATTTAGTTTGATTTAGGTTTTAGCGCGTTTTTGGCCTAACGTTCGCTAGCATATTAGCATTCTACATTTAATTTCAGTGACATCAATCATAAACAAATATATCAATACCTATATCGATACAATACCAATACAACTTATCTAAAAGGTTACAAAAACATTTTTCTGAAAGAAAAATTATTTCACGCAAATAATATTCACTGATTGATTAATTCGTGCAAATACCAAAGAAAGTGTAAGTTTTTTTCATAGTAACTACAAGCTATCGTTACGAAACACACCTGATAGCGTGCTCGAAAACTTCATTATAGCCCAACATACGGTGATTGTATGTCGATTACAGAAGACACATTAAACTCACACCGTATGTACTTGTCTCAGGTTTCATAATTATCGAAAAGAGGTACGCACGCGATTGTAATTGATTTTAATGGTCAGGTGTTTAAAACTCGCAAACGCCAGCTCTAAACACGCTGACACGGATGCATTACACCCTGTCCTGCGATATGTGCTATTTAAGTCAAACTAACAAATCTATCTACGTAAATGAACTGTATTTGATTTTATACTTATAATAATTGGAGATGGATTTGGTAAATCAGTTTCTATGTTTAGTTTACATATGTTTAATAACCATTAGTTGATTGGTACATTACTTAATTAACTTTTTGGTTTCTTCGAAAGTTACTCGGCAAAGCAAACGAGTTTATTAAACTCATCGTTTACCTTCCTTTAGTAGTTCTCGTGTTTTTGTCATCCAATGTTATTAATTAATGTTCAATGTAATCGGTATCGACTGCATAGTTGGAATCATGAAATCGATGAAACGGATGCCCACTTTGTACGCGTTTGAAAGCACCGTCCAGGATGATTGATGAAATTACACCTAAGAACGTGCTTGTCCTTCGGTTGATTGAAATGACCACACATGCCGGTAATTAGTCATTTACGCTACCGTTGGACGGCTAGAGATGTACATTTCAGAGCGTTTTATGGTCTACCTGGGGACGGGTCTCCCAATGAGGGGATGGTCCCTGAATGCGATTGCAATCATAGGCAATTACCGGTCCACCACCGACAGCCAGCGGTGCACCCATTTGAGTAACGCCGCCGGCATGGACGGCTTCCTGCAAGTGATAACAACAAAACCCTTAACATCGGCTTGTCATACGGCATCACACGGCATCCATCAGGGAGTGTGATCGGGCTGTTTTTGCATTTCTCGTACGATTAATCCTTTTCAAATACAAAAACCTGATAGTGCATAATCCGGAGATACTGTATATTCAATAGGATGAGCAGAGTAGACAACCATCGTGGACCACCGTATTATGATAAATACTATAAATAAATTAAGTTCGATTCATTAGTCCAGTTCATGATCGATGTAGGTATGATGATTTTAACAATATTTGCCTTTGCTAAATGTATGTTTTATGCTTTATACATTGGTTTTTTCATTGCATGGTTTACTTTAATTATCACATTCGGAAATCCTTATCGGACGGATTTAAATTTTCTACAGCACTTAAATTTGTTGGAATGTCGCTTGACTTGAAAGGAGGAGTCAATGGAGTCGGTTGCTATGGACCCGGTTCCGTGGGCCTGTTTTCGTTGTGGCTCGCATTTAACAACTCGTTCAATTGTATTTGTCTTGCAGCGTTTCTGCGTTTTCAGCCTCTTTCGTCCACCGTGGATAAGCTAACGAAAAACATGCTACATTTAATCGACAAAAATACAGTCTGGCAAATGATATTTCCATTTCTGATGGGAAAAAGGCGGAGTGGCGCGACAGAGGGTAGAAATTAAACGATCAGCGTTCGATACGAGAAAGGATTAATTATATACCGACGGCTAACAGGGTCGTGTTTAATCCATGTACTTGCCGCAGGGGGCATATATAAACCGTCATCTTGTGGCCCACCGTGTGATACATTCTTGCACCGGTCGGTCCATAACTTTGTACTAATGAACTTACGTATGTTTTAAGAAACATGGGCACAGGCTCCTTCTGTTTGCATAATTAATTCAATGAAGAAATCCCGACTGCAGCGACGGCCCACAGATGATGGGTTATGCTGCCAACGATGTTTGTATAGACCGTTGCTGGAGGGCAAAACGTGATGATTGTTGTTAGATATCAATTACCAATTGCTTCGATTGCTTACCGTTGCTCCAAGGCATGGTATAATAGTATAATTTGTCGAATAAAATTATATAAACTAATGCTTTACAGTGTACATATAAATTTTATTTTATTGATAACAACATGTATTTAAGAAAGATAGACAACATGTACAACAGTATTTAAGAGTGTATAATCTTTTTTTCAATAAATTTTCATTTCTAATAACAAAAACAGTGAGCGTAATAATAAATAAATGTTTTTCAGTTTGCCTGAAAAAATGCCTCCTCACATTTCTTGCATTTCTGATTTGCTTTTCGAAATTTCTATCTAAAGGAATCTAAGAAAACTGTTTGTTAAATTCTTGAATACTTTTGCCTTTACATTTTGCGGCCCTAAAAATCGTGCCCCATGTAGCATAATCAACCGAGGAATTATGAGAGAGCATCAAGTGCTTGTTTTAGACTCGTTTGATGTTGTAAACTTCTGGAAAATAAGAAGTTTACAGCGTAAAACATTCCAACCCCACCGGGTTGTGAACTTGTTGGCGGAAAAGTTGGCGTTTGCAATGGATCTGGCAAAATGCAATGGAAGCATACTTTGAGTTCGGTTTTGAACTGAGTGAAATTTTTACTGCATTTTTTTGTAGGAAGTGTACCGTTGGAAATAGCATCATTTTGTCCAAAAAATTTTCAAATTGACTTGTTATACTTTTTTTTTTGAGCTGTCAAGCAAAGTTAAATTTGTATCGGTATCTATGTCATCCAGCACTTCAATCTTCTTCCTTCACATCCACCCTGATTGTAAACCCCAGTAATAATCAACCGACATGGTTCATTTAGCAGAACTGTAAGTTTATGTTTCGTTCTAAGTTGCAATGGCAATTGTTCTTGTTGACACATGAAAGAGATTATATGTTACGCCTTGACGTCCAGAGTCTCCACTCCAGAGTCCAGAGTCTCCAGACGTTAAAAATGTACTGATTGACAACCAATAACACTATACTGGAGTGATGACAGCTCTATTTTTTTCTATAGCTTTTTTGTTTTAACGCGTTTTATTGCTTCGTTCATTTTTTAAATATTTGTTGTGTCTAATCGGAAAATGGAAAAAGTATAATAAATATATTTGGTCGCAATTCTGTGAATAGAAAAAAGAGCACGAAAAAGCAGCTGGCACCAAGCGATCTAATAGAACAAAAACAACGGGAATAGATAAATATTATGAATCACTTGGACGTCAAGGTGCTACCACGGGCAAGAACTTAATGGAGACGCCTGGTGTTTTACATCTTTATGTGGATCAATCCAGGTGCTGACTTTGTGTGTATCACGTTTATGTAGAATGGGGGACTAGATTCAAATACATAAATATTTCAAACTTAATTTGAACGATTTACATGTTTCCCTTGCTTCGCACTAAAACAATCTTCTACTACAACTTTCCACATAAGAGAAGATATTTAATTGAACTTTTTTAAATTGTATTTTAGTTGTGATACATTTCAAATACTTTAGTTTTTACAAAATCTATTTTTTAATCAAGTTATTCATTTATCCCTTATCTTGGTTGTACAAAAAACATCATTCATTACATTTCTTAACCACTATAGCCATTTTTCCTTCGTGTTTTCTCCAGTGAGCTTGATACCTTTTTTTTTCTTTGTAAATATAATTAAAGATCATCCATTAAATAACATAAACAATGAATGGTAAAATGTGTTGCATGGACAGTATGTTCTCTTCCTATTTATTCAAGGATATCTGCAGGTGGACAAACATAAACGATTCATAGAAAACACACACCATTATTATTTGTCAATAACAACTTTTATTGACTCTTTCATGTGGCAGCTACCGGCAATGGGTGGGTATCATTTCCATTTTTATCCACAAAGCCACAACTGTCTACTCGTTTCCATTCGTATTGAAACGATGCTACATACCACCATGCTAAACCGCATGTAGTATGAACGCAAAGAACTTCATTGAAAACTTCATCTCGCATTTTGCTATGGAAAAAAAAGAAAACATTGGCATCGAATCCATCTCGCTCAATCAGGTCTATTTGTGGTTAACCATCGTCAATCCGTTGTTGATGTTATCCGTAATGATTTGTTTGTAATGTGGTGATGTATCGTACCTGAAGCGAGTCTCGTATATGATAGTTTTAATGCGTTGTTTTATTGCATACGAAGTCATATCTTGTAGATCACTCCTTTTCAACAGTTGTAATTCTTTCTTAAAATTGATATATTTAATTTTTTTATTATTATTTTTTTATTAAATGAAACATGGACTAAGTTTTGTTGTCTATCATCAATTCGGGTTTATTTTGTAACAATTCCTTCTTCTGTGTAAAATAAATTCACTGTCGCCTTTTTTACTTTTGATAAACATTTATCATTTGATTTGTTCGTAAATTATCACTTGTGAATGATGAAAGCCTTTCATATTGATTGTTTGAATGAAAATAATTTTATTATGAGCATAGAGTTTTATGCACAGTTTCGGTTTTATCAACAACCAGAAGCTAAATTCCTAATAGAAAGCAAAAACTACCTGACACAGCGTATTTTCACGTAAGTAAGTTATAAAATTATAGAGGACCAGAAACAATCCCGTTAAGAGTATCATCATAAGCAAAGAAACTACAAACCCTGCTACAGGTTTTCCGAGCAGAACCGAATGGAACAACTCAATTAAGCGCTGACCGCAGCTTTTGTCCATGTCAAATAATGTCAAGTGGAAAAGTAGAGACTAAGTGGGAAGGTCACCGACACCGGCTACAAACGAACCCATATGGTCCCAGCAAGCGAGATTCGAGTTGCGTGTCGACCTGGCCTGGCTAAAAGAATTATTTCTGATTGAAGTTGCGAGGCACCCTAAAAGGCCCAGCTAAGAAAGGAAATGAAAATCAGATGAAACGAAAGCCAGTGCTAGGCAATTCCTTTTCTCCGGATGGCATAGAAAAAAGGGTGGAAAGTTTGCAATCTCCTTCCGATCACCTTTCGAGGGTCACATTGAAGGTGACAGCTTTCCAACGGCAGAAAAAGGCTGGAAAGCTGGAGAAAAATAAAGGAAAATGGCCCTGGAGGGGGGGGACAAATGATGGAAAAGTTGTAAAGCAAAGCGAACTCGTTGCTCCGTTTCAACATTCGCAGGAAAAAAGAAAGCCGATTAGTTGGGCAGTTGGTGCGGCGATTGGCAGGGAACGATGGGGTGTTGTTGCTGATGGCAATCTATTTTAATAAGTGAAACATAATTTGCTGGTTCCGTAGAGTTGGCGCAGTAAATGGTGAAAGGAAAGGAGCTAGCATGAAGGAGAGAGTGTGTTCTACGTAGCACCGTAAGTTGGTGGCTTCTTGGTACAAGGATTGCGTAGCTTGAAGAGGGAGAATCAGAAAACTTGGGTTTCTTTATCATTTTCTCTTTTCTTTTGTTAAGATTGTCAACTCATTTCGTCGGTTAATAAATCAATTCGAATTGGATATCATATTAGACATGTGAAATCAGTAGGATAACAAATCCTGCTCACGTTGCTCAAATTGCTTAAAGCCCCCATAATATTCATAACAACTTTTTGAGTTAATATGAACTTATTTTTGAATACAGACATTATTTAAAGAAAAGACCAAGTAGATCATAAAAGTGTTGCAGGTATTATTTTATTTGCTATTTGCCTCAAAGCCTTTGTACAAATGTATTTACGCTGATGATTGACACAGCACTCTAGGGTAAACAGAAAATGGTGGCATGTTGTAGAATCATCTTGAAAGGTTTTTAAAATAGTTTTCTTAGGAATATTCACTTCTGTCTGAATGGCTTCTCCGCCAGTATTTCAAGTGCATCAGAGAGCGCTTTACCTACACTTCTGCAAAGGAGTTTCGAGTTTACTTTATAACTCTGCAAACAAAACCTTGTTGCTGTTGTAATACATGCATGCATGCAACTCGAAGAAACCACATTCCGTACATGCTGCCGTGCGCGTTGGCCGTGTACGTCTTTCTCCGGACCGTTTGTGGGTGCAAACCAAAAGGATGGAAAATTGCCGGGGCCTAACCTTACCCAACGTTGTTCAACCGTCTGCAGGAGATGTACCACGACTGATGACTTATGCAAATACACCGTACAACCGCAAATTCCCAGACGCGGTGTACATTATGTCTCCTGAGGGAGATCTTATCGGTTTCATAGTTTCTGGAGATGCTTCTCCTTGGCGCATTTCACCGGTTAAGACTAGCCAGGTCTGCAAGAGCACCTGCATGTTACGGAAGTACTCTGAAATAACAAGCCAAAAATGTTTACCCACTTAATCAAAACTATCTATTAAATGTTTGCTACATTGAATCCTTTTAAAATTTACTTCATCTTATTAATGTTTGCATAAAAAATAGACACATTTTAACGACTTGTCATACAAAAACGGAAAACGCTAACAATTTTCTGTTGAAAGCAAAATTAGTAGTGGTTTTTTTCAAATTTAGAATAAGTTTGAGAACTGTATCATTTAAATTGAATCCGCGGTGGCGAAAACATTAAACCAACTAAATTTGATTATATGTTAAAACATCCAGCTTTATCGTGGAATACGTGTCCAAAAATTGTTTGAAGCTAGGCGGAGGCAAGTGGTAAAAAAACCCTGGTACTTTATGTTGCTTTTGAAGCTTGTTATAGTATATTTAAAATGTTTGGGCCCTTAACTCCCATAGAACGACATATCGTGGCTGAAAATCAGCGAGAAGGTTATGCACAAAGTCGCTGTTCTTCCTGACGAGACTTCCGGCGTATGGAGAAGTGTATAGTGTGCAGTGTCTTCCGGAATTAAGCAACTTTATCAGAAAACGAGAACATAAAGAGTACGATTCAGTGGTTTGTACATACTTGGCCACAGTAAATCATGCGCAAAGAGCATCGGAGGAGTTGACTGGGTCAAATATATTTAATTTACCCAGCACTGCTGACCCTCCTTATGCCTCTCAATTACATCCAATCTAAAAAAAACCTTTACAACACTTAAAGGTAGGACCTATTCAAACATTTTAAAGTCCAAACGGAGTAGCATTTGGTCATGAATCTCTCACAACAATTGAAAAACATCCTTACGCGATTGGTTTTATAGGCTATGGCTAAAGTTACGGCCAAGGACCGTAAGACCGCTTTACTGGCCGCCGGTTAAAAGTATTAAAAAATGTAACTTTACAATAAAATGTACTTCATTCAATTAGCTTGGTTAAAATTTTTCTTATCACTGATGAAAATTTGTCTATTTTTTTCATGCAAACGTTACATGAAACACGTTTTCAAGTAATCGTTCGATGTTGCTTTGGTCAATGACAACCTATCAAGGGAACGAAAAATCAACAATTGAATACTGTAATTCCGGGGATTGCAGGTTGACCCTTTCAGAAGACATTAAAGTTAAGCAACGCAATTAGAGAAATTGGTACGAATTGTCGCAAGCTAACAACTTGCCCGTGCTTGAAAACACATTAACGCACCCGTCGACCATCGACCGTGAATGAATTCAGTGATGGGTCAGTTGGAACGGGTTGGAAATCGCTGACCGCAGACGGTTAAAGTTCAGAAAAGGTTTTTCATACCCGCTTTCGTTGGTTCGTTCATCTTCGCAACCCGGAAACAAACCGAACAGATCGACATCGGTGGTCCCCATGGGTTGAAGGAAAAAATGGGTTCCGCAAAAGGGTTTTCGCACGTCCACATGCGCTCGACCGGAGCATGTGGCTGCAACTCTCGGCAGTGGAGTTGTTTTTCCAGATTAAAATTCTTCACTCGCACCAACACCATAATTGGTCGGTTGTGCGATCGTCGTCTCACTTCAACGCGCCCCGACAGACTCTCTCACATTGGACGCTGTGATTTATATCCCTCCGTGCACGATTTCACACGAAGTCCACCGAGCGGTACACATTCCAGCAAATGCTCGTTCCGTGGTGAAGAGTTTTCCACCCGTCCGGTGGCTATTTATAGCCCACCCCGGCCCGTTTACCGTGAAAAAGCAATCGATGACCAATCGAGACAACTAAATTAGCACCACTTGGCTGGAAATTCACGAAACGGAGCGCTCTTCTCCCCGAGGGGCGCCACCAACCCGCAGACCGCAGCCCGCCGATCGACCGCACGCGGAAGGTGCCATGATTTTAATCGTGTAAAATGTGCTCGTCCGGCTTGCGCGGGGTCCATTCGACAAATTAGTCTCGGGCGGCAGTCGGACCCAGTCGGTGAGTCTACGGCTGGTTGCCTATTAGAGCACCTTGCCCGGCACCACCACGTGCACGCATGCTGACGGGGCAATCGATGCCGGGGCGCACTATTATGGCACGATCGCTGGAAGCCGGTTTTTATTATTATCATTAGTCTGCCGGTGGAAACATTGTCGAGATGGCGCGAGTAGCGCGACGTTCCCACGGTGGTCGGGCTGTGGTCACTCGTTGGGTGCTTGTGAAAATAAAGCCCGCCCCTCTAAGCGTGGCATTGCCTAAAGCGGAAGGGCCTGGGAAGGGCAATGAAATGGAATGAACATTTTTATTTTAGTGTTGGGTTTGAGAAAATTGCAAAAGAAAATCATTCAATAAATTTTTAAGATCATTTAGCAGAAGGGGAAAACAAATCTTCTTTGCAGGAAATTTTAGTGAGCAATTTTGCAGGATTTTACAAATACAACGAGGAGTGGAATTAATAAGTATTCGATTCAGTATACAACTGGTTAATATATTAAAGAAACTAATATCCCCAAATGTTTGATAAACTTACGACGGGTTGACAAAGGTCAGGTTAGGTGGACAGAAATTAATATGCTCTACGCACCGCGGTATCGGCTTATTTGCACCATGTCATCTCATCGCCATACAACCAGGCTGGTGAAAGGGAACTTCCTTTCCGGTTCTGCGGAAGGAAATTGAAACCCTCCGGTGAAGATGGACGGTGCAAACAAACCAAACAAAAACTAAACCGTTTGTAACAAAAGATCGCACCAAACGGAAACGTAACTGTAGGGTAATAAGTTGGTTAAAAGTTTGTTTTTACAACGATAGTAGCACTACCACCGTAAGACAAATGCCATCGCTCGTTGGGATCGGATAAAACGGTTCACGTTTTGCTGACTACGGGCATCGTAGGAGACGAGCCGGACAATTCTCGGGAAATGATAGGGAACAGAACGTGGCATCGCCCCGGAAACAGATTGCATCCGGTCCGGATGAATGTTATGCCTTCTTTCTCGGCCCGTTCCCGCATAAGACGGGGGTGATTTATTCAAACAAAGTTTTGCGAGTGAAAGTAGAACCTTATGAAGCAGCTTGATCCGGTTGCAATGCAAGCAGTCATTCGAAGCCATTCACTGAAATTACAAAAAAATCTCGCTTGATCCTTTGCTACTACTCCTTTATTTTATAGAATGTTAGTTTTTGCCTTTAGTTATGCTGAACTTATACTTTCAATTCACTATCTCCTAAGTGAATCACGTTATCAACCTTTCTAATTTTTTTTATGTTGTTGTTCTAATTACCATTACAATTACTAGGTTTTTTTCAGGTAAAACCCTCAAAATAATAAGCTGACTATTTTTTTTCTTTATTTTACATGTTCTACATTAATTCGATAATGTGAGAAGGTTGCCCAAAGAAATATAAACAGTAAAATACCATTATCATTGTTTTTTGTAATTATAGTGGGTTCGCAACAAATAACTGCTGATTCTAGTGGATTCTGAAAAAATCATCACCGATTCTGTTCGTGTTGATTTACATCAAGTGATGGACTTCATTTGTTTGTTTTTGAAAAATATTGTGACCACTCATTTATTAACTTTTTATAACTATGGCAGAGGTTGTATAAACAATGTTCGTTTTTGCTCACACTGATTGTAATTTACTAGCAAAACATTCCAGCTGCACGAAGAATCGTAACGAAGATTCGAAGTGAATGATTTCGTTCCTTAGGTTCATTTGGTCATGGTATGAATTATCATATTCGGTTACATTATGGTTAAGCTGTGTGAGGAAAACCAGTTTTATCCCAACCTTATTGTTCCTTGCACAAAAGGAGAAATATAAATCCATTTCCAACATGATGTGTACTAGAAATTACCATTAGACCATGCCGTGAATCATCTGGATGACACACGTACTCGGTATGTTAGTAAGGGTCATTTAACTCGCAGAGATACCTCAGATATGACATCGTATGTACGTGTGTGTGGTTGACTGGTGATGGTCGGGGTTCGCTTGAAACGGGAAATTTGCGATGCCAATTGCATTATCGATCATCGTTACATGATGCGTAGATTCCCGCAAAGCGCTCGTTTCATCTCTACGAGTTTTCTCGATGAGAGCTCGTTCAATAACGAAATTCGAGCAAGTAGCGCATGCCAATTTTACATATCGCTTTCGACTGCCGTTGACATTTCAAGTACGGATAACAATGTAGAACGATGGGATCGATATTTAAATGTGCATTAGTATTCCGTGGAACGCAAACGCAATCCAAATATTCATAACATATAACGTTCTCTTGACTACCCGAAAGTATTTGAGCGTACGTGGCCTTTCGCACTGAAATTATTTCTGTGTAAAATAATTTTATCGATTTTTTTTATGATTCCGCATGTTTGACCAACTCGAAATAATCAAAACTGAAGCGCTTGTGATCAATGTGTAAACGAATGGTAGCAAAAATCAGTGGATTGGATTGCTACTCAATTGATGAACATTTGTTAATTAAGTTTCATATTATCTTCGCCATTTTTTATAATGGAAAATTTGGGTAAAAAAACGGTAGACAGCCCTCCTATCGCCTTTTTCGAAGATTGGTCCATGTTTTGTTCTTTCCAAAGGAACACCATCTTTAATTTCATTGATTCGACTTCCCGAAGGACAAAGGAAAAATCAGAAAAGCCTGCAGCTTCGTTGTGCACACCTAGTTGCTACGGCAGGAAGTCTTCGATTTTAATGGAAGAAATTCAGTTTGTCTGCTGGAATAGTTTGCTTCTCCTTCGGCAACAAGTCCTGCGAAGGATAAGGAACTCAAATTGATTAAATTAGTTGACGCCCAAATTGGGTTCAATGGTACAATGGACGCAATCTGGAAATTCGAATCGTTTGGTCTGAGTTAAATTGACTCGTGTCTGCGCTTTACCGATTACTCTGCTTTGCAGTGCAGTAGTTTTTATTTTGCTTTTTACAAACGATTTATACCTTCTGCCGGTGCAATCATAGGACGGTCAGTTTGGGTTTTCATGCAGTCATTGAAGGGAAACACAGCATGAAATAATTGTTTCTTACCCTCATTTTACTATTTTTACATGAGCAATGATCAATGGATTATAAATAGATAGAGTTTTGCCATAACATTTAGTTGATCTTCATAATTGAAGTTCAATTGAGGAAATTCTGAATTGACTCCATGGCATTTAAATAGATTGCAGATTTGATAATAGAATGATAGTACAGTATGACAAATTATACAATAAAACAGTGAAGTCGTCAAAAAATGTAATGCATTTGAAAATTATGTCGCACACACTATATCAATAAAAAGCGTTAAACGCGTTAGATGTAAAAATACAACGGTGAATGATATTTTCGTTTCAATTGCAGTTCAAAATGTATGTTTTATTTTGTAGTTTTTTTTTTTGTAGAATCTATTTTATCTTTTCACAATTATTATAATCTATATTATAGCTGAAAATTTATTACACTGTTTTCACTGGAATAAAAATTGGTTGTTTATTGAAGTATTGAATGAATTAAAGTAGAAATAGAACTTGTAAGGCTTGTGCTTGTTTTATCCCAAAAGAAAAGCGAACAAAAGGCCCACGAATTGTAGAATAATGAAACAATGTCCCATTTCATTCGTTTGAAATCATTTTGTACTGTTGGAGATGGGAAAAGTAAATGCTTTGAAGTAACTTTGAAGAAATGAGTTCTAAACTTACCTCAAGGAGTTATGTGATACAGTAGAAAAATTTATTATAAGGCATTTGTTAGTTCTTCTGCTATTCTTGTCGGATCATTTGAGTAATCCACCATGGCAAGGTTTTTGATTAAAAAACCAAGCAATTTTTTTAAATGATATCAATGTGGTCAAACCGATCGAACGGATGTTCGAGTGGATCGTTCTCCGTGTTTTGCACATCCATTATGACGATATATCCTGGTTGTGCATTCGCGAGAAGGATTGAAGGCACTAATTAGTTTTGCAAAGCATACGGAGGCGCTGGATCGTAAAAATGTACGTGCATCCAGTGAAGCCATCATATTGCGACCCGATCGGGACACCAACACACAGCCCTAATGAACTTTTAAAGCTTGAACCAATTAAAAACGTGCCCGCGCAGGTGGACGTGCCGGCGTCCCGGAACCACCGGTGGGCTTTTAATATTCACACCCTCGGCGAATCCTAGCGGAAACATGCCAAAGGGAAACGAAGTAATCTGTAAAAATGCTGATTGACCTGGAAATTTGCAGCCCACCAGTGTTGGCCAGGTCGGCCACCGTGGCTTTGATTGATGGGCAATCGATCGGGGCGTGTTGAGGAGGTCGTCGATAGGCTCGGGTGGTGATGAAAATGCAGTAGATGGGTTTTTCCTCGCCACTCGCCGCGAACCCCGACTCTTTGGTAGAAGGGCCTTATGGCGTGACCATTTATAGCTGGGATGTTGGCCTTTTTTGTGTCCGCCCCACATACAATGGCAACCCACATTGTAGACCTTTTATCCCCCCTGGGGGAATGTTGCGATTGCAAAGGTCAATGGTGAGGGTTAATCCTTTTTGTGTAACTTTTTTTTGCACCATTTTTTCTCGAGTGTCCTCCACGGACGGGACACAATTATTGGAAAGCTATTGTGTTAAAATGTTAAAAATAAATGTACCAAGGGTTTTTTTTCCTGTAGAAACTGAATCTAAAAAGCACAGGTCTTATTTTCTAGTGGATTGAATATCGAGCCACCCCATTGCACGATGTACTTTTATCCCCGAAGTTAGCGATCAGGTAAAATAGGGGAAAAGCTCAGGAAATTTCCACTCCTTCGTGCAAGGTGTAATCCCATAGCACGTCCAGCATCGCGAAACGATGAACGAAACGAACCCAGCACATGCCATAAACACATCGCAAGATTCCATCATCGATAGAGAGGCGCTTCCCTTTGAACATCGGACGTTGGTTGCGCCGGTACGTAGTTCAAACGCTTTCACGCTTCCCTACGGGTGGCGATGGCGGTGGCGGGGCAAACACATGAAACCTTTACAAAACACCCCCAACATATCAGTTCTGGCAGCCCCGAAGCGGGTCGGAAGCAGAAACTTTGTCAGGTGCACGAAGGGACGTTGAGCGAAGGCTTTGATCCTTGGAAGATCTTTCGTCGCCGGCAGACGATACTCGAATTTGCTGCACGATGTATGCTAGCTCGAAGGGTGGAACCGGTGCTGTTTATTCCGATGCGCTCTATTCGCCACGAGCAAAAATTAGTCGACTTCCTCTTCTCTTCCGGATATTATTTTCATAGAGAAAAAAAAACACGTTGTTTGCGTTCAGTAAACGCTTATATTCACATACTGGTCTGAAGGATTGGAACGGGGGCGAAGAGTGCCCCATGGTGGGAGGCAGCAATAGATCCAATAATCGCCATTTGTGCCATTTCGCGATATCATTCGAAGAACTTCCCTGAACTTGAAGAAAGTTCACACCTTCAAACATAATTCGCTTCTCGCTGCGTGCGACATTTGTTACAGTGCAACACTTTGATCATGATGAGATTAAACAGAAAATTTAATTTAATATGAGTAGGTTCATCTTTTTTTATTACTAATAAAAGCTTTTTATCAGAGAAAATTGGGTAATTTGATTTTTTAACACAAATTTAATTAATACAAATACCAATCCCACACGGATTCTCGTAGCTAGCAATCGTCATCTTTCCACTTATCCCTGAGTGATGGCGTCCCAACGTTTGTAGCGCCGAACGATGCCGATTTACGTCGAGGCGTATATATTTAAGTATGATCCTAACACAACGATGGTATAAAGCATTTCAAGAGCGTAGCAGTCCCGACCAAAGGGCGTGTGATTGCTACGATTTCGTCGAATAACCGATGCTGTTTGATGTAGGTGCGTTTCGCAAGCATAGGTAACTCACTGCTTGAGGCATGAATTAGCACACATCAAAGAGCTAACACAGCGTACCTCCAGAAGACTGGGAACGTCTTTTATATTGTTTTGGATGCACTGCCATCACAGTTTTATTGAGCGAACGGTTGTGGGATTAATTGACTCACGGTAACGAAGCTTCCCTACGAAAAGGGAAAAGGACTATAAGCAAATTTGATTTTGTTGATCTCATTAGGATGAGACATACTAGAGCTTTACCATGAACTGTTCTCGGGCCTTTATTCCAGGATTTGGATTAGATGAAATAGAATTCTTCTACGAATAACTCGTTTTACATAGAGTGTTAAAGATATGGAAACGAAAAATTAGAACGAGTGTTAAAGAGGAACGAGTGTTAAAGATATGGGAATTAAATGGATATCCTTTTTTCCTTTTCACAGATTCTATAATATCGTGCCATTGGAATGATCAACCGATTAGCTGCAGTCAATGTACTCCGCGAATTCCAAACCTATCCAAGTTTGGGTGAGTACAACCAAGTTGTGCGGTTATTGGACGAATATTAATTGTGTGCATGTTTTTGCGTCATTTGCTTCGTCATATGTGCAGGCACGAGCCAATTGCTATGGCCAGCAGGGTACCGCACCCGAACGAAATGTCTCCAACAGTACAGACGGAAGCGGACATCGATTGTGCAGTAGCCCCAGCGGCACCCCGTACACAGGTTGGAGGGGACGAAGTTGAAGATACAGACGGTTCTACTATACCAGAGCATAAAGATCACAAGTTCCTAGGGTCGGAAGACGCCGTGGCGATTGTCGTCACCGACGATGGGTGCACCAGTAGCAGCAATAACAATAGTGCTAGTATGAAATGCCTCAACTTCGTCACCTCATCCACGAGCCACGTTCATGCGGCGGTTCCCAAGGGTTGCATGCCGACGAATATTACGACGCCGTCTACAACGACGTCGACGACGACGACGACGACGATCTCGAGGACGGTGGACGATGAGCGACAACCGTCACCCCCATTAGCTAGTGCAACAAGTAACCAATTCGTGAATCATAGCTTTAGCTGCCGCGAGATGGGCACCAGTGGTTCCGTGGCGGCCAACGATGCTGATGCTGTCGGTAGGGATCTAGCCCAGGGTCTGGTGGACGTGGTGCGCGTGTCAACCAGTGTTCCACAGCCGGCATTCGCTCAGAGCGAGTTGGGCGCTGGCGGCAGAGGAGCTACAGGTACTAGTTTCCACTCCGCAACGGCCGCTGCCGTGGCGGCCGTGGCGATGACTGCGGCGGCGGCAGCGGCGGCGGCATCGGCTGCGGCGACTACGGCTGTTACCTTCAGCAGTAGAGCAAACTCCCCACGTCCCAACACCCCCGAAACGCTTGGTGTTGGTGAACCTCCGGTGCCCGCTACTCCTGGATCATCCTCACCATCGACTAACTCTGCTCACCCTGTGCATAACCATCCACTGATAACCATCAGCGACCCTAGCGACGCATGTACCACTACTTCTACTACTACTTCTACTACTAACCCTAACCGCGCCAGCCCAGACGAATGCTACGCCGGTGTCCAAACCTGTGATAGAAACCAACAACACCACCATCATCATCATCATCCAACCGTTGGTCTGCCTTCCGTGTCCATTGATGTGCCGCTCGGTGCCGATCAAGGCGACGACGCATCCGACGTCCCCGCATCCGCCAGCAACCCATACTATTCGATTGTACCCACCAACAACACCTGCCCCATGGCTACTAACACGGTGACGGGACGCTGTAGCAAACCGCCACTCCACAGCTACCAACAGCACTACCAAAGCTACCACCACCATCACGTGCTGGAGGGAGCACTCGTGGGGCGAACCCCGGTGGCCAGTGGTGGTAGTGCCGGTCCAGTGCCGATGGTGGCCGGAGGAGGAACTTACCACAGGCCGCACAGTGCACGCTTCATGTCGCAGCACATTAAAATACTTCCCAAAACTCAATCCCTCGATTTGGCAGATAACGACGACATCCTGGAGGCTTCCAATCGCTCCGAGTCGCAGCTGGAGATAAGTGCGGCCGGCATCGTGCCACAAGCGCTGAAGGGGCGCGTCCTGCCGAAGCTGCAAACGCTCGATCAGACGACGCGTCCGATCTACCCGAACGTGCCGTACAGTCCGTACAACAGTCCGTACGGAAGTCCGCGCAGTGGTCGCCGGAGGACGCCTCTGCGCGAGTCACGGCGCGTCTCGATCGAGCAGTCCGGTAGCTTCCTGCAACTGAACCAGTACAAACTGCTTGATCAAATTGGCCAGGTAGGTTAAAGTAGCCGACACAGTAATGAACGCACAAAAACAATACGTGGCATAAACCGCTAAAACCATGAAGATCCAATAGACAAATGTTTCAAGAAGAATATTTTAAACAGTTATCGAAATGATCCGTGAAAAGTGAAGTAACTTTAAAGTAAAATGTGATGAATGTCCTCATTCGTTTCCTCATGTCGTTGATCTGCATTTTAATCGAATCGTTCGGTGCCAACGGACCAACACCGATGAATTATGCGTAAGGATTAACTCTTTAACTCACGGGAAGATAAATACCAGTTAGGGATCCAAAACTTTTTGCTTATAATCAAACTATTTTTTTTTTCAAATTTCTCAAAATATTCTTTAAAAAGTATTATATTTGATAATTTTTCGATTTCAAATGTATGGAATCGTATTCAATGGTGGCCCAAGCCAAATTAGTGATTCAAAGGTATTTTTTTATTGAATTTTCGTTATTAAATAGCAAGTGGTTTCAAACATGGTTGCATTGACTAACCAAATGAAGTTCATTGAAAAATCTCACACAAAACTATCACTGACGTTGATGGGCTTAAGTAAATTACTGGACCAAGTCGCTTTATGGCAAAGAACCCTATTCGCCTCACTTAGAACCGATTATGTTCGATATCGCTGCGTCGGGTCAGATTGGAGCCTTGATGCAATAAAGTCGAAAGATTTACACAACTCGATTATCGCTCAACTCTACTCCTTCAGGGCTCGTACGGGCTGGTGAAGCTGGCATACTCGGAGGAAGACTCCACGCACTACGCGATGAAAATCCTATCCAAACGGAAGCTACTTCGAAAGGCGGGGCTGATGCGACGGGGTCCGAAGCGGGGCACTTCCCCGCTTGACCGGGTCTATCGGGAGATTGCCGTGCTGAAAAAGGTAGGAAGGTCGCTCTCGGGAGAGTGACAGTCGAGCCGCGTATCCGTACCCCAGAGGCTCGGATCATGTTTTCGCATGTTTGATGTCGAACCGTCCCTAACTTTCGTCCACGTTTCGCTTGCAGCTGGATCACCCGAACGTGGTGAAGCTGGTCGAGGTCCTGGACGATCCACTGGAGGATTCGCTCTATCTAGTCTTCGAGTTGGTGCAGCAGGGCGAAGTGCTCAGCATCCCGACCGACACTCCACTGAGCGAGGAACGTGCCTGGAATGTGTTTCGGGACGTGCTGCTGGGCGTCGAATATCGTAAGTAATGTGTATTTCCGGTGCAAAGCGTCGGACCGTGAACGATAAAACAGGCGAAAAATAAAATCGCAAAACCCACGGCCGGACTTAACTGGCGTTGCCAGCAGGCGGTGTGATTGATTTCCGACCGACGCGTCAAGGATTTGGATTTTGTTTTGCCCGGACTCCAAATCACGCTCGGAAAACAATCGACACAGACAGACAGCGATCCGATTATCCCTCTTAATTGAAACACCCTCGACCAGGAGGCGGGCCCTGGCTTAGTTGTACTGAATGTTTAACATGTTTTCACCCTTCGTCCATGTCCTTTGGCCCAGTGCACTACCAGCGTATCATCCATGGGGACCTGAAGCCGGCCAACTTGCTGCTATCCGACGCGGGCAGCGTCAAGGTGGCCGATCTGGGCGTGTGCAACGAGTTTCTCGGTGAGGATGCCGCCATGAACAACGGCTCGACAGCGGGCACTCCAGCGTTTCGGGCGCCGGAAACGCTTCTGCCCGGGCAGCACTTCTACAATGGTAAGGCTGCCGACATTTGGGCCCTGGGAGCGACCCTCTACTCGTTGGTGCACGGAAACGTGCCATTCATCGCCACCTCGGTGCCGGGCGTGTACGAGAAGATAAAGAACGACCCATTGGAGTATCCTGCCACGAGCACCATTAGCGAGGAGCTGCGGGATCTCATCGGTCGGATGCTGGATAAGGACCCGCAGCAGAGGATTACGCTGCCACAGATCAAGGAGCATCCGTGGCTCACAAAGCTAGGCACGATCCAGCTGCCCACGGAGGAGGAAAACTGTCGGCTGGTGCAAATCAACGATGAGGATATGAACAGCGTCGTCAAGAGCATACCGAAACTGGACACGCTCATTCTGATCAAAACGATGTTGAAAAAGCATTCCTTCCAGAACCCGTTCACCAAGGGCATCTCCGGGCGGGCTCCGCAAGCGGGTGGATCGCGATTGGAACGCTTCTGTCGGTCGGGCCGTTCCAACTCTGCTCCAGGAGACTACCACACATCGGAGCGGTAAGTGTTTCGTACGAATTATTGCGACATCGTTCGGTGTTGAATTGATAGACATTTGATTAATAAATTCTTAAAATACTAGTACGGACGTTTGCATCCGTTTAGTGCGTAGTTAGTTGTTGTTCTTCAGCATTGCTTAGTCACGAAAGGCACTTCTACTTCCGCACAAATAAAGTTTGTTTTAACTACCCACTTTACCAATCTAAAGTAGGTGCACTTTTGAGGATATGATTCTTTTTTCAAAGTAAGATAGGCTTTTTTACTAGGACAAGAGAAAACATGACAATGATAAATGTACTTTAAAAGCTCTTTCTTGTCTCCAGTTGAATATTTCAAATTCAATACGCAAAGTGACCAAGTTCATTTCATTTTAAATTACAGCTTGGTGAATTTCTAGTGGTTTTTAATCGAGAAATTATACTATTTTACGGTATACAGCTCTTCATAAATCGTTTTTTTTGGTTTTTGGTTAAAAACATTAGCTCGAAATTGAGCTTATGATTTTGAACTTTTTAAAGTGGTTCAGTAGAAAAATACATTAAGTAAACATTTTGATACGTTTTATAAAGAGTGGCTTAGTAAATCATCCTTTCGATGTAAACAACAATGAATACGAATGCTTCTTTCATTAGCGTTCAGAATTGCACTACGATCTCTTTTATGTGCACATTACTTTTAGGAAAATTAGAAGAAAATTAGGTTCTCCCGTATTTAAAAAAAAAATATACATCTAAAACAATTTTGTGTATCTATTATTTCAGTCTACAAAAACAGAATGAAAGGAAAAAGTCGATGCTTTTCACAAATTAAGGTAGCCATTACATAACATAGGCAATCAACCAAAAAAAATGGTTTTCAAAACATTTTTTTGCTTCGTTGCTTGAATACAAAGTCATGAGATATTTGTACGACATTGTAACAACAACCTTACGATATTGCGTATTGCGTTTTGTTTTTCGTTTTGTTCCTCACTGGCTTACTGGAAAGTAATACGCCCCGCTACCAATCTCCTTCCAGCCAACCTTCCAACGAATCGCTGCTTCCATCTGTTACCGAGGGCGTCACGAGTCCGCTTGGCAGCCCCGAGCCAACCGGCAGCATAATCTCCGAGATGGATAGCCTCACGCTTCGGTCCGACCTGTCCAATCCATCCTCCAGCACCGACACCGACACGACCACGGTAAAAATAGTCACCACTCCGCCAGAGTAGCCCGCTTGCCGTAGCAACTGTACAGGGTAGTGGCTGCGCTGCTTGGTAGAAACTTGCCGTTTCGGCATAACACGAACTGCCTGCTTCCGATTTGCGTAGTGGTAGAAGAAAGTTTTCCGAAATGTTTACCCTGTTTCAAACTAATCGCAAACATCTCTCCTACTGTTTCTCTTTTTCCTTTTCTATCTCTTTTTCCTATTCTCTCTTTCTCTCTCGTTGTATCGTATTTGCTTTTTTTCTGTTCAACTTACCTTACCCTTGGTACACCATGCATCCTTGTGTAACGTTTGATTTTATTCTCCTCTCTCTAAACGGTCAATTTTCTTTTCCCTCAACCCTTAGTCGCTACTTAGCACACCCTACTATGAAGTACTGCTTTAGCTCGATTTGCCCTCTTCCAGTTACGCCAACAGCAGCAGCAGCACCACACGGAAACCACTTCAACCGTCAAACGGATGAAAGGCAAGCGTTGCGTACCCTAAACCACGTCCGGGGTAATTATCAAAACAAATAACGCCAGCACAAAGCCCACGCACCACCAGCACCGCCAAGGTCCGGTCCGATCCCGCGAGACGTCCTACGGACCCGTAGGGAAACAAGGACCCTGGGTCGGTTGGTGGATGTGCATTTGTTGAGACGTTGTGCAATAATAGATCTGACCCCCCAACGAGGAACCCCATCCGGACGCCCGTTGGATCGGTTGAAGCTCGCGAGGGACGTTACTTGTTGATAAGACTTAATTACGATAAAACTAGCATGCTTGTACACGCTGTACAAAGGCATCAGTCATCAAAGTTACTATCCCCTCGAAGCTCTCGCACACAGGATATCCGCTTTCTGAAGAGGGTTCGTTTATTCGTGGTAATGTTTTTTGCAATATATACATATATTTACCTTTGTCTTCGACTCCACAGAGTTGTCGGAGTTATAAAACCCCATTGGGGTAAGTTTTAAGACATTGTGCTGCAGCCAAAATGCGAAATTGACCAAGTTTAACAGTAATAGTTTTGAATCCCCGTTGGCAACCAGACAGGAAGAAGTTTAGAAAGTTATTTTTATACAACGGTAAAGGAAACATTTTTCATTCAAGATTCTAAATCGAGTTGTTAGAGTGTTAATGTAGATCGGGCACAGACTTATTGATGGCGATTTTTGGCATTGAAATAATCACTAGTAAAATGTGCTGTAAAACGGCACAGCAGGCATTCCACGACAGGCGAGTAGGCAGTATCGTTGGGAAATTCAGAATAGAATACGCTTTATAACGTCGAAGAAAAGCGACCGAGATCTGGGCGATCGTTGGGATCACCGGCATTTTAATCGCAGCATTTTACATTAGTACTCTAACAGTCTTTTATAAAACATTCATCTAAATGTCGGTACATGTAGCAACTAAACGGAATTGGAATGATTTAAAGGCGCACTAACGCTATACCAAAACGAGCGCACATTTTATGGATCCTCTTTCATTTTGAGTGTACATCGTCATGCACAACACGCTCATGCACAAATAAAAATATTACTTTTCAAAACTATAAACTATACTTAATGTATACAGCAATCATCCTCGGCTGTTGGAGAATTTGATAACAGCACTTCAATCCCAATGATAGATCTGAGCAAATGTCCCCTTGTATGTAAAATACTCTTAAACCATAGGCGATAAACTTTTAATTGATCATACGAGTTTCCTCCAAAGAAACGGGTTTTAGTGTTTAGGATTTTATATTGTTTTCATGTTAGATGCTGTTTTGGGGGCTGCATTGGAAATGGCCCTTTTACCTAGTAATAGTTGAGGAGTAATGATTACTCATGTTATAAGAGAAGCGCAGACGTAACCGACGCCGTACGAAGCATGTCGAGAGCAATAGACTAAGACTTACAACTAGGCGCACCATACAAGTGACCAAGCGAATGTGCACCTTCTTCGCCCGGAGCAAGAGATGAGCCAGTCAATACTGGATTTTCTTCATTCAACACAGTTGTTTTATTTTAACTTCAATCAGTTTTACAGCTATTATTCCAAGTAGTCCTGAAGCCTATTTAAAGTTCCATCCACTACAATCAAGTGTCACCTTTGTCTAAATAATAATATTCAATTAAAGTTCTTCAATTACTTACAATAAAACATAAACACATCCTGATGTTTTCCAGAATTTTCATATTTCTATTAATCAGCGCTTGTGAAAAGGAAAAACCCAACCGTGATCGAAAAACAACGAGAAAAATTTTGTTTAAAAAAAGCGTTGCAAACCTGTAAGCAAAAAATGAGAAACAAACATATACATCATAACCAACCCGTTTGCAATTTATACAACAGCACATACACAAGCGTTACAATGGCAAGCACTCGAACCAATTCCAATGCTTTAAATAGTTATTACATGCATTGTAAACTAGAGTCAGTGTACCTTTCGCAAAGGAGGGTGTAGCAAGAAATAAAATAAGCTGAGACGGCACAACGAGTCGGCTTCATCAAGGTACATGCATTTGCATAGCATTTGAAACTGCTGTCGATCAGAGAGATATTTTGTAGATTAAAAGGTTCCGCTCCTAGTCGAATAAAGAAGATATCCTCTCGGTCAAACACTACACGAGAAAAGATACAATAGGCGAAGAAGGCATTAATCGAAGAGATAGTTGAACATGTTGAAAACATAAGTAAACATCGTGAAATAGTAAATGCAAAGGAAGAAATAAAGTATATTTTAAAAACTGTATAAATTACAATTTTATATCACCCTTTCGGCATCTGATCTATTGAAGCATATCATTGAATGGACCTTGACATGATTTTAATGAAACACGGCAAATACGACGAGGAAAGAACAAAGTAAAGAAGAAAACAAAACGCATTAATACGAAAAGAATAACCTTGTGCTTTCGCACACTCCAAATGAATCTAAGCAAATCTTTGTAGTCAAATCTTTAAAAATTCATAAGTGATAAGAACAGAAATTAAAAAAAGAAGAAAAAACAAGCGAATGCTCGGCTACGAGGAAATAATTGGAATATATTGGCTTAATCTCCAACCAATGTTGCGATAAAATACTCTAAACTTTTTATAGTACGTATTACTCTTTTCATATTACAATTCTAACGTAAGGCAGAAAGGAAACATACTTTAATGCAACTATACGCATGCAAACGCAATCAACAGAAAACATGCCAAAACTAACCACAAAAAAAAAGAAAGAAAGAGCAAATGGAAAAAAGCTCCCTATAGAAAAATCCATCTCACACAGTCAGCAGTACTTTCAAATTCAAATTTCAAATCTTTTTAAATCGCTTTAACATGATTCAAATGCGATATTCTTATAACACAACTTTTCTAGTTGCACAATGTGTATTTCTTTTGCATAACGTGTTCGCACAAATTGAATCATATTTTCACTATCTACATTCCAATTTCTCTAGTATTTAATCTAAACATCTCAAATCGCCAGTGTTTAACTTACTCAAAATAGCAATAAACTCTCCACTGAGTGCTGTAACCATAATAATGAAACCAACTCCATTGAACGGTGGGTCGTTGAAAATAGACAAAGTTTATTCTTGTTGTTTTTCCAACAATTTTCCCGTCATACTGCAAGTCAAGCCACTTAAAAAAGCGATTCTCTATTTTTTAACAGACAATCTTCTTTGTTCAATTAATGGTTCACAAATTGTCTTTTTATTGAGAAGAAATCATTAGAGAATATAGTGTCTATAGACATGAATTAAACAGGCATGTAATATAATTTAGCCAATACTGTGTGCGATTGCACATGTAAACTCTACACACAGTCATGTAAATGCCAAATTTGTGATTAAATGGAATTGGTAACTTTTACTGAATTTGTGATTTGGTATGAAAGCGGAACGAAATAAGTAGCTTGAAAATCCCTACATTCTTGGACCATCTTTGTGCATGTAATATATTTACATTCCTCAAAATTGTGTCCCTTCTCCCTAAACTAAAAAAAAGGAATCATTATGAAAGTCAGTTGGCAAGCACATTCACAGACAGGAAATACCGTCTAGCGAATCAATATTTACGAATAAAAGTGCAGCACCCACTTCCCTTCCTATGTAAGTACTAAAGATATACAATCGATAATGCTAGAAAGGGTATTTATTAGATTCTACAAAAGCTAACAGCAATTAAGATTGATCCAAATAAAACAATTAATTTTTTCTATTTTGACCAAGTAGTGTGTTGTCTTCCTTTCTAAAAAAAAACTCGTCGCTATGGTGAGAAACAAGTTTGATGAAAGAAATTGTTGAAATACATACCTACTTCCATGGACTACTAACATACTAGGGATTTCCAAGGGATTTGGCCTACAATGTCCTAATTATGAATTAGAAAATTTCTGCTACTTTGATTACACTGCGTAATAATCTAATTATTGAGTGGTAAAAATCCAAATGAAGCTCTCCCAGCCGAAATCATTGTCGTGGCTGCACCATTTGTGAGCGGATGAATGTCTCGTTAAATTGAAGATTATGGTTGTACTAGACAGGATGTACGACATGAATTCCCTCATGCATTACTTGCATGAGTTTATGAAAATTCGACTACGCCATCAACCAAGGGGTGCGGTATGAGGTGCCCTTATTTCACAAATTTATAACAAACTCCCTTTTTCGGTAGACTTAGCGCAGTCCGCTCGCTGCGCTCGCTGCGGGCGCGCCGCCGTTTCAAACTCATTTCTTCAGTCCAACTCATTGGTTTGGCCCTCATACCGCACCCCTAGGTTGATGGCGTAGCCGAATTTTGATACACTCATGTAAGTAATGCATGAGGGAGTTTATGTTGTACATCCTTTCCAGTATAATCCTCATCTTTAATTTAACGAGAATTCAATTCAAACGGTTCACACAACGACATTTGTTTCACCAATTGCATACCTTTAAGGTGCACCCGCTCACAAATGGTGTAGCCACAACAGCGATTTCGACTGGGGGGGCTTCATTTGGGATTTTACCCTCCATATAAAAAAAACCTTGCGTGATGTCGCGCGAATCGCGCTAGGTTTTTTTTGCATGGAGTTCAGCGCCTGTCAGGCGACGTCGCGTTACGCGACAGTGCAGTCTGGAAAGCGTGTAAGGGAGCTCAAACACCTATTCGTCGTATACGTGAAGCGGGTTGTCTGACGCTGTGCTTGTAATGTACAGTTGATATCCAACATACACGGTACTCGACATACGCAGATTCGGAGATACGCGGTTTTCAAAATTTGACAAATGTTTTTCAGGTGTAAAAGTATTCTCCTCGGAATTGCCCGGTTTTCTTTTCAGAATTCTTTCTACACTTGTTTTGCAGCAGATTTCCCATAGGTGTACACCTAGGTGTAAACCGACTTCTGAAAAGAAGTGTAAAACAATTCTATTTACAATTGTGGTACACCTCAAAAAAGAAAGATAAAAAAGACAACGTGACTGTGCTTTTATAATACCTATTTCTGACTATACGTTGCAAAAAACGTATACCCATTCGCAGTAGTTTGTTTGAGCTGGGTTCAGGATATCTTTTCTTTCCAAAATAATTATTTTCATGCAGGAAAAATTTTTTGTTTGTTTTATTGTTTTGATTTATTTATAATAATAATATATACATATCGTTCGGTCCGGTTGGTACTTCCTCTGGAGGCGTTTCCATACATTGATCTAGGAATGCTTTTATTAAATCGTCCTCCTCGTTTTTTTCAAAATTGTGAAATGAGCAAAATTTCAAACATAATTCCCCAAATCCGATACAACGCGCTGGTTCCGTTTCTGAAAAGAGAGAAATCGTTTTTTTTTCTTTTTTGTTATTTTACCAGGAGAAAGATCTTCTGGTTCGGGAGGGCAAGTGTTATCCCCGATCAAGACACCCATTCTCCTAAGAGAATGGGTAGTGTGGGATTCCTACCCACTAAGAAAACTCCTGGGACATTAATAATTTTTTTTATCTTTTTTTTAGTTTGGAATACTCAAATGTAATCGGTTAAAGGGTTAATGAAGCTTCGGGCGTCGTGTTTCTTGGTTTTGCTACATAGTAGCAAGATCATCCATTGCCTCGGCATACGGGAAGATGTTCATTGATTATGGGAATCTTCGCCGTTGAAGCCGTAACTGCCGCCCGTAATTCGGTAATAGCTGCCTCTTTTCACCAAATGTAGCTTTAGAAATGCATTGCAATGCACTCTTTCTAGCACACCTTTTTCTCAGACATTTGGAAGGCATATCGGAACACCCCCAAAGATATGCAATTGATGGACCACTGAATAATTTTGCAGTTTTTTTTTTTATTTTACAGACTGGTCTTCTTTGGGAATATTCTGATTGGAACATCCCCAAAGGACCACTCTATATTTTATATAAAAAAAATGTTTTTTTTTAGTTTTAAAGATTGATCTTCTTTTGGAATATTCTGATCAGAAAATCCACGAAGGACCACTCAATATTTTTTTAAAATTTTTTTTTTTTGATTTTAGAGACTGATCTTCTTTGGGAATATTCGGATTGGAACATCCCCAAAGGACCGCTCAATAATTTTTTTATAAAAAATATTTTTTTTTTGAGTTTTAGAGACTGATCTTCTTTGGGAATATTCTGATCGGAACATCCCAAAAGGACCAATCAATAATTTTTTTATAAATTTTTTTTTGTGTTTTTTATAGACTGATACTTCTTTGGGAATATTTTGATCGGAACATCCCCAAAGGACCAATCAATAATTTTTTTTATAAAAAATAATTTTTGTTTTTTTAATTTTAGAGACTGATCTTCTTTGAGAGTATTCTAATATGCTTGCAAATGCTTGAAGATATGCAGTGTTAGAAAGAGTGCATCGAATCGGATTTGTAAAGCCACGTTTTCGGAAAAGAGGCTGCTATTACCGCATTACCCGCCGCAGTTAGGGCTTCAACGGCGAAGGTTGCCATAATCAAGGCACATCTTTCCGTGTGCCGAGGCAAAGGCTGTATGCATACAGCAAAACCAGTAGACACGGCACACGAGGCTTCATTTTGCCTTTACCCGATTATTATTAAATTACATTTTTAAAAAAAGAAGGAAAGAAAAGAAAGAGAGAAAACTAAATACATAATTAATCGATTACTGAAAAACTATTAAACATCAGAAGAAAATTTCCTCATTTTCATCAATATCCGAGAGTCTCGGTTTCTTCGTGATCTGAAAATAAATAAAACGAAAGTTGCTTAAATACCATTCTTCAATCTAAAAACACCTTATTATACGAAAAAGTTGTTTATATCTACTTACAGGCCTATAATTTCTATCTCTATACCTATATTTGTAATATATTGGAATCTGGGTGTTCCTCCTGCGTTCTTTTTCTTCCGCTGTATAGCCATATTTCTCGTTGTCTAAGATGGTGAACAATGTTTTAAATCCTTCGCGTCTATTTGTTGATTTTCGTTGGCAATCTACACATTTCCCCACCACATTTCCCATTGTCGGTGACGACCTTTTCTTTCTGCAAAATATAAAGTTCAGAAAGGCGCTAAGTATAGTTGTTGTTTGGGTTGAGCGCCTTTTTGAGCGGGAGCGAATAATATCACATCTGCAAGCCATCTCGTCTCATAAACAATTGATCCTATATGGGTGCTGCGTTTGATTTATAAACATTTTTGTTACATTTTCCACAATCAGACTACTTGATGCGAAGTTTGGTTGACTAATTTCCCATTTTTTTAATTTCTCAACAACCACGGTAGGCTGTGCGTTTATATAGTTTTGTTTCAGTGCGTGCGGATTCGTAGCTCAAAACGTTTAGTATATATGAAAATAAATTAATCAAATTCAACCACTAGAAGAGAGGATGGCAACATTCGAACCAATTTAATCCACTGAAATCCACCAAAAGCTCGTATCGCGAATTGACTAGTGTTGCATCTTATACACATATAGAAAGTGAATCGAACTAAACATGTCGAGGAAAAGTTTGTTTGGCTAAACCTCAAACGGTGGTCGCAGTGGTGAGCGTGAGCCAGCGCCGGGCAGCTGTGAGAGAGCCCGGGTCGTCTCGCTCATGCTCATTTCTCACTCATCCAACGTTCTGCTCGACTGGTTTGAACTGCATGACTATTTAAACTCCCACTGTGGAGCTTTCTCCCGTCCACTCGTCTTACCTTCTCTCTCCCTTCCTTCGCGCCCCTCTGGCCCATATACACACCAGCCAAACCGACTCTGACAGCCGCGTGCGCAGCGTTCTCGTGCATGTTACTATTTCAATTTTTATTGAAAAGTCTGCGCAGTATGTTTCTGTGTTTTGCTATCGATTAAGCTATCCAAATTATTGCAGATATATTGTATCGTAGTGGCGGAATACGTTTTATTGCTTACCTATTTTTCAGCACAGCAACTCAACATTTACAGCTACATATTGCCAATTTCATACTTCCCATGTAGGGTGCACTGCCGAACATAAATTAAGAAGGTAGGTGACTATTTGTTTGATTTGCCGCCGAAGATTTAATATTTCACATGCATTATATCCAATATTGGTGAAATATCCATATTTGTCTATATTGTCATAAAACATTGCTGTGTTTGCCGTGCTGTGAATGGAACTCTATGTCATGACGTATTTTTTAAAGAACGGTGTGAAATGTCTGTGTAATGCTCAAATACTATGTATTATCTTAAATTTCGTTAAATCGCAATTTTTGATTACGTAGCAAATGTTTACGAAAGCCCCTGAGATCTCCACCGAAGAAAAAGGAGAAGATCAGCCTTGTGGTCTGTGAAATTTAAAAACAACTTGCACGAAGCTGCGGAGCGAACTACCGCTTGCTACACATTAAAAGCCAAGCCTTTCGTAAGCTGCGTTCGCTGTTTACGGTGATTACCCGATCCCACAGGGTTTAAAGTTCGATCTCTAACCGGAATACGGACAAAACCTTGAAGTGCACTCAACAACTGGCTTAAGCGACCGTGTCAGCTGAGTAGGATTGCCGTATTCCTGGTCCCCGTAGTTGAAACTTGATTCCCCGCTCCATTTGGCCAAACTTTGAAACTCCTGGGCTCCCTTGATACCTTTCGTGGAAACGCCGCCCCAAGGTAGGGTGGGTAGTGGTGCTTCTTCTTTTTTGAAAGCACAAGGCTCGGCCTCGGCAATTTGCAGATTACCTCACTGTTCGATGGGGGTGCTAGGTGGTTGTCTGGGGATCTCAACCCCTCCCTCCCATCCCCCCTTTTCACCTTTTCCTGCTCGTCCTGTATCCCTATCTGTGGCCGCAACGATACCAGACGGTATTGGACGGTGTTGATACCTTCGTTCGATCCGTCGTCGGCTTCGTGGTGGTTGTGGCCGCTCTTCATTTCATGATGCTTCGAACAGGAAGGCAAACGACCTCCCCGGGCTTTCGACTGGTGCAAATCTGCTGGATGAGACTTTCTGCGCAGCCAGGGTTTCTTCGGGAGCGCTAGATCACATGACAGGTGTGGTAAAAACGAGGGCATGTGAAGAGGATGTGTAGGGCCTATTCGTCTTTGTCCAAGCAAACGGAACAGTTTGCTGTACCCTCGAGGGGTTCTCTGTCGACACACTAGGTCAACAGAAATCCGTGCCCGGAAAGAAGCTGAGCAATGAAGACGTCCGTTTCCTCATGCTAAAATGAGGAAAGGTCAGGACTTCAAATAAAATGATCACCGTCACAAAAAAAACCAACCGTACTCGTCTTTAAAATTATGGAACATGAATTCGTCTTTGCGCAATTTGGTCGTGTGATTGAATGGTACCGTAAATGGAGGTGATACCTCTCGTAAATTCTAAGCGTAAAACTAATTTTACGAAAATGATTAACGGTGGATCGCGAACGGTGATAACGGTTTATGCGTTTGAAACGGACGATCGTTTTCGAGCTGTTAGCTCCCGAGCGCCATCTACAAAAAAAAACAAAAAGCTCGTGTGATAAGCTTGCGAGTTGAATTTCAAAACAAAACGATTGCTTGATCGGTAGCCACATCTACATTGTCTGAATTTAGCCAAAACCAATAGTTGAATTTCTAACTTGATTGACACTGCTGTAACATGCATATAAAAGAATGGATGGATGGCTCCGAAAGTGGGCTGCCGAATTACATGAGTTTCTGCCGTATTTGTTGGCCCGACGGCCAGCTAATATGGATCAACGTTCCTATGGTCGCAAACCTCAAACGATGGTTTACGGTCGAGCTGAGAGAGAGTGTGCGCTGCTTGGAGCGTGCGTAAGTGAGAATGTGCCCCACAGCTTGAGCCGAGCTGGTATGATTGATGGTGGACCTCAAACGATGATTTCAGCGATCGGAAAGAACCTCTTGAGCCTCGGAAAAATCATCACCACGTATATTTGGAGTAATTATGAAGCACAGAAGGATGTAACCACCGTTTGAGGTTTGTGCAATATACACAAACCTCAAACGATGGTTGCAATAAGCGATCTATGGTTTAAGCCTAAAAGTATGCATCGATTTAAAGGGATATTTTTGGGCAGACGCCATGACCAACGCCTTGGATTTGGTCACAAACCTCAAACGATGGTTCATGGATGAGCCAGGAGGGTGTGAAAGAGACTCCTCGCTCAGTGAAGCGCGCGCGGCTTGAAGTGTGCGAGAGCGGGAGAGTGATCCACGGCTTGGGCTGGTAACATTGCTGGCGGACCTGAAACGCTGGTTTCACCTATGAAATGATGGTTTTCTCCTTGAAAGGATCTCTTGAGCTTCGGAAAAATCATCCCGAAGTATATTTGGGTCTATTTTGACAAATAAAAGCTTGAAACCACCGATTGAGGTTTGGATTTTGACAAACCTCAAACGCTGGTTTCACCCACCAAGCGATGGTTTTCCACATATTTAAGGGTATTTTGAGGTCTAGAATGATGTAAAATGTATAATGATCGATTTTCTGCGATTTTTTGAGCCCACGGCGTGGAAATTCGTGCGGCGCCTTGGTTTTCGGCACAAACCTCAAGCGATGGTTTACGGCTGAGCTGACGGAGTGAGCGAGAAGGGGAGTGTACTCGACGGCTGCGGTTTTACCTGTTGGCGGACCTGAAACGCTGGTTTCACCCATAAAATGATGATTTCCTCCATGAAAGGAGTTGCTGATCTTCGGAAAAATCATCCCGACGCATATTTGGGTCTATTTTGACACGTAGAAGCTTGAAACCACCGATTGAGGTTTGGGTATTGACAAACCTCAAACGATGGTTTCACCCACCTAGCGATTGTTTTCCACATATTTAACGATATTTTGAGGTCTGGTAGGATGTAAAGTGCATATTGATGGATTTTCCGCGATCCTTTGAGCCAACGACGGGAAAATTCGTGCGCCGTCTTAGCTTTGGTCACAAACCTCAAGCGGTGGTTTACGGGTGCCGTGAGAGTGTGCGTGAGCCGTACAGCGCTCCACGGCTTGAGCTGGTAACATTGTTGACGAACCTGAAACGCTGGTTTCATTCATGAAATTACGTTTTCCACCTTGGAAGGAGTTACTGATCTTCGGAAAAATCATCCCGACGTATATTTGGGTCTATTTTGACACGTAGAAGCTTGAAACCACCGATTGAGGTTTGGGTATTGACAAACCTCAAACGATGGTTTCACCCTCTTAGCGATGGTTTTCCGCATATTTAGGGATATGGTGAGGTCTAGAATGATTTAAAGAGCATATTGATCGATTTTCCGCGATCTTTTGAGCCAACGACGGGAAAATTCGTGCGCCGCCTTAGCTTTGGTCACAAACCTCAAGCGGTGGTTTACGGGTGCCGTGAGAGTGTGCGTGAGCCGTACAGCGCTCCACGGCCTGGGCTGGTAACATTGCTGGCGGACCTGAAACGCTGGTTTCATTCATTAAATTACGTTTTCCACCTTGGAAGGAGTTACTGATCTTCGGAAAAATCATCCCGACGTATATTTGGGTCTATTTTGACACGTAGAAGCTTGAAACCACCGATTGAGGTTTGGGTATTGACAAACCTCAAACGATGGTTTCACCCTCTTAGCGATGGTTTTCCGCATATTTAGGGATATGGTGAGGTCTAGAATGATTTAAAGAGCATATTGATCGATTTTCCGCGATCTTTTGAGCCAACGACGGGAAAATTCGTGCGCCGCCTTAGCTTTGGTCACAAACCTCAAGCGGTGGTTTACGGGTGCCGTGAGAGTGTGCGTGAGCCGTACAGCGCTCCACGGCCTGGGCTGGTAACATTGCTGGCGGACCTGAAACGCTGGTTTCATCCATGAAATTACGTTTTCCACCTTGGAAGGAGTTACTGATCTTCGGAAAAATCATCCCGACGTATATTTGGGTCTATTTTGACACGTAGAAGCTTTAAACCACCGATTGAGGTTTGGGTATTGACAAACCTCAAACGATGGTTTCACCCTCTTAGCGATGGTTTTCCGCATATTTAGGGATATGGTGAGGTCTAGAATGATTTAAAGAGCATATTGATCGATTTTCCGCGATCTTTTGAGCCAACGACGGGAAAATTCGTGCGCCGTCTTAGCTTTGGTCACAAACCTCAAGCGGTGGTTTACGGGTGCCGTGAGAGTGTGCGTGAGCCGTACGGTGCTCCACGGCCTGGGCTGGTAACATTGTTGACGAACCTGAAACGCTGGTTTCATCCATGAAATTACGTTTTCCACCTTGGAAGGAGTTGCTGATCTTCGGAAAAATCATCCCTAAGCATATTTGTGGCTATTTTGACACGTAGAAGCTTGAAACCACCGTTTGAGGTTTGGGCTTTGACACACCACAAACGATGGTTTCACCCACCTAGCGATGGTTTTCCACATATTTAACGGTATTTTGAGGTCTGGTAGGATGTAAAGTGCATAATTATCGATTTTCAGCGATCTTTTGAGCCAACGACGGGAAAATTCGTGCGCCGCCTTAGCTTTGGTCACAAACCTCAAGCGGTGGTTTACGGGTGCCGTGAGAGTGTGCGTGAGCCGTACGGTGCTCCACGGCCTGGGCTGATAACATTGCTGGCGGACCTGAAACGCTGGTTTCATCCATGAAATTACGTTTTCCACCTTGGAAGGAGTTGCTGATCTTCGGCAAAATCATCCCTAAGCATATTTGGGTCTATTTTGACACGTAGAAGCTTTAAACCACCGATTGAGGTTTGGGTATTGACAAACCTCAAACGATGGTTTCACCCTCTTAGCGATGGTTTTCCGCATATTTAGGGATATGGTGAGGTCTAGAATGATTTAAAGAGCATATTGATGGATTTTCCGCGATCCTTTGAGCCAACGACGGGAAAATTCGTGCGCCGTCTTAGCTTTGGTCACAAACCTCAAGCGGTGGTTTACGGGTGCCGTGAGAGTGTGCGTGAGCCGTACAGCGCTCCACGGCTTGAGCTGGTAACATTGTTGACGAACCTGAAACGCTGGTTTCATCCATTAAATGATGATTTTCTCCATGAAAGGATCACTTGATCTTCGGAAAAATCATCCCGACGCATATTTGGGTCTATTTTGACACATAGAAGTTGAAACCACCGTTTGAGGTTTGGGCTTTGAGACACCTCAAACGATGGTTTCACTCACCCAGCGATGGTTTTCTATTAATTTAACGATATTTTAAGGTCTAAAATAGTGTAAAATGCATAATTATCAATTTTTAGCGATTTTTTTAGCCCACGGCGGAAAAATTCCGTGCGCCGGTCACAAACCGCAATCGATGGCTTACGGGTGCCGTGAGAGTGTGCGTGAGCCGTACAGCGCTCCATGGCTTGAGCTGGTAACATTGTTGACGAACCTGAAACGCTGGTTTCATCCATTAAATAATGATTTCCTCCTTGAAAGGAGTTGCTGATCTTCGGAAAAATCATCCCGACACATATTTGGGTCTATTTTGACACGTAGAAGCTTGAAACCACCGTTTGAGGTTTGGACTTTGACAAACCTCAAACGATGGTTTCACCCACCTAGCGATGGTTTTCCACATATTTAACGATATTTTAAGGTCTAAAATAATGTAAAACGCATACAGATCGATTTTCTGCGATTTTCTGAGCCCTCTCCGTGAAAATTCGTGCGCCGGTCGCAAACATCAATCGATGGCTTACAGGTGCCGTGGGAGTATGCGTGAGCAGGCAGGTGCACCACGGCTTGGGTTGATAACATTGCTAGCGGACCTGCAACGCTGGTTTCACACATGAAATGACGGATTCCTCCTCGAAAGGATCTGATGATCTTCGAGTAAATCATCACCATGCATGTTTGGGGATGTTTTTGAGAATATTCCCGTGCATGAAGCATTAGCGTGGATTTTTCGACACATTTAGGCCGGCGGTATCGTGCATGTCAACGTGTGTCAACGCATTGACTGGGCGTGAGTGTTATAGCGCATGTTTTGCATTCGTTCTTCAATCTAAATAACTAGGTCAAACTTGGGCGATATCAAGTTCAAGGTCGAGACGAATTTTGAACCCAATTTTCATGCGATTTGTTTTGGCGCGCTTGTGCAAAACCTGCAAACCGTGGTCTACGGGTACACGCGCTGCTGTGCGAGTTGCATTGTTTTCCAATTCTATGGAAGAGACTCGCCGCTGCGTGAAGCCTAAGCGAAGCTTAAGCGGGAAAATGCGTTCGTAACGGGATAAATTATTGTTCATAAACACCAACCCATGGATTGGCGCATGGGATGATGATTTTCTCCTGGAAAAGATCAGTCGACTGACAGGAAAATCATCACCACGAATATGTAACGATGGGTTTTCAGTACAAAAGGGTGCATAATGCATAGAAATTGATTCGTCAACTTATGATATTTTAACGCCTTTGTGTGCGTCGCCCTAACTTTAGCTACTCACTACAAATAACAAGGGCAACGTTGGTAGAAATTCAAGATCAGTTTTGTAAATCCAATGTTCTTGCTATTTGTGTGGGAATAATTCATCATACAATGTGTAGTTTACCGTTATTTAATAAATGCAATCCCTGTCAAACGGGTAAATAACGGAAAAAAAACTTGAGGGTTTGCAAGGAAAATACGGGTACAAGCGCTACAGCGGGGAACGCTTAACGGTGCGAGTTGCATTGTCTTCTGATTCTAGGGAAGGCTTCGGAAATCATCAAAATTGTTTCACCGAAAAGCACGTGTTGATATAGAGAAATCACAATCGCATCGCATTTTGTCCAGCATGTCTAAGGTTCTGTTGGAAGGTCCACGTCGTAGGGCTGATCAGTCACTTGAGCCTGAAAGACAATCATGGACTGAAGCGGCTCAATTGTCGATGTTCAAGCGGTCAAACCGATAAAGTGTGGAACAGAGCTTCGTGTTATTGAATTGCAGAATTAAATCTTTGTACGTCTAATTTTTTAACGATTTACAAATAAAGTCAGAACGATACACAAATGCTATCGACCCATTCTGTTTGTGCCATTCCGATGCACCAACTTGATATCTCAAGTTGTAAGATTGTATCCTAAAATCTCCAAAGAACTGCTCTTTGCAGTACACAATTCGGGAAAAGGGAGGTAGAATGATTCAAAAAACCATTTGATGTAACCCAGTTACTATTGCCCGTCTACTAATTCTCAACTACTCCCCTAATATTATGTAATTTTCCAACTCCTTTAGCTTACATGCACTCTCATATTATTTAGGAACCTTCAAAAACTCGGACAATTTTGGTGAAACCCTTTCCCTCGAACGCACCATATGTATCGCCTTCTATCTGAGAAAAAAATGCGAATTTTTGTGTCAACTGTAAACAGGACATGCACAAAATATCATGATTGTTTAACTTTAACTATCTTTTCGACGTAGAATGAAATAATTTGTTCCTAAAATCATTATATTTATCGATATCAGTTCTAGCAACAGAATCGTAGTTTTCAATTTTTCTCCGATATTTATAATTTCTCTCCCGGGGTTCTGGCATGCAGCCCATTCCAGTGTAAATAGTTCCTTATAGTTAGAGCACTTAACAAACACTTTTAGTAAAATTTCTTTTAAGTAGTAAAGTAGTAAAAGGGATGAAACGATTGGTTCTTCCTCCCCTTTCCCGAATTGTGTGCTGCAAAGAGCAGTTCTTTGGTGATTTTACGATACTTTTTGAAGTGTTATACTTTTTAATGATGTCTGAATTTGTTAGTTTGCTATTGTAAGTCTAATTTCATATGCTTTGAAATCTTTTTCCATCGTTATGATGGATAAATGATGACGTTTCGTTCCAACAAAGTAGTGTGACGCATATTTCAATAAAAACTTCAATAATATAATAAATCGAATTATCCGTTTTTCTTACATCTTGAGGGGGTCCGCGACAGCCGAGCGGTAGCGCCGGTTAAAAAATCGGCCTATGAGCGCCGGGGCTCACCACCTCGACGGCGTGGGTTCGAATCCCAACCGAGACCGGACCCTCCCCTGTACGAGAGGACTGACTATCCACGTACAACAGGGAAACAAGTCTCGTAAGCCCTTAGCGGGCAGGCATGACCAAGAGGTCGTTACGCCAAGAAGAAGAAGCATTGATTGAAATATTAAAACTATCGTTATATTTTTTGTTTTGTTGATTATCATGTCGATCGACTGATTTTTTCGTGCTTGCGAAAATCATCATCCCACTCGCCAATCCATGGGTTGGTGTTTCCGAACAACAATTTATCCCGTTACGAACGCATTTTCCCGCTCAAGCACATTTCAAGCTGCGCGGGCTTCACGCAGCGGCGAGTCGCTTCCTTAGAATTGGAAAACAATGCAACTCGCACCGCAGCGCGTTTACCCGTAGACCACGGTTTGCAGGTTTTGCACAAGCGCGCCAAAACAAACCGCAAGTGATTGGGTTCAAAATTCGTCTCGACCTTGAACTTGATATCGCCCAAGTCTGACCTAGTTATTTAGATTGAAGAACGAATGCAAAAACTACGCCATTTCACTCTCGCCCAGACAATGCGTTGACACACGTTGCCATGCACGAATGCCGCCGGCCAAAATGTGTCGAAAAACCCACGCTAATGTTTCATGCACGCGAATATACTCTACAACATCCGCAAACATGCATGATGATGATTTATTCGAAGATCAGCAACTCCTTTCAAGGAGGAAATCGTCATTTAATGGATGAAGCCAGCGTTGCAGGTCCGCTAGCAATGTTATCAACCCAAGCCGTGGCGCACCTGCCTGCTCACGCATACTCCCACGGCACCCGTAAGCCATCGATTGCGGTTTGTGACCAAACCCAAGGCGGAGCACGAATTTTCCCGCCGTTGGCTCAAAAAATCGCAGAAAATCGATCATGACGCCATTTACATTATTTTAGACCTTAAAATATCGTTAAATTAATAGAAAACCATCGCTAGATGGGTGAAACCATCGTTTGCAGTTTGTTAAAACCCAAACCTCAAACGGTGGTTTCAAGCATCTATGTGTCAAAATAGACCCAAATATACGTCGGAATGATTTTTCCGACGATCTGCAACTCCTTTCAAGGAGGAAATCATTATTTAATGGATGAAACCAGCGTTTCAGGTCCGCCTGCAATGTTACCAGCCCAAGCCGTGGAGCGCTGTACGGCTCACGCACACTCTCACGGCACCCGTAAGCCATCGATTAATGTTTGCGACCGGCGCACGAATTTCCACGCCATCGGCACAACAAATCGCTGAAAATTGATAATTATGCATTTTACAATATTCTAGACCTTAAAATATCGTTAAATATGTGGAAAACCATCGCTAGGTGGGTAAAACCATCGTTTGAGGTTTGTCAAAGTCCAAACCTCAAACGGTGGTTTCAAGCTTCTACGTGTCAAAATAGACCCAAATATGTGTCGGAATGATTTTTCCGAAGATCAGTAACTCCTTTCAAGGAGGAAATCATTATTTAATGGATGAAACCAGCGTTGCAGGTCCACCTGCAATGTTACCAGCCCAAGCCATGGAGCGCTGTACGGCTCACGCACACTCCCACGGCACCCGTAAGCCATCGATTGCGGTTTGTGACCAAGGTCAAGGCGGCGCACGAATTTTCCCGCTATCGGCTCAAAAAATCGTTGAAAATCGATAATTATGCATTTTACATTATTTTAGACCTTAAAATATCGTTAAATTAATGGAAAACCATCACTAGATGGGTGAACATCGTTTGAGGTTTGTCAATACCCAAACCTCAATCGGTGGTTTCAAGCTTTTATTTTTCAAAATAGACCCAAATATACGTCGGGATGATTTTTCCGAAGATCAGTAACTCCTTCCAAGGTGGAAAACGTAATTTAATGAATGAAACCAGCGTTTCAGGTTCGTCAACAATGTTACCAGCTCAAGCCGTGGAGCGCTGTACGGCTCACGCACACTCTCACGGCACCCGTAAACCACCGCTTGAGGTTTGTGACCAAAGCTAAGGCGGCGCACGAATTTTCCCGTCGTTGGCTCAAAAGATCGCGGAAAATCGATCAATATGCTCTTTAAATCATTCTAGACCTCACCATATCCCTAAATATGCGGAAAACCATCGCTAAGAGGGTGAAACCATCGTTTGAGGTTTGTCAATACCCAAACCTCAATCGGTGGTTTCAAGCTTCTACGTGTCAAAATAGACCCAAATATACGTCGGGATGATTTTTCCGAAGATCAGCAACTCCTTCCAAGGTGGAAAACGTAATTTCATGGATGAAACCAGCGTTTCAGGTTCGTCAACAATGTTACCAGCCCAGGCCGTGGAGCACCGTACGGCTCACGCACACTCTCACGGCACCCGTAAACCACCGCTTGAGGTTTGTGACCAAAGCTAAGACGGCGCACGAATTTTCCCGTCGTTGGCTCAAAGGATCGCGGAAAATCCATCAATATGCACTTTACATCCTACCAGACCTCAAAATACCGTTAAATATGTGGAAAACCATCGCTAGGTGGGTGAAACCATCGTTTGTGGTGTGTCAAAGCCCAAACCTCAAACGGTGGTTTCAAGCTTCTACGTGTCAAAATAGCCACAAATATGCTTAGGGATGATTTTTCCGAAGATCAGCAACTCCTTCCAAGGTGGAAAACGTAATTTCATGGATGAAACCAGCGTTTCAGGTTCGTCAACAATGTTACCAGCCCAGGCCGTGGAGCACCGTACGGCTCACGCACACTCTCACGGCACCCGTAAACCACCGCTTGAGGTTTGTGACCAAAGCTAAGACGGCGCACGAATTTTCCCGTCGTTGGCTCAAAAGATCGCGGAAAATCGATCAATATGCTCTTTAAATCATTCTAGACCTCACCATATCCCTAAATATGCGGAAAACAATCGCTAGGTGGGTGAAACCATCGTTTGAGGTTTGTCAATACCCAAACCTCAATCGGTGGTTTCAAGCTTCTACGTGTCAAAATAGACCCAAATATGCGTCGGGATGATTTTTCCGAAGATCAGCAACTCCTTTCATGGAGGAAATCATCATTTTATGGGTGAAACCAGCGTTTCAGGTCCGCCAACAGGTAAAACCGCAGCCGTCGAGTACACTCCCCTTCTCGCTCACTCCGTCAGCTCAGCCGTAAACCATCGCTTGAGGTTTGTGCCGAAAACCAAGGCGCCGCACGAATTTCCACGCCGTGGGCTCAAAAAATCGCAGAAAATCGATCATTATACATTTTACATCATTCTAGACCTCAAAATACCCTTAAATATGTGGAAAACCATCGCTTGGTGGGTGAAACCAGCGTTTGAGGTTTGTCAAAATCCAAACCTCAATCGGTGGTTTCAAGCTTTTATTTGTCAAAATAGACCCAAATATACTTCGGGATGATTTTTCCGAAGCTCAAGAGATCCTTTCAAGGAGAAAACCATCATTTCATAGGTGAAACCAGCGTTTCAGGTCCGCCAGCAATGTTACCAGCCCAAGCCGTGGATCACTCTCCCGCTCTCGCACACTTCAAGCCGCGCGCGCTTCACTGAGCGAGGAGTCTCTTTCACACCCTCCTGGCTCATCCATGAACCATCGTTTGAGGTTTGTGACCAAATCCAAGGCGTTGGTCATGGCGTCTGCCCAAAAATATCCCTTTAAATCGATGCATACTTTTAGGCTTAAACCATAGATCGCTTATTGCAACCATCGTTTGAGGTTTGTGTATATTGCACAAACCTCAAACGGTGGTTACATCCTTCTGTGCTTCATAATTACTCCAAATATACGTGGTGATGATTTTTCCGAGGCTCAAGAGGTTCTTTCCGATCGCTGAAATCATCGTTTGAGGTCCACCATCAATCATACCAGCTCGGCTCAAGCTGTGGGGCACATTCTCACTTACGCACGCTCCAAGCAGCGCACACTCTCTCTCAGCTCGACCGTAAACCATCGTTTGAGGTTTGCGACCATAGGAACGTTGATCCATATTAGCTGGCCGTCGGGCCAACAAATACGGCAGAAACTCATGTAATTCGGCAGCCCACTTTCGGAGCCATCCATCCATTCTTTTATATGCATGTTACAGCAGTGTCAATCAAGTTAGAAATTCAACTATTGGTTTTGGCTAAATTCAGACAATGTAGATGTGGCTACCGGTCAAGCAATCGTTTTGTTTTGAAATTCAACTCGCAAGCTTATCACACGAGCTTTTTGTTTTTTTTGTAGATGGCGCTCGGGAGCTAACAGCTCGAAAACGATCGTCCGTTTCAAACGCATAAACCGTTATCACCGTTCGCGATCCACCGTTAATCATTTTCGTAAAATTAGTTTTACGCTTAGAATTTACGAGAGGTATCACCTCCATTTACGGTACCATTCAATCACACGACCAAATTGCGCAAAGACGAATTCATGTTCCATAATTTTAAAGACGAGTACGGTTGGTTTTTTTTGTGACGGTGATCATTTTATTTGAAGTCCTGACCTTTCCTCATTTTAGCATGAGGAAACGGACGTCTTCATTGCTCAGCTTCTTTCCGGGCACGGATTTCTGTTGACCTAGTGTGTCGACAGAGAACCCCTCGAGGGTACAGCAAACTGTTCCGTTTGCTTGGACAAAGACGAATAGGCCCTACACATCCTCTTCACATGCCCTCGTTTTTACCACACCTGTCATGTGATCTAGCGCTCCCGAAGAAACCCTGGCTGCGCAGAAAGTCTCATCCAGCAGATTTGCACCAGTCGAAAGCCCGGGGAGGTCGTTTGCCTTCCTGTTCGAAGCATCATGAAATGAAGAGCGGCCACAACCACCACGAAGCCGACGACGGATCGAACGAAGGTATCAACACCGTCCAATACCGTCTGGTATCGTTGCGGCCACAGATAGGGATACAGGACGAGCAGGAAAAGGTGAAAAGGGGGGATGGGAGGGAGGGGTTGAGATCCCCAGACAACCACCTAGCACCCCCATCGAACAGTGAGGTAATCTGCAAATTGCCGAGGCCGAGCCTTGTGCTTTCAAAAAAGAAGAAGCACCACTACCCACCCTACCTTGGGGCGGCGTTTCCACGAAAGGTATCAAGGGAGCCCAGGAGTTTCAAAGTTTGGCCAAATGGAGCGGGGAATCAAGTTTCAACTACGGGGACCAGGAATACGGCAATCCTACTCAGCTGACACGGTCGCTTAAGCCAGTTGTTGAGTGCACTTCAAGGTTTTGTCCGTATTCCGGTTAGAGATCGAACTTTAAACCCTGTGGGATCGGGTAATCACCGTAAACAGCGAACGCAGCTTACGAAAGGCTTGGCTTTTAATGTGTAGCAAGCGGTAGTTCGCTCCGCAGCTTCGTGCAAGTTGTTTTTAAATTTCACAGACCACAAGGCTGATCTTCTCCTTTTTCTTCGGTGGAGATCTCAGGGGCTTTCGTAAACATTTGCTACGTAATCAAAAATTGCGATTTAACGAAATTTAAGATAATACATAGTATTTGAGCATTACACAGACATTTCACACCGTTCTTTAAAAAATACGTCATGACATAGAGTTCCATTCACAGCACGGCAAACACAGCAATGTTTTATGACAATATAGACAAATATGGATATTTCACCAATATTGGATATAATGCATGTGAAATATTAAATCTTCGGCGGCAAATCAAACAAATAGTCACCTACCTTCTTAATTTATGTTCGGCAGTGCACCCTACATGGGAAGTATGAAATTGGCAATATGTAGCTGTAAATGTTGAGTTGCTGTGCTGAAAAATAGGTAAGCAATAAAACGTATTCCGCCACTACGATACAATATATCTGCAATAATTTGGATAGCTTAATCGATAGCAAAACACAGAAACATACTGCGCAGACTTTTCAATAAAAATTGAAATAGTAACATGCACGAGAACGCTGCGCACGCGGCTGTCAGAGTCGGTTTGGCTGGTGTGTATATGGGCCAGAGGGGCGCGAAGGAAGGGAGAGAGAAGGTAAGACGGGTGGACGGGAGAAAGCTCCACAGTGAGAGTTTAAATAGTCATGCAGTTCAAACCAGTCGAGCAGAACGTTGGATGAGTGAGAAATGAGCATGAGTGAGACGACCCGGGCTCTCTCACAGCTGCCCGGCGCTGGCTCACGCTCACCACTGCGACCACCGTTTGAGGTTTAGCCGTTTGTTTTCATAAGGAGCTTCCATACATTCATCTAGGGATGTTTTCATCTATTCATTCGATACAACGCGCTGGTTCCGGTTCTGAAAAGAGAGAAATCGTTTTTTTTTTCTTTTTTGTTATTTTACCAGGAGAAAGATCTTCTGGTTCGGGAGGGCAAGTGTTATCCCCGATCAAGACACCCATTCTCCTAAGAGAATGGGTAGTGTGGGATTCCTACCCACTAAGAAAACTCCTGGGACATGAGTATTTTTATTTTTTTCTTTTTTTTTATCTTTTTTTTAGTTTGGAATACTCAAATGTAATCGGTTAAAGGGTTAATGAAGCTTCGGGCGTCGTGTTTCTTGGTTTTGCTACATAGTAGCAAGATCATCCATTGCCTCGGCATACGGGAAGATGTTCATTGATTATGGGAATCTTCGCCGTTGAAGCCGTAACTGCCGCCGGTAATTCGGTAATAGCTGCCTCTTTTCACCAAATGTAGCTTTAGAAATGCATTGCAATGCACTCTTTCTAGCACACCTTTTTCTCAGACATTTGGAAGGCATATCGGAACACCCCCAAAGATATGCAATTGATGGACCACTGAATAATTTTGCAGTTTTTTTTTTTTATTTTACAGACTGGTCTTCTTTGGGAATATTCTGATTGGAACATCCCCAAAGGACCACTCTATATTTTATATAAAAAAAATGTTTTTTTTTAGTTTTAAAGATTGATCTTCTTTTGGAATATTCTGATCAGAAAATCCCCGAAGGACCACTCAATATTTTTTTATAAAATTTTTTTTTTTGATTTTAGAGACTGATCTTCTTTGGGAATATTTGGATTGGAACATCCCCAAAGGACCGCTCAATAATTTTTTTATAAAAAATATTTTTTTTTTGAGTTTTAGAGACTGATCTTCTTTGGGAATATTCTGATCGGAACATCCCAAAAGGACCAATCAATAATTTTTTTATAAAATTTTTTTTGTGTTTTTTATAGACTGATCTTCTTTGGGAATATTTTGATCGGAACATCCCCAAAGGACCAATCAATAATTTTTTTTATAAAAAATAATTTTTGTTTTTTTAATTTTAGAGACTGATCTTCTTTGAGAGTATTCTAATATGCTTGCAAATGCTTGAAGATATGCAGTGTTAGAAAGAGTGCATCGAATCGGATTTGTAAAGCCACGTTTTCGGAAAAGAGGCTGCTATTACCGCATTACCCGCCGCAGTTAGGGCTTCAACGGCGAAGGTTGCCATAATCAAGGCACATCTTTCCGTGTGCCGAGGCAAAGGCTGTATGCATACAGCAAAACCAGTAGACACGGCACACGAGGCTTCATTTTGCCTTTACCCGATTATTATTAAATTACATTTTTAAAAAAAGAAGAAAAGAAAAGAAAGAGAGAAAACTAAATACATAATTAATCGATTACTGAAAAACTATTAAACATCAGAAGAAAATTTCCTCATTTTCATCAATATCCGAGAGTCTCGGTTTCTTCGTGATCTGAAAATAAATAAAACGAAAGTTGCTTAAATACCATTCTTCAATCTAAAAACACCTTATTATACGAAAAAGTTGTTTATATCTACTTACAGGCCTATAATTTCTATCTCTATACCTATATTTGTAATATATTGGAATCTGGGTGTTCCTCCTGCGTTCTTTTTCTTCCGCTGTATAGCCATATTTCTCGTTGTCTAAGATGGTGAACAATGTTTTAAATCCTTCGCGTCTATTTGTTGATTTTTGTTGGCAATCTACACATTTCCCCACCACATTTCCCATTGTCGGTGAAGACCTTTTCTTTCTGCAAAATATAAAGTTCAGAAAGGCGCTAAGTATAGTTGTTGTTTGGGTTGAGCGCCTTTTTGAGCGGGAGCGAATAATATCACATCTGCATGCCATCTCGTCTCATAAACAATTGATTCTAAATGAGTGCTGCGTTTGATTTATAAACATTTTTGTTACATTTTCCACAATCAGACTACTTGATGCGAAGTTTGGTTGACTAATTTCCCATTTTTTTAATTTCTCAACAACCACGGTAGGCTGTGCGTTTATATAGTTTTGTTTCAGTGCGTGCGGATTCGTAGCTCAAAACGTTTAGTATATATGAAAATAAATTAATCAAATTCAACCACTAGAAGAGAGGATGGCAACATTCGAACCAATTTAATCCACTGAAATCCACCAAAAGCTCGTATCGCGAATTGACTAGTGTTGCATCTTATACACATATAGAAAGTGAATCGAACTAAACATGTCGAGGAAAAGTTTGTTTTCATAAGGAGCTTCCATACATTCATCTAGGGATGTTTTCATCTATTCATTCGATACAACGCGCTGGTTCCGGTTCTGAAAAGAGAGAAATCTTTTTTTTTCTTTTTTGTTATTTTACCAGGAGAAAGATCTTCTGGTTCGGGAGGGCAAGTGTTATCCCCGATCAAGACACCCATTCTCCTAAGAGAATGGGTAGTGTGGGATTCCTACCCACTAAGAAAACTCCTGGGACATGAGTATTTTTATTTTTTTCTTTTTTTTTATCTTTTTTTTAGTTTGGAATACTCAAATGTAATCGGTTAAAGGGTTAATGAAGCTTCGGGCGTCGTGTTTCTTGGTTTTGCTACATAGTAGCAAGATCATCCATTGCCTCGGCATACGGGAAGATGTTCATTGATTATGGGAATCTTTGCCGTTGAAGCCGTAACTGCCGCCCGTAATTCGATAATAGCTGCCTCTTTTCACCAAACGTAGCTTTAGAAATGCGATTCAGAGCACTCTTACCGAGAGCTGGTAGAAAAAGTAGAAAAGATGGTAAAAATGTAATATGTTACTTGAGGCAAGGTACATTTGTGGAAATCGGTAATCGGTTCATTCAATGCGTCGCATGTACAAATTCGATCAAAAGCGATCATTAAGATATTAACAAATTTGTTATTTCAGCAGAAAATACCAACCAAGGTTTCTGCACCTACGCCTCAAAATTTAATAAATTAAGAATTACGGAAGAGCCTTTGTTATACAGAGTTGTCTGTCTTTAAAAGACCTTTCATTTAAGGGGTCTGGCGCTAAAATTACCCAAGCAACTAAAAAGTTATTGACAAATTAGTTATTTTAGCCATTATTTCCAGTTGTGACTAAGGTTTTTCAAGCTTGTTGCATCAAGTTTTGCCCGCAGCTTCGTTCTAGTGGTGGGTAAACCAAATCCCCAAATCCGAATCCCAATCCAAGAAACAGTCGCGACATCGTCTCGATGTCGGTCACTTCAAAGTGTCTGTTGTTTTTCAAAGGAGTACAATCGTGCAACAGGATGCCGAGGGAGATTAAACAAGCGCGAAATCTAACACGGGGTCCACACTACAGCGCGACGTCGCCTGACAGGAGCTGAACTCCATATAAAAAAAACCTTGCGCGATGTCGCGCGAATGTGGCCAAATACACTTGGCAAGGTATGTTTTTGGTAGACATGTACATTTTTTTCTTTCTACGGAAAGTGCAGCACGAAGTCCAGCGGAACTACACGACAGCAGCAAAAAATTTGAATTTCTGTCAGCCGGGTAATCAAATCTGATTTGACAACGTTATCCATTGGATCCTTTAAAATCCGTCAAGGGATTCGAGTCTTTGGGTCTTCTGAATCCAGGTTCTGCCAACACTAGCAAATGACAGAAAAATCACAACACAGATCAGATCAGAACAGCTCGATGTTATCCGCGCGTTAAAACAAATTGCTCTGCTTAGCCAGGCCTTTTTGTGCAGGAAAAACTCCGTTAACAAGTGTAGCCAGTGGAAAGCCATCTTTTGTGGTTTTCGTTGGTAGTCTGCCTCATTCCTCCACAACATTCAACAACTAAGCGCAACAACAACAACTAAGCGCCAAACAACTGTGTGTGGTTTGGAGAAAAAAGTGTAGTCATGTCCGCCGTGCTGTGAACCGGGTGCCCAATTTCGCATTTGTTTCTTTGATTACTTCATTTTAATCCAGCCAATCGCTAGCCCTGCGCTTCCCCGGAATTAGCTACGTGTAGAGAAAATCGTGAATCGCAGACACACGATGGGTAAGAATCTTCTAGGAAGATGTGGTCCGTCGGACGAAAGACGATTGTCCAGCGTAGATAGGTGATGACAGGAATTTGTTGTCGCCGGTTCTGTGTCGTATTTCCATGTCCAATGCAAGATGCAAGCAGAAATGCAGTGTGTATTGTGCGTCTGAAACCACACCTTATTCCCTGCTGAGGATGTGGCAGACAAGGACAGATGGATGGATAAAGTGTGCTGGAAAACAAGCATGACGGAAAGGGCGTTTTTTGTGTTGCTATCCAATTAACTGATCTTTGGTGTTATCAGTTCTTCTTGCCAGGACAGCAGCGCTCCATGCGGTCGCTCCGCATATTAAGTTGGACGTTTGCAATCGTTACAAGTCATTTGATTATGTTTTTTTAATGTTTTCTTTTTAGCGGCCACGAGTGAAACAGTAAAACTGGAAAAACACCTCAAACTGCTTAAGGAAGAGTACACCAAGCTACAGAAAAACTACGCTGAACTGGAGCGTAAATATAGCAAGGCGGCCGCAGCAAGCGAAGAGCATGATCTTACCGGGGAGTTCAGCAGTTTCATATCCCGCCTGGTGATGACCGTTGCCACTCTCTATGGCAGGACGACATACTCCGATATTACGATCAAACTAAAGGACAAATCCATGCCGGCACACAAGTTTGTGCTGAATGCACGAAGCGAAGAGTGGCGCGAGGAGGTGATACTTGACAAGGCTGAGCTAGGTAAGACCGACTCGAGATATTCGCTCGATGAACTGTGGGGGTATTTATTTGCTGACAGACTATTAACACCGATCCCTTTTTTAGACTGGTCCGATATGGATGCAGACGTAGGATATTCACTGCTTCGCTGGATTTACACCGACGTTGTTGACCTGCAGCACGACTCACTGGCGCTGGAGCTACTGAAAACATCCCACCGTTTCAAGCTGCCCGGTCTGATGGGGCTGTGCGAGCGGGCTCTCGTGTCGTCCGTATCGGTGCGCTCCTGCGTGCGATTCTACTGCGTCGCGGAGGACGTCGGTGCGTCCAACCTACTCGAATACTGTTCTGGACTGATTTCCACGCACTGGGACGACCTAACGCCGCAAGACTTCGAGCACATGTCCAGCCCGTTGCTGTACAAAATGCTCAAAAGCAAAACCAAACATCCGCTACACGCCGCCGTGCGGTTGCTCCGGGAGGACGTCGTATTTTTGTGTCTCGTCGAAAACAATGCTTCGGTGAGTGAAACGCATGTTCTTTGTTTTATCATAATTCTTGCTTTTTTTATATATTTCTACACAAAAGCCACATGTTGGTTAGCTTAAAAATAAGCAATTAACAATACAACAATCCACTTTGTTCGTGACGCGTGCATTTAGAATGGAGGAAGCGTTTTCTGAAGTGTGCCGTACCGTTTGAGGGCAGCACTTCGATATCACATTGCGATCAGATGTTGAAACCTGTTGACCAGTTTGCTCTACCCCGGCCTCACTTGGGGGTGGGCGGTTTCCACTTCGAAGCGGGCGCTGACATTATCCTCTAATGCTCTATGTTTCGAATGTACTTCATGACGTTGAATACAAATATAACGGCCATCGCGTCCGTGTGGTAGCTGCCTCGCTCTGCAGCTTTCGTGGCCGAATTGCATAGGGCCCCCCGGCAGAAGCAGTATGTTGAGTCATCCAGCGTCTGACAGCCTTCCTCGTACGGTTCTTCAATATTGTGCTCCGGAGTCCAGGCACCAGATTTATAGACCTAAATGGAATGGAACAAACCGCCCATGATTATTTTTGTACGAGTTCGTCCACAAGCGGCGAATCTTTACCTGTTCCGTGTTTTTCTGTTGGGCACAGCCTCGGCTCACGGTTTCCTGCTCTCCTTTGAGAAGTTGCAGCTTGAAAATGCGCTTCATGCACATCGTTGACCAGGGGCAGTCCACTTGGTAAAGGTCCGACTCGTCAAACTTCGAACACAGTTGTGTTTTGGTGTTGTTCTGATGTCGACTTGGAGGCGCCACGGTGCACTGGTAACATTTTATCGCCGCAACGCCTTGATGATCTGGAAAAAAGGCAAAAGGAAACGGAAAAGAAAAGAGATTAATGGGACGATACAACATATAACGAACGCTTAATTTATTACAAAAGGTAGCATAAAAGCAACACCTCATCGGTTACGTTATGTGTGCGATGGGATGAGTTTTAAGATGAATTTGCATTTCGGGCATAATTTTTAACTGCCACACACAAAAGTGAAAGCCACAGTGACTTTCACTTAAAAGAGACTCAATAACTGGTTAGCGAAAATTTTGGCGAAAGCTTGTGCAAGGGCATTCAGATTACGATATTGGTAAAGGTTTATTTTTTTCCTACAATTTTATCATTTCGTCAACGTTGCGTTGAAGAAAACGTTTTGGGCAGCAAGTTCGTAAATAAGAAAACGAAAATGTGTTCATGATACGAACTTAATTCATTTTAAAATATGTGTTCAAACTGGTGTATTTTATTTTTATCCCCATCGATGTTTGCACAAACCTTCGACTAATTTTTTAAATTTACATTGCTATTTGATTCACACTTCAATGAAGACTGAAAAGCCAAAATAACACAGCCGATACACGATCATACTGTCCTTCTATTTTATCGATCAAATGATGAGCCTCTTATTTTTAAATTGTTTGGTAGGAAGGGGACTCTCTATTAGCTTTGAAATGTGATTTGAACCTTAACATACGGTTTAGAAGAAATTCCCCTCAAAATTCTGAGTTTAGAAACAACCGAGAATGCCGTCGTCAAACAGTTCCTCATCGGATTGCTGTGCGGTTCCATGGGGACCGGAGAATCGGAGAAAAATGATACAGAATCATTTCTCCGTATGGATAAAATATATATTAAAAGAATCTACCGCATGCCGGCAGGCTGCAGTAGCATTTCAATGAATGCCAGTTGCATTTCGCTCGATTGCAGCTGAATGCCCAGCTGATGACTGGCGTGGAAGGGTCGAACCAACGGAAGCCAAGGGAAGTGGAGATCCGATAATATCAACATTTCCGCCCGGAGCACGCACAGAGCTCTTCGTTCAGTTAAGCGCGCCACACGAGTGCTCCATGATGGCCTTCTCACGATGATGATTCATTGACGGAGGGAAAAAATCAACTTCTAAGGCAGAATAACTCGTGTATGGTGCCTGGGTACGGGTCTTTGAAGTGCACTGGATCACAATCGACCATGCACAAAGATATTCGCCTCCACGAACCAGTCCCGGAACGTTTCCGGTCGTGCGTGAAAGAAGTTGAACTCGCTCCTCTGCCTTTGTGTGTCTGGCCCCGGGTTACCCTGGTACCGGCCAACGGTTCCGATGTTAAAGTGCAATCGAGGATAAAGCAATAACCCAAAGCACAACGTCACGCAGCCAGACAGGCGTCACCAGGGATGGCATGTGGTGACGACAGAGGCGTTTTGATATAGGTGCTCCGAGAGAAAAAAGGCACTTCTCCGCTCTCGTTCGCCCACTTGACGAACGTTTGGTGGAAGGATTGGCCCATCAGGCCTCCATCCTGGTCTTCCTTCGTGAATGGGCAGCCCTGGAACGCTGTGGCGGTCTCATCCATCGATTACACAGGCGGCACACTTCCCAGATACATATTGTGACTAATGATTCGAAAGCAAAATATGATGGCTATAATATCGAATGGTTTCCCGTTGGCGGGCGGTCGCTTCCCACCACAAGGGTGACCGATTTGGTAGTGTTGTGTCCGCCGCAGGAAATGGAGCTCGATAATGATGCGTGTCTCTTGTGAATTAATGTGCACCGCGTGCACGTTGTAGTTGGTCGCCTTTTGCACGAATAATTGGATACGATATCGGTTTTTATTTTTCGCCAGTTCACCAAATGGTTGGGTTAAAAATGAGTCAAAAATTAAAACCATTTGTCTATGCTTCACAATCGGCTTCGAAACGCAAACGTTTATCAATATGGATTCCCAACGTGCATGCTCGCAAAAGAACCTACCATAACAAACCACATCTCAACGGAAAACCCCAGGCAAGCGGGTACGGGGCCGTAAACATTGATCTAGGTCGGCCAGTAGTTTCGCAGCTTGCGGCCACTTGATCTTGTTGCTGGTGGGCAAATTTCTATTTAAAGAACATCACCCTAGCGCAAGAACGCACTCGAAACGCTGCATTCAGCAGCCTGTGGCCGTAAATGGCGGTTTGTGAGCGCTAAAAAGCCAAAGTGGTAATGCATTATGGGACAACGCACGAATAAACACACGGCCAGGGACGATAGAATAAAATTGTGAACTAAACAGGTTTCATAGAACGCCGTATGTGGCTCGTTACGTTCTACTTTTAAATGCTTCGTTCTGTCTTGGGAGCACGGAACGCGTGTCCACTTGCGTTTCGAAAAGTAACGCTCAAAGCGCAATCGATGGCTGAACAGGAAGGTGTGAAATGATTTTAATCAAGCTAATGAAACACACTGTATCACCGATAGCTTTCCTTGCGGTTGTCACTCAGAAAGGGCCGCACCCTGTGGTCGACATGTGGGGCCGACATCGGTGTGACACAGTAGTGGTATTGGTTGCACAAACACACACACCGCCCGCGGTCATCGCAAACGGGCAAACGACCCCGAGCTGCCCAAGCAGGTTATGACCCATTTCCCTAATTGTCCCAGATGAAGTGTGCCAAACAAATCGGACACAAATAGCGGTACGGGTGGAGGGAGGGGTCTCGTGGGACAAACCTTTGTCAGACTTCGTTTTTTTTTTCTTATCAAGAACAGAATGTACTCGACGGGAGAAACTTGATAAAACGGTGCTAACCAACGTCGGTCGGAAGTTCAGCATCCCACCGTCCCTTCATGCCGCCAAGGGCCGCCTTTCTTAACTTCATCCTGTTAGCATCATTAATACCATCTTGGTCGTTGTTGTTATTGTTGAACGTCTTGTCGATCCAAACGGGGGGAGGATGGAATGTCTTTGTACGGTGGCGACTCTTAGCTTTAGACCACCAGCACCACCACCACCAATTGGGTACAATCAACGCTTTCCTGTCCGGACACTTGCGCCTTTTTGATCCCCGACGGTCCCGTCCACCTTGAACACAGCACAGCACAGTCCCCAGCAGGACTAGAAAGTCATCCTTCCGTGATCGTCGTTGCGTTCGCTGAAAACCTGTTCTAGTTCGGTCCTGTGTGGAACTAGTTCTCGTGCAGTCGGTCAGATTGTTTGTTGCAAACAAAAAATACCTATATTAAATCACGCACTGCAGCTAAGCCCCAACGAAGTCTAGTCTAATGAGGGTTTTTTTCCAAGGAAAGGATCCCAGCACCGTTTAAAGGTTATCAGCGACCAAGCGTTGAAAACACCACAGCCAACGCAGAACTCGTAATCAACAACTTGGAATGTGTTATAAGGAAGTGTTTCGTCCGTGCCTTTATTTTCCTTTGTTTAAGAGAACATTCTACTAAAGGATCTGGTTTCATGTCTTAAAACAATGTTCTTTGTCGTCTTTCGTCAAATAATTTCGTTTTGCTTTAGCTTTACATTTGATATTTAAAAGAAAATCGCTTAGCTTGATTCAAACCAAGAGATATTGTTGTTAGTCACGATTGAGTCACATTAGCTGCTTTCCTTTATGGAATCACATCTTCCCACGGAGTTTGCGATATTTGGTTCTGGCATGATCCATCCCGTTCAGTAACGCACACCGTGGTGGGTGAGAAGGTTGTGACTCATTGGGAATTAACAGTGACTTTCAAACAATGTCGAGAGCTTCTGGTTGGGAAGCGTAATAGGAAGATTTTGAAGAATCAAACTACCTTATGCTTCCTGTTTGAAACAATGCGTAAACCAATGTAAAAGCTTGAAACAAGGAAAAGATTAGTTCACATGAAAATTAACAGAACTCGATCAGAAGGTTAGCTACAGCTTCGATGCCAATCTTTATACATATTAATGATTTCAAACGCGTTACGCCTCTACTAATGTGGTTCTTGGAACGCCCGATCACATCACATTTAAAAGTCAATTCCTTCGATCGCGACACTAACCGGCAATGACATTGTGCTTTCAAATTCATCGTTTCCTTCCGGCAAGCAGTAATCTATTCGCACAGGTGTTTGCATAACTAAGGGGAAATCTATTACCGCCGGTCAACGGATTGCAAACGGCATCAACCCCATTCTGGCAAATGATTTCTTTGGCAATGAAATCTTCTCTGCCCGAGCCGTCCGTTATACTGTGTTCATTAGAAAAACAAACAAATGGTGAAAAGTCTTCGCTCAAACTTTTGGACCCCACCAAATGTGTGGTGCCCACCGATACAACGTGTGAGCTGTATGTTTGTTTGTTTCCCGTACAGTGATCGGACCTCTGCGTGGCATCGACATATCAAATCTTTTGGGCGCTCTCACAGTGGTCACACTAGACTTCCGACGAAGCCCGATTCGAAAGCCGCCACATTTCCTTCACAGCTCGGCCAATGGCGACCGCAACGAGCCAGAACGAAAATGTTATATTTATCTGGCCCACCCATCTGGTGTGGTGAACTTGAACTAGCCCCGTTTTGTCGCGTGAAGTATCCATAAAAGTCCGGCCGGAGTCATGTTCGACCACTAATTACTTTTGTATAAAACTTCCTTCCCAACATGATCATTTATGTGATACATGGTCTTATGGAAAATATAGTATGGAACTGGTATGATTATTTTTTTCTTTGAAACGTCTTTTTGCTACGTCGCATCATTCAGAACTAATCTAACGTGGAAGTGTTTAAAAGTGAGTCACTAGCTATAAAGAAAATGATGCTTCGTTTGTGAACGATCGCTGGTCCAATTGAAAGGCACTTCTAACCTTGTGAAGTTGTCTAGTAGAATAATCATGTCGAATGGGAAACGGAAATGAAGATAGTAGTCCTGAATCGACATTTTTTCCTCATCTTATATTTGAACCCAATCGAAAAATTCAAACATTGTAAATCAAAGTTTGAATGAAACCGAAGGAAGCCAAATTACAAATTTACTTATTTCATTTTGCCTTTAGGGAATTTTCGTAAAAAAGATATAAGGCGTGAACAATTGTCCAATTTTGAATCGACAAAATGGTTTAATGAAAGTGAACCCAACATATTTTCAAGGCGTATCATTTGCTAAATCTTTTCTTACTTCACCAACACCAGGGTTTTTTTTGTCTCGAATCGGGAGGAATACAAATGGCGGGACTATCAGGACCATACTGTTCGGCAGTCTGCGGTTTGTCCCTATCGCAACTGACCGACGTCTGGTCGTCGACAGCTATCGGCATCCCGCGTATGGATAAACATTGGCAGAACTGCATACAAAAACGGAACCGAAGCAACTGAGATTGTAAACACTCGAACTCGATGGCAACAGTCACAATCTGGAAACATATGCCCGCCAGGGGAAACCGGGAATTTGCACGTGTCAGAAGCGTTTCGGCAACACAAAACCCAACATCAGGCATCCTCCCGCCGGACCAGGGATGACGGGAGAAAACGTCCCAGCCGGAAATATGTACATATCATTAATCGCATTCCCTTGGTGTGTGTTTGTGTTCACCAATGAATGGCGTTCCGTCTTCGGCACTGTTTATCACGATGGCCTCACGGAGAGCCATTTTTTGTTTAGATATTCGCACCGTTCCTAGTGAACGATTCAGACATTCCACCGTAGCATTCCACAAAACCCAGCCCGGCCATGAACCAATGTCAATGATCTCATTAGATAGCGAAGATGAGGGAGAGAGGTTCACGTACGAGATGCAAGTTTGATTGCCAACGGTTGGCAAGGGGATTGATTCTCTTTTGGTTTGATTTCACCACACTCTTAAAGACGTAAGGTAGAATTGTTGTTGTTGGATCAACGTTGGCTGATTCTAGTCGATAAAAACTCCATCCCAAACCTTGAACTAGCAGCCAGCCAGACCTCGCGGTGTGAAGGAAAACCCCCGTCTTGTAACGGTATTGAGGAAAGCGAAGGGAAAGATAATTACCTGCAATAAATATTAGAAGTAACGCTACTGCGGACACAACCATCGTACTGCTGAACCTCCCCATCGGATCGGAGCGACACATCATCGTCGTGGGACGGCGGGACACGTGGAATGGTGGATGGCGGTGAAATGGTGCACCAGTATGAAACGGGAAGGCTTAACCTTTCGGGCAGGCAAGCAAAATACAGTTGGCGCCCAACTTGAGGAGTGCTTTGGAAAGCGAGCAAACCTGCTAGCCGCTCAATCTGGCCATTCGCTGGAACCGACGGTGCTGCACAACGATGATGCGGCCAAACTGCAGCCGTTGGCCGTTTACGTCTTTCGCCTTCTGGCAAACCGGTAAAACAATGACGCGCACTGTCGTTCGCCCGTCGAGAGTACTTGGCCTCGGTCTCGGCGGATCCCGTTTTCTTCTCGACGAACACGAAATTTCTTCTGCCTTGTCGACGCGAACCGAGCACCACGAACGATTCGGTGCAGAAATCTACCTCTGGATGGATGGTTGGAATGGTGAATGGGATGGTACAGGAATGAGCAGTCGCGCTGTGTGTTCCGTTTTCTTTCTCCGCAGCGCAAATCTAGCGCTGGAACAGTCGAAATTCGATGGGCAATCTCAACAGCAGACGGCAACGAAATTCAACGAACATCTCAGCAAAGGTCAACACGGAATTGACTTCGCCAAAATTTTGGCTACAAACAACGGCAACAAAACTCCCCGGCGGGAGAAGACGTATAATAAATTTTCCAAGGCACACATATACACACACACAAGCGCACACTGTCCGGCGGGCGGAAGCAATCGGGGAAATGGGAAGTGTTGCCGCCCGAAAACAAGGTCACGGCCACCGGTCGCCGGCGTTGTTGTTGTTGTCGTTGCCGTTGGTGTTGGAAGTGACGGCAGCAGCATAAAAGTGGACATATGTCGCCACACGGTTCCGCGACATCCACTTGGGATATTTTTTTTTTTTGTATTTCTTTATTTTTAGAACACTCGCTATGCTTTTCGCACCCCAAAAAACACCAGACCAAACTCTCGACGATGAACGAAAGGAAACAGGGGGGGACAAAAAACGCCAATTAAATGGTGGCACTAAATTCCAGTCGCCGGCGATCGTGATGCCATCATGAGCGAAAGTGGTGTTGGTCGAGTATTGGCCTCGTTTAAAGCGACGATCGATCGATTTGCCTAATCGCTACGAGGTTCATCCACCAACCGATTTGATACCCTTTGTTTTTTAGGTCACATGCAATCACCGCCTCTCGGCCGCTATCGGACCACCAGCACCAGCTCGGTATTTGTTGCGTGTTATTTGCGATAAGCGCGTGCCTTGAAAATACACCCGAATCGGCGTATAACGCACCGCACGCACCGTTGCCTCGTGGGACCACACTCGATCGACCAGAGCCCCTGCTCTTCTTTCGTGGACGATGTTCAATCCAACCGCCGCAACAGTCTACCGTAAACTGAATCATCGGCTCGCACATCAGCTTGGCCGGCCGGTCGTATCCGACCGAGCCTAGGACCGGAGAGCAGTGCAGTACGGTTTGTTGTGGTATGGTGGTGCGCGAGGAGGGGAGGATTTGTTTGGCACCGGTCGGGCATGCCACCGACCGGTCGCATCGGTGCCTTCCATCACGAATCCAAGCCGCTCGCAACCGAGAGAACGGGCTTGTTTCATCTCGAGAGAATAGATATTGACCGCGAGATGGAGAGCGCGAGAAGCGAGCACCATAAAAAGAAAAACGGGTTGAAACCGTGGATAGAAAGGAACCATTGTATAGGCCAACCCTTCAGGCCGGTTGGCGAAAGCTTTCAAGAAAGAGTAACGAGGTCGGCCAGAGAGCGAACGGACGGAAAACAAAAAGCAAAACAATACACGAGAGGCGATAGTGTAACGAACGCATATAAATTCGTCCGCACGATTGAGGAAATGGGAGGAAGGTTGGTCGGGGCGAGTCAGAAACCCCTGGTTAAGTTCAGCCGAGTCCCGCGTCTTCGTACCGCGCCCGCCCGAAGTGCATTGCACTCGCAACCGACCGGCAAGTGATGCTGTACGTGGTCGGTTTGGTCGGTTCTCGGTTATTATGCTTTGGTGCCTTCTGTTTTTCCTTCCGGAAAAGATGCTGCCTCTGGTCGACTTATCTGGTTGTGCTCTGGTCCCTATCTTACCCTTGACCTGTGCACCAGCAGTCAGGCTAGACGTTGCCAGCAAAAGAGCGGTATGGTTTCGTAGTAATTTACGTGAAAGCTTTGTTTTCGCTCCCTTGTTTTCGTCATCTCCTTCTCCGGATGAGTGCATTTACGAAGCAGTTTAACCCTTTAAAGCACGCGATTTTAAAACAGGACCAAGAAACATCTCATTTTTAAACTCCAACCCCCACTAAATACTTAGAGGAAAATAGAGAATTTAATATGTTAAAATTCATTAACAGTTAACAAAAAAATTGTTTTCCAACCACCCTTTTTTAACATTTCTACAGCCTTTCAAATGATTTAAATGGAAAACATTCTTAAAAATTTATTCTATAATACGACAACGGAAATGTGAGCTATATTTTTGCAATGAATGCGATATTTTAAAAAGGATAAAACCTTAAAAATTAATTTATGGTTCCATAAATTGCAACTATCAGACATTTATGAAATGAAAATTGGAGGAACCTAATTCTATTGTGATACTCATTCGTGGAAAAATCATTCTTAGTATAATTTATTTTAAAAAATTAAAAGGAAATTTATCGCTTCTTTTCATTTTTTATGTTCCATTTAACGTGGTTTGTGTAGAATTTTTGTTTCCTCTATTTGGTATATGCTCTTTTGCTTCCGGACCATATTCCAGTTTTTATGCAAATCGTACCTGTCCTATCGGTTGCGAAAATATCGAAAACGCCAAAATAATGGATGCTATTTCTTATAATATATTCAAACAACCAACCCGTTTCGGCGACGGAAAACGTTGGCAAACTTGCAGTTCTGCAGCTAGCCAAATTTGCATGGAAGGTGAAGGTCTTTCGCTAACTTGTTCAAAATGACGCGTTGCAGCTTATGGCCGATGAAAATAGATTTGAGTGAAATGCACAAACAAAAATGAAATACTATTCAATGGTGTACTTTTTACATGTTATTTGAAATTGGTACATCCAGTTAGTATCTGCTTTGCAGTACAAGAATCGTTCGACTTTCTTCCCGATTGCTAACGTGCTGGGGTTCCATTTAGTCGTGAGACGTGTCTCTGGTGGATACACCAGTGGAAGTGCTTACGCTTGATAGCCCTACATCCACGCATCGAGCAAATGAAGTGGTACTTGTGAAGTGTTTAATCATCAATCAAATTTGGTAAACACGCTGATACCATACAAATCGCACTCAATGGGGAGTCTTTCTTTGACGCCCCAACTCGAGCTTTGGTACACCAAAAGGGTGACACATTTTCAGCGTTACGGGGTGGGTAATGCAACGTGCGTGCATGCCGAATCATGGAGTCTCTTTGAAACCCGAATACAATGAACGGAAGGTAACGAAATGGAAACGCATTTGTATCTTAAACCATCTAACAACAGTTGATTGAATTTAAAGTGAGACTGGTGTATGGCGTGTTCGAAATTAAGCTATGCTAAATTGTTCAATTTTCAAAAGTATAAAACACAGGAAAACGATAAATCCATTAGTCCAGAAAATAATATAGATACCTCTTCCACAACATGGGAATCTTTTAGTATAACGGTTGGTAAATTAAAACACACACAACTCTCCATTCTCTTATGTACTTCCAGCTACCGGAAATTGTAAACAGCCTTTCACCTCAAGGCCAGCTTCCTCTGGGCCTCGCGCTGATGGGCCGCAGTACGACGATCGCACAGACCTTACTGGAGACGGGTGGGGCTGACATTAATGCCTTTACATCGGAGGTAAGAAATTATAAAGCTGTAGCTATTTGTAGCGAGAAAAATGACACTTTTCTAAGAAAAATTGTCATTAATACTAAAATTTGTTTCATTTTTATTTGTCTACACTTTACAGGGCAATACGCTGCTTATCGATGCGATTAAACGTGGCGACAGTTTTACGGCACAGTTTCTGCTAGAGAAGGGGTGCAACGTGGATCTGGTCACGCGAGATACGTCCGACACGGCCCTGCACCTGGTCTGCACGTACTCGGAGCGCAGTACCGACCTGGAAACGCACCGGGAAATGCTCAACATTGGCCGGCAGCTGCTGGCCCAACAGGCCGATCCCAACATGCAAAACAGCAAGGGCTTGTAAGGACATTAATGTGTTGGATGAAGTATTCCATTGGTTTTTTGTTGTCCTTCGAAGCCAATCGACTGTTGCAAACAACTTCTTCTTCTTCTTCTTCTTTTTGACGTAACAAGACGACAAAACGATGACGTGACCTTCACGGACACAACTTCTATCGGGTGTATTGATGATATTTAACCGGTTAAACTTCTCCGATGATCCGATCTTTGGGCATGCATCATTGTGGTTGGGTAACGACTCGGCCAGGACTTTTGTATAAAAATGCCCATCAAGTTTTCTCGACTATTTGGTAACATTCCAGGCACCAAAGAAAGGGATAATTAGGCCATTTTTTCTCTGCCTACCGTTACGGTCTCTGTTGCACTTTGGGGTCCTGAAGAACGGTCCGTGGCCGGAACTAAGCTTCCAAATAATTTTTTAGCCTTTCCCCATAAGTGACAAAATACTAAAAAATACACATCGGCTGATTTCGTCGGAGACGAAGGGTCTCACAACATTAAATTTGTTCACTAGTCGATTTAACATGCGAACAAATAGTCAAGGCTTATTGTTTTGATCACAAAGGATTCAATTTCAATGATAACACTGTGAAACTTTGTTTGACCAGAAAAGAAATGCTACTCTTGATGATACTTTCAAAAGAAAGTTGCTAGTGGTTTTGATTTTTCCCCGAAAAATTGTTAAAATTTGTTATTTGTGCAAACAAAGTGAATTCATGATACACCTTTTACCACCGTTTAGCGCGATGGCCAAGGCTATTAGTAACTCCATCCAACCTATTAATACGATCGCCGCAGTTATTAAGATAACGCAAGCGTCGCTTAGCGACTCCGTCCAAAGCATTACACCTTTTACCACCGTTTAGCGCGATGGCCAAGGCTATTAGTAACTCCGACCAACCTATTCATACGATCGCCGGAGCTATTGAGATAACGCAAGCGTCATTTAGCGACTACATAAAACATTAAGAAGATAGCAGACCCTTCTAAGACAATGGGAGCACGCTTATTGCGTTGGCCGCATCTATTAGGCCGTTCGTCGCACCTTTTAGCGGCAGTCATTTTTCTGAACCTGTTGTGAGCACTTTTGTTCAAAGAGTTGAGTGTAGAGGTGGATGTTTCATTTCCTGGTTTGAATTTTTCGGTATGTATCAATATTTGTGAATATTTTTTGTTTAGCTTCTTTTAAATTTCAAGAGAAATTATGTTGAATGATTCTAAATGAAAATATTAATCGCGCTAAACGGTGCTAAAAGGTGTAAATGTAGTTCGAGCTGGATATTCTTCGCATTTCCTGACAACTATCACTCACTCTTACTACAAATATATTTTTACAATTTTTGTTTACATATTTTTCTCTCTCCAGTACTCCACTGCATGTTGCCATTATGTCGCAGCATGTGGAAATGATTGACGAACTGCTGAACGAAACCACCGTCCCCCACGTGGACACGAACGTGCGTACGAAGGACGAAAAGTGTGCCTTACAGCTGGCACTAGTGCCACCGCATACCGACGGACCCCCGTTCGAGCTGGCCCGCCGTCTGCTGGAGCGCGGTGCGCGCACGAACGTCCTCCATCCGGAATCGGGCGACAGTTTGTTGCATATCCTCGCCAAGCAACAGCTGGAAGATGCAGCCGTCTTTCTCACCGATCACTGCAACCTCAGCCATATCAATCGGGCCGGTTCGACGGTACTGCACGTCGCTGCCTCACAGGGCTTGGCAAATCTAGCGCGTGCCCTGCTAGAGAAGGGCGCACCACCGAACGTGCAGTCCAGCGTGACGGAGCTCAAGTGTGCGCTGCATTGCGCCGTCGAGGAGAACCATTTGAGCGTTGTCGAGGCGTTTATCGAGTACAAGGAGGAGAACCCGGACACGGTGGATTTCAATCTGAAAAATGCATTCGGTGACTCACCGCTCAGCCTTGCCCTTAGCTTGGGTTTCAACGAACTCGTACCGCTGCTGATCAAGGGCGGAGCCGATTTGAACGCTCGCAACGGCCAGGATATGACGTTGCTTCATCAAGCCATCCTAAAGGAGGACTCGAAGACGGCCGTCTTTCTGCTGAGTCAGGGTGCCGATATGAACGCACTGACGGCGGACCAAGAGTCCCCGCTGCAGCTGGCCATTCACTGTCGGCTGGTGGACGTGGTGGATGCCCTGTGCTCCCGGGGTGTCTCGCTAAGTGCACCGGACAATAAGGGCGACTGTCCGTTGTGGAGTGCGCTCGAGTCGGAGCAGTTCGAGATAGCCTCCGTGCTGGTACGGCACGGCGTCGACACGGACTGTTGGGGCCCAGGGCCGGATGGTTGCTTGCAGACTATCCTGCATCGTGCGATCGACGAGAATAAGGAACAGGCGGCCATGTTTCTCATCAAAAGTGGCTGCGATCTGGACTCGCCGCGGCAACCGGGTCCCCAGGGGCAGGGTGGCGACGAGGCGAAGGATAAGGCATCACCGCTGCATCTCTGCTGCCAGTGGGGCCTACGGAACGTTCTGCACACCCTGATCGACCATGGAGCGAACGTGAATGCGATCGATTGCGATCTGAAAACGCCTTTGCACGTGGCGATTGAGAACCAGCACGAGGAAATAATAGGCATTCTGTTGTGTCACCCAGGCATCGATCTAAAGATACGGGACAAAACGGGCAACACACCGTTTGCGGCCGCGCTGCAGGTGCGCAATAACAAGGCCGCCCAAAACATCCTCGAGCGGCTACCGAATGCGGCCGAACAGATCGATCAGCGGGGGCGCAACTTCCTGCACCTAGCGATCATGCGTGACGATCTCGAGTCGGTGCTGTTCCTGCTATCCATCCATGTGGACGTAAACTCGCGCGTCCATGATGTAAACCAAACGCCACCGCTGCACCTGGCGGCGGCCTCCGAGAAGGAGATGCTCATCCGGAACCTCATCCTAGCCGGGGCGCGACTGAACGACCGAGACGCGACGCAGAAAACGGCCCTCCACGTGGCAGCCGAGCGGGGAACGGTGGCGGCCGTATCGGCACTGCTACAGAACGGTGCCGATTTTGATGCAGTGGATGGAGACGGTAACAATGCTCTACACATTGCCGTCCGCGAGGGACACATCGGGGTCGTGCGCGAACTGCTGACGGAATCGGAGCTCAACGCGGAAGCTGTCAACCTGAAGGGGCGCAATCCACTGCATGAGCTGTGCCGCTGCGGGAAGGACAACACATCGGCCGCCATCCTGGAGCTGTTCATCGAGTGTATGCCAAACTATCCGATCAACAATCCGGACGTGCAGGGCAACACGCCCCTGCTGTTGGCGTACATGCGGGGCCAGGCGCAGCTGTGCCGTATACTGGTGAAAAAAGGTGCCTGCCTGGGAGCCGAGAACAAGGAGGGCTTGACGATATTCAACTTTAAGCTAGCCACCAACCAACTGCTGCACCGTTTGCTGGACGAACTGCCGCAGGAATCACCCTGGGCTTCATCGGAGCTGTGCCAGGAGTGTGGCACCAAGTTCACGCTTACCATGCGAAAACATCACTGGTATGGACTGTGTTTCGCTCGGCGAACTCTTGGGGTAGATGGTAAGATAATTGTTTCTTTCCATTTACAGCCGCCACTGTGGGCGCATCCTTTGCAGCCGGTGTTCGAACAACGATGTGCCAATCATCAAGTTTGGCATCAACAAACCGGTGCGCGTGTGCTCGGTCTGCTTCGAGGTACTCCAGATCGGCAGCGGTGGAGTGTAAGAACAATTTTTCGAACAAATATGGACCTCCTCGTTTCACTTGGACCATTCACGTGCACGTGCATATGATCTGAGCTTCTGCAGGAAGTGTGGCACGCGAGATAATATCCTGTGGACGACGCAGCCCCGGGCACGACATACCCGCCCGTACGCCTCGTCCCACATCTCAGAGCATTATTTTTTTTCTTTTCTTCTATCGATTCAATATTTTATGAAGTTTTTCGTTATTCGTAAAGAGACGGTTATTTATATACATAATAACACACACAAACTGGAACAAACATCAAAATATAACGACACGTACAATTAATGCAGCTTCGCAGTGAAATTGCTTCCTCAGAAAGAATCGAATGATTATGAAATACGATTCAACACGCGTGCTTATATTTTAACGTCGGCAACTAATGCGAGAGGGCGTTAGTTTTCAAAACTCAATTTTATTCACTAATTCCAACATACTGGAACACAAAACCAAATTCGATGAGGCGTTCTGTTTTTGGTGGAGTAAACTTTATAAGCTGTTGTTTGTTGGTACTTGCCGTGCCATAGGCAAATTTACATCTTGGGTCGTTTGCTGGCAGACCGGGTGGTGTAGCTAAACCAACTAGTACCCCTAGGGATAACGCCTCATTGCAAAATTGCCCTATGTCCTTCTCGGTACATCCATTTACTTAAGCTTTGAGAACAGGGACTTCGTTACGCAGTGATCCAGTTCGTGCAGGTAATCGAACAGTTCTTCGACACAGGTCTCGGTCGTTTGGGAACGGCTGCCTACACGATCATTGCAGGCCTGGTATTTTTCCCACAGCTGGGTAGTATGTCCTTGCTGGGCGCACTTTTCCTGCAAAGAACAAACGGAAGAGTTTGATCACAACGCCTGACGTTGTTGGGCAGCCGACAATGTTTCAAAAAAGCACTTACCCGCAGCACCGTCTGTGGGTCGACTATATCTTCCTCCTCCTGAGCCTTTACGGATGGAAAGAAGGACGAGAACCATTTCCTAGCAGCCATGGTCGGTCGATTGGTAGCGTGCGGGTCACTACGATGTCACCGAGAGAAGCTGTAATAACATAGAGGGAAAACTCACGTAAGCTAACGAATGATCTGGATTGTTGCAACGCAAATTATAGGCTAGTTGAACGGCATGGCAGGGGCTTGCATATTTTTAAATCAGCAAGGACATTCTACCGAACAATTTGCTAAAATTTAACAAAAGTAGTTACAGTCTGGTGATGATATAACTCGTTGACTTTTCTGGTTACCAGAACAGACAGGCCTCGCCGTTTTGGCAGAAGAGCGACCAGTGAAAATACTGCAGAGATCCCTATGAAAAACATTGCACGTTGTTAAGTTACGGGATTTCAGTCTGTGAACAAGGTTTCTGAAGCTTGTTGGCGCGCTGCAGCTTTGTTCTAGTGGTGGGTACATCGAATCCCCAAATCCGAATCCCAATCCACCAAACAGTAGCGATACGATAGAAACCATTCAGTGCTAGTCTGGAAATTGTTTATTCTAATCTCAATCCCCATCACAACTGAAAACTCGCTTTTTCCGCAATAAAAACATGCCACACATTTTCGATGTGAGCTTCACCGTTGTTAGCAGTTCTGTTGATCATAAAAATATACTATCGTAAGGAAACGTTCCTGGTTGACAGAAATTTAAATTTTTGCTGCTATCATGTAGTTCCAGCAAGAATCCTAGCAATCTGCCATGGAAAAAATTGCTGTAACTACATGAGCTGCAAAAAATTTGAATTTTTGTCAACCGGGATGTTCCTCGCAGGCATTGAAAAGCGGTTACAGTTATTTTTGTATATAACATTGTCTATGAAGATTATGAATGTAGAGTGATAGTTTTATTCAAAATCCGGTAAAAATGTAAATCAGGTGCTGATTTGAATAATTGTCACTCCGTATTCGTATCCGTTCTACTCTATTTCTTTGTTAAAAATAGGTTCATGAATGTTTTTCGAATCTAAGTTAAATCGTACAAAAACCTTTATCTATCTTTACCTTTATCCAATCGATCCTAATCAGCGCCCGATTCGAGTAAACTGAACGAGACTAATTGAACTCACCTCGTGTCTAGATCGAGTCATACCATATTCAAATAGATTGGGATCAAATGGAGTCCCAAACAAATCAAATCTGATATGAATCCCAAATAAATCAAATCTGATTCGAATCCCAATCTAATCATCTGGGATTCGGATCTGGGATGGGATTCGAATCTTTGGAATCTGTCTAGGGATCGAATCTTCAAGTCTTCCAAATCTCGATTCTACCAACACTACAGTAGGCGATTAGCGTAGCAAAGCTTACTGTTGTTCGTGAGGCTGCTCTGTAAATATTTCCAATTTAAGGGCGAAAAGCGTGTATTTCGTCACAGTACAATATAACTGCTTCGTTCGGTCGCAAATTGGCGAGTAAGTACAACTGTAGCAACAGTGGTTGAACAAGCAGCGCTGCGAACTTTTCTAAATTATCCCTTTCATTCATTACAGCACTGCAGAGTGGTTGTTTTGATATGGCCAATGTTTGTTCTGTACTAGGACTGGTTTCCGGACCCTCGGAAGCCTTTCGACCGTCGTAAACACGGCTGGGATATCGAGTGAAAGCAATTTCGTTATCGCACTCCCTCTTCAACAAAACTAAAAGGTAACATTTTCAGTGTCCCAAAGGTAATCTTTCGATTTTTCGCGGACCTCGCTGTTTGACATTTGATGGGGGGCTGCTTAGTTGAGGTTAGGATGCTGCACGCAGCTGTCAGAAAAGAAACGATAAACAAATCAGTTTTCGACCCCGAATTAATTGTGTTCTGTTGTTCGATTGGCAGCAATGAACGGAACGATGGAAAGTGGCGCAATGCCAAGTGCTCCACTGACACCGGGATCGGCAGCGGCGTTGAACAGTCTGTCGTTGCAAAAAACGGCCCGTAACTTCAAGCTGCTAGCGGATCCGTTTCTCCACCGCGGTGCAGCGAAGGTATATCGATACGATGGAGTTGTCCCGGGCGATCCATCCCATCCGCCGGTTATTCCTCGCGATCCACGCAGCCGACGGATACGATCCCGAGGGGAACCGCTCGATATTCCGGTGCCAAGGTTTGAACATTGCAGAATACGAATTGTTGTATGTTGATTGCCCCCTAAATTGTTTTTGTTTTTTAATCATGGCGATACAGGTTTAAAATAGATCAACATTACGTGGGTGAACCACCGGCAATAGAGATCACGATTACGAACCTCAATGACAACATCGACAAGCCGTTCCTTTCCGAAATGCTGACCAAATGTGGCACGTACACGGAGCTGTATATCTACTACCATCCCGTCTCGAACAAGCATCTCGGGTTGGCGCGAATAGTGTTCGAGAACGTACGTTCGGCGCGTTTGTGCGTGGAAAAGTTTAACGGCACCTCCGTGATGGGCAAAGTGTTGAACGTGTTCAAGGATGCATTCGGTGAACACTGCAAGCGGTTGTTGGAGGAAAAAACATCCGAAAAGAAGCCGCCACCACCGCCCCAGCAGCAGCAGCAGCTACCTGCACCCCCGTTACCACCCGGCGTTAGTGCTTCGAATCATCATCTGGCCACGAAACCACCACCTCCGTCCATACCGGAATCGCGAGCACAAACGTTGAAACCGATGCAGTATCGTAAGGCTCCTCCGGAGCCCAATACTCCCGAACCGTGGGATAAGAAAGCGCACGGAGCAACTCTTGGTGATGATACGGAACTTTGGGATGCTGATCTGTCGGGAAGTGCGGGTAACAGCCAGGACTCGACTTACTACAGCAAGGAAAAACCCGCGGCTCGAAGCCATTACGATGACTGGGAAGATGAAAGCCGGAGTGGTGGAACCAAGTACTACGAGGAAAAGGACCGTAAGCATCACCATCACCACCACAAGGGGGGTGAACGGTTGAGGGGAGAGCGCGATCGTGAAAAGGACCGTGACCATCGGTACCATGAACGTGACCGGGATCGAGACAGGGACAGCTATCGCGAACGTGAGTGGGATCAGCGAAGGCATCGGGATCGTGACAGACCGCGTGAGCGAGATCGAATGCGTGATCACGAATATCGCGAGCGTGAGTGGGACTCGAAAAAGATTCGTGGCAAAGGTTATCGTGAATCGTGGTACGGCGAACCCGGAGACGGATATGCGGGCACTAGCGCTCGATACGATGGAGGATACGATTATTATTCCTCCTCGTCGTACCCGGGTGGTTCGGACTATGGCATGTACGGTTATCCACCGGGCGAGGGAGGAAGTTTCGGAGCACCACCACCTCCGTCATCGTCCAAATGGGGTGCCCCGCAACCGCAACCGCTGCCACCACCTCCCCCACCGGAAGAGCTGTGGGACGAACCGGCCAAGAAGCCACCACCAGTACCACCGCCTATTCCGAGTGGCAGCAACAACAGTAGGACGATCATGGACGATGGCGAATTGTGGGATACGGAAGCGGCTCCCTCGAATACTGGCACGAAAGCACCTGCCTCCCAACCGCCAGCTCCGCCGTTGCCCGCATCATCATCGTCAACATCCGATGATCCGTCGAAACCGATAAAATCGACCACCACTCCGACGGACGATGACAGTGGCAGCACTCTCGATCTAGACACTCGGATAGCGCTACTCTTCAAGGAGAAAACCTTCGGTGCGGCCTCGTTTTTGCAGCTCAGCGATGACGAAGAGGAAGAAAATCGAAAGCAGAGCGAACCGGCGGCCGTCATCGAAGAGCCGCCCGTTCCAGCAGCGCCGGCGACCCCAGTGGTGAAGGAAGAAGTGGAAGAGCTGGATCAGCCGCCGATGGACATCGGAAGGCCACCAAGTCCACCACAACCGCCTGCCGAACCCGCTTTACCACCGCCTCCACCGGAGGAGGCGGAGGCACCGCCAGAACCGATCGAAACAAAACCAGTGAAACGTGAGCCAAAGCTGGAAACGTTCAAAGAGGAAGGCGCTAGCGATATTTCGTCCAGCGACGACGAGATCCTGGCGAAGGATGAGGAAGATGACTATGATGAGAAGCCGTCCACCAGCTTAATCGAAGGTTCGGAGGATTCGAAGACGGGCATACTTCTTCAGCCGGCAGCACCACCACCACCACCACTACCGAGTGATCCAGCGCCACCAGCTCCACCACCGCCATCGGAACCACCAGCGGAACCTCCGGGCGGGGCACCTGGTGGAGGAAGCTTTTCCTATCTGTATCCAACCGGACCGGGAGGTTACTACAGCTATGGCCAACAGCAGGCGGCAGTGGCAACGAGCTCCGGCTCGGGCTACTATCACCATGGTGGCTACCCGACCGGGTTCCCAGGCACCCCACTGTTCAATGCGTACGGTATCCCCGGTGCGGCCACCGGAATGTACTACCCTTCCGGTGGGAAAAAGGGGTCCGGTTCGTTTGACGATGGCCATCACGATGCGCTCGGCTCGAGTGCGAAGGACTACCGGGGGAGCCGTGGGGCAAAGCGAAACCAGTACGAAATCGCGATCGATTCGGTGGTCGATCGTGTGGTGGCCGAATTGAAGCAGATACTCAAGAAGGATTTCAACAAAAAGATGATCGAAAACACCGCCTTCAAGAAGTACGAAGCCTGGTGGGACGAGGAGGAACGCAAGAGTAAGCTCGGAGGGGAAGGCGGTAAGAGCGGTGTCGCCGGAATGTTGGAGCCTACCTCCTCCTCCTCATCGTCGCTATCGGGGCTGGCGGGGATTGGAAGCGGTGCAACGACCACGACCATCGGGGCCGCAGTGGTCAAACTGGACAAAGCCCCTGACATTAATCAGCTGCTGAGTCAAAGCTATGACAACTTGGACAGCAACAGTGGTGGGTTTGTGGGTCTTGGTTTGCGCGCGACCATTCCGAAGATGCCCAGCTTCCGGCGCATACGGAAACAACCGAGTCCGGTGCCGCAGGACGAGGATTCGCGCAAGAGCGACCAGGAGGACATGGTGCGGGGTTCGGATTCGGAAAAGGAATCGTCGAGTGGACTCACCAGCACCTCCGCCAGTACTGCAGCCCGCTCTCCGTCGAAGGGTGCGATTGCGGAAGGTGGTTCTGCTGCTGCATCCACTCCGTCTGTCGTCTCGGGTGTTGCGGGCGTGCTGAGATCCGCCTCTCGATCGAGCGATAAGCGAATGCCCAGTGTATCGTCGTTTACGTCCAGCAGTGAAGAGGACGAGGACTCCAGTGCGAGCGATTCCGATGACAGTCTCGAGTCCGGATCGCTGTCTGACGCGGACGTCGTCGTTGGTTACAGTGCCAAGCGGGCGCGGGAGCGACGTGAGCGTGAAAATCGTATCTATTCCGACTCGGACAGTAATCGGGAGATCGTGGTTAAGCATCGTCCTCCGGGGGCTACCGTTTCACCCGGATTGGGAGGATCCGCGCGTCGCCTGAAAGAGTCCAGCAGTAAAGTCGGTAAAATCTACTCCGATTCCGATTCGGACGAGATGATGACCAGTTCGCCGCGGAAACGGGAGCGCCTACCCTCCGTGTCGACGGAGAAGCGAAGAAGTCGCAGTCGGAGTTCCAGCCCGGTGGAAAAGAAGCCGCCCCCAGCAGTTATCGATCCTTCGCAACTTCCCCGGCTTTCGTTGCAGGAACTGCACGAAGATTTCTCGCCGAGCTCCGGTGATGATATGCTGCTGAGGGAGGATGACGATGACGAAACCACCCCTACCCGTCCACCGCCCACACCGGGCCGACGTGAATCATCACCGACGGTTCCGGCGGAAGGCGGAACGCCGGTGACGGCTAGTAATAACAACAACAAAATCGGCGCTACAAGCCAACAGAATCATTCGTCCTCGTCGTACGGTATCGTGTCCGACCGGATCTACAGTGATTCGGACGAGGAGCGTGAGTACCAGGAAAAGCGACGCCGGAAGGCCGAATATCTGCAGCAGGTCGAGCAGGAGTACCAGGAGGAGCTGGAGAAGCTGGCCAAAGAGAAGGCTACTCGTAAGACGGCCGGGGAGAAATCTGCTGCAGCAGCAGCAGCAGCAGCAGCCGCGGCGTCAACTGTTCCGCCTTCCGATATGGCAGCCCTGGATAAGGCTATACCCCCGACGACAATCGGCGACCGAGTCAAGAGCCTGGCGTTCACGAGCAGCAAAATGTCTAGTCTGGAAGAACCGCACACGCCGAATCTCTCGCAGCCGCCACCCACTCCTGGGGCCAGTTTGGGCGAGTTGCGTAAGGATCCACTATCGTCGATGTTCCCGATGGTGCACGCAGACGATGCGTCGGCGGCAATGGCGGCAGCCATCGATGGAAGTCAGCCCAAGAGCGAACCGTCGCCGTCTCCAACGGCAGGTAGGAAAAGGAAGGCCACCGGAGGGAAGGCACCGAAGGCACCGAAGGGCGCTCGGAAAGGGGCCAAAGATGGGCTCAATGGGTCCGGGTCTGGAACGACGGCAGCCCACCACCACGATGATGGGTTCTACGAGCACCAGGCGGCAAATCAGCCCATGGCGACCGGGACATCATCGAATGATTTCTTCAGCGAAGAGGTTCGTCGTGCATCGAAGGCATCGCCGGCTTCCTCGGACGGTAGCTCCAGCCAGGCCAGTCAGGTTGCGCTTGACCACTGCTACTCGCTACCCCCGTCTGCCTCGCCGTCTTCCTCGTCGCCCCACCAGCAGTCGGATTCATCGACACCGACGCAAAACAAATACGCACCCTCCACGGAGCATAGAGCTCTGGCGCACGATCATGGCTACACGAATAACAACACCGAGGGCGGCAAAGAGGCGTCGGTCCCGATCGCGGCGGCGGGCGAAGAGCCGAAGCGAACCGAACTGGCTGTGATGCAACCGCCACCACCGGCGGCGCACAAGGACAAGGAACGGAAACGGCCAGAAAAGCGACCGTCTGACGTGTCGGTCGATCAGGACGCGATGTTGGCCGACAGCGCCGCCCTGGAACGGTTTGTGCCCGTGCCGAAGTACCGGCAGCGTGATATGCACTCCGAGATGGCCATACTGTACGATTTCCTTACGCGCGGTATCGACAACGAGGACATCCGGTACATCCGGCAGAGCTACGACATGATGCTGCTAGACGATGCGAGCAGCTACTGGCTGAACGCGACGCACTGGGTCGACCACTGCACGACCAACCGGAACTTCGAGCCGGCCCTGCTCGCTCCGCCACCGCACTCGGCCAAGCGGCGCAAAAAGGACAAAGCGGGCGGTGGCTCCTCGCTGGCCGACATCAAGCAGCACCGGACGGGATGCGCACGCACCGAGGGCTACTACAAGATCGATCCGCGCGAGAAGGCCAAGTACAAGTACCACCACCTGAAGGGGACGGCGGCCGCAAACCACCTGAGCAACCTGGAGCTGGCGAAGGCGGTCGCCAAAATGCAGGGCATCTCGCGCGAAGCCCGCTCAAACCAGCGCCGGCTGCTGAACGCGTTCGGAGCGAGCACCGAGTCGGAGCTGCTCAAGTTCAACCAGCTCAAGTTCCGCAAGAAGCAGCTCAAGTTCGCCAAATCGGCCATCCACGATTGGGGTCTGTTCGCGATGGAACCGATCGCCGCCGACGAGATGGTGATCGAGTACGTCGGCCAGATGGTGCGCCCGTCGGTGGCCGACTTGCGCGAGACCAAGTACGAGGCGATCGGCATCGGCAGCTCGTACCTGTTCCGCATCGATATGGAGACGATCATTGATGCGACCAAATGTGGCAATTTGGCGCGATTCATCAACCACAGCTGTAATGTAAGTACACACACACACACCGAGAACCTTTTTTTCGATTTTTTTGTAACTCCTTTTCGATTTTGATTTGAATCCCTAATATGCATTCGAATTTGAGTTGGGTTATTCAGGTTCAGATTAGTGAATCTGAATGCCTCTTCGTTTCGGTTTTGAGATTCATAAATGATTGAATGAGAGATTCATGATCCATAAAGTCACTAAAATGAAAAGGGAAGACTCCCTTTTTTTGGTCCATCCACACCCATCGATGTTTTGATATTCGAATCTTCAAAGATTCATAAATCAATCTGAATGTATTATGGATGAAAGATGGTATAAATTAATCTCATCAAAAAATTAAAAGAGTAACATGAAATCGAATCACATAACGGAGATTTTAAACTCAATCTGTTTAACTCAAATCCCCATTTCAAAAAAGAGTTTTTTTTTTTTAAATTACTAACACATACATACACACATACACACATACACCCACGCATACCATTAATTTCTTGAATTTTCCAACCTTTCATTTTTAGCCCAACTGTTACGCTAAGGTTATCACGATCGAGTCGGAGAAGAAAATCGTCATCTATTCGAAGCAACCGATCGGCGTGAACGAGGAGATCACGTACGATTACAAGTTTCCGCTGGAGGACGAAAAGATTCCCTGTCTGTGCGGTGCTCCCGGGTGCCGAGGCACGCTCAACTAAACACCGCACACACAACACACACATACACTTTCCGAGGACGAACCTTCTCTTCATCTGTACATATTCGTGCTTGTATATATATTTGTTCCATTAGAAAAAATGCTCAACAGCGCGAGATCACTCCCGTCTCTTAGATGAATAGTTTTCCTTTTTTTATGGTAGCAGTTGGTCATAATTTAAAATTATACAACTACTGGCGCCGGCCAGTAGCATCCTGATTAACTTCACTACCACCACTGCCACCGCTACCGTTGCGCAGACCTTGGCCCGTCCGAGTGTACTCCTTTCTTTCCTTCCGAGTGTGATCGTTCTATCCGCATCGACGAATAGTTGTTAGTTTTGTGGTGGTGTATCGTCAAGAGTCTTTTTTTTTTAGTTGAATTGTTGTGTTTTGTTCTCATTGTCCTCGTAGTGCATAAATCTTCTTTTGCAAGAGGAAACAATTCCCCTCCATTAAGGGGAAAGGGGTGAGCAGGAACCATCGAAGATCCCTCTGTGGCCGGAGACCACCCCATCCGTTGCGTACGTTGCGGAAGTCAAAAAAAAGGCATACAAATAGGAGATTTAATCTTGATCAATAGAGCATAGTCGATACAGAAAAAATACACTTTAATGAAATACGAATTATTAAAAGAAACGAAAAGGAACTCCAATCGACAGGTTAAAACGTTGGTTTGTTGTACTATTTCTGCTCCGTGAAAATGTTGAGAAATTATGTGTTTTAAGGATCAAATGGATTATGTCGTTTAATTTCTACTAAATCGGTAAAATATAAGTAAACAAACACAATATGGGCACGTCCATTTATAGTTGCCCCTTGTATACTTTTATAAAAAAAGTCCTTCATCTTCTTGGCGTAACGAGCTTTTTGGTCATGCCTGCCCGTTAAGGGCTTACGAGACTTGTTTCCCTGTTGTACGTGGATAGTCAGTCCTCTCATACAGGGGAGGGTCCGGTCTCGGTTGGGATTCGAACCCACGCCGTCGAGTTGGTGAGTCCCGGCGCTCATGGGCCTATTTTCTAACCGGCGCTACCGCTCGGCTGTCGCGGATAAAAAAGTCCTAATTTTCCCAAATTATCCCTTCATTGGTCATTGAAAATAATGGCTTGGAGGAAAAATATAGCCCCTTCCTAGGCTTTTATTATTATTATTATTTATTGGGGTATGACGGAAGTTGCCGTATTGTTAGAGCCAACATGCTCTAACATACTTTTTTATTCTTAGGGCATTTCCTCCCTACGGTTGGGCCTTATCCCGGGCTTTCTCGGTTGTTATAACTCGTGTGCGGGGTTGGTGTGTGTTGATTTACTATTGCAGTATGTGGTGTGATGAGGTGCGTCGATTTTTCTATTGCTGGGATGGTGTGTGGGAATCCGGGGGTGGGTATGTATGAACCGGGTGCGGAGCTTCTTGGCGGCTGATTTGTGCCTTTTGTCACTGGCAGCGCTCCTTCTGCCCTCGCCTATTTCAGGTCAGCCGAATTACGAATACCCTACGGATAAAACCAAAGGAAAAAGAACCAGAAAAAAAAACAGAAAAAAACCCAGACAACAACGCACAAGTCTGCCTACCTATGGTACGGCGATACTCCCTGCTCTATGTGACTCCACAAACCGGTCTGGTCTCCGTGGGACAGATCTAATTAGACACAGGACATGTAAGGCTGTACGAAATTACACAACTTGAGCTGGGGAAGGGATAGGGTTTGGGAGGAATAAGGGATGGGAATCATAGGACCAAGCCGGTGTCTCTTGCATAGCGGTATATTATCCTCATGAACGCGATGTCCCTGCTCGCCAATATGTCGCGTATTGGAGTACCCGGCCGTCGGCTTTCCTAGGCTTTTCTATAATCCAGATAATTTACGACGATTATTTAAATACCACGCTGTAAAACGTGTCCAAATTGAATTGAAAATGCTGTTTTAAATGTAATGCTTATGTTAATCTAAAGCCTAGACATCGTTCAACATGAACAGGATTTAAGGATTTCTCTCCTATAAAACCTCAAGAACGACATTGCTGAACGTAATTTTTTACTTATAAATCCATCCTTTATTTTACTTACATTACAAATCAATGAACATATATGAACAAACTGAAATAAAATATCCGTTTCTCCAGTGTTGGTGGTTTTATGAGTGAGGGGTTATTTTTGATTTTGGGCAGCTCAAGCAGTGCACCCATACTGTCCGTCGTGGTCTTCGCTGTCGTCTTTCTCTTGGCTTTCATAAGTATCCAGTTCCCATTTTGCTGCTTCGCTTTGTCTTTAACTCCTGCCGGTCACGCTAGTACGATTCGCTTGCCTTCTACCTTAATGGTGTACAATTGACTAAATATCCAAATCCGATCTGCTCGTTGCTTCCCTGAAGTAGGCTTTAATTTGTTGCCGTTTTAGCGAACAAATCTAACAAACGCACGGCGCACTGGTTTTGCCGGTAACCGTTGATATTATTCCCGTTTCGTATTAACAAATTGTTTTTCTCTGACCAGCCGAGAAACACGACACCGATTTTACGACGAATACTGCATGTCCAGCTGTGACTGAGCGATATCACTGAGGGCGGCCTGGATCTTCTCCAGCAGCAGTTCACCTTTCCGAACGATCTCCTCCAGCTTTTCGGCCGACTCTTTGTTTTCGGTTTCGAGCCGCTGCAACGCCTGCACCTGCAGCTCGATCGAGCTTTCCTCGCTGGGCAGAGATTCGATGAGGGTGTCAATGTCTTTGGCGCATCGGGAGATCAGGGTGGAGAATAGCTGCGGGAAGTCCTCCGGTGGCTGCTGCTGCTGCACCTGCTGTTGAGGCGTTTGGGATCCGGTACGCTCAAAACCGGCAAACTTGCTCGGAACCGAGCACTGCTGGAGGATGCCGATGCTGTTGCAAAAGTGTTCCGCTTGCTGGAAGAAAAGGTAAAATACACCACAACAAGCCATCAGTACTACTGCAGCTAACAACGGATCGTCCATCGTTGTTCACCTGATTCACCGTGTCCTGTAGCTGAGTTAGTCGGTCAGCCATCGCTTCGAAGACTATTGAATAATCCAGCTTTCCGACGGTTTTGAAGAAAAGAAAAGGGGAAAAAAGAAAACCAAAGAAGGCAAACAAACTAATCCTAACGGAGGAACCCGCAGCACCGGATGAAGTTGGATCGGAGAGTAGGAAGAAGAAATGAACGATTCGCGTTGGCTGCGCTCGCTCGGTACGCCAACAACGATGTTGATAGGCGAATTGACTATGCTATACAATCAATTTTTGCGTGGCCGAATAATTGATAACGACGCGGAGCACGAGGAGAAGTGTTTGTTGTTGATTTCGGTTCCGGACTGCTTTTCCTAGAAGGTGGATTATGGCTTTTGTTCCCGCAGCCAAGATCACCAAGTAGGCATAGCGCTGCCTGAGGTCTTGATGTCTCGCACCGTTTCGAACGCGGACGGGATCCGACAGTCGGCGGCTCTCCGGGGACGACCGGGCAAGCGAAGCTAGCGCACAATCTGGCGTACGTTTCGGTTCCTGACTTTCACCAGCTTTAGAACACAACTGTGTTGACCAGAGAATCTGCTTTCTGAGCTTTCTATCTTTCTCGCTCGTTCGCGAGGTAGGATGTTACGGTATGTATACATTACAAGGTAAAGTGTGAGCTAAAGTCAAGTGACAACTCTCGCACCAACAATAAAGTTCTTTTCCAATGTGTGACAATAAATAGCTCTAAATGGGTTCATAATCATAATAAATAAACTTGAAAAGAAATTCTGAAAAGCACCTTAACTGCGACAGTACTTTTGTAGTGATGAAACTAACTACGTTGACATAGCGGTGGCGGACATGACAAACGTAGCCAGTGAGACCTTGATATGTATACATACTTTGGGCAGAATCGACAACAATTGTTGACAAATCTTAAAATAGTCTGTTTATGGTCACCACTACAATACTTCACAGTCGCATCGTTTAGGAATTAACCATTTTTCGCAAAAGCCAAAATAATGCAACATTTTTCATAGAAAACCAAAGATACTTTGTAGCTTATGGCAGCTGAAACACAAATTACTCAACAGATCACTGCTAAGCACATAATTAATTTAACGTATTGAAAAATTTGAAAGGACGTGAAATATTCCCGCGTCATGAGCTCCCGTCAGTCGTGAGTACCCGAAGCGGACACTCAAAACAATTTCAATTTTTCAACGACAGAAATAACTGAAAACCGCCAGCTTGGATTGCACTCGACGTCAAAGACGCAAAACAAACGGTGTTGGTGAAGATTCGTTGCAAAAATTAGCTAGGTAGGCACACGAATTAAACATAGTAGCACAGTGAATGGCGTATTAGCTATATTTTGGTATCGTTTTATCTTCCATAGACGTGACTAATTGAGTGTTAACCAAAACGGTAGGTTTGTGACGGAAAAGACAGAGTGGAAGCTAACGCCTCAAGTGATCCAGCAAAGTGAAATGTTCACAATGGACTCCAAGATACCGAAACCGTCGTTCCTCAGAAAACCGGCCGGCCCTATGAGCTTACCCGGGAATGCCCGGCTACCGTTGAGTAGAGATTTGCTTAATCTACCATCCGCTAACTCGACCATGTTCTCAAAGGTACGTGCAGCATCACCGGAGCAGCGAAGCAATGGTGTGCTAAACCGTGCCAAACTTCGCCGCAGCCGGTCGGCAACTGATCTTAATCGACCCGACTTCCATCGGCCCAAATATGTGACCAACCTGGGGACGATTCCATCCCGAACGGTCAACATCAGTGCGGCCACCATCGCTATGATGGCCAGCAGTGATTTGGTGAAATCGGTGCACGGTGATGGATTCAAAAATGGCCCCTCTCAACACCATCATCTTCGCCGGAGTCGTTCTGCCTGCGACATTGCGATGAAGTCCAACGTTTCGACGGCCTCATCAACGACAACCTCGTCGTCCACCAGCGGACCGAAACCGTTGGCCGGAATCAAACGACAACCGGTGGCAGCTGTTACAATCTCGCGCAATTACAATGGGCCGGCAAAGGTGGCAAAGATTGATACGGCACGGGTTGGGGCAGTTGGTGTTGCAAGAAACGTAGCGCAGAAGCCGGCGGTTTCAGTCCCGCCCGCTGCAACAGCGAGAAAACCTATGCAATTGCCGAAAACTATTGTTGGAACGAATGCAGCCACTGGCTCTAAAACCGGAGGCCCAAATGGAACTAAACCGAGCGGAACTGCTAAAACCATGACGAAACGCATCCCTCCGTACGACTACAAAGCACGTTTTGCTCAATTGCATGAGAAGCATAAGGCGCTGCAGGCAAAGTACGAAAAGCTTACGGAAGACCACGCTAGCCGCGAATCGCTCCAGGAACAGTATCAGGATTGCGTGAGCGAGCTAGAGGAGTTAAAAACCCAGTACCAGGCGGTGACAAGTGAATTTAAAGCGACCAGCGAAGAAAATCGCGAACTCAAGCTGACCAGCCAGAAGCTATCGGCGGCGCTGCAGGACACGGAGGCGGAACTGGACAAGTACAAGGTAAAGTTTACCACCACCCACGAAGAAAACCGTGAGCTCAAGAAACAACTCCGCGAGCTCGAGGAGCGGTCAGCCTTCCTGGAGGAAGAGAACGTTACCCTTCAGTACACGAACCAGCGGAACGCGGAGCTGCTGTTTCAGGCCAACATCGAGCGGAAAGATTTGCACAATATGGTCATGGATTTGCGTGGCAATATTCGGGTGTTTTGCCGCGTGCGGCCCCCGCTCGCTTCGGAGTTGCATAGGGTCGAGTGCGGCTGGAAGTATCTGGACGAACAGTCGCTCGAGCTGGCGGCGATGGATGGCACCAACAAGCGGATCGATTTCAGCTTTGACCATGTGTTTCATCCGAGAACTACACAGCAAGACATTTTTGACAACGTATCGCCCCTAATACAGTCGGCTCTGGATGGGTACAATGTGTGCATTTTTGCCTATGGTCAAACGGGAAGTGGTAAAACGTACACCATGGACGGTGTGCCGGAGGATCTGGGAGTAATCCCTCGAACAGTGGACCTAATCTTCAATGCCATTAACGACTACAAACGCTTCGGTTGGGAGTATGAGGTATGCGGGTCATGCGTTACTTTGATCCAGTGGTTGGATGTGTTTATAAACTTAATCTTGCTTTTTTTCTGTTTAGATTCGTGTAACCTTCCTTGAAATTTACAACGAGATCCTGTACGACCTGCTGGACACATCCGGCACGACGAAGGACCTGGAGATACGGATGGCAAATGCGAAAAACAAAACCGAAGTGTACGTGTCGAACATCATCGAAGAGACAGTCGATTCGACCGGTCGGTTACACCAGCTGATGGCGATCGCAAAGATGAACCGGGCCACGGCGGCCACCGCCGGCAATGAGCGTTCCTCGCGTTCGCATGCGGTCACGAAAATCACGCTTATCGGTACGCACCAGGACAAGGGTGAAACGTGTGTCGGTTCGGTGAATCTGGTCGATCTGGCAGGCTCGGAGAGTCCAAAGACGAGCACCCGGATGGACGAGACGAAAAACATCAACCGGTCGCTGAGCGAGCTGAGCAATGTCATCTTGGCGCTGGTGCAGCGCAACGAACACATCCCCTACCGGAATTCGAAGCTAACGCATCTGCTGATGCCGAGCCTGGGCGGTAACTCGAAGACGCTGATGTTCGTCAACGTGGCCCCGTTCCAGGACTGCTTCACGGAGACGGTGAAATCGTTGCGCTTCGCGTCCCAGGTGAACTCGTGCAAGATGCAAAAGGTTCGAAAAAACAAAGTGCTGAACAGTTCTAGCGTCGTTTAGGAAGGGTTTATTGTGTTAATTTATAGAGCAAACATTTGAATAACAAAGCTAAGCATATATCTGAATATTTTTTTAAACAAAACGAGCGAATCATTATATACTAACAAAACAGCGAGCACGCGAGCATGCCAAAACGAACGGACATTTTATTCGACTGCAAGACTTGACTGTCGCAAACATTTTTCAGAGCATTTATCGTTAGGTCAAACGGCAAGCGTTATATATCGAATAATAGACATTCTAAGGTTAGCGCTTAGCATAAGAAAATCCCAACCGTACAATAAATGTGTTTTTTTTACAAACCCTCTGGTTTGAGTTGTAAATTTAAGTCCCTTTCGCAAATTAACGACATGGTGCTGAAGACCTGCAGCCCCAGGTTGATGGTCAGCAGGCACAGGGCTGGCCAAACATGAGCATCAATTTTATGCAACACCGTCAGCACTCTTCCGCGGGGTTTGTTACGCACCGAACGGCGTCCACTGCGACTAATCTGCACTGCAATATTGGCGACGATGCGTAGCATGGCCAGCAAAATCGAAAGCGAAACAACAGCCAGCAAAATCCATAGGACAACAAACTTGTCCGATGTGTTTAGTGCATTGATATAGCTTTCGACCTGCCATCCGTTGATGATAAGAATCGTGATGAGTTTAATGACAATTTGTGGATCACAACGTGACCAACGTGACTCTGCCGGGCGCTGCTGGACATTACCGTTGCGGTTTGAAATGTAACGGAAAAGAATATAAGCATTTGAACAGTATGTTAATACTACCCGTGTGGGTCATCTCACCTGAAGCGTGTCCATCGTCAATGGTTATCAAACCCCGCTAAGCAGAACTGTTTACCAAATGTTGGTGCGGAACGGGCGGTAACTGCTGGTTGAACAGCACCGTACACTGGGCGCTTATGTCGTTAAAAATTTGTAGCGTCAGGTTGACGGTAAAAAGGACAATTGTTAGCCCCAAAGAAAGTCCTCGGTGTAACGAAGAAGGGGGTTGCTTCGTTTCACTCTGAATTTTTCGTATGACTATCAGTGGGAACTGAAAGAGTGCAAGAGAAAAATGAACGAACATACAGCAAACCGGGCCTGGTCACACATACCACGCAGAAGATGGAAATGATGATGAAGACTATGTTGAACCAAAACTTTGGACCCAACTCGGGTCCCACTTGCACCAGCGATTCGAGCTGGTGTAGATTGACCGTTAAAATCGTGATCAATCCGGCGATGCTGCTCACGTCGATCGTGGTCGTGTCCGTTTCCTCCCTTCCGGTGTCCACTGAGGTGCGACGGGGTGAGTTATTGTCCTCTGTTTCCTCGCCCGATCTACTAACCATTTGCATTGAACTGTCGGGCTGATCGGCCATGATATCGCGAAGCGAATGGAACAACTGGTGCCCTACGGGATGGCTAGACCACTCTTAAGGTCATCGGGAGCGACACTGTTTGCTTTTTTCGGATGTCCGTATGAAACTGAAATCGAACGTAATTTGGTTTGTCTGGTGCATTCGATGCATTTGGGACAGTCGATAAGATAAAAAGGGTGATCTCATCGTTTTCTAGGAATAATGCCCTACTTCAACGAAACCTGCCACTGGGCTAGGTGTTTAATGCAATTTTATTTTTGACTGTTGCTCGAGTCAAAATCTCGATAATCTGGCGATAGCGATTATCTATCATTTGGCACACCCAAAATTTTTCTTTATTTTCTCCTAAAAAATAAAGAAAATAAAATTTCATCGAAATAGGCGACATGACGAATAAAACCTTTATCATATTCTTTGAATGGTGCCTGTCAACAAACAGGTTCCTAAAAAGTATACGGTACGGTTCGGATGCCTTATCTTTAGGAATCTTTTCTTTCCGCATCCGAAGTAAGAAATTTTTTAACAAATGTAACGTAGGTTTGCGTTTGGAATGCGTCATGTTGAAGCTTTTTAATATAATAACAATACGATGCGCAAATTGTATTTCATACACCATCCTGCCACCGATCATATCGTAAGCACGTGGGCCACTCGGCCATTATTACTGGGGCTGGTCGGTGCTGGTGCTGGCAAGGACGTGGATTTGCATGCTCTTGGTCGAGTTGTAGATCTGACCGGGCGGGAACGGCTGCAGCCGGGAGTGGGTGTCATTTTTCGACTTGTTCGCCGAGATGTACTTCGATAGGCGGATGTTGGGCAGGGGTAGGAAGCCGGCGGTTAGCGGCAGTACATCCAGCGTGATGCTGTGGCTTTCGACCTCCTCCATCGAAATGACACCTGGATGGGGAGAGTTGAAAAGAATAGTAGGGAAGACGTTGCACACGAATGTTAGTTTTGCTATTGTTATACCAACTTCTTAGTTCCGATCATGTAAACCTTATCTTATTTTAAAATGTTTTCGGCGGTTTTAAAATGAACGACCGTAACGTTGGCGTAATGACCGTCTTCGGTCATGCCTACTTGGCTTACTAGACTTTTTCGCTTAGTGTACGTCGATAGTCAATCTTAATTCTTCTTTCGTATCGCCATCTGCCGATAGCATGCTGGACTGTAGAACGTGTTCGCCCAACTATGTCACCAACTTTTTGTATTGAATATCCTTTGCTATACAGTGCAAGAATTCGTTTCCTCAATTCAACGCCAGTTTCCTGTCTTGACTCTTCCATTTAGCAACAAAATTGAAAACTCCAAGAAAGTTACGTGTGAAACAAGTCTGCAAGCTGCCCTGAACCCTATATGTCATAATTACCTAGGCCTACTTGATCAGTATCAAGAAATTTCCAGATGAACTAGATGGTGTACCACATGGTACTTTATACTGTATATACAGTTGCTCCCAAAAGTGAAGGTACAGTGTCGATTTGATCGTTCAACAATTCACAGCACAAACTTTCCAGGTGGATTGTTTTAAACCTACCTGCCGTACGCCCAACAACGGCCCACATGTTCTGGTCGGCCAGCACCTCGTACATCAGATCGCCGTACGGATTGTCATGTACTTTGGTGATGCGTAGATTCAGATGGCAGACGGAGTTCACGCGGCAAAGCTCTTGCGGTTCCACCTTCGCGCAGATCGTAAACAGGGTCGTGTAGTCCATCACGTCGAACGTGACGCTGTACGGTAGGTAGTGGCGTCGTTCCTCTGGCAGCCCAGCGTCGGCAAAGCGCATTTGAAACACCACCTGCACCAGGGGCAGCTCCGCTTCCGCTTTAAGTGCCTCCACCTGGAACTCGTACAGGTACGAAATAGAGAGCGCTTTGCTCATGACCGTTTCCTGCTGCTCGGGCGGATTAATGTCGATGATGGTGACGCCCTCGGCGGCGCACGTCATGCGCACATCGCGCAACATCAGCCGATAGTCGCTGACACCCTTCAGCACGACCTGCAGGAACTTGCGGGCCCCGGATGAGTGTAGCCGACAGGAGGCAATTAGGGCGGGCATAAAGTGCAGCGGGATGGAAATTTCGTTCCGGCTCCAGGGCACCGCCAGAGATACCTTTTGCTCGATCGCACGTTCCTCCCGCTTGCCGGGCAGCTCACAGATCGCCTCGAGTGCGATCGTGCGCTTTTCGAACGGCGCAAAATTCAGCAACGGAACAATCAGTTCCTTTTCGAACGCCGGCTGCTCCCGTTGCTCACCGGCTGGTAGTCTCATTTTGAGGTTCTTCGAGCAGCGCATCGTGGCAGTGGCATCCTTCGGAAAGCGAAAACTTCCAGCGGAGATAATCAGCTCAACCGCTTGCTCAACGCCGGCCACCAGATTGACGAAGTTCAACGACGCAACGGAGGCTTTGGTGATGGTTTCGAAGTTGGACAGCTTCACCGAGAGTGATTCCGAGAGAAATTCTACCGTTTCTACCTGCACCGACAGCTGCCGGAAGCTCCACGTTCCCACGCGCGTGGCTTTGGCTTTCAGCGTGATCGTGTTACGGCCGGGCTGCAGGATGAGCCTCTGCTCGCTCGCTAGACAATGGGTAAAGTCCGACCGCTGCGTAGGGGAGATCTTGCGCCGCGTGCTGCTACTCCGACGGACCGGTTGCTTCGTGCGATTGTCACACGCCACCGATGATCCGGCTAGCGTGTTGTCCTGTTTGTAGTCGAGATGGAGTATAATGGGGAGCTGTGCGCCAACATCTTTTGTCCCTTGGACACCCACCGCAGCCGGGGTGGCGTCGAGACTTTGCTTGGCGTTCATTTCGAAGGACAGTAGTACCTGGTCAGCGATCAGCTCACGGGGGAAGTTACTTTCTAGGTCGAGCGTCACCAGGATGAAGTCATCCTGCACGATCGAAACACTGTCCAGCTCTATGGAAACCACCCGGAAGTGGTCCTCCAGGGTATTGATTACGCTGAGCGCATTTATATCGATATTGCGGATGTTCTGCAGTGTCCTTAGCGATTTACTAAATTCGTCGAAATAGAACGTGCGCACGAGTAGCTCCAGATCGGGACAGCAAGCGATCGCACTGCACGTTTTCGTATAGTTTACGTTGTCCTCCATCTTGCGATAGCACGAGGCCAGATCGAGCAGCGTTTGGCTGGCCAGGTAGTGCCAATTTTCCGTCTTCAGTTCGCGCAACACGTCCGTGAAGAAGTTGACCGCTTTCTGCGGTTCGTTGAGGGTGATGTAGAAGTTTCCCAGGTCCAATCCCACCAATCGGGCCGATCGCAACCGGGACACGTGCTTGTACGTGCTGATCGCCAACTCGCTCAGCTCGAGGTAAAGCTTCCTGAATGCCTGATTCGAACCGAGCGCTTCCTTTAGCGTATCGGTGGCCGATTTTTTCGGCTTACGTGCGGGTGAGTGAGTCGCCTGTTTGGTGCCAAGCTCCGGCTCGAGCCGACCCGCCCCACCGTTACCCAGCTCGGGTAAGCTATCGCCCATACCGGCCGAAAGATGCACAACCGTGTGCAGCTGCTCGGAGGTTGGCACGAACCCGGGCAGCAGCCCGCACTGTTTGCCGAGACCGTACAGTTTCTCTTTGGCCAGGTTCCAGATGGGTGCCGAAAATTGAGAGCACTTGTAGATATCCTTCGATTCCTGCACCTTGTCGCACAGGTTAAGCACCTCGAGAGCGCACACAAACTCCCAGCAGGCCATGGCTCCCTCGGGTGTGTCCAGCTTAAGAGCTTCGATTTCACGCAGCGTAGAAAACAGGAACGGAAGCAACCTTTCAGCGATTTCCCACGGCTTTCCGGCCGCATCCAACAGAACGCACTGCCGCTCGAACAGATACGAACGGAACTCGAGCAGTGTCACGTTGCCAGCGATGATCTTTTCGCGCGTCTCACGCATTTTAGCCGCATTCAGCGATATGCCGTGGAACGCGTTCAGCGGTTGTTCGAATATGTGCAGCCACTTTTGCTTCTCCCCGAACACGGTGTTGAGGATAAATTGGGAGAACATTGCATCCAGCTCGTCGTACTGCACCAGCGCCTCCGGGTACTGGCCGAGCATTTCCAGCACGAACGCCAGCTGCTCCTGCAGGACAAAGTAATCGATAAAACTCCAGTTCTCCTGTATGCGATTCTCCCGGTTCGTACGAATCAGTTCCTCGTACTTTACGATGGTTTTGTTGTATCCGGTCAGCATCAGGTGACGAATGCGCTGCAGCAGACAGCGGAACGATTCCGTTGCTTTCATCTCAAACTTGGCCGGATTCAGCACCGACAGACAGCGGTCGCCGTTCTTCGATGCAAAATCGAGCCGTATCTTGTCGAGCACGGTCGTGCGCGGGAGTATGTTTTTCGACTTCTTCATATCCAACGTTTCCAACAGCAGGATCATCCAGTCCGTGACGTTGTAGTTGTTGAGCACCTTGAGCCATTGGTCGATTTCTTCCTTCACCGAGCCCCGGTACGCCTCGACGTCGCTACACTCCGTCACGTAGATATGCAGCACGGGATGATCCACAATGTTCCACCGCCCATCCTTGAACTTTTCCAGCGCGGTCTGATCGAACGGTTTAAAGGTGGCTTCCACACGCACATTCTTCACCGGGCGCCCGTACGACCGCTTCCATTCGGCCGTGTCGGATGGAAGGGCCGCGACAATGTGCGGTTCCAGTGTTTTGAAAATACGCACATCGCCTGAATCTGGAAGAGGGACGCACGCAAGGGTATATTGTTTACGTGGTCATCCAAAAAAAATGGGACCAAGCCGTCCTACTTACACGTCAGTATAGGTTTGCAGTTCATTTTCGGCCGCTCCTAATGCCGTGAGGCGTTGAAAAACATCCACAGTACCGAGATACAACGTAAAATTCGACGCCACTAGTGGTGGCGAATTTTCTAGTGAACAATTAAACACATTTTAACACCCTGCACGATGGGAGGATCACTTGTTTTGATTTCTACTTGCACTTTCTCCCGAGTAAATGTGTGAGCCTGTTTACACGATGCAACCTACCAACTGGTCGGTAGCTCTGCAGCACATTTTTTACCGCGTGACTACATCAAGCGTACCATACCAAAAAACGGATGCGGTCAGGTGTCAAAAACCGATTTTCCTGTCAGAATCAACCGATGTCCCGCTAGGCGATTTCGAGCAAATCGTCCCAAAAAAATGTCCTAACCGCTTGGCAGCTCGAAATATCGTCTTTTGAATCGAAAGATTCGACTCCCGGTAGGGATTCAGTTCCCCACCACTAGTCTGTTGTGCTGTGAGTGAAATAAGCCCTATTGGTACATCGGTTGTCATGTTCGTTGTAAACAAAACAAAACGGCGTTTAAAAACAGTGGAACGATGGAGTTCGCGAAGAAAAAGTGCGGAATTTGTGGCGCCGGTGGTTCAAACCTGCGTCCCAACCTAGTGACGCTCAAGACCAAGTTCTCGGGGACAACTGTGTACCAGCTGATGGAACGCTTCATCGAATATGATCTGTCGGAGTTGGGCACCGACATGGCCGAATCTGCTGCCTGCAACGAGTGCTACGCGAAACTGAACGATTACGATGCTGCTTACACGAAAGCACTTATTATACAGAAAGAACTGCTGGATCTCTTGAAAAACAGCCCACTGGGAATTGCCCCGGACTTGGAGGTTCTGGATTACTATGAATACGAAGAAGAAATGGACAGCGACTCGCAAGTTCCCTTGCGCGAAGTCGACAAAGTTGAAAAAGAAAATGATGATCCGCAACCAAAGTCACTTCGTTCGGAAGAAGCGGGTGGTGCAACATTACTCTTGCAGGGACAGCTTAACGCTGAAGAATCAACCCCGTCTTCCGGAGTTAGCTGGAAGTGTAACGCATGTGGACAGCAGTTTAAAAATCTAAGCGAAATGCAAGAACATAAACATTTGAAAGTTGAAAACGACAGCGATGATACGAATGAGCCTGACCTTTCAATTGAATCTCTACAGTCGCCCTATCAGGATGAGACCGGCGATATCATGGAGGAATCGGACGATATTCAATATGACACAGCGGATGATGGTCCGGCGGCAGCATTTATCATTGAAAAACTTGATGAAGAGGACATCGAAAGTTTGGAAGAACTGCCAGCTAAAACTAAACGGTCAAGAGAGTGTTATTATTGTGACGAGTTTTTCTCTTTTCAAGAATCTTTCAAGGTTGGAAAAGGTTGAATGCTTGTTAAAAGCTGTTTAGATTACTCTGTTTTTTCTTCTTTTATTTCGCAGGAGCATATGGACACTGTACATTCCATGGAGAATGGGCAACACAAATGTAAAATCTGTGGCTTCTTGGCAAAAACGCGGGCCGCACTATGCAATCATTTTTCAACCCATTTCCGGGCACCCATAAAATGTAAGATATGTCAGAAGGAGTTCCACCAAAAAGCAACACTCGTCAGACATATGGCTATTCACACGCGCAAGACGGCATACAGTTGTAAATTGTGTGACAAAAGCTACATCCACTACTCGTCCTACTACATGCATCAGCTGGCGCACCACAATATCAGGTCGAAGAAATGCGAAATTTGTGGCTATGAGCTACGATCAACTTCGCATCTCAAGCGACACATGAGGGTAAGTTCGAACAACGAGAGGGATATAGAACGCCCGCCAAACGTGGTACTATTTTTTCTGTGTTTTATTTTTCTTTTCAGACACACTCGGGAGAAAAACCATTCGAATGTCCTGAGTGTGGACAAAAGTTTTCCCAAAGGTAAGTCTGCTAGCGAGAAGCTAACATCGTATCGAGCTCATCGTTTATGATCCCAATTTCAGATACAACATGATAACGCATTTGAATGGCCATAAAGGAATAACGCGCAAAACAGCCAGAACATTCATTTGCAAACTGTGCGATAAAAGATCCGACCGCAAGATGATGCTGAGACAACATTTGCAGGTAGAACATGGTATTTCGAGCGAAACAGAGTTAGAGAAATCAATGCAGGTTGACATTGCTGGGACGTAAATAAATGAAATCACAACTAGACGACACAGTTTGGTTCACAAAGGGTTTAGAAAACAGAAAATCTTTAAAAGCCCCGCCGGTTCCGGACGATATATTTCAAAATATAGAGGTAAGAGGTTAATGACTTCAAATGAAGCAGAATTAGTCACGTGGATCTTTCTGCCTATTTTGTATCAATGTTTTTCTGTCGAATCTAATTAAAAAAAAAAAAAAGTTATTGGCGAACATAAATTTCGCCAATCTAGAAAAATATACCATACCGAACAAATACCATTACATAGAAAACTAAATCAGTAATTAAATTGTAATTGTTTATATGGTAAGAAGTTGTTTATGTTATTCCTTTTCCATTTTTGCCTCTTAGTTCTAAGTTGTTGAAATCGTAAAATGAAGTAATATACAAATCATCTGGATATAACCAATTTTTTCATATCATCTGACCATCGAAGTGCAGCTTACCAAGTCAATCTTCTACTTCTGTCGGTATACCAGTTAACTTTTTAATCATGTGCGACAATAACAAATTGAGGAGCACTAAGGTTGACGTCTTCTACGAGAATTCACGTACTGTTTCGAAAGGCATTTGAGTCCCCATGACCTGTTAAACTGCCTTACAATGCTCCAATACTAAAATGTATTATAAAATTAATTGTAGAAATCGATACCCACAAGGATTAACAACCGTTTAAGTTTAAGTCACACAACATTTATTGGTTTTAAAGAAATATGCTTGGGGATATTTCTACGGAAAAGTTAATGGTATGTTACTTTGAAATTGGAATATTCATTTAGTCCATTCAGAGAAAACCTTTGTATAACAGACGTTGGAAGTCTTCACACTTTATCTTCATAATCGATAGAGATAAGTGCTTTGATAAGCGTACGTGGATGCCACTAATGGCAATGGCGTATCATTTTCACCCCAAAAAACGATCAGTGCGCGTTTAGTCTTGGGCGTGGTACATGAGTGGTCTCAAAGCAATGGATAGTGATTGGAATACGGAAACTTACCGGACAGTTCCCCAGGTGGAACTGGGCGAGAAGGTGGAGGTGGGTAGTGTAGGGATTGAGCCATTATCACTTACCGGAACAATGTAAGGTTATTGACAAAAGATGCCGTAATTGTCATGTCATCGGTCACATTGAACGCGCGTGCAAAGAATCTTTTCGGAAGCGCAACGACACAGATGGGAATAACCCGTCTCAGAATATGGAGCCACGAAAAATCGCGGCGGTTACTGACGATTCTGGCCAAGGAGAGGAGGAACTGATTGAAACTAAGCAGTCTATTTTACCTAGAATGGTGTACACGGAGGAGAGCCAACAAGTTACTAATTCTCTACACACTCCGGTGGAGGAAGTTAAGGAAAATATCCTAGTTAACATGGTTAACCGCAACAGTACGAATGAGGAGATTATAGTTGGAAAAATAGCAGGTTTTTCCGTAAGCTTTTTAATAGATTCCGGAGCAGATGTCAATACAGTAGACGGAAATACATTTGAATGCTTAAAGAACAATGATATTTTCAACTTGAAGGAAGGTACGGACCGACAGCTGAAAGCGTACGGTGTAAAGGAAGAGATCCAAGTGCAAGCCTCCTTCGTGGCCGAACTATTCATTTCCGAAGATCGACCACGATTGCTGGAGAAATTTTACGTCATTCCAGGGGGACGAGCACTATTGAGCCGGGATACAGCACTAAGGTACAGCGTCCTACAACTCGGAATGAATATTCCAGTGATAGGTTATCATGATGAATATCGCTTACTCCCGGGAGAGATTTTTGCCATCGCTGTCGAGCATGAGTTTCCCAAATTTAACATAGCTCCAGTAATGTTGCACTACGACAAGAGCTTACCACCGTCTCGAAACATATTCACCAGTATCCCTCCAGCATTTAAGCTCGAAACGGAGAAACGTTTAGATGATCTACTTTCTACGGGAATCATAGAGCGAGTTACCAAAGACATGGAGAAATCGTTTTGTTCTTCGTTGTTGGTTGTTCCTAAAGGAAAAAATGACATTCGTCTCGTCGTAGACCTAAGAGGTCCTAACAAGAACATAATCAGAACCCCATTCAGGATGCCAACCTTCGAAGCAATATTATCGAAATTGAACGGCGCTTCGTGGTTTTCGACGATAGATTTAACAAGCGCGTTTTTTCACGTTGAACTTCACGAGGATTGCAGACATCTAACGAATTTTTTCGCCGGAACGGGAACATATCGGTTTAAAAGATTACCCTTCGGACTTTGCAACTCACCGGATATTTTTCAAGAACTGTTGCAAACAGTAGTCCTGGAAGAATGCCCAGGTGTATTGAATTACTTGGATGATATTTTAATTTTTGGTGGTTCGAAAGAAGAGCACGATAATCATTTGAAGTTAGCACTTCAACGATTGAAGGACCATAACGTCCGACTAAACCAGAAAAATGCGTATTCGGAGCTAGAACCGTCAAGTTTTTAGGTTTTAATTTGTCTGGTGACGGTTGGAGGATCGAAGAGGACAAAAAAAGAGCCATCAAGAATTTTCGAAGACCTGAGAATTTATCGGAGGTTAAGAGCTTTTTAGGGCTGATGACTTTCGTAGAACGCTTCATACCTAAACGGGCTGATAAAACCGAAAAACTCCGATTGCTCACCAGTTCTAATAACTTCTACTGGACAGACGAGGAGGAGCGAGAATTTCAATTTTTGAAAAACGAAGCACTAAACTATATAACCAAACTCGGCTATTTTGATCTAAAAGACGAAACTGAATTATACGTTGATGCATCTCCTACAGGGCTTGGAGCCGTATTAATACAATTCAACGAAGAAGGTAGCCCAAGGATAATAGCATGCGCATCAAAGACACTTACACCCTCTGAACAGAGATATCCTCAAACGCAGAAGGAGGCGCTGGCAATTGTTTGGAGCGTAGAACGATTTACTTATTACTTATTGAACAAATATTTCGTTATTCGAACCGACTCCGAAGCTAACGAATTTATATTTAATGGAACACATCGTATGGGCAGACGAGCGGTGACACGTGCAGAAGCATGGGCCCTTAGGTTACTTCCTTATCATTTCAATGTTAAAAGAGTTCCAGGTCACCTAAATGTTGCGGATGCTTTGTCAAGATTGATTAGCAAATCACAAGAAGATGACGAGTTTGACGAAGACAACGAAAAGCACCTGCTATATTCTTTAAACGGCGGCAACATGAGTATCTCTTGGATGGAAATTCAGATTGCATCCGAAGCAGACGAAGAACTAGTTGCTGTAAGGGCAGGAATCCAGTCCGGAAAGTGGCCTAAAAGTCTGCGTCGTTTTGAGTCGGAAGCAAAGAATCTTAGAAGTTTGGATCCCATCGTATTCAAGGATGACTTAATAGTTTTACCATCAAAGCTGCGTTCTACAGCATTGGAAGCGGCACATCGTGGGCACGTCGATTGTGGAGCAACAAAACGAATCCTTCGAGAATTTTTTTGGTGGCCAAACATGTCAAAAGAGGCTGCAAACTTTGTGAATAATTGCGAGACGTGCATCGTTATTTCGAAAAGAAACCCACCCATCCCGCTTTCCAGTAGACATATGCCAAACGGGCCATGGGAAATTCTGCAAGTAGATTTTTTGTCTTTGCAAGGATACGGATCAGGAGAATTCCTGATAACCGTCGATATTTATTCTCGCTATTTGCATATTTCGGAGATGAGGAAAACGGATACCCAAAGTACCAACGCTGCGCTTTGCAAGGTTTTTACAATTTGGGGCCTGCCTCTTATAATACAGAGTGACAATGGTCCACCATTCCAGAGCTCGGAGTTTAAAGAATACTGGGAAGACAAAGGAGTAAGAATCCGGAAATCCATTCCTCTGAGCGCACAATCGAACGGAGCAGTAGAACGACAAAATCAAGGTATTATTAAAGCAATGGCAGCTGCAAAAGAGGAAGATAGGAATTGGAGAGACGCATTAGAGGAGTATATATACATTCATAATACCCAGAAACACCATTCGCGTCTGGGAGTTACGCCTTTCGAGCTTCTAGTCGGATGGCGATTCCGCGGAACTTTTCCTTGCCTATGGGAGAGTAAGGAGCCACTCGATCGTTCAGATATTAAGGAGACTGATGCCGTTTCTAAACTAATAAGTAAACAATTCGCAGACAAACATCGCGGAGCAAGAGAATCCGATATAACAGTCGGAGATACAGTGGTGCTTGCTATTCCGCAAAGAACAAAAACCGATCCAACATTTTCCAGCGAGAGATATACGGTATTGACAAGAGATGGGGCAAAAGTGGTCATAATAAGCGAATCAGGAGCTAAAATAACCAGAAATGTAAGAGACGTGAAACGCGCCCCGGATCGAGAGAATGTTCAGGAGTCAAACCAAGGAAGCGGCTTAGAGATCAATGGAAAAGCAGTTGACCCTGCAGAAGATAACGAGCATATCAGCGGTAATCTACAAACAAGACCCCGAAGAAAATGTAAGATACCGAATAGATACCAGGATACAGTTATGTATCACGTTTTCGATTAAGAGTAGAGGTAGTGGAGGATGTAGGGATTGAGCCGAGCTAGATGAATATATTGTATAATAATAGTGAACGAATTAATCGAAATTATAAACGAGCGAATTTCGAATGCGAGGAAACGAAAAAAAATTAAAAATGAAATCATTCGCTATATAGTTGGCAATGAAAATTGGAAGAGCGATGGCCTACTACTGAACCGAGATGGATCTGCATATTGAAAAAGATGGAACAAAGTAGACATTGGAAAACGAAATGGATTGAACCATCAGTCTTGTGATTGATTTTGACGAGAGTGGTTGGAGATTGTAAGAATTAAGAGAGGAAAATTTGTCGAATTTGGAAGTTGAAATATATTGGAAAAGAGTAATGATTCGTGGAGATCACGACAGGTAGTAGCAATTGTTTCGGAAACTAAATGTCCAATGTTTAATCGATCATCGCGGGTGGTATTTTGCCTCAGACCAACGACCTGCAGCCGCGGAACGATGACCCGAAACCGAAGAGTCCCCAGGGGAATATGTTCGTACAGAGCATGTTCGATATGACCCTGATAACGGTCAACTTTTGCCAGATTTGCTACATCCTGAAGGTTGGGCCAGGCTTAGGATGGTTGTACTACCTGCTGTTGGGACTTTTTGGGATGTCGCTCGTTTTGCTAGTAAGTATAGACCGTAACGTAACGTCGATCACTGATGACATCACCGTCCTGTTTTTTTTCAGTTTTTGCACGGGTTCATGGGTTTGTTTGGGAGACTTCGATGTAGTAAGCCGCTTCCTAGTGGCTGTTTCAATTGTCTCTACAACGCCTCAATGTTCATGGTGGTGATGGTATATTTAGTGAACCTTGTTGGCAGTGTGCTGATGTTGAAGGAAGCGGAAAATAAGTGCCAGCTCATGTTAGCAAACGTAAAAACTTCGATGAATCCTTTTGAGGCTATGACTACCGCTGATGTATTTTGGGATAGAGGAACCACTACCGCTTCCCCATCGGAATATTAATGGTAGAAATGTTTTTGCTCATAATTAGACAAATGTTTTCAAGCTATCATGTCGTTTTCAAGTATTCCACAGGGTTCTTTTTTGTAATTTTTAAGCCACATTTCGCATTGGAAAAGACTTAAAACATGATAGAGTGCCAAATTGAACGGCATTGGTTTATGAGAGTAGAGTTTCGGTAGGTCGTTATACCTACATTGTACATTTCATTATGTGTATCAAATATGAGCACGAAAAAGTATTCCCAAACGATATAGTATGGACATTATTAAATTGTGGCTATGAGCTTATAAAAATTTTGTAAATTTTTCGACCTGCTTGTTGAAACAAGACTGTGTAGAACAATATAGGCGAAATTTTTAGTTTTTCAAATAATACAACCTAGCTCTGTATTTCTTTTTAAGAAAATAAACTTAAAAGAGTGTCATAATCAGCTGTGCTATTTATGTGTACCCATTTACTAATTGTAAATAGTTACTCCCAGTATCTTGTAAGTGTTTCTAGCAGTGTGAACCTGAATTTTGCTAAAACTGTCTATTGAAGCTAGCTATATTGAACCATATCGATTAAATGACTCCTTTTCACTTTCTAATTTCAATTATCTGACCGTGCAAATAACGAAATAGTAATATTTGAAGAAAGTTTCCCAATATTTCTTGACGCTACAAGTTTGATCAAGCTGCATAAATTTTCCTGACAAAACGCGTGGGCCAAATAGTCAGACTTTTAAACAGTTTTAATGCCACATTGTTTGTATAGGGGTTTAAAAAATACTTAGAATCTGCCTGTACACAATACTTGCAATGGCTTGGTAGTCTGCAATGGTAGTCAACCATTTCTTCGTATTCACTCCGTACAAAGTTTGTCTATCGCATCCTTCTGCAACCGATAGAAATGCCAGCTTTCCGTTTCCGTCATATCCTGGGCCCCCATCCGTCGGTAGAATCGGGTCGCCGGATTCCAGCCCAGCACGTGGAAGTCCAGCCGCGAGCAGCCACTTGCACGGGCGTGTCTTGCCAGCGCCTTGAAGAACTGTTCCCCGTACCCACGGCCACGGTACGCCGGGCGGATGTAGATGTCCTCCAGCGCGAGCGATTTACCCTGCCAGGTCGAGTACGAGTAGTAGCAGATAGCGTATCCGATCAGTTGCCTGTACGATGCGAGAAAAGGATAACGGAAAGTTGGTGGCTGTTTGTTGACATTTGCGCCCAAAAATCCCCATGGTAACGAGAGGTGGCATGGTTTTCTTCGACTTCGGTTTGCGGTACCGTTATTTTTAAAAATGATCTTCAGTTTTTGAGAGTGGTAGTGTTCTGAAAAAAAGCCATAATTTGGTACGCAGGGCAACAAGTACCAGTGAGGGAAATTCTCGATAATACAGCGTTCGCTCACCAATCCTCCGGCTCTTGATGCGGCATTTCAGTTGTGATTTACATTACTTTACTCGTTTTCTTCTTCGTCATGCCTCCCAGCGTTGGCCGTATTGCTTCCCGGTTCACCCGGCACGGCACCAGTCCGGGTGCGGTGGCCAGCCACTTATTAAGTGGAAATAATAATGGGAGGATTCATGGTTAAACATGCCCGCTGATAAGATAACGAGGGCAACCCTCTCGAGCGCTCACGAGGGGAGGTAGCCGTGAGCCTGTGGCCAGTCCGGGTCCAGGCCGTGCTGCATCGTGTTGACATCGGCGACAATGACGCCCGAAACGCGGCGGTAAGAAGAGGACCCACGGCCGTCCCAGAAATGCGCTACACTGTTATCTACAGCTGTGTGGTTTTCGTCTCACACGGATCGCACCATCTCGGCAGGGCAAGCAAAGGCAGTGCAGGGCAAGCAGCCGATGTGCCGATCTGTGCCGACGCGGGAATTGTGCAAACAAGAATCGTCCCTCTGCCCAGCCAGGACGACCACCAAGCGACCCCGGGGCTCGAAGGCGCCCGTGCTGTGCGTGTGTACTTAGGAGCGCGTTGGGGCCGGCTTACTGTGCAAGCGACAGATTGACATCCGTCCGTCCGTCCGTCCGTCCATTCGTCGGTTTAGGATCGCTCGCAATGCCCGCTGGTTGGTGCAGTGGTCGCAGCGATGGTGGGGAAAAATATAGAAAATCAACAAACCCAACTGATAGCCGCATGGAGGACGGCGGGTTCTCTGTCCCACGGTCCCGGGTAGTGTGCGAGGTGGCGGAGGAGAAGAGTGATTAAAAATATGGGCTGGAAAAAAGAAGCAGCCGCAGCAGCAGCCTGCTCTGGAAAACAAAACATGCTCGCGATCGTCCTGCCCGGACAATTCTTATCAGTAGTTGCCCACCCGGGGTCGGTCGGTGGGAGGAATGCACATGGGGTGGGGGAGCATCTTCCATCGATCGAATGGATGAAGCTTTCTGCTGTCCGTCGCGGGCATAATAAATACGGCGAAATGTGCACTCATTCTCTCCAACCTCTGTCCCCCCTCCCCCTTCACGGGGCCAGATCCATGTCCTAGCCGATGACGAACGAAAATTAAACCACCGGCGCTGGTTCTGCGCACAACGCGTATTTATAAATTATGCCTTTACCGGGTTAGAGGTCCCGTGCTGGCAGCGCACGGATCGGATGACGGCACTGACGTTGAGTGGTCCTGATTAGCGTGGCCCTGCGGGTCGCACTGGAGCTCGAGCACGAAACTATGAAACACTGGCCCGTCGCCGGCGACCGCTCCATCGAAGCCGCCGTCCCGCACCAGATCGGCGACCGTGAGCTGCGGTCCGTCCGGCATCTTCTCGAAGTCGGCCAGCTCCTGTGCGAAGCGGGGGTGGATGAGTTTTACGGTCCAGCACAGAGGACGAGTCCCTTCCGGGGAGGTACCTGTATCATGGCGATCACTTCCGGTAGGTCATCCTTAAGCGTTCGTCGTACGAGCACGGCGTTGTCGCGGTTGCAAGTGGCTGTATCCATTGTGTCACCCTTCCTCCGGGCCGAGGCTCACCGCTTGCGTGGTCCTTGGACTGCGTGTATCCCTACCGATCCAACCGTTTCTGCGAACGGCACAAGACTGAACTGCACAAGACCCCGGACAAAACTGGTCCGCCGTCGTTGATAACTGGATGAATTGAGCGGTACTATCAAATTAGTTTGTAAATTAAAATTTTATCTTATCAGTGCACGGCCACGTTCCCTGCCCTGCCCCGCTCCCCTTCCCGTCCCTCACAAACTCACACACACAAGCGCGCTGCGATGTCTACTACTAATCAGCCATTCCCGCGATTACCCGGCACCAACGGGGTTGGTGACGCTCTCCGCCTGGCTGAGGAGGACGCACCCGATGCACCGACCGGCGGTTCGGGGGCTTCGGGACCGTATCAGCGGCATCCCGGGGGCGTCCGCCCCTTGGGCTATCAACAGCTGTTCGGTGACGTACCGGGAGGCGCGATCCGCGATATTCCAACCCGGGGCTGTCCCCGGGAAGTGTCGCGGCGGAAGTGGCTGTTTGTGGCAAATTTGCCACACCGACCTTGGCCACCTGGTTGACGCGTGGCCAGCGCCGCACGGTTTACGTTATCGAAGTCTCAAGTTCAAGCATAGAACGTCGCCCGATGGACGTTATGCAAGCCGCGTTGCGCTTATCACACCTGTTCCGATTGTCTTGCTATCAGTGTGTAGTGTTGTTATCGCCAGAACACGGTCGACACGGAAGGGAGTATGTAAGAGTAGCATAAAAGTAGAAACCGGCTGTTATCGGTACGGTGCTATAATATGGGCAGCCGGCCACCGGAGAGCGCCATTATTAATCAATCATTCTATTTGAGGATTATCAGTGAGAGTTGTTGCACCGACCTGATAGCATTGTCTTTATTTAAACTGGAACCAAGTTTTTAGAATCCAGTACAATTTGTCACAACAAACCGATCTTTTACATATTTATTTTTATTTTTTTGTTTATGATGTAGGAAAAACTAAAACGAAAATAGTTGACCAGTCGATGAACTGGTATGAAATGAGTCAATTTGACTCAACATACATATAGCCTTCTAATTGAGTAATGTTTCCTGAAATGATGAAACAAAATCGTGTATTATGATGAAACAGCATAATTGTGTTGAAGAAGACATATTTACTATTTCTTAGAAAAATGACTTTTGTTTCATTCTTCATGAAGATATTTATTTTAAATTACGGTTATGTCATTAGTTTTTCGACTAATAATCAACAATAAAATAAAACAATATTGGGTCACATTCGTCCCAGCCTCTTTGGATTGATGAACAAAGCGAACAAAACTTTTGATTGATCAAGAGCACAATTTATTATACGATCCGATTTTCCAATTTCAAACCGTCTTCGTTTGTATTTGAGCAAAGAAGTATGAAAAAAAAACCCGGTCCGTCGTGCCGTGCCGAAATGGAAGACAAACACATCAAGAAAGAAACCCGTGTTTGTCCAAATATTTGAAACTGATTCCGTTATCTTAATGACCCGTCTCGTCGTCCTGTGAACAACATCTTCATCGGAAGTGTTCACTCTCGGTGCTTCGGTCAGTTGTAATTGAACGCATGAGCTGCCCGTGTGCGGTTCAAACATCAATGTCGATGCTCCAATCGGACCGTGCACCGTGGGGTATGCTTTTCGTAGAGGTCAATTTAAGAAGAGAAGAAAAAAATCACATAAATTACGGAGTCCATGTTTTTTTTAATAATGAGAAAAAAAGCCACCTATTCGCCTGGAGGATGTCGAAATTCGAAACCATTACACCGTTATCAATATAATATGTGGCCCCGGGGGTACGGACTGTACTGGTTTGCTTTAACGAGTTTTCTAGCTTCGGGCAGTGTTCTTCGAGGGTGTTTTGTTTCTGGTTTGTTTTTTTTTTTTTTTTTTGTATATTTGTAAGCAATAGTCTGTGAATTTTGAATAAATAAAAAACAGTCCGGGTCAAAGAGTCAGCGTTTGAAATGGTTGTTTTAGTTGGTGGTGTAGATGAACATTGGAGCAAAAACATTTTCCGTCCGATGCCCGGCAACGAACAGGAAATGTACCGTATTTTCTTGAAACGTTGTTGATGCCACATTCATGTGCGCCAAGAAAAACTCGCACCGAATGGCATTGAAAAGGGAAGGCGCGTCAAGAGACAACTTCACGCAGTACAGCATCCCTTGTTTCCCGGTGTTTCGTTGTTTTTAAGGACGAACCGTTATTTCTCCATAAAGTTTCTCCACCACTGCAAGGACCACCGGTGGAATTGTTCTCGTAAAGGATGGCAGTGTCCAGGTCGACCGTTTGATGTTTGACTGGATGGAGTGGTGGTAGCGGTGGGGGTAGGGGGGGAGGGTGGTAAGGGGAGCCCGTTGAGAAGACCGACTTACAGCTCGGTGGTGCGTGCGCGAGATGGAGACGGTGCGATTGGCGTTTGCACTTGCGCCCGAACGAAAGGCACTGCATGCTCCCTCCGGTCCCTAGACTGCGGGGGGCCATGGGGAGGAGGGAGTGGTTGTGGGGCTCAGTTCCACGACTGACGGTTCATCGTGGTGGTCGTGACGGTCGTCGTGGTCGCGCAACTGACTGTGTACATCCGAGCCGATCGCAGCGCGGACCCGACGCGCACCGCAAGCGCGCTCTTGTTGATCAGTTCAGTATTGAACGATTACTGCGCTGGCCGTTCTGTCCGTGGACGTGGTCGTCACCGTCGTGTCGTAGTCGTTGCTGTGGGTGGCGCAGTGCGACGTGGTTCTGTGCAAAAAAATTCCTCCCTCGAAAAGTGTGCCAACTTCCAATGCACGTTTAGATATTTGACCATTCGTAAGGATATTCGAAAGGACGTGAAAGTGCGAAGTACGATTTGTCGCTCGAGCCAGTGCGGTTGAACAACACACATTTACGTGCAGGCTCCAAGCGCATGCATCTCTACCTTGCGGACGGTGGTGAACGAATGAAAACAATTCAAACACCCGTACGGCCCTCAACCTGTCTGTCCGTCTCCTGATTGTCATCCTGGCCGGTGTGAGAGTTTGTGTGGTGATCTCACCTCGTGTGTGCCTCGGACGGCAGTGTGGTGATCGGAAGCTGTGAATACACACGCATCGGATCGATCGGATCGATCGGTCGATCAGATAAACTGAACGCAACTGATATCGCGAGAGCAGAGAGTCTTGATCGGGGAAGATCGTAATCGGGAAGTGTCAAGCGATACACGCACATACCAGCGCAAGCAGCAACGAACGTGAGAATGCCAGGCAAGGGATCCTACGGTATGTACAAAGTGTATGTCTCTTTACCTTGTGTTGTGTCCTCTCCATCCACTCTTCCATACCCACCGTTTCTCGATCGCCGGTAACGATCAACACAAAACACCAGGCTGAAGGCAGGATAGGGCGCCCGAAAACCGTAACCGCACCGTTCCCGCCTTTTCGCGACAAAACAGACCCCTTTGATGTCACCCGGCCCCTTCCAGTGTCCCCGCGAACCGCGCTGGTGAAGAGGTGCTGCTTGCTTTCCGCTTATCGAATCGTTGCACCTCGAACCACCGCCACCGTCGGGGCCGTCGCCGTCGCCTGACTGACGACGGGCCGTATCTGAGGCAAGGGAATTCCTCCGATTGTGTCAGCCGGACCAGCCTGATAACAGCACACGGGTGGAAGCGATATCAGCGATCGGGCTTTAGCCGTGCCTTAACCACGCCGGTGACCAGTGACGCTTTCGCCGTCGGACGGTATGGTGGCCCTCTGGCTGGCCCTGGGGATGGTCCAATTCGCACGCCTTGGCCATCGGGAATAGGAGCTTGCTTGCTTGCGGATTAGATTTTTACCCGGCGTTTGTAGGTGAATCAGGGATTCGATTTTATTTATCAATTTGGAGATCGACATCAGTGAGGTTAATCGTGAATGATTTGTACCATTCTGGAGAGTGTCGTAAACATTCACCTGGGCTGGGGTGAGGCATCGCTTAACTATTGCGAAATTAGTGTCGAGTGGGTCGATTCCATTTTCCCCCGCAGGTGTTTAAAAAATACTTAACTTTGTGCTTCTCGAAATCGACGACTCGGAACCGTAGTACCCTCTCCCACTAGAAGCCCTGGAAAGAAATTAGAATCGCACCCTAGCGCAATTGGAGACGCTTCAACCCCGGGCAGAGTGTAACGAATCGCAAAAGTTCAAACCAGTTGCTCCAGACCGTTTCCCCGAGCCGCCGGCACGCCGCATTTTCTTGTTTCCTCCCCGGTCGGATGCAGTTGTTTTTCCCTTTTTTCCTGCCCCGTGTGCGTGTGAAGTACGCTTTTGTGCGCTTCCAACACCTTAAGCATCGATCCAGTAAGCTACCGATGAACAACTACGTTCGTTTGGTCATCCATCGGTCGGCAAATGGCGCTGGGAAGGTGGCGAAATGTGCGAGGATGCGGGGAACTGTCGTAAACGTGGGATGACCGTCACGGTTTTCCGTACCGAGCTTGTTGTTTGGCGTTCGTTCCCTCTAGCAGAGGTCCACACGCAAAAAGTGCTCCTCGAGGGACTTTACTGCCTATTAGACGTAGGCCAAAAGTTTCCCCAACGCAGTGTGTGTGTTTGTGTATGTATGTATGTATGTATGTATGTGGTGTGTGTGTGCAGTTCCACTGGGTTGCACCGTCGCCGGTTGCACAAAACGCAACGGACGACATTCGTTGCCGTCATCTTCCGTCGCTGCTGCGAGTCATAAAATAGCGGCACGCCAAAGTGGGCTCACCGAATGCTTCGAACGTTGCCGTGCATTTTTGCAAAACCCTGCGTCGTCGATCTCAGGCAAAACATTCTCGATCTTACGGTACGCTTGTGCCTTTTGCAGTGGGGTGCGGTTCGAGCAAGTGCAAACGCCGTGCACTGGAATTGTTTCGTTTTGTTCCAACATAAACAGTTTGAATGCACCGTACCGAGCAAACAAGTAGCGGAACGTCGGCAATAGAATATTGGAAAATAGAAACAAAAATGTATTACTTTACCTCGACGGGAACATAACAAGTTGCTGAGGAAATTGGCTTTAAGATGGTGGGGATAAACTCAGAGATCAATTAATCGCAGTCACAGTTTTATATTTGCCCCAACCAAAAGGTCTCTTTGACATACAACAATTTCTTTTATTTTTTGAAATAGGAAAAGGCAAAGCATTCATATAAATCTCATATAATAAATAAAAGCAGTTGGGGATCCAAATATTCATTTTTGAAATTTGTTGACTGAAATCACTTATGCTATAAACAGGGATTGTTAAGCTGTTATTATAGCTGTGAATGAATATAATTGACCAGTGATCGTATTAAAAAAAAGCAAATTAAATACTTCTTTTAAATAAAACATAAACTTTAAATTATAGTTTTGGCAACATAATTACCACTTGACCAAACAAATGGCTACTACACATTCAACCTATCTGGAATTAAATAATGCGTATGAAATTTGAAAACCACAAAATCTGCTGATTTTTTTCTATGAAAATCTGCTTGCCAAACAAATCTACATAATTCACTTCGAAACCACGATAGGCATGCTAAAAAATAAAACGATAATGTAAACATTAAGTTTTAACTCCTGCAAAAATGCAAGAACCACAATAAAATGAATTGAGTAATAACATAAACACATATTTGACGACCAACACAAAAAAGACAACCTAATTTCATCACAAAGTTTTTTTTAATGGTATCTTAAACAAAAACCAAAATTCGTACCAAGGACATTATTTTTTAAACCTATTGATTGTACTTTCGAGATCTTCGCAATCTTATAAGAACAACAACATATCAAACAATAATTTTTGCTACTAATGATTTATTTTTTTGATTTTTGATTAGAACTTTCGCTGCTAATAATGTTTTGACTTAAAAAAAACACTCTGCGTGTTCTATTTATCGATTGAAATTATGATGATAAAATACTCGCAAGGTTTCCCATGTGTTTATGGTCTTACCAATGTTTGAGACCCTTCGACCACTTCACCACTAGCCACGCGACATCCTCGAAAAGGAATAAAAGTGCTTATTTGCCAAGGTTTGGATTGCATTATATTTTTATTGGCTTTCGGGTCATATATTGCGTGCTCGGGGAAGCTCCGGAGAGGTCTCTATTTAAACAGGACGAGTGGCAGAGCAAATATAATGAACGAACCAGGTAGAGCAGAATGTTTAGTATGAAAGAATAAAGAAATTTGTTCGTCATTTGTCCACCCTGGGGATGTGATAGATTTTTCCTTTCCTTTTTTCTTATGCTTTCGTGTAATATTTATACTCAAGCCATTTGGATGTTCCGTTTCGTTTTCAAAATGGTACATTTAGATTAGTTCCCATTATACGATGTGCATCCCCGCTGGTGGGCACACAAATAGTTGCGTGGATAATAAAACATGCCTGTAAAAATTGAACAGAAACGCTCGAGCCGGATGGCATTGGCATGCCGAGACCGTGGTAGGAAGGAACACCCGAAAGGAACGTAAAAGGAAAAAACACGCGATGCACATTACCGGTCAGCAACTTCCTGTCCATGTTGGGTTTCGTTTCGTTCGGGGTGTGCAAAGTGCAAGAATTCGTCACGAATATGCACCACAGTACTGGAGAGTTCGAGTTTGCTTTCGGTTTTTGTTTTTATTTTTGTTCGTTTTGCTTCCGGTAGCATAAAATTCAACTTAGCACACATTTCAAAAGCTTGAAGCTTACAGACGAATTGCCATAGTAATAGTATTAAGGGTACGTTAGGCTGCGGGATATGTTTTTTGATGACATTTTCTTAACATAGATATCGATTCTTATGTCTTTCAAAACGTCAAAACGAACCCGATGTGACACGCGACACGTGCGGCAAGAACATTATTTTGGTAAAAAGATGTTTTTATAAGCTTAGCAAAAACAAACACTCCTTATAGCGAAACTATCCTCGGTGACATCATAAAAGGAAAGCGCATCGTTTTTCTTCGCTTCGCAAGTTGGCACTTGTATGAACTTATATTGTGAAGTGCTCTTGAGGGTTTTTTGGGGTGTAAACTCACGACAGCACACGAGTGATCGTCTGAAGGATCGAGTGTTTTCTTCATCTCAAGGGTCGGCATCGTTCAGTTGAGTGGTGTAGAAGCGTCGAATTTCAAACCCAACGTCCCGTGCCCGTTGTCGGAAAATTTTGCTTTGACCGCATGTCGTTATGTAGTGTGAAGTGTTTGACAAAAGTTGTGTGCATATAAAATTGAGCAAATAAAAAGGATCTTACGGTACGTTTGTTACCTGCTTTCGTTTATAATCGATTCGCGGTTATTGTATAATAATATGAAAAAATATCAAACATTAAATCGATTGTCTGCCATCTGTTTTTGAAGGCAACAGTAAAAACCATCTGTCCAGAGGCACGATACTATGATTGACTGCTCACCATAAATATCATCCTAAGTTTGAGCATCAGCACCGTTATGACATACTCAATATTGTAGTTTCTCGGTCGCATAGCACATTACACACGCAGCGTGCGAAGCAGTTTTCTTCAGTTGCCAAAACATCGGTTCTGCGGATTATTCAAATTGATCCGGCGTCAGACCGGAGCCCGGAAACGCCCGAGAAAAACCGCAAGCCAAAAACCGTCCGCCCGATGGATACGGTCGAGGGAAAAATAAACCGGAAAGCAAAAGGAAGACCATTTCCTGCCCCGAAACCGGAATCGATCACCGGTCGCAGCATGGGGTGGATTGCGTCGGTGTTGGCTCTCCCTTTTTGGGTGCCTTCCGTGCCGGTTCGGGGGAGGAATTTCAATGCCTCTGACGCATTGCAGGCCGACGTGGCGTTTACCAGATGCACTCGAAACTGCGATACGCCCCTCGAGGTTCTGCTAGGTTGTCCCGAAACAGCGGGACACCGCTGTGGTGCTCGGATGAAGTATGCAAATGGCCACTGATATGCCGTGGTAAGGGTTGCGCGGTCAGTAACAACCGGTGGGGACGGTCCCAGGCTGACGCCCCCCGAAAATCCGACCGTTCCGTTGTACGGTTTCGCTTGATCCAGATGCCAAAAATCGTTTGCGCAGAACGCTACTCAGTGGCCGCTGCGCTTATCACGGAACCGAAAGAAACCGTACGGAACGGGTGTATTTATGCCACTTTCCTTCTATTTTCGTCTTATCAGTGCAGGAAAGTTTGAGAAAAAACAAACAGCAAACGGGTCCTTTCCGTGAGTCAAGCGTTCAAAGAGAGGCTTTTGTGACCAACTGCGAGGGCCAATTGTGTGTTTGGAAATTCCACCCGGAGGCTGGATACGATGAGTAACTCCAGCACGGGTTACTGCCACCGAACGTTTGCCGTTGACCTGCGAAAGAAAAACCACCCGTGGATCCGTACCGAGCCCTTGGAAATAATGGTGCACTGCGAGAAGTAAACGATTGGTGATAAGGATACCGAAGCTCCGCTTATCTTTGATCTGCGGAGTGGAATGAGTCATGAGGAAGAAGAAAAAAATGAAAGAATGATTGGGAGCTGAAGTACATGTTACTTTAAAAAAATTAAACAGTATAACGGAGTTGATAATTGCTCAAATTTGGTTTTAGAAAAAAAAATCACCGAAAATACTACGCTCAATCTTAATTAGGTAATCCGTTCAATACGTCGAACTATCAACGTCACGTTTTCGAACTGTGATAAGGCAAGTCTATTAAAAAACTAATCTATGGAGTCAAGCTGTCCAATAAGTCTATTTCTTGAAATAATAATTATTCAAAAAAAAGTAAAAGTCCAACTTTCTCGCGCGCATCGCATAAACATCGTAAATCTTCTGTTTCTTATCACGCCGTTCATTAGCTGATAGTCTAGCAGTGTCCTCGGAAGATTGTACTCCCTTTGGGAAAACCGGACCAGTCGTGGTAACTCTTTCATGCGGCATTGGCTCGGGTTGCATTATGCCAACATTAATGCCCTTTATCGTTGGCATGTTTTTTTTTCTTTCTCCTCTACCCGATCGTCCGTTATCGGCCCCGTTCGTCCTGGCAGATTGTTTACTGTTTATGTTCCTTGGTATGTTCGGACCGGACCGCCGGCAAGTAGCGAGTGTTGTGGCTTTTCTTTCGCTGCCCGCAGCAGGACTGTGTTCGCAGGACACGCCGAGCGTCTGCAATGTGTCGCGTTTGATGGGCACCGGATGTCGCAAAGAACTTCCACGGTCACGGTCCGTACCGTTGCAGTTTTTTCCAGAAACGCATAAAATGCACGCATCCCGACGGAAGGTTTCATATTTTTATAGCTGCAGTCTCTGTTCAGTGTTACGCAGCCGAGCGGCCTTTGAAATGGGAGAATGTTTCAGGTTTGATTTTCTAGTTTTAATGCGCGGTGGATGAGGCTGACCTAAAGCCCGTCGTAAATTACTCTGTGACAGTGATCCTCGGATCCTGTGTGTAGTGCCCGTCGGGCTTCTAGTAGAATACTTTCACTGGGTTGGTAAGTTGTTACAGAAACTCTTCCAATCCGGAGTTGTTCTGTGTTCAGCGATTTCATTGGCCGCCCAGTTGGCCGCGGGAATTTGTAGGCTTAAATTGTGTCCCATTTCGTACAGCAATAAAAACCGCACTTGCATGCAGCAGATAAGTGTTTTACGGCCAATTATGAATATGTTCGCCGCTCGAACGGCTTCGGCCCTGACCCGCAAGGTCTGTTCACTGTTCGTCACCAACCAGAGATGCTTGGGAACTCGTCCAGCTCGGGAAGAGCCCAATTCAAGTGCAAAGTTATCACTTCCCGGGGAATAAATCTTTCATCCCGCTGGAACACGTTCGAAACGCCACTCAGGGTCCTTTTCAGTGTTTCTTGCTGCACTTTTGAGCTGAAAAAAAGAGCCTCACTACACGCCAAACACTTGTTGTGAGCCGCCAAATTTCACTCGTAAATATGTCGTTTGTTAGCCTTCCTTGGCTCGGAACCAAGAAGTCGTGTGTGAATGATCGTGTTTTAATGGCTGTTTTATTTTTTTTCCTTCCTATTGGAAGGTCCTCGCGAAGAAAGTGTCCCTCCAGGGACACGCGGGCAAGGATCGGCCGGGTTCGGGCCCATTTGTTTCATGTTACGCGTGAAATTTGACTCATCGTTGCGCTCTTCTTGCGATCCACGTTGACATTCGGGTGGCTGAGAACATGCCGGAGCTTAGAGCCGGAGTCCTTGCTGCGTGCTTGAATGGTGTGAAAATTTCCTCACGCAGCTCCCGATCGGGCAGCGCGAGGTCTATCATAATTTGTTGTACCAAAAAAGTGCCGTTTTTTCCACTGTGAGCACTGTGGTTTGATTAATTGCATCCGATGCAACCTGGCTGTCGGGCGACAAATGGTCGAGATGTTGTACTTGTTGCGCGGTTGAAAAATTTGTTCTCATAACTTACGCGTCCATTAAGCTCAGCCCCATCGGGTTTCTCGTGGGTGCAATTGGTTTTCTTGCTCACCCGGTTTTTTTTAAATTAGTTTTTTTTTTGTACTAGTTTACCCACCTTACCTCACGAAGCCCATTTGGTGGACGGTGTTTAATAGTCAAGTGCTTCGAATTACACTTTACTTTACTGATTGGTTTCATTTTCCCGTTGACTGAAGGTCCCACTGATAGCGGAAAACTCTTCCAATACCAATCCCCTCGAACGCGCGGTGCACTGGCAGCCAATTGTCGCACATATATTGTTAACGTGTCGAAAGGTGTAGCATAATTTCCCCCGTGGCCTCAACCGGGGCCCAACGAAGCCATGTCACCGTTCTAGTAATTAATGCAAGTGGAGCATGAAAATCATACCAACGGTAACACAGAACCGGTTGTAGAATTTCTTCGCCTTCGTGCAAGGCGCGAGGGGTTGGGTTGAATGGTTTTTCTTCACGCACATTCAACCGCCTTATCGTGGGTAGGCGCGTTGTGGAGCTTTGTATTCAATTTATATCGGGCCTGCCTTACATTCGGAGTGCAGTTTTGGGGTAGTTGACCGTGTTCTTTGCGGGTGCACAATGGTCCGCCGGTTTGGTTGCTAACAAGTTGACTGCGAATAAGTGATTACACAATTTAAACATTTTCTTTAAAAAAAAGTATAGCGAGGGCAACAAAATCGAACAATATTGCAGAAGCGAATTCATAGTAGTTATTCCGAATGATCAAAAAACTGTTTTGAAACAAACAAACCATTTACCTTTGCCAAAAGGGAGGTTATTAGCTGAAAAAAAAAACTAAGACTCATATTGGTCTTATCACGTTGCACAAACGAAGTCGTTACGCAAAGCGCATCAGCAAAAAAGCAATGAAATGATCACAGTCCAAAGGTGAACGAATGTTTACAATTACACGAATAATAGTGATTAAGTGATAACCTTTGCCAAAAATACACGGCACCGAGATCCTGTTCGCACGGCTCAGGATTCCGACGAAGGTTGATTTTGTGATGGATTTATGTTGCCGAACGGCGCTAGGGCCCCGGCAACATGGTCCAATGGTTGAGCCAGTTTTCCGCCATCATAACGAACGTCATTGGAGGGCGAATCACTCGTCGTCCGCCGGCGAAGAAGTAGTTGGAATAATTCCCCGAATCAAAGCTCAATGTGAATCAAAATGACGCTTTTCCCGCTTGCCCCCCCACCAAGGGGTGCGCGTGCGTCCATCGTTTTGGGTGAAGCGTGCAGAAATGGACGACGAATCACCGCACGAAGGAGACGGAACGCTAGCGACCGGGACTACGGTTTCTTTTTATTCGTATCGGGCGAGCAGCGGATCTGCGGTGTTAATCGAAGCACCCATTATAAAGGGGCGGAGCTAGCGATCGGGCACAGTAGTGGTGTTCGCATAACGACCACCGTGCGTGTTCGATCGCAAACGCGGAGAAAGTAGTGCTGGAGTCGAGCAGTCGAGCTGCTGCTGGACATGGTGCATGATTCGCGCAGTTGAATCATCGTCGTCACGGTTTATGGCACTGATTCATCGTCCTGGTCGGCGGCGTGTCCTTACGGGTAGCTGCATGGGCAGCAGTGTGTGTGTTGGTCGACGGGCGCGGGTAGCATAACCGTTTACTTGCTCTCTGCTAGGGGTACGGACCCCTAGCCTTCCTGTACCCCACCGCTGGAGTGTTCGGTCTTGTCACTGCCTGCTTATCATTGCGTACGAACACACTGCTGTCGTCCGCTCGTTCCGTGTTGCGGTTTGGGTTGACTGTGTTTGCGGTATTTATGGTGTGTCGCCTTTTGCCGGAGGGTGGTCGATCGCCATTGCTCTTGATGTTTGCATATTGCGCTCGTACTGTAGGGGCTTCTTGTCGTTGAGGTGGGTTGGAATCCCGGATGGAGGGATTCTCAAGCGGTAGTCGCCCCGACGATCGACCCACGGTACTGTGTTGTACGGTTTCTTCTCGGTTCGGTTGCTTCTTCCCGCATGCCCGTGCGTGTGTGTTTGTGTTTGTTTGTGTGCGCATGCTTTGGGAGGATGTTTTCCGTCCGTTTGTTTTTTGTTGCTTCGCTTCGCTTTACTTCTTCTGGCTCTCGGTCATTCCTTTCATTCGCGTTCGCCGTTCTTCGTTCCTAGGGGCTACTGCTTCTTGGGTGGAATCTTATGCCCTCTTTCTTTCTCTTTTTCACAAACACGCAGATACACTGCCTTAAGGTTCTTTTCACTTCCTTTGCGCCCTTTGTTTTGTTCGATCGTTCGATCGTTTCCTTCTAGCGCTCTATCCTTATCTCGCTCTCTCACACTCACTCACTCTCTTTCTTTCTCTTGCGCCCTTTTGCTACCACGGTAACATTTCTTTTCATCCGCCTGCTTTCTCTCCCTCTCCCGTGCCTCCGCGCGCCGCGCACAACTCTTGCCCAGACGGTACCGAGGCGAGTTATGGTCCGATCGTGGGTGCGTACAAGTCGCCAGTTCTTGTGACACCGCAAGCGAGTGCGCAACACCACCTTCAGCATCAGCATCAGCACGCCAGCGATAGCAGCAAGCATCAACCACAACAACAACAACAACAGTCGCGATCGGCAGACTCGACGCACGAACCGAACGATAGTGATCTCGCGGAATCGACCAGTGGCACGGTTCCGGTGGACAGTGACAGTGAGCGTGACGGAAAGCGAGAAGCGACCGAGCGCGAGACGACGAACGGAGGACCCGAACCGTCCGGGACGGCGTCGAGCAGCAACACGCCCTCGGTGATAACGTCCTGCTCGAAGGCGCTCTCGGGGCTCGTGACGGTGAACCCGATTCACGGCCAGGAAGCCGCCAGCCCGGCCCCACCCGGCTCGCCCCCGCGCTTCTCCACCCTGCAGACGGTGATCAACACGGCCAGCGGGTTCGCCCCCTACCATCATTGGCCGTGCGACCTCAGCTACAAGCCGGTGGACGGCAACCATCACCATCGGCCGGTCTCGCCGACGAGTGAGCCTTCTCCGGGTGAGTTGGCCCGCCACCAGCCCACTCCACCCCGGGCCGTCTACATCGGTGATCCGGACGCCAGCGGGTCGCCGCAATCGCCCCACCTCGCCGTCGTTAGCCACCTGAATCCGCTGGTGTGCTCTACGGCCGACCACTCGCTCATCGCCGGCATGCGTGGAAGCCTGCTCTCCATGTACCCTGCGTACGCGTCCCCGCTCGGGGCCGGCTCGCACCATCTGCAGGACGACCCGAGCGATTCGCTTCAGCACCACGGGCAGTCGCAGGATCACGACGACATGAGCGCCATCCAGCATCACCTGCAGCAGCACCACCATCACCAGCAGCAACAGCAGCACCATCACCAGCAGCAACAGCATCACCACGAGGCGGTCGCCCACCAGCACAGCATCGACGAGATGATCGCCGACACGCTGAAGGGCGAGCAGTGCGCCATCGTGGACAGCTACCTCACGCCCGAGCTGGTCAACGAGCACCATCACCAGGTGGCCGACTCTCCCACCCACCACGGAGTGGCCCAGCACCATCACCACCAGCTGGCGCAACAGCACGCCCTCCAGCAGCAACAGCAGCATCAGCAGCATCAGCAGCAGCAGCACGGACTCCACGAGCCGAAGGAGTACGTCAGCATTTATCATAACAACAACGACAAGAGCGTCATCAACTACAACCACGCCGCGCTCGGCCACCATCACCACCATCACCAGCAGCAGCAGCAGCAGCAGCAGCAACAGCAGCAGCAGCATAATCACACCCATACCAGCAGCGGTGGCGATTCGCGCAGTCCCGACTATTCGCACGCGCAGCACGACGAGTACGATAGCGGCGGCCTGCAGAGCTTCACTCAGTTGATTAACGTGCCTCGAGCGAGCGATACGGCGTCGGCGATGTACCACCATCACCAGATGTCGGCGGCAGCAGCGGCGGCCGTCGCGGCCACCACCGCCGCGGCCACGGCAGCCCTGGCCTCCCAGACGTCCGTGGCCGCCACGGACAGCTCCTCGCCCGGTCCCGTCCCCGACCATCTGGCGCTGCACTCCGGCAACGGGGCGGTTGGCGGCTCGGGCGCCGGTTCCGGTGCGGCCGATGGCAGTCTGTCCCTCTACGAAACGCTCCAGTCGGGTGTCCTCTCTGGCGGGTGAGTTTACGATCCATAGCTTTCTTTCCTACCGTACTATCCGTAATCCATATCGAATTCGATTCGTTACGAGCAACATCGAGACGGTGACCGCGATATGACGTGTCCGCGATCGGGCCGGCGTATTTGTGTGTGCTATTTGTTTAGTGAAGTGCGGCAAAGAGATCGAAACTTAAAGACATCATTGCCCGGTAGGCATTTACAGGAAGAGTTTGGATTGTTTTGTTTTCAAAGTCGTCGTTAACCGATCGATAATTTAGTTTTCTAGGGCAAAGAATGGCATCTAATCATTCCTTCGTACACTTTGCCACTGGTTTGCAAAAACCTTTCAGTCCAATACTTCAGGAGTTTGAAAACCTTGAGTCATGCGCTTTGTGTTTCGCGTTGAGAGACGTCTTTTCCATCCAACCGAAACCCCTTCTTTTTTTCCTAGAAATAGTTCCATTTTTTCAACGCGCTTGTTATGACTGCGTCGCTAAGAGGTTTGCTCCTCTCCAGACAAAGTTTTTGTCGCGTTTGTAGCGAAAGGATGCAATTCGAACCGTCTACTTCACGCATACCTACAATTTCGCTAGTGTAATGCTTGTCGCTGTTTTGACTAAGTTTCGCAAGAAAATAACATGGGGGAAAAAGGAACTTTTGACTTTTTTTCCAACCCGTTTCAAACCTTACGGAATCTGGTCTTTAGACACACGTACATGGATCAATACATATACACACATACGTGGTAATTGTTTTCCATCTTTGGAACATCTACGTCCGACAACAGATCGTTGCGAAAGTGAAAGCACCCGAGCGTCTCGGAAGGCAACTGATAGGCGAATAGGCACGTTCGTCCCCGTCCGGGAAACCCTGGACGGCTCGAGGGGGGGTGTGGGGAGTAGTGAGATTGCAGAAACGGCTTCATCATGGTCGCGTATCGCAAGAAGGATGACCTTGTGCGTTGACCGGGAGCGGGAGATCTTCCATTCGTGTTCCTGATCGTTGTCTGCGTTCCGATTCTGCCACGCCGATCGGTCTTCGATTGTCCTCCGCGAAGGCTCCAGAGGGCACGGGGAGGACACCGATCTGGGGGATGCATTGTGGACGTGTCCGAAACCGAACGCAGCTCAGTTTCTTGGCGGCTGGCACGTCAGCCGTGGGGCGAACGATCGGATTCCTACTTCTTGTGCCGAGATCATGTCGTACTCACGACTTGTGGGGCACAAACACATCAATCAGATGTGGCTGCCAGAAATCGGAATCTCCCGGCTTTGCCCAACCTGATAAGACGTTTTGGTGCTGTGGGGAATTGCCCAACATCCTTCGTCCCTCGGTCTGCCACCAAGGAGCCAGTTTTGGGGCATAGAAGTTCGTAGCACTTGTTCGCGTGCTTATCAGATTGTTTTTTGATCGTGAACTTTCATGGAGGCATTAATTTCGAACACACTTTATTTTTGCTGCTGAAACAGTGTTGTTGCACAAGCGACCTATTATCTGTGCGCCAACGTTATTGGGTAATGTATTGCAAAAAAATTGTTCTGTTCTTTTTAGTCAAAACCGACTTTAAATTCATCAGCTAATCTCGTTTTCATGTTAGACCAATATCAGTGGTTTGACAAATCGATTGAGACTGATTTTTGATGCATCAATACGGACAAAGTGTGCAGAAATGTTCTAGATGATTTGTTGTCAGCCTAATTTTTTTTGCAGAAAAAGAGTATTTTTATCACAAATACTTTTTTAATCATAACCTTTTACGTAATACTAAAAGGGACTATTTGTTTTATCGAGCTCAACTGAATACGGCTTGTTACATTTTTCCATTTTCAAACAAATCCACGATCAGTAGCACCATTTTGTCCACTAACGATCGGTGGTTCAATCGCTTTGGACAACTTTGGTGACTCTCTCTGTGCATATGCCGGTATTATTAGACCCCTACCGTTATACTCACGGAGCTTTCCTGGAGCATGGCGACCGCAATTTTCAATTTCCCACCAAACGTTCCCATGCTCACGGTTTTATCGGGGTGCGTCTCATTGCAGCAAATACTTGATGAAACCGCTGGCACCGAAACGAAGTAACAGCGGGCAACAAACGGGCCCGGTGCCCAAGAAAATAAAACAGTTGTGTAGTGAGAGCAAAACATAAACGCTGCTCACGAAACACTGCAAACGAAACACGGCCCAAACGTGCCTCATTGTCGCGAAATGAGCGGACTTTTTCGCGTGCCAAATGTGCGAGCATGAATTGGCGTGTGTGTGTGTGTGTATGTGTGTGTGTGTGATACACGTGTATAAGTGTTTGCTTTCTTTGGCCACCCTGTTTGGGAGGGGTGCTTCCGCTGGATGTCCAGAGGGGGGTTCTCCAGTTGTGACAAATTTGGACCCTCGAAGCACGATTCCGAGGCGATCGTAAGACGATCGTGCTTTTCTTGGGATTTTTTCGCGAGCACTGCCTTTTGTAACCACGACCATTTCGGGCTGATTACGTAACTTAGAGAGGTGTGGAATGTTTGCAGGGTGGTGAAAAGAGAGGTGGTAAAGTTGGTTAGGTAGATCCGACCCGAAAGGATATAATGGAGTAAGTCTTTTTGTTTTGCTCAACACTTCCAGTTTTAAATCGGTTCTTTAACCAATTTGAAGAGATTTTACAAAACAATTAGTTAATTAAATATTAACACATGTGAAAACACACTGAAATATGAGATAAAACGATCACTGTTACATTAAAGAAATATGTTTTATAAAATTCACCCTTAATTTGATTCAAACTGTCAACATACTTTCATAAATACTTTTTAATTGGGGTTTAAAAGATTAGTTTGAGCAAACCTCAAGCCGTTGAATCGACTCGAGGAGTTTTGGAGTCTAAAAAAAACTTTTTGTGAAGAAAAATTAATTGATTTGAATGCTCAAATGCCGTTTTTAATGTTTTGGAAATAATTTAGATTGTTTTTCTCTTCAATATGTTTCCAATTTCTATGGAACCGATCACTGATATGTATTAAAAAAAAAAACAATTCGAAAATCAACATTTTTCATAAGTACATTGCAAGAATTTCTACAAGTGTTGTCTTGTCAAATGCATTGGGACATTATACAAATGAATAATAAGATATGCGTCTTCATTAAAAAGGTGGGGTTTTTAAACATGCTGAAAGGTAATGCAGATGATTAATTTGCCAAAAATTATCGAATTTAAATGTTTTGAAAAATTCGAGCGTTGTACTTCAATCACCACATTTTAAACTCCAAAGGATAATCATATCGTAAAGAAGCTTTTCCAATTGTTTCACCAACTTGACACCTTTTGTCCACCCCCTACTGACATGCTATCATCCGATGCGTGCGCTCAACAGCCGCCCGTGGGGTGGGGTGGAAAGAAAGGAAAAAGGAGGAGGAGGGGGAGGAGAAGGGCGGGTACGGTATGAGCTGGAAAAAGGCAGGTACTTCGTTCGCCTCCTCACTCGCCAAAGTCACGTGCTAAACGAATCAGCCGACGAGTCGAGTTAAGTAAGATACAACGACGACCCCCCTTCCTCTCTCCTCTTCCCTCCCTCCCACCCTTGGTCCGTTGCTCGATCCGAGGGACAAAAGTCGGGCGTGCGCGCGTTATTTAATGCCAGCAGTGGCTTTGTTTTGGTTATGATATGTGTGGCTCACAACTCCCATTTCGTTTGGGGCCGCAAACTGGGGCCGCTGGTTCTACATCATATTTGTTTGCGATGTTCTTTGACGTCCCGCGGTCGAAACAGGCCGAAAGAAGTGCGATCGTGCTCGTGCCACTGTTTGGTTTTCGCTTCACCCCCACATGGTGGAGTTTTTTCTTTCTGCGGAGGGAGTACGAGTTCATTCGCGATTTGAAAGGTTTAGGAAAACTTTTCTGTTACGATCGTGCCGTATCATTGAAAAAATAAAAACGTTTCGAGGATACATCGCACCTTTCGCAAATTGCCCGTTCTAGCGAGTACGCAGGGAAGGCCAAAGTGCGGCGGAAAAGGTCCTAGCTCCAATGTCACCGCATTCCAAGGCCGCCAGCCGGGGATGCGTGACCGATTGGACAAAGAACAACCAAAGCAAAGTGTCACGATCGCTCTCTACTCTCTTTCGGGCAACACTGATTTGAGCACCACTATCGAACATACCGGTCAGACCCCGGACCGAACGAAAGAAGGGCAACACGCGCAAGGGGGGGGGGGGGGGGGGGGGGCAAGCTCTGGGTCGTGCCGAAGGGCTCGAGCGCGTTCGCGACATATCGCAAAACATTGGTCGCGTCCCCGCGAGGTACTTTTGTTCGGCGACAGCGTGCCTGGGCGCGATATTCGTCCGCCAGCGGTTGCCATCGATAGGTGTGTGTTTGGCTCCGAAAGTTGCGACTTGGCCAGCCAGTTACCCGCAGGACTCGTCACTTACCGGACGTTCGCGCGTACGCCGACCTGTGTGCCTGTTCCAGTGGTCCGAGCGTGGTCGAGGAACAGTAGTGACCGAAGCGTGTCCGAAGTTTATCAAAAGTGTTTGGTGACTCTTTTGGTGGTTTTTCGTTTATCGAACATTGTATCCGTTCAACGCAGATTCCATCCATCGGCAAGCAACCATCGGCCAGCAAACCCGACAGAATGAATTACCGCCTGTAAGTTCGGGCTTTCCTCTTGGCGCGCGGTACCATCTGGCTTCGGTCAATCGTTTCGATTGTGAATCGCTCCAAGATCATCACCGACAACCGGGAGGGGAAGACGCAAGTGGACACGGGGTTTGGTAAATTCCTTCCTTCCCATTTCCCTCCGTTCGCGCCCTCGCTTATGTTGCTGAGCAAACTACTTTCTTTACGTTGACACTTTTTTCCATCACCCGAACTGGGGGGTTCGCGTTTTCATTCATCGTTACGATGATGATGATGATGGGATCTCTCGATGGGTGGGCGCGACGACAGTGAAGTGAGTTCGGTTCAGCTCTGTTTGTAAACAAAGAGCACGGTCCCGGTCCAAGTGAACGAAAACAATTCGACCGACCCGTGGGGTTAGGGAGCCGGGTTTCGGGCGGCCGGAGTCATAAAATTGAAACATGTGTGACGATGGGACAGCAGTTTTTGTCCGTCACAGCATATTTTGGAAGGAGTTTGAATGAAACAAACTCCTTCTGGACACGGTGATGTTAAGTCGCGGTTCAGTCAAGATTAAGCGGTTCAGCGTTTTGGTTGTACGGTTAGAAGTGGATGAGAACAGAAAGAAACACTTATAAACGCGTTAGCAAACTGTTCCAGAAATTGCAGCAGTACAGTTTAAAACAGTTGTAAAGAATTGATCAAGAAAAATACGAGAGTAATCGTTTGTGCTCGTCGCTTAAGAGTGGAAAAGTAGTATAATAAAAAGCAAAGCAAGTGTGTCACGGAATGTACGGTTATCTCATATTGGGGGTGGTAGAGTAAGAAATATAAACTAGCAGTAAAGTGATTTTCTCAGTACTTGTTTTGTGCTTAAAACTCGGATGATGTCCTGATTACTGATCGTTCGATTATGCTCGGATTTTCTTTCCCCACCACAGACCCTCGTATGGACGCTGCTCGTTCCCGCCCATGTCGTACTTCAACGCCAGCCCGACCCACGATCCGGCCCACATCTGGTCGACGGGAGTGTCCGCACTGGAGAACGACTACATGAAGGGCGCCCTGCCCGGTTTCCAGCGGATCGCAGCGGCCACAAACACTTCCCGCACCAACCCGTACGGTGCCGTCCCTACGTCCTACGCTCAGCAGGTAATAAACGGGTATTTTAGGAAACGATCCTCGGACGTTGCTAAAACTCTACCTACCTCTATTTCTGCCTTATCCTTCCAGAACGACACGTGGTCGCAGCACTATGAAACCAACAGCATCGCGTACAGTGTGGCCACCTCCAGCACGACGCCAGCGACGGTTAACCGGCGGGCGCCGGTGGCCTCGACCACCGCCACCACGCACTTCCCGGCCGCGGCCTCCCTCAGTGCACGTAAGCAATCCTGTTTCGATTCTTTAAACCCCCAGTCTGTCCGTGCTTCGGTGGACGAAAACGAACAAAGAAAACCTGAAAACGAATTTCTCTGCCAGCCAATAAGAAGCTTAATTTATGGTTTGTAGTCCCCGTTAAGTGGGCTTCAAATTTTTACACCGCACTTGGGGAGCAATGGTCCCAAAAGTATGCACGGATATTCAACTTGGCCGGGAAAAATGCTCATAGAATCTGGTTCATTTTTTTCTGTTTTCCTTTCGGACATGGTTTTTCCTACTCCACGAAATTTTTGTTTTTGTCGGTTTCTGTTTCGGCAACATAACACCTATAATGCAGGGAAAAAATTAAACAAAAAAAAAAAGTTAAGCATATTGTTTCTACCCGTTTTTTTTTTGGGTGGCTTTTATTTTTCTTTAATGCGGCACGATGGAACGGCACGGGAAACCTGAATTTCGTCCGATATTTTATCATCACGTAACAGTGATGGTCTGCTGTTTTGCCACCGGGATGGCAGCGGAAGTTTGGTTGTTTTTGTAAGTCGCTACTTCTTTTTTTTTTTTTTAATTACCCGCTGAAGTATTGTTTGGGGAGTTAGTTGGTCATTTCGGCACATACTTAGTTTCGGTAGTTGTGCAGCTGCTTAATTATGATTTTTTTTTATTTAGTTAATGACTCAATAACTTGCTAGCGGTGTATTGGGCGTTTAGCTGAAAATGGCATCGTTGATTTTCTGCGAGTATTATAAATTTATGAATTTGAAGGAAATTAATCTCGCATTTTGAGGTGACGACAAGGTTCTTAACTACAGCAGGTGGTAAAAGGAGCACACACTGTCGGATTAGTGTACACCACTCTGTGTGTGTACCCGCGACGTGGTTTCATAAGTAATATTTTCTCCAGTTTTGCACGTACTACCAGCGATAGAAAAAAAAAACCGATAAAGTACCGCAATGGACCACAACGACACGATTCCATACGCCCCCTTCTTTTGTTCATATCTAGGAGGGAGTACAGTAACTTCCCCTTGACACACTCACACACATCCTTCGACGCCGCCAGGAAAGGGTTTCATGTTTCATGCGGGTTCATACTCAGGCTCAGCTCCCCCGCCCTTCCCTGAAGCGCTATCGAATCATCGAACCGTCTACCGGAAGCGCATCGACTCGCGCGAAAGTCAACGAGTGGATGATGTGTTCCGGTGTCTACCGCGATCCGTATGGAAAACCTTGACACATCGGACGGTCAAACGAAACCTGCATCCGTGCCATCCCCGTCGTTCCTCCTCGAGACAACACCAAGAGGATGCATTTTTGCCATTTCTTTTGTCTCCACACCCACCTTATCGGGTTTAGGGCCGCGAAACGCCCGTAACTGAAACTTCCGTTGGAAAAGAGTGTGGGACGCACGAAAACGAAACACATACAAATAATGATCGAGGATCATGTCAACCCGCGTGCGGAAATGCTTCAGCCATCGGGCATGACGAAAACGTTACGAGCTCGTCGATTGTTCCTTCTAATTATTCACCGAACCACACTCCAGAACGGAAGGTGTGGCTTATGTCTGGGAAAGGTAACGTCCACTGCTAGTAGTGGAAAATCGGTGGTGGAAAAACCAACGGGCGGAAAACAACAATTTCACAGGCCAAAGGGCGAGGGGCATTTGGTGTATACGATGTATGTGCTCAGCTACTTTAATTTTGTCTGATCGAGTTTCTTTCTACATCTTTTCTGTGGTAATTCGTAAGAACTTGAAATTTTATAAAAGGGGGCATTAGTGGTCCCTATAAGTGCCACCCTGTTTCAGTTTCCAGTTCAATAGGTTTTTGATTAATCTCAGTATTCCATTTTTTAGCTACTTAGTTAATTTTTCTAGATTTTTTATATCTTATAACGGACTTATTAAAAATATACTCATTTTAATTTCGTACTGACTAGCCTCTTTCAGAAATTCCGTATTTACCAAATGTGCTGTGCTCTTGCTAAAACAGTTTGTAAAAAATATGAACTTTTGTATATTAAAATGGTGGTTTTAGAAAAACTACTTAGCATACGCATTGTTCGAAACAATTGTTCAAAAACTGAAGCTCTTTTTTAATGGAACTGTGATAAGAATTCAATCTACAATGTTGTAAGGAAAAAAGATTAAAGAAAAAGGGTTGCACTAACAAAATTATCGGACTCTTTACATAACCTTCCTTTAAAAAAGTTCTCTTTCAATTGCAGTAACGCAAATTCTTCCAACAGTTTTTAAAAAAAACCACCCCCCGCCAAACATTAGAGGAGATTAAATACAAAAATCCTAGAATATTTTATTTCAACAAAACACATCTTACCAGGACTAACCGTATTTATCCACCCCTCCCCCCTCAAAACACCAGTGGGCCTCGATGCGGACATTTTCACGGAGGGGCGTGAGTGCGTCAACTGTGGTGCCATCCAGACGCCCCTCTGGCGTCGCGACGGAACTGGCCACTACTTGTGTAACGCGTGCGGACTCTATCACAAGATGAACGGCATGAATCGTCCCCTGGTGAAACAGCCAAGACGTTTGGTAAAAGAACCTGTAAACTAGAGTTTCTCAACTTCTCTACGTCACTGTTTAGGATTAGTTCTTGTATGCGGAACCCTCTCTGAACTCTCCCCCTCGTCCTTACCCATTCGTATGTGTATGTGTTTTTGCATTGTCACTGTCCGCACTGAAACATAAGCTCCTCCATAGATGTCCTTTTTCTTATTACTCATCATCCCACCTTCATGTTCCACCTGTCCGGACCGGAATGAATTGAACGTCCTTGTGCTTATGTCTGTGTGTTTGTCCTGACCCAGGGAGGGGGGAGGGCGAGTTTTTTTCTGGTGGGGTGTACAAGGTCTAGAGAAATCCATTCCAATTCGGAAGAAAAGACGAAACAGTAACAAAAACCAGGAGTATCGTTGGGCAGCGCCGTTTGTGGAGCTTAACGTTAGAGTTTCGTTGCTTAATTCTGTACCGACATACAAACAGTATCACCAAATGAACCCCGCCCGGCCAATTTTCCATTAAATTTCTTATTGTGCTCGCTTGGAAGAGATCGTGAAGGTGTACCGTTGAGTCGCGTCCGTGCCCCCACACCGCGGAGTGATGCGTCGGATTCACGTTCGGTCCACCATCCACTGCGCCGCTTGTGGTGAGCGTGGTCAGCGATTACCGTAGTTCGTTCCCTAGAAGTAGTGCTAGCAACGCTCAAAACCATGTGCGTGTTCGCTTCGAGCCCCGCGTACCATCGCGGGCCCATATTAGAATGTTGTTTTCGTGAGGAACTAATCCAAGTCTACCATATCCCAAAATTGTAATTCCAGTGGCCGCAGAGCAGGGCGGGGATCCTTATAAGAACAACTATACCTTCAATAGCTTGACCACTCGCAACACCGAGGAGAAGCAAAGTCGACGGATGGTAGGTGTCTTTATTATCTTCGGATCGGATTGGAACGGATTTCGTAGAGCTTCCCTCTTGCGCCCTCGGGTTGTAGTCCCTACCCTTATTCCTTGGTGCTTTCATCTAGTGCAGCCCTCTCCCCCCCCCCCCCCCCCCCCCCCGTTTAGTAGTTCTAAAACCTTTTTTTCGGAATTTCCCTTAGTCCGTTTGCATTTCTTGTGTTCCTTGTCGATTAACATCCTTACTAATAGTTCTTTCGCCTTGTAGTGAGCTAACTGACACCGTAACACTTTAGGTCGTGTTCTGTACGATGGCCTATTTGAATCGAACATTCTAACGCTCTTTATCCTCAATCCACTCCCTCAGAGCTCGGCACGACGAGTCGGTCTGCAATGTTCGAACTGCAACACGACCAACACTTCGCTCTGGCGCCGCAATCAGGTTGGTGAGCCGGTGTGCAATGCCTGCGGTCTGTACTACAAGCTGCACAACGTGAATCGTCCGTTGGCCATGAAAAAAGACAACATTCAGGTAAGTGTACGGAAACATATACGGCAGCTGTTAAAGTTAAAACTAAATAAAACCTTTTTGTTTCATTTTACAGTCTCGCAAACGGAAACCGAAAGGCAGCAAGAACAACAACGATGGTGGGGCTGGTAAAAATAACGCTAGTAACGCTGCTAGCAACAGAAACACGGGTGGTAACGTCGAGACACCGAAGACGATTGACGGTAAGCATACATTCGGGCGCTTTCCGATTAGATTTCTAGAACCGGGCAAGATATTGAATGCAAAGCTACTCGTCAACTAAGATTCGTAGAGTTGAGATACATTAGAAGATGGAAAAGAGATCCTTTCGGTGATCGCGAGGGAAATCATTTCTTTCTGTAACTTTGTGTTGATTATTGCTTATTTGTGCTTGTGAATTTGTACGCCACACATTGAACTGATTTATTTGTGTTTTAGCTTTGAAAATGTTGAACGAATCGTCCACTTTTGACTCCAAGATGCTTCCATCGTCTCCGTCGAGCGAGGGCAGTAACCAGTCGCCGGCACACCACAACAACATGTCACCGATCTGCTACACACAGCAGGTCCCATCGCCGATCACAAGCACACCGACGAGCGGTACGATCAAGTACAACCAGCAGCAGAAGAACAACAATGTTTACATGCTCTCGTCGCCGTCTTCCATGAGTAACATGTTCGGAGGAAGCCCCACGTCGGGCGCAGTGTCAGCACACCACCATCAACAATCGTCCGGTGGCCAGCTGAGCCCTGTTGGCTACGGTCTTTCGGGCGTGGGTAGTGGTCACGGAAGCAACAATGGCTCGATAGTCAGCTCCAAGTACCACCAAAGCCCGCCGCAATCGCCGGAAGACAACCTTTACTACGATATGCTTCCGGCTGACGTGAACGGATCAGTCGAGCAGCACTCGCTATCGACGATCGTGAAGATGGAACCACTGAGCGGTAACCATTTCGGTGGATATGGCCAGCACGGCCTGCACCACGAAGCACTCGTCAGTGGGCTCGGACATAGCCACCATGGACAGGGCGGCACAAACAACCACAGCCGCAGTCCTTCGGTGGCGGAGGACGAAAGTGAGCAGGGCCACGCTCAACAGGATATTGTTGAGAGCAAGCATAACATTAACCGCCCGACGGTGGTGTCGATGTCACGATAGAACAGCCTTGCCCGTTGACGGGATACTCGAATGTGCGAAACAAGACGAATCTCACATGACACACCACTACGGGTCGCTCTACGGATGCTCACGATGCCAAATGAACTGAACAAACGCAAAAGACTCGACAAACGCACGTTAAACCTATTTAGCGAGTAAGTTGCACCGATTGACTAGGTTATATTATTTAAGGGCGCTAGGCTGGTCGACTCATCGCGGGTAGGCGGGACTTCACGGCCCGAAGACTGCGCCGGCTCATCCTAGGTGGACGAATCTCTAAGCATGTGCACTTTTCTTAGCCTTACGATGATGCATCTCGGTGCCGTGACAGGAGCCATATGACAAACGATCTTTCATCGCACCACAAGCATACGCGCTTGTTAGATAAGAGCGCACCAAACGGATTAATGGGATTGTGTGGAGAATCCAGGATAGGAAAGAGTGTATCATCTAATCATCCGTACCAAAACAATCGAATCGCTCAAGCGACGCAATACTGTTTTCCTTTAACTTGACCAAGCTCAGAGGATAAGGATTCGTTAACGTTGGCATTGGCGAAGGTAGCATATACAATCACCGAAAGTTAGTTGTAAATAATGTTAATGAATCAGGCAAACGCGAGAAAGCTTATCGGCTTCTCGGCGTCGAGCAAAAACCGACAAATGTACAGAAACGTAGCTCTCTGGGTACTTCACGAACGTTCCAAATTTGATAATCATTATTTGATTTAGCAAAAAAAAAAGTTTTAGATGTAGGAATATAATACGTGAATGTGATGCATTCAAACATATTCTAAATTTGTATAGGAAACAGCTGGTAACAACCCGCACCATGTATGTACACTGTGTTTGTTTTTGTTTTTTTTTTTTAATTTTGTAAAATTAACTACCCTCTTGTTTTAAAATACACCTTTGGCTAGAATGTAAATTTATAGAATCAGGGTGTTACCATATTTTTTTCAATAATGACGTCAAATCAATATTTAGAATAATCGCTTATCTTAATAAAAATCCTTTTTACCCTTCAAACAAGTTGTGTCATAAATTTGGTGTGCTTATAGTTTGTAGTTTTGAGTTTACAATTTCATTAACACAACAATTTCTAGGACTGTGTTGTGGTTTTATGTCTGCTCGTTTCACTTGGCCACTGTGAGTCATGTTTGATAGCGAATTCGTTGCATACGTTTGGCACATTATCACTCCGTTGGGAATTGCTCATAACATATCGGCGAGAACCTCAGTTTTTCTATTTTTGCTTTCCTTTCAACGAAAAACTCTTTCGTGTTTGTGCGATCGTGAAGTACTCACACTCTGCAATACGTGTATATTGCAGTGCCCTTTTTTCCTATCGTCTACCACTTCGCTCTGCTTTTCGATAAGGGGCGTGATATAGATAACGCTTATATACATGTAATTTTTTTCGACTTCAAGTCCCTTTGGTGGCACTCGACTTCGACCCAGTTTTGCCAACTCGATGGGCGGCGAATGGTAGAGTCAGAAGTAAACTCTTCTAATAAATTCCACGGGATTTCACCGCACGTATCACGATCGTGTTTTTGGTAGCGATGAACGATTTGTCCATCTTGACGGGTTTGTCCAGGGTTTCATATCGAGGCAGTTTTCTTTTCCTCCAACGAAGGTCTCTTTCATCGTGTTGTTGCGGCCGTAAATCACAAGTACATCCAGGCCAGTGGTGCAATGCGCAAGCGGGGTTAAATTGTTTCATTTGCCACGTATGCGCACCACATACTCCACCCCAGAGTCGAACCAAGCGGACCGTTGTTTCACGAAATATTTCCGCCCAACACTGCACCACACACTGAAACAAAACGACTGAATTCAAGTGCAAAGTGCATTCTGCACTCCAGCACGAACCGCCAAGCGGTGACACCGCACGGGAGAAGGATCGCCGGGCACCTTTTGGGTCCCTGGCCGTGATCGAACTGAGACGTGCCGGTCGAAGCTAATGCTCGAACCGCAGGAGTAGCAACCGCCGCCGATAGGCCCCAGGAAGTTGGGAGGAAATATTGTAATGAATATCTGCGATAATCATATTATAAGATAATAAGTTTGATAATGTTATTTACTATGGCATACCCCGGCGTACCGCGCGCGCGCCGCTGCACCGGGGGCAAGGCCGAAACTAACTCGTAGTCGACGCCCGGTGCTGCCGGGTGTCCGCGCGCAATTTTATCTGTTTGCCCAGGCGACGAAAAGGCCTCGAGTGGGCCGCCGGGTTCCTTCGGTGAGGCCATATCTGGTAGATATGAAAGTTTCTATCTGCGGTTATCTGTACAATCGTACTGATTGTCTATATCTCGGCTTAGGGTGGTAGGTGAAAGAAGCCCGTAAGGAAATGATACAATGGGGGTACAAAAAGAAATGGAAAAGAAAGACAACAATCTACAGGTAGGCAACAATCGAACAGGGAATGTAGCCCAATGAAGTGTAAAATCAGGCTGCCCAAAAAGAATTTTCCAAGAATGGGCAACCCGGAGCGAAAATCGAGCCTCCAGAAGGAGGATGAATCAAACGTCTTTCATGCTCAGTTTCGAAAGAATTATGATCCATTCCCCCCTCCCCTTCCCTCTCTCGTAACTACATCTATATATGTTTATCGTAGTGCCTGAAAGCCCCCTTCACGATCCTCCGCAACAGCTTAACTCTTATGACAGGAATGATTCCCTCCTGGAGGGCAAATATTTGAATTCCGATTAAGCGGTACGCGTCATCAGAACCATACTCAGAAATTTGCCCACCAAGCATGGGGTACCTCTTTCCCAGCCAATGTGCGGGCCTGTGAGAGTTCTGTCCCAAAGGCAAAGAGCGCAAAGAATTTGGTGACGCAAGAAACCATGTCACCGTTTCCTTAATGGGATAAGTAAATAATTATGTTTCGGGGTAAACATGCTTTTTGAACCCATTTCTTGTAATAGGGAGAATTGTTAGTTCAAGACTCAAAAGGTAGTTCTAACGATATTCTAAAAAATAATATAAGTATTACTAAAGATCGAGTTAGATAATGATGTAAAAAAGACATTTGTTGGAAAACATGTTACTTACCAAATTCATAGGGAGGTCCGCGACAACCGAACAGTATCGTCGGTTAAAAAATCGGCTCATGAGCACCGAGACACTCAATAGACGGCGTGGGTTCTAATCACAACCGAGACCGGACCTTCTCCTGTACAAGAGGACTGACTATCCACGTAAGCCAAGGGAACAAGTCTACTAAGCCCCTCGAGCGGTCAGGCATGACCAAAGATGGTCGTTATGCCAAGAAGAAGAAGACTTATCAATAAATCGAACATTCTCTGTTTGCTGTCATCTGATTAGATGAAGATATCCATCTTAAATATTAATTGGATCGGAGCAATCGGATGATATTCTGTTAAAACATCTGGTAAAGATCATGCATGTTCATGCCTATTGCTTATGCCATAGTGTTTATCAGTGACAAGGGTGTAGCTTTCAATGCTGGGTCCATCGCCACTTTCCTTACTTAACTTAAGTATTTTCGTTCTTAGATCTTGTGCTTTTTGTAAATTGGGTTGGTATGAATTAATACCTTGATTCTGAGAGCAATTGTCTCATCGAATACTTGTTGATTTTCTGGCTTTTGTTCAAAATTGAATTGTAAAGTTAGAGAATGCTGACACTGAACTGTGTGGAATTTGAAGAATTGATTTTGAAAATTGAAACAAATTATGCCGCAAGAGAAAGTTTAAAACGAAATCCTTTTGTTTTGAAAAACTGACGTACACATATTTGAGGCATCACTTTTGAGAATTCGTGAAAGAAGAAGGAATTCTCAGAATTATTTGAGGATTATGGAGAAATATGGATTAGCAAAATTTCTTACATATTTCTAAACATGGAAATAATCCTCAACATGTTTCTATTTTTGCAAATTTTAAACACTCCAGCACATTTGAGAGATGAAAAATTACGTTGTGCATTTTTTCGGACCTTCCACGTGTAGCTGCTTGGATGCCTTAAAACTCTTAATCCATCTTTGCTCTTGAGTGAAGGAAATATTAGGCCCTGAACCGTATTGAAGGAAGCAATTGGAGGGGTAACCGGCATTCCCTAATTTTATTGATTGTCAAATTTATTTTGTCTTATTATTTTTTTATTTTAAGATCCATTTGTAAATGTACGACTTGAATGTTATTTTTATGTATTTTATCCATGTTTTTTAGGACACCACGACAATGCTGCTACAATTCACCTTTCTAGTGAATTATTTCCATCTAAATTGTGACATTGATAGTAAATTGATTTTGTTTAATTGTCTATTGCTATTGGATATGTTTCATATTAAATTTAATGTCTCTAAAATGAGTCTAAAATGCTAACATTATAATTATACTTGATAACTCACTTTGCGTAGAACATTTGATGATGATGAATTTGATAGCTCAATTGATCTGAGTACTCTCCTTACAATGGCCATGGTGTACTTGTGAAAATTTAGAATTAATCTCTAGATTCCAAAGAGGATGTTGGATGTATGCATCCGCGTGCCAGGGACACTTGAGTAGCGTCACATGACCATGGATCTAAAATGGCCGTAAGGCGATTCGCTTCCGCATCCTTGTTCGCCATTCTCAGTCCCGGCTGGAGCACTAGGCCTGGCCATTCCGGCGAGGGGGCCCGCACTAGACTCAGCATATAGTTATATCGCCTATCTGGCCACTTCGCCCACACCAGATATAGGTTGATAAAACTGTTGTCAGAGATAGGGAGTTATCATCCTTTTGCATGTAAGAAATAATAAGGTTAGCATGATAGGAGATAGCTGCCGGTGGCCGGAGCCGTGTAGGGCTTTCGTATGACTTTGCCCACCACGTTCGAACGATTCGCCAGAAGTGACTGTCGTGCGGGCCCAAGGTGGCCAACTTGGTCGGGTTTCGTGATGGTGCCATCACGCGTCACCGGTGCAAGGTGCACCCCTCTAGGTGGCTTTTCGAAGGATTCAGCGAGGCGCACCAGACTTTCCCAGCCATTCCCGCAATATGCCACGTGCAGCGAATCGAGAAATGTCGCCGGCCGTTCTAGAGAGTACGTCGCGTTCCGTCGCCCGACGAGGGCCCGAACCGTAACCGAGGGAAATCAAGGTACAACAGATTGATATGTTAACTTATCACCTGCAGCACTTCACTATCTTTGCTGAGATATAACTGTATTTCAGGGAAAAGAGCAAAGAGCCACGAGTGCTAAAATTAATATTATATTATATTATCACAATATTTGAGCCATCATTTGAGGATGGAAAGCGCTGCGGTCGGTGCGCTGCGCTCGTGAACACCCACCGTTCCATGCCGGGGCTCCGGATCCGGAAGTGGCGATACTTGGATCCTGGGCTCCAACGATGTGCTGTGTGTACGTGATACGTTTCGTGTGTGCTTTGAAACATCAACATCTTCCCATTGGTTTGGTGTTTTCGAGCAAGTGTTTCTCAAAAGGTGGACAATATGGCCACCGAAAGTGTTGTTCCGGAATCGAGCGTAATGGCTAGTGTCGGACTCCCTTTGGCGTTGCTACGCGCAACCACCAGTGTACGTGTCAAGTTTACCAAATTGATGAAAAGAGTAACAGCACAGCAATTAAGTGCGCCTTAGCACTCCCCCACCCCATCCCGTGCAGCGGCAAGTGTCAAGATGACGGGCCGCGATAGACGTGACGTGCGTGTTGTGATATTGTGCAGTCAGTATCGAAATTTACAACCGTGCCATATAATTCACTTCTTTCGCTTGGTGTCCTCAAAGCGACTTCGCCTCAAAGTCAAAATGACGGAAGGGATTTGGAGGGCATTTTTGTGTGTGTTCGTGCGCTAGTGTTTAAGTGGATTCCTCAATCGCGTAGCTGTCATGGCTGACGTGGAGACAGCGGAGGGTCCGATCGCAATATGGCACCTGTGTGCACAACCATATCGTTGTCCGTTTGATGGTGTGCGACACCGGAGAGGTTTCCCCGCGAACACGTTGGTTGAGTTATTATTTTATCGAGCCGCTAGCGTGAGTGTTTGGGATGCGGACGGCCCCCCTTACTGGGCCCTCCCATGCCGCTGGGCCATCTGCATGTTTCCCGCCCTGAAGCGCTGATCAGATCCGACCGGTGCGATATTAAACTCGGGCCACAAATTGGAGCACATACGCCGAGTCATGGTTGTTCTGGAGTCGCCGTGATCGGGGGTAGGAGACATGTGGGGCTACGGGAAGGCGGAGAGATGACATCCATCCACCAATAGGGTTCCCATGCTCGATGGAAAAAGGCTGATAAAAACCTGCCGGCCGAGGGGACGCCCGATTTGACGAGTTGCGCAGGCGAAGAAGACAACCACCACCACTGCGGCGACGGGTCCAACCGAACAGGTAATGTCTTCGTTATCACCAGGCTTGCCACCCGCTCAAGCACCCCATCCCACCCCGTTGCAGTCATTATCGGCTGTTTACCTTTCCTAATGAGCATTTGGCGCGATGGTGTGCGACGGTGTGCAACGGTGTGTGCGTGTGTGTGTGTACGCGTCATGTATGTTGCAATGTGCCGCACGCTCGGTCGGGGAGAGAGAGGGGGGTGGGGGCAGATAAGAGCACGCCCCGGAGCCCACCTTAAATGAAGAAATTGTAGCAAAACAACCGTTCCCCTCGGGGCCCCGACGCCGGAGCAAACATAAGTTGCGCAGTTTCTGCAGGTGGAGAAATCACCGAGAGAATTTAATCTCACATCTAACCCCCCCCCCCCCCCCCCCCCCCCCCCCCCACCGTCGTGGGCTTCCCTTCCCACAACGTTGCTCATCCCGATGCGTGGCAGGTTCTTCGTAGTTTTCACCTGACACCCGAAGGGTCCCGGGGGGATCGATCGAGTGGAGATTTTGACGCTTTGCCCATCGCCAATAATGATCCTACGGAAGATTGATAGAACCGAGCGTGGCATTCACCATCGATCAATAACTATACTGTCAATATTGGTGCAATTCCCGGGCATTGTTTGTTGGGGCACAATGGACTCTCCCTGGTTTGGTGGTGACTTACCGTCCGGTTTTTAATGGCTGTCCTGAAGCAAAACAAGGACCATTCAGTAATTGTTATTTTCTTCCCCAGAAAGCCTCAGTTCTTGGTAATCCTTTGACTTCCATTTCCAAAATCAAATCATATTTCAGTAGTTCCCCGTGGAGGAGGAGGAGGTTCTCACTACAGTACGTACGTAGGGTGCTTCAAATCTGGCTTTCCACATGTCGGTCACACACTGCGCGGAACGTTGCCTAATCCTGGTTAATGTATCTTTAAGCCTGTTTCCACCGCTAGATATTTATGGTGCTCCCGGCGTACTATTTGCTCTTTAGTTTGTTTTTTCTTCTCTAACCTCCCCGGGGAAGGGAATTTGTGGAGCTTCCATCACGTTGGTCTAGGAGCCTAGGGAGGTGTATCCTAGCCTCGCTCTACCTGAGGGACCTTCCGTGAATACGGTTTGTGATAAGATAAGCCTTACCACCCCACTTACACCTACCGATGATCGCTGCCGGTGTATGCAGCGACGTCCTGTTTTATTCCCGAAATTACCCTTTGCTGATGAATGCTGGGGAAATTACGATTAAAAAAATTAAAACGATTTGTTCGATTGTTTCCTCTTGTCGGGGAAGATATCCTGAAAGACAAAACCATGCTGGGAAACTCTCCTTTTCTCTCTCTCTCTCTCGCGCATGCAGATAACGATTGTACGACTCCAGCCGGTGTCTCCACTATCTCATCTCGGACGATTGTTTCGATTAGCTTATCCGATCGCGATCGCGTCCGATAAACTGCGGTGCCCTGCGGTTGGAGTGAAAGCGAGAGGATCGGAAATCTGGGGAACCGTACCTCCCCCCACCCCCACCGCGCACCCCTCGTTCAGGCTACGTAGATGTGTGTTTCCGTCAAGTTCTGCAAATCGTGTGCAGACTATCTTATCCGCCCGGTACCGCCACTCGGGGGTTTTCCGGATGAGTTCACGCGTCGGAGGCTGGTGCGTGGTGGTGTCGAGCGATGCAAACACAAGCGGTGCTGCTCCGAACGGAGCAATTTACGAGCAAATAACAAATTGGTTCCGCAGTTCCAGTTGGGCACGAGCCCCTCCGGTGTTTTGCTTTTCTTCCGCTCGAAGCCGGGAAAGACTTTGCGGCGAATGGAGCGGAAACAAACAGATTCGGCGCAGGCAAGTCAACAGCCATCTTCGCCCTTTGCGTGGTAAATGCGGCCATCGTAGGATGGCGGACCGGAAGGGCGACAGGTCATTGTTTTTTTTTGGCAGATCTTGAAGATCACTTGCGGTAAAGGTGTTGGGATATTTGAGGTTGTTTGGTAGACCCCTTATACCTCTTGAAGATCACTCACATCGCAAAGGTATTGTGCGAGGTGTTGGGGTATTGGATGTGGGTTTTATCGATCGTTCTCGATAGATATTGGCTAACATGTTCGAGGCATTCCTGATGTTAATTTCTGAAGTTTAGAGCAATTTTTACCGTTGGTAAACACATTCACCTTCCTTGCAGGGTTGACGGTAATCAACCTTCATGACTGATTCTTCAGTTCCAGCTAACCGACTCTCGGGCCGACTGAAGGCTCCGGTGTTGGACGTTCCGGCTCAAATTCAGCTCGGCGCGTGGTGTCTCGGGAACTCGTGACAACAGTTAAAACCCGTGGACAAACAAACGAACCGGGGGTTGTGGAACAACAACAGCGACGTCGGCTGACTTATGGCGGCCTCCGGAGTCCTCTGGTGAAAAAGTAACGCACCCAGAGTAAGAGCGACAGGGAGATATAAAAAAACGAAATAAAGAAAAGGCGCGCATATACAGTCACAAACTTTGGTGACTACAACGCGTTGCGGGCCCGAGGTTTATTGCAGTTAGTACATGTTGCTCATCGGTGGTCCTAGCTGCGGGGCGGGGTGTGTCGGGGTCTTGGCCGGATGGCGGGTGTAAAAGGGGACGGGGTGGAAATCTGCACCCTCTGGACAAACAACAACGGGACCGATGACGATGGCAACCGAGGCAGACCCGGTGAGGGCCCATTTCCTTCCCCGGGCCCGGACGGACGTCGCGGGAACCGAGCCGAATGTTGATTTTGGCCTCACAACCTGTGTGTGTGTGTGTGTATGTATGTATGTCGGTCCGCTTTTTTTCCTTCCTCCCTCGTACGTGCGTTGGCAAACTGTCCCGGAACCGACCAGGCGAGGGTGGACCGGGCATTACCATCCGGATTCGAGCGACCGACCGAGGCTTTACGGTTTGTACGCTCGGCGGTCGACGTTCAGTGCGATTTTAGGCGGGAAATGGGATGCACAAAGGGAGCATCGAAGAGAGACAGAGAGAGAGAGAGAGAGGGAACGCCAGCGAAGACCAACCCAGGACCGTAGAGGAGTCACGTTCAAGCTTTCGGCGGTGTCGGTCCCTAGACGGTAAAGCTCCAGCGGCGACTCCAGGTGTGTCGATCGATCGTGCTATCGTGCATCTTCTCGTGGGGAGAACTCCGCGAGCCGGTTTGATTGATAGGTTAGAATCGATAGGATTTTCGGGCAAAATATCCCAACCCACCAACCCGAAGGCGTACGTGGATGTACGGTGTGTCTGTGTGTGTCGGTGTGTAAGTAGAGTGGCCCTCCTCTCCACCGGTTGCCTATGGCGAAGGTGTGAGATTTTACTGTTACAAACGAAACATCAGTCCACGGTGCCTGATAAGATAAGCGATCACGACGAGGTCCACCGCTGGCCGTGTGAGCGTCGGATCGATGGGCGAGTGGCCACCGTGGCCCTACGGCGCAAGACTCATACACACACGCGCGCACTCAGGACCGCCTGCCGAACGGCCCCCGGAACGCGACTTCGGGTGGATGGGCTTCGACGATATATATATAAAACATCTTTCTGCCCTGCTGTTGCTGCTGCTGTTGCTGCTGCTGTTGTTCCTCCATTGCGGCCTACAATTTTCCCCATCAATTTCGTTCAATATGTACATATAATTTGTGCGGTGCGGTAGTCACCACATGTCGCGCACGGTTACCGCGCCTCTTAGTCGCAGCGAGATGCTCCTTCTGGTGTGATCGTCGTCCAGTGGTGAAGTGGTCCATCATCGATATAGAGCACTCTGTATAGGATCCCTGTGGATCGTGCTTTGGTTGCTAGAGACATAAGCAGATTCCGTGAGCGCCAGTGGATACGGGCAAGGACTTGGTCCTTTCCTTTAAGGCGGTAGCGAATTACTTGAAATACTTGGTCCAGTGGTTCCTCGCGTTTTGGCTAAGGAGTACTTCCAGTGGACTTGATAAAGCAATATCAGCCAGTTTCCAATTAATTTTGTGAGAAGTTTGCTAAACAGTTTGGAGTTTGGGATTTACGAAGATCACGTGGTGTGCGGGCTATTGGTGCGTGGCAGCGTAGTGGTGGCAAAGTGGTGCAGCGCCGAAAATGGCCGTCTCATCCGATCCGAAGAGCGTCGGTGTCGCGGTGAGTGGACCCCATTCCAGCACGGTGCCCAGCTCGGCAGCGACAAGTGTTCCGGCGAACACGAGCACGGTGACGGCTTCGGCGGCGCCGGTTGGCGATTCCTCGGTCCACGATCCGGCGGGAACGTCGGCACCATCGGGCCACGATATGGCCAGCGATCCCTCCAAGGTACAGCAGCATGGGGCAGTTGCGCGACGCTTCGCTTGGATGCTTCGTTTCCCGCGTTTTCTGCCGGCCGGTTTCTAATCGGCCGAGGACGAGCTCCTAATCAGAGGACGCTGCCAGACCCTGCCGGCAGATAGACCGGGTGCCAGTATCAGCAGCTTCTCGCTCCTACGGTTGCGGAGATAAAATATTTTTATCGGAGAATCCCAACACCCACCGTCGCTTCCGATAGGCAGGGCCCGTCGGCGGTATTTGGATGGCGCGTGGTCCTCCTAGCCAGGACGCCGGCTCTGGGCGCACGGCGTTTGCCTATCGATAGGCCCTATCGCCGGATGCGTAATCTAGCGCTGGTTGGCACGTTGTTTTGGGTCTGTTTGGGAAATGATAAAAAGAAAGTGCTATCGCAAGTGTAGAACCGGTTGCGGTTTGTTGTGCTTTTCGCGACAACTGTTGTGGCGTATGTTCTATGCAGACGATTGTAGAGGTTTGATTAGTTTTTGTGCATTTCTATGATTGCGTCCATTTTGCGTCAGTTTTTTTAGAATCACATGACTCATACGTGACGTTAAATTGAGTATTAACAAATGAAGCTGGCATTGATAAATACCAATGTTTCCCAAGGAAACGATCAGTAAACGAACTTCGTGGATAGACCCCGTTTAATCGATGAGTGACAAACAAATTGAAGATATAATCGCGATATGTTTCAATTAAGAGAAGGTCTAAACAACACTTGACGTTTGTTTTCTGCAGAACCTCAAACAAAAAAAAAAAGGAAAGCCAAAAGAAAGCCCATTTCCCGGGGCCCATTTCTCCAGTTCTTTTTGTTACGTCAACTTTCCACTTAGCAATGGCCATAAATCACATCCCGACGGACGGAACAGGTCCAATGTGGACCGGGGAACGGTATGAATGGTTCCTTGCTTCGAATAACGAAAGGTTCTCTCCCGGTATTCCTCCAATCGGGCATCGGTTACGGTACGCACTATCTGACGGATGTACGCCGTAGGTGGAACCGATGGCAAGGTGTCCGGCCACGCAAATGTGCTGTACCTAGACATAGGCAGGTATTCACTGTTTAGGATTGGGATCTTTGTTACCCCCTAGTTACGACGCAACGCCCAGGGAAGACGCAATAACCATAACCCAGGCGCCACACGGGTGACTTCTTTGGGTATGGGTTTTTTTCCTTGAGCTTCCTGAAGGTCAACGTGCCTCTCCTGTACTTCGTTCTACCCACACTGGGCTTAGCATTGGACATTGTGTGTTACTTTGTGCCTCGTAAAGGATCTACCACAGGAAGGATTATCCACTTGACTGGAGGATAGAAACCGAAGGTTTGTGCCTCTGCATGGTGTTGTCCTTCGTTTATTGTCCACAGTTGGTCAAGGACCAATTTCGTGATGTTACGTTGTACGATTTTTCTTCCACATCTCTGATGCGATATGGACCTAAAACTCGAATGGAGAGCTTTTTTTATTGGACCCGAGCGTGCCGTCAGTTATTCTAATTGGAGCAAAATTTATTTTGTTCGGGTTGTAAGTTTATGGCAGCAATGAGGGTTTTTTGTGGCATAATACCTGGTACTGAAGCGTTTGAACTCTTTTCTGTCATAAAAAATATGAGTTTATTTTCTTCAGTAATTTGTTCAAAGCAAACCTGTCGGTCGGGTTATTCTTCTTTCCGGCTATTAAGAACGGCCTGGTTTTGTTTTCGGAAGATCAGTAATAGTGTGCGTTTAGTTGTCGGGTTTAAAATCGCACATGTTATGATTTCAGATTTCAGTTTACTCAAGCATTGTGATGATGTTTGATGGTGATAATCATGATAAAGGAGGATTTTTATCGTTTCCCATTGCTTTGTTATTTATATTGTGTAAATCACATAGTCATGTTTCATACAGGATGATAAACCACCATTTGACGACGACAAATTATTAAAGAAATGGCATGAATTAAAAACCGACATTAAATTCTATCTTTATTGAAAGCAATCTCTACTTTGTTCCGGTAGCTTCGTAAGTTTCTTTTTAAAAATCATTTCAAAGTTGCAATTGAATATACTCTTCCTACATTTTACCTCGTTTAGAACTTTTTAGAAAAATTGTATTTGTAGTTGTAAATGTATTTGGTTTATTAAAACATCCCTCAATAATAATTTACGATAGAAACGGTAATTATAAATGAAATATATGAAGATCAAATAAGGAACCTTTATGGGAAATGAAACCGGTGTCGACCTTGTCAGGTATTTCTTTGTCCATCACTATTTAAAAGTTAATAACAACACTTCAATTGAATGGAAACAGTCAACGAGCTACGTTAAGAACTTTTGAATACATCTTACATGCTCTCGATTTTCAAAACAAGGCACAGACCTCCTTAGAAAATGCACCTGCCGACAAAACGCACGTAAAAATGCACTTCGTCCGACATCTGCTCGCACACGGCGTGCCCACGCCGGCGCATCGTAATTTAGTGGTCCGAGTGGTTAGGGGAAGTAACCATGTCCCATTCGATTGGCTGCCCAATTTTCCAATGGACGTGGTCCGAGCGATGCGATGTCACGTCACGCATAAAAACCTATGTAAAATTGGTTAGATAACGCGTGCCCTTTCGTCGCCGTCGTTCGTCCATCCGCTGGGCCCTTGGAGGGAACGGTTTTCGATGCCTGCGACTCGCCGCTCCTCGAAGCAACTGCACTCGCAAAGGGGAAAGATTTTAAGGAAAACTTCCCTCGTCCGTTATCGCGACGACTTGGACGAACGAAGTGCGGGTTGGTACGGAGGAAAGGAGCGATCTTCGGGGGCGATCGTGCGATTCAGGCGCTCTCAGGTGCGCTCAACGATTGATCGTCCGATTTGGGAAGATCGACCCGTTGGAAGTGTTTTCTGGCTGTTCGGGGCTTTTTCCGGCCGGCTTCAGCCCAGTCACAGTTTCTCTGTTCTCTCACATATTTATAGCTTTCTGATAGTGATATCTTACTTGTACCGATGATCTTCGCGTGGAATGTAGAGTAGAGTGTGCTAGCGCTTTCCTCGCGTCAGGCCGGATTCCTTGCGGACGCCTCGAGAGCCTTTTGGTGCCTTCCGACCGAAAATGGTCGTCTTGATGAATGATCTAATTTTCTTAGCAGCCGATGGAGCGGCGACAAAAGACTCTGCTCTTTATTACGGGACGCTGCTTTTGAACAGTTGTTGAACCCTGCCGCGTGATACCCGGCACATTCCAGGATCGTTGAGTCATCGACGACAATTCAGTGCGTTGAGTTTTCCTTTTTTTATTTTCCGTTTCGCCCCATTCCCACTCGGGCGCCAACGTTTGCTTTTGGTGGCGCCAACGCCTTGGACACACTAATGTCGGGCGTTTTTTTCTTCGTGATCGATGGCTCTGTAGAATGTTGAACTTCTATTTCGCCACGACTTGAGTTCATGCTCGGGATGGTTCGACTTATTTCTGTTACACTGCGATACATCCTTGAAACAAGGGTTGAATTTAAGGCAAATGAACTGGCTTCGTTCACCAACCATTTAATTAGTGTCCTATATGGCACGAATTCGGCCTAGCAAAGGCCGCAAAGGTCCGCTGCCGCCTTCGCTGTCGCGCTCATAAATACCTACACCGTTGAGGCCATATTTCCCGTATGTCGCGAAATGGAGCATCCGAGGCCGCAAAGGTGAGACGTGCGTTTAATTACCGCCACCGCCAAGGGCTGGGGTGACAGGGTGTTCGTGTTTGGCTGGCCATTAAACGCGCCGAAATGGACGAAGTTTATCGAGTGACTCTAACTTTTCGTTCGTTTGTGAAGCTTCTTTTTCCAACGCAGTTCTTTTCTTCTTTACTTTTATTGCGTACAGCGAGAAGATAAGACGAAATTTTATGAACGCTACTGACATTTATGAGCTCCCGCACACGGAAAGCCCGGACAGAGTTTCTTCCTAATTCCTTCCCGGTTTGGGGTGGTATATGTTTTCTTCTTCGCAGCGATGGTAGGATAGGCCTAAGGGTGGGTCTGCTGAGCCTTCTTTTCGATTCGTGGAATTGATACGGTTCTTCCTTGTACTCCATCACTCCCGGGGGAGGGAAACGCTTGGAGAAACGCTCGGGAACAAGATGTACCGAAGCAATAAGCCATCCTTAAGTCGCCGAAGGCCGGCCGACCGTTTCACTTATGGGGAACTGTGCGTGAGGGATTTGCTGTTTGCCCCCTTCTGCCTCGTACATTTTGCTTCAAGGTTCGAAGAATTTCCACGTCGTCCGTTTCGCAATTTTGTCCAGAAGAATGGTGGCAAAAGTGACCACCATCGTATCTCCCATCGGGGTACGGTCCCATTCGGGATATCAAGACAAGAAGCGTCAGAACAGTTACCAGCGGTACGGTACACACTTCCCCGGCGGCCGACAAGTGCCATCCAAGTCGAGGTTATCGGCCGTGGACGGCGTAGGTCAGGAGATCGGATAAGATATGATTCGGACCAGTAGGAGTAGACGGGAAGCTATCGGAGTCCGTATCAATAGTTTGCGTACGTGAAGTCGACACTTTAGTGCGCGATAATCTCCTCGATGGGCTCGATGGTCAGGTGTCACAACTCCTGATGCAAAGGCAGCGACCCTGTCGACAGCGTACACAACAGTGCCGATCTCTTTCTTGCCTGTTTGGGCTGTAACGCCTGAGCTTAACCTAAGCAGGGCGTAATGATGGATGAGACGCAGCAGAGATGAAGTCCAATGAATTACATCACATCATTAACGAGTTAATAAACTCCGCACCTTGGGTGTTTATCTTCCGTTCTTCATTTCCTTCTGTTGCCACTTTGCTTTCCTATACAGCAGTATTTTTCCTTCGACCCATTTTACTCAATCCAATTTACTTGTACCCACCCTCAACTGGTACCCAGCGATCAAAAGGTCTCGAATGGCCTGCGGAGCCTCCGGTTCGGTTGGCGCAGAATGGCACCTTTTAGCCTCCTTCTTTTAGAGCCCAAAAGGGTCCCGCTGTGACGCTGTTTGCTCGACGATGGAAAGTAACCTTTGGTGTTTACGTTCTTATCGTAGTCGGGCAATCTCCTTCGCCAAGACCGTAGAAGTAGCGTAGGCTCACGATACCTGCTCCTTTGCGGCCCAAACGTTCCGCTTGGTTTGTCTTTTTCGGTAATAGAGATAGATTCATTAGGTCGCGCACGTGTCACGCACGCATATTCACGGTGGAATGAATTGCACGCGAGTGTGCCCCGTGTTCTGTCCATGGCAAGAATGGTGAAAGATTTCAACGGTTGTTTTCAATTATGCCGCCCGTTAAGAGATAAATTAATTGATTTAAGTTGTTAAATATTTCTAGATATTGAGTTTGCATTGCACTTTTTTTATTTAGTTCGGAATCGTTATGAATGCGATTATTGTTTTAGTATTTGAATGAAAATATTAGTTTCAGCTGGTTTGCTTAATAGTTTCCATTTGCATTTAATTCTATTCAAAATCCTACTGTTTTGTTTGTTTTGATCCCTTTGGTACGACTACTTTTCAATCTCTTCTAATTAATAATGTCGAAAGAGGTTTCTTAAATGTGATTAAAATATTTGTTAAAGTTTTCTCAAGTTTTTAGTTTATTATAATGCAGGTTTCCTTTTCGTTGTTATATTTTGAATTCCTCTCAATTCTCAAAATCAAGTACGTTTTAAATTAGTAAACTTTTCTTTCGCCCGTAGGAATGTTCGATTCTGTAGGTTATTTTCGAGGGATAAACTAATTCAAAACAAATACTCCAAGATTATTATAGACAATGTAAGTAACATGCAAGGTCTGTAACTTCAATCTGAAATTGAAGAAATATACTGGATAGAAAATCTGTTTTATTGTTCTCAATTAATAGAGCGGCATAGCAATGAATGCGGTTTTTTTAACCCTTGGAAGAAAAACTACTAACGAATAAGAAAATTAATACAATCTTAATAACAGTTTGTGCTGCTAATGTTTTAAAATAATAGTTTAGATTATACGAGTATTTTTCTTTTATTTAAATTATTCTTTTATTCATCAGACAAAATATGTTGTTAAAACTTTCATGTGTTTTTCTTGCACGTTGTCACCAAACAAGTTCAACCGGACGATCGGAAGCATCGTTTGAACAGTGCTTGTACATGTACAACTTTATTTAGCACAACTATTTGGGTCATTCAACTAGTTTCCGTTTACTCTCGACCAGCAATTGTTGTTTTAAGTTCCCTCGTTTTCGCTTCGAACCTAATGCTCGTCGACAGCAATCGGTTCGAACGGAACCAAAACCGTATGCGCAACTTCCTGCTTCCCCCCCTCGGGACCCAAGCAGAGTTTTTAAGCGATGAGCTTAGGCAACGGATGATTCGATCGCGACCGGAAATGGGTTTGTTTGACACGGGCCCCACAAAGAAACAGCGAAACTGTTCCCATACGCGATCATGCTTTACCCCAATTTCCTGTTGTAGGGCTCTGCGTCAAAGACTTATTCAAAACGTAAACAAGCCAACGGACGAATCGTAAACAAAACGAAACAGGAACGCTAAAAAAACGAGCAAAATTTACCACCAAATATCCAATTTATTAATTTACTTCCTATTTATACTGTTCTTAAATGCAATTCAGTTGTTAAACTCCGTTGTAATCGATATTTTTACCAACTTGCTTTCTGTTGCCAAATAGTAAACAAACTGCACTTCAACAAGAAGGAGATGGCGGGGCAATATATACCGCCTATCGTTTGGCAAAATATGCACACCAAGATGATTAAATACTGAATTGGTGACTTTTTAGGAGGTATTTTTTTTAGAAAATGGCGACCGTGGCTTTTGACAGCATGGTGATAAACAGCATAGAATGTAAACAACTATGCGAGTAACGAGAGGTGAAACTTCGATACATTTCGTCGAAATAAATGTATGGGGCGAGTTTGCGCCCCATTGTAATATATAATTCCTCCTGTTCTCCTACCTGTTTCTTTCGCGATTGTTTTGAAAGAGCTGAGCAATTTTGGTTATATCGCTTGTCAATGTGGAAAAGAAGGTCTTCGGAGTGTCGATGTATTGCTCCAACTCTGCTGTTCGACTAACGCGTGATTGTTTAACGGAATCCCCATTTTTTCACCGAGACTTACGTCAAGCGATGCTTGCTTTCGTTTACTACATCGGCTGTGTGTCGTATAATGGGTTTATGCCGCTTTTGTTTACTACATCGGTTGGTTAACGCATCGGTTGTGTGTCGTATGATGGGTTTTTGGTGACGCGCTGGTGACGGTGTACCTTGGAACCGGCGTTATAGGAGATGTGTGCTCAGCCGGAGACCTAACAGCGTGACTCACCTTTGGGGACGGTTTGTTAAGTCATCGTACTTTATGTTCCCCTTTTTCGCCCGCAGATGGAGACGGGTCAGGAGCCGAAGGAACCGGAACAGAACCCCGGTCCGGAAATGACCCAGCCCAACCTGCACCAAGCGCACCCTCATCACGCGTCATCGGTGGCCGTTTCGCAAGCGTCACAACCGCTCGGGCCCGAGGTTCCGGTGGACGAAATGATCGTCGCTTCCGAGATGCACTCGAGCGCGGAAAGGAGCTCGCCCGGCCAGCAGCAGACAGCGGTGATCATCAACCAGCATAAGCAGCGCATGATCACCACCACGGGACAGATACGGTACGAGTCCTCATGAACCATAACGAACGAGCGATCGTGTACAATGTTACAATGTGTTTTGTTTTGTCGTTGCAGAGAGATTTCTGACGGTCAAGAACCCCCAAACGAGTCGTCTGATTACGATGGAGTGGAGTACCATCAGTCGCAGGTCGGACCACCAGGGGGAGGTGTCGAACAGCACGGGCCTTACGGTCCGTACGAGTCGGGGCCGGCCACTAGTCAGGAGCAGGGAGTGGTGGTGAGTCCGGCCACCACCGCCGTCGTGCCATCGAACGTGCAGATCGTGAAGCGTGAGCTTGCCATCGAAAAGGAAGCGGCCCTGGGTGCAGCGGCGAATGGTGGTACCGAGACCACACTCATTCCCGTCCAGACGCAGACCATCTTCGTGGAGTACAAGAATGAGGGCGAGGAGGCGGTGCGGTACGTCAATCGGTACGAGGATGTAAAGTACCACCCACATTCGCGGTACATCTACCAGCAGCCACATGCCGGACTGCCACTTCCCCCAGCGCTACACTCTTCCGGTAGCCATCCGCACGTCACCCATCATTCGCACCATCCTCACCATCCTCACCATCCGGGACATCACGGACATGGCGGAATGGGTCCACCTGGACACCAGGTTCATCATCACGCGCACCCGCAATCAAGTCAGGTAAAGTACTAATCAGTGCCTAATTAAAAGTGTGTTTCCAACTTGCCTATGACATTTTCAGTACGTTTTGATCAGTTGATAGTAAAAGGTGCATGTTAAAGTAAAATCGTAATTGTAATCAGTATGTATTCAAACATGTGCAGGACATTACTTTTGTCCATTATCCTCAAACTATTCTAATTATCCTCTCCTTTAATAATATCTTTACACTGATTTATTTATTTTATGTTAGTGCAACGATCTCACAGTTTTACCCAAAACGCACGGTATCTTTTCTGGATTAAAACCCTTTTTTTACTACATTTACTTTAGTTTAAAAGTAAATTCATAAACTCATCGCGCATTTGATAAAACATTTTGGAGAAAAGCATAACTAATTTGCTTCGCTTGGAAGTTTTGCTCATCTCCATTTTAATTTTTTTTGAAACGGTACTTATTAAAACTTAAACATTTAAACCGCAATATATTTTGTTATCATTATTTTTATGGTAATTGACGCACTCATAATAAACCATTTTGATTACAACGTTTTGAAGACTTCATCTTGAGGCCTTGGGCTGTTGAGGAGGAAATTTAGCATTCGAAGCACTGAGATTTGAAAGCAAAAATTGATGACCTTAAGATGATTAACGTATAAGTTTTCAGAATGATCTACACAGATTTTTGGCTGAAATTTTCAAATGTAAAGATATCCTTTTGCTAATTTAAATGTTATCTGTTAATGCTAATGTTATGTTATCTCGATCAACAAATTATTATATTTTGCTACGCTTGCAACTTATTCATTTAGTCTAAATTTGGATTGGCTAAATATTTTGACTATTTTATTCAAGATTTTTTAAAGTAACGCTTGTTTTTTATCATTGAGCTAACTCTTCTGATCTCGTCTACTCAACAGCAACTTCCTCAGCACTCCTCCGGAGTGGCTCTCACGACACAGGCCGGTGCGACGGTCCAAGTGCAGGCACAGCCGTCCCACCAGACGATCCAGGTGTACGAGACGCACGAAGCTTCCGGAGGGCCGGGTGAGGTGCAACAGGTGGTCGAAGGTACGGTCGTGGACGCTAAGACGCACTACACCAACCTTGAACCGGTGCACACGCTCGCCTCGCCCCAAAACTACTACATCGCGTCGGATGGCTACTCGACAGGCAACTATACCACCTTCCTGCCACAGAAGGAAGCTATCTACTACCACCCAGCCAGTCCAAACACCGTCCTATATAAGGGCGACCCTACGCTTACCTCGTCCTCGATCATCACCAAGCAGATCCACTACACGCCCCCGATCGGCAACTCGCAGAACATGTACGAGAACGCCACCGGTCACAGCAGCAGCTCACCGGGCGCCCAGCAGATCTACTCGGGGTACTGGAATAGCGCCGGCGTGGATTATAACACCGTGAGTACTGCTGGCACGAGAACTCTGCCTGAGAACACAGGTTTACAGTTTGTATCGTCCCCAGAACTTTACCGGCACGATCGTCATGGACAATGCGGGAGGCAATGTCGGAGAGTATGCGGGGAACGGGCAGCACTGGCAGATTAGCTCGCTGAACGAAGCCTACGAGCCTCAGCTGGCTGCAGCGACGGAACACCGGGAGTGCGTCAACTGTGGAAGCTCTGACACGCCGCTCTGGAGGCGCGATGTAGTTGGCCATACCCTGTGCAACGCCTGTGCGCTTTACTCGCGCCAGAATCCGGGGACGAACCGGCCACCGAATCGGTCTCAGAAGGCCAAACAAGCAGTGGTAAGTGCTCTAACGTAATTTGTGTTCTTGGCGATTAACGATGCGCCTGCGTTGGAAAGTTCCAGGCACCAATCGCTGATTAGAAGGTTATCATTCTTCTGAATTTTAAAAGCGCTTCGAAAAATATAATTCAGGTGTGATTTTCGACGTCACTACAAACTTGAACAAATCCAACAAGTTGAAAACACAATGATATTAGCCTTTTGTACATTACTACCATATAATCCGGACTTTAAAATTGGCATCTCCATCCGTAATCGGTGATCAGCTTATATTATCATACATAGCGGAACCCGCAAATGCATAATTATTTTTTGCGCTTAAAAGATATATGAAATAGGTATACAAACATGGGTATAGGAACCTAGACTAATTATTGGTAGATATTAGTTTTTAAATCTTCTTCTTCTTGGCGTAACGACCTCTTTGGTCATGCCTGCCCGTTAAGGGCTTACGAGACTTGTTTTTCTGTTGTACGTAGATAGTCAGTTCTCTCGTACAGGGGAGGGTCCGGTCTTGGTTGGGATTCGAACTTACGCCGTCGAGGTGGTGAGCCCCGGCGCTCATGGGCCGATTTTCTAACCGGCTCTACCGCTCGGCTGTCCCGGACCCCCGAAGTAGTTTTTAAATAACCTACTTTAATCCCGTCACAGTTTTGCCCGAGTTTAAATCACAAACAATCTTAAAAAACACTGAGACTGTGAAGGGGTTGAAATCATCTTCTGTCATGTTATCATCCATTAGTAGAATATGAAGCCTCATTATGTCTCAATAAAGAATTTAACAAGCTGTGGGCTGTATGTTCTTAAGATTCCCCTTTTATGTTTTTGTATTTGATAAATGTCTTTTCGATCATTTATCTAGAAAGTACCGCCAGTTCAGGGTAATCGCCGCTCGGGAGTAACGTGCGCGAATTGCCAGACCACCACCACGACGCTGTGGCGCCGGAACAACCAAGGCGATCCGGTGTGCAACGCCTGCGGACTGTACTACAAGCTGCACAGCGTCAACCGGCCGCTCACGATGAAGAAGGATGGCATCCAGACGCGGAAGCGCAAACCCAAATCTAGTCAGCAGATGCAACCCAGTCTCAACGGACTTAACACGGGTAAGCAAAGCACCGGATCACGGATCGGCTAAACCGCGCCCTACATGGTTTTGGCACTGTCATTGCAGGCAAACTGTTACCCTCGATGATCACGTCCCAGTACCACTCGATCGCGAACGAACCAAAGCTCATGAACTCCAATCCGGCGCACATGGCAACCTCGCAACCGATGGAACTACACCACAGTCCCGGCCAAGACCCGCGCTACGTGGACAGCTCTCCCGGCGGCAACGGGGGAAATGCGTCACCCCATCACCTGAACACCGTCCCCAACAATCTGCCCCGCCACATAGCGATACCGTAGGTTATTCGGTGTGCGCCATCTAAACGTAACCTAGCATTACTGAATTCTCATCTTTTTGCAGGGGATCACTGGATGCAAATAGAGCAGCGAACGGGGAGATTACCAGTGTCATCACCAGCACGGCCGTGGCGGAACGTTCCAGCAATTAAAGAATCAATTGGGGGAAAAGCAATGATAGCAGCAATATTTAAACTTTTGTGAGGGTATGAGCAAAGAGTGTGACCTCATCATGGTCCAGTGCCAAAAATCGTTAGGTGAAGCAGAAAGAAAATCAAGCAAAGGCCAATTACCAGTGTGCCACGTCTAGTACCAAATATGTACCTTTCCAGCGAATAGTTTAAAATAGCGAATAGACGTGTTTGAGAGAAACCAGAACTGTACAATGTCGCGGAGGGCAGAGTGTCACTCGAGGCCCAAGGTATCCTTAATAAAATAAATAAATGAAATCAAAGAAACTACTTTAACAATCTTCATCTGCTCAACATAACCAGGCGATACCGAATACCTTTAGGACGTTCCCGGCGTTTGAAGTTCTTCCAAATCATCATTTCTTTTCAGTGACTCATCTTCGGTTGCATCGTATCTAAACTATCCAACGAGACGCGTATCCCAAGGGTTTTGGGATGAGCATTTGGGATCAATTGTCGCCTTTTCGTTTATCTTCCCGCGGGTACTTTATCTGTGATACATGTAACTAATGTCTTTTGCGTTGGGGCAACATCACGTACAAAATGCGGAGAAAGACTCAACCTATGCGATGAAACATATCGTCTCGAGAAGCTTAAATGGTTTTCTACAAGGTTCGTTCGCCACTTGAAAGAGGAATTAGACGGTTGATAGAAGTTTGATGCTCTTAAGCTAGAGTAAAGGGTGTCGTGGGATGAATCATACTCTATTTTAGGTTCATATTATAGCGACCGATAGGAATTTAGTTGGTTTGGAATTGACAATCTTTTAGTCTAAAGTTTTTAAATAAATAAAAAATGATGTAATAACAATTATCAAAAGGAAAACTAGAGTATCCCTTCGTAGCATGGTAATTTGCTTTTTAAAATGTTTTATATCTTCCAAGCTGAAGGTGAAGATGGCACAAAGCAAAGTTTAACCATGTAAAAAGGAACATTCTGTTGATTGAATCAAATTCAGCTAAGGACTTCATGGTGAGTGTTTTTTGCCGGTGTAAAATAAATGATAGACGATATTCTTTCGAATGATTTCAGCATTCTATTAACTTCATAAAAAAAATTGGTCAATGTATAAAGCTAACCGATATATCAAGCTATACCATTTGTACCTACGTAAAACATAATCTTTTGTATAACATACAATTTTACTATGCATAGCTCTTTTAGAAAAGTTTTGATCCATTTTGGTAAAAATATCTTTCTTTTAATAAATCTTCCTTTTAATGTTTTTTTTTTATTAATAAAATTAATTTGTTTACTAAATTTCATTACTTTGGAATAAGATATCTTCACTTTTAACATACCTGTTTGGAACAAAAAACGTATTAAAAAGTATTTTTGATAATCATTTTGGTGCTTACTGGTAAGGAGGTTTAGTGTGTTTATTATTATTTGTTCACATACTTTGATCGGAAATCATTATTTTTTTATTTAATACTAATTTATCGGATTTCATTTTTAATTTCACTCATTTAAAGTGGTGAGAATTTGTATTTTGGCGTACTTTTTTTCAAACGTCAGCCTATTTCACCCAAAGAAAATAACCATTGACTGCTCGCAGTTTTTCGTAGGCGCCACATAAAGTTGACCCGCGAGATTTATTTCTCCTTTGCCTTTGTTGGTAGTGGACCAACACTGGGGCCTTTGCTTTTTTTTGCTTGGTCAAATGAATGGAGAAATGCCAAGACCCCCAGGGTAACATCATCAAAGCAGCATAGCCGCGAAGGGGTAAAAGCCGAGAATAACAAAAAAAGGAGAAGAAAAAGGGAGTGAGACAAACGCCAGAGAACTTCAGATGGTGAAAGAGGGCCGCAGTGTTTTAGCGATTAATACGATGCTGCAACGCGCTTGCATTAGCCCCGGTCACCAGATCGGCCGATCGATAGAATCAACCAGTTCGCCGTCGCGGTATGGGGAGCTTTGGGAAGTGCGGCTTGGGGGTCGGTATGAATCGGCAATATAATACACGCCGTCGCTGCGACCCGGCACGCATGCCGGCCTTTTGAGAGAGAAGTGAAGAGAAAAAGAAAACGAAATTAGCGGCTTAGTTCTGACGCGCTGTTCTGCCGTGGCGAACTGCAGAATCGCTTGGACGAGCCACGTTGCCTTGGATGGCGCGAAGGATGGCACATTCCTACGGGGCGCTTCGGGTACTTCGGAGGTTTACTTGATTTACGTTTATATAAGGAGCGGGAAATTAATCAGATAATGGTCGCCATGATGGCCACCATACTGAAGCTGTGGCGCAAGGGGAAAGGCCCGAGGTCTGGACCGGCCGAAATGATGCATTGGAAATTATGGGAAAGGCGGCGATGGTGGCGCTTTTTTCCTCGAACGATGCGACCACAACGACGATGCGCCACCCCAACATTTGCTGGTGTCGGGTCGAGGGTAAGACGAGGGTACGCTTGGGCACCCGATGCGTCGCGACATGCTTTCAGACTGCAACATAGAATGGCTTTTAGAGCAGAGCTCTCGGTGGCTTCTTTTGAGGGAGAAATATAGTCCGAAAACGGGGGTCACGGATTGCGTGGAAAATTGCGCCGTTTTGCGAAGGGCTCCGCGAGTAAAGAATTTCGTTTTTCACTTTGAAGTGACTACTTTTGGAATTTGATCGATAGTTGTTCGTTTACCAAATATGACAGAAACATTCAATTGTATTGATTTGATGGAACTCTTACCTCACAAAAATGTTTTTAATTTCAGTAAACAAACATCTACTACATTTTTCATGTTCAATTCCCTCGAATTTGGACAAATTTAAATTTCAAGTACTTGAAAGTTATCTGCTCATCATATAATATTATGAATATAGAGTGATTTTTCATTTTTACTCGGTTATGGTAAATAATATCTACCCATGTATTTAAAAAGGATCAAATAATCTAAATAAGATTTACTCTTGCTATGCTGTACTAGTTTGCAAGAATTGAAAATGAATTGAATTCTAACAAAAATAGGTTTCATATGCATTATTTGATATATCAGACCTGCATCAATCTTGATTTCAAATCATAAGAGTTTGAAAGTAATGTATCTGAACTATTACTTCTTAGCTGCTGAGTATTTGACAAAGAGTTTAACCAAATGTATTGTTGAACTGGTAGGTGATCGGGGAAATATTTTATTTTGGTTTATATTTGTTAGAAAAATTTTCTAAAAAGATGATACGATTTAGAGAATTGGCAGTAGTTTTAGAAAATATGAGAATGTTTGTCCAATTTCCAGAAAGGCGTTTTCTTGTACTCTTGCTAGGATCAATTTTTCACTGCTAAATCACTACAATCAAGCGTAATTTTACTGTAAAATTACTGTGATGTTTTACCGTTTTATTACACCGTTTTTATTGAAGATGCATGCAACATACCCGATCAGTTGTTTCGACCGCAGTTTCTTCGTCAGTTTCGGGGTACCTCAGATTGTTCGACGCGCGTTCCTGAGAGTGTTCGTGCATTCGAATGAGTACCCGTTTATGGACATTTAAACGATTCAATTAATATTTATGGTCAAATAAAGCAATAAAACTCGCGTAGCCAAAGGTACATAAATATTAATAGAAGCTGATAGCGATCGTTTGGTGGTATTGCGTGCGGTTGCCTTACTCCGACGATTGCGACGCCGAGGCAACGGTTGGCGGAAGGGTTTTTGGAATGGAAACCGAAACCCAAGAGAAAACCCTCTCAAACCGCACCGTTCACCATCCCGGGAGTGTCCCTTTTTCCACGTTGTTGATCAGCACCCGATTAGGACCCTGTAAGCCCTTCCTCTGACTGCTTCTTCGTGTGTGAAGCCGAAAGGTGGCGGGTGGATTTTGGGCGAGCTTTCACGTTCCGATGCTTTATTCGACACCTTAATAAAGTTGTTGCATAATGGAATATTTGTAGCAAAAGTACTCATTTCTTGCCTCGGATAAGATATAGCGCGGGACGCTGGCAGCGATATGCAGTTACTACAAGGCATGCAAGTGGATTTAATTGGCGTGTACTTAGCAGTGACCGTTAGTTGAATGGGCTCATTAACTCAGAAATCATGTATGGTAATTTACTTTGAACACGTTACAGGAACGTTAATTGTATATGAATCTTGAGTCATCATCATAGTGATTCATAGATTCCTAACATAATGGCACTATACTGCAAGCTTCATAGTTGTTTAATGGTGCAATTTTCTAAGGTCCTAAAAATCCTTTCAACAAACTTGTCTTTTCGAACGAACTTGTCCAAGGTCTCAAAGTTTATCCAATAGATTACTATTTAAATTTTACTTCTACCTTCTTTACTTTAATTTCGTAAGATGCCACCACCGGAAGTATTAAGTTGCAACGGAACTGCCAGAAATTAATTATTGCAACAGTAGCGCAGAACGACTTCTTTGGAAGCGTAAAAAGAACCAAAGGACTCGGTCTGGTGTGGGTTTTTGGAAGTTATTTTTAGCTAGAAGAGAAGACACTATTTTTTTTGCGTTTGTAATATGTTGTTCGTTACTCTGCTCCATAGATTTTATAGTACGTTTACTGATATTTTTTGATGATAAATATAATATGAAATAGATAAAAGATGCCGATTTCCACTTTCCGATATAAAGAGTACCGTTGGAAGCAATCTAACTATTTGATATTTCTATTGAGTTTTAAGGCAAGGCTGTGCTAGTTCCAAGTTCTATTTGTATGTAAACTTATTAAATTCTCTTGAGAAGTTTAATTTTGGTAATGTTTTTACTATATGGCTATATATATAAATTGAATCGCTCTGAAAAAGTTAACTTCTTATAAAACGAATCATTGCCTTTCTGTGCTATACGAAAACATTTCTCTCGAGGAAACAAAACTACGATTCTCTCCGACCCCTACAGACAATGTTTCTAGTGTTTCAAAGAAAATTACTGCGGGGAAGCGGGAAAAAAGGGAAATGTTTTCCATCTCATTACTTTCCTTCGTTTCCGTTTTAATGCCACCGTGCCCGATAAGGACTCATTTTATTACGCCATTAAGGGCTTGGAAGATCGGCGCTCCGCTGGCGCTGTCCGCCACCGCAGTCCCGATTCCCGGCCGAGAAAGGCCTTTCTTCTGCGGCTCAACCATAAAGGGCCCCGGGTAATAACAGTGTAATCATCTCTCTCTCGTTGGCGGCCGGCCAGCAAACCAATCGCCGCGCATTCGCTGCATTCCGCCATTTGATGGTCTAGTTGGTTGGTTTATGGGCTCGATGGCTCGGGGTTGGCGTTCGGCCTACGATGGCCCACGGTGCCTCCTTTCGGGCGAGTGGGTCCAATTTTACGACCATTTCTCAGTCGTAAAATCTACCGAAAATAGAAAGGTTCCGTGCGCCCACCCATTTTCCCGTGCGCGCAAAGGGGAGGGCGCTCTGGAAAGCCTTTTTCCACCTCCAGCTTTGGTGAGTTAGAAACGGGAAAAATTTAACCTTATTTTCCGAAGCGCAGGCAAAACAATGGGTTGCTTCAGTTGAATCTTGTGGCTTCTAAAATTGTGCGCCATCAGCAATTGAAAGGTTTCGAGAGGCATAGAAATGAAGATATCCATTGGCGCTGTGACTTTTTGCAGCATCAGCAATTCTTCTGGCGTTGCTTTTTGCAGTAAATACGATCACTGCAAGCTCAAGGTACTCATTATTGCCCTTCTTCCATTCGTAGCTTTTAAAATCTATTCAATGTTACCTCGGCCTAACCACACAGACAACGAACCAACGAATGCGCGCTAAAGAATCCAATCACAAATCAACGACCCGACGATCGCTGGCTTCCCCCACAGCGCATGATCGTGGTCGTGGATGGCGGAGGGACGAATTTTTATGGCGACTTATCGAAGAAATGGTAACGCGTACGATAAAAACGCGTAGGCGGCCGTCATAAAATGGCGCCGTGAGCCGAGGCATTCCGAGACCCCCGGGGCGGTTCGAGGTGCAGTTCCATTTTTCCTAGTGCGTCCACCGCGTCGTTTCCCTGGTGGGAAAGCAAGTTGCAGGAAAAAAAAACACACACACACACACACCAACTGCTCGAGTTCGGCTTTGGATATTATCAGTGAATAAAACCAAAATTTAATTGGCACCACGATACGGGTGTGCAGTAAAAAGAAATGTGCGTGCTGTTAATAAAGTTGCTACCGACGGAATTGATTCGGCCTGGCCCCGAAGGAGAGGGGTTGCTTGTGGGAGAGCTTTTCCGAAAGCTGATCGTCGCGTGGCTTCGATCAGCCTCGGCGGTTGCAAATGGGAACGGCCAGAAACGGGTCATACTTCGTAGGTTTTTAAAAGGAAGAAGTACCCCTGGCTGGCTCCCCTTTTTCCACCGTTCGCGTGCAGGTATCAGAAACGGGTAAAACTGTATTTACTGTTTGGCGATAAGATTAGTCTGATTTGAGGCAATGAGGGCTCATAAATCATATTCGAAGGTAATGCTGCTGCGACGATCACGAAAACGAACGTGCTGCGATCAGGTGCGAATGAAAACACTGAACACTTTTTAATTGCGTGATATGTTAGTAGACATATCATAAACTGAAACTATACAGAAATAAGCTCGACGTCTGGTATTTGTGAGTTGGATGTATGACATGTATTGTTACGCAATACATACATTTCTAGCTAAAATTTGAAGTCAAGGACCGTCTGCAAAGAAAAGGTTTTTTTACTCTATCATAAGTACAATAATAGTTTGAAAGGTAAACCAATATGAGATGCCTTATGTATCGTATGAAAAACTTCTTAATATTCCAAATCTTTATGGAAATGTCCTTGTTGTTACTGTTTAATATTTATCAAGGAAATCAATTGGGGCGTTTTAAGTAGAAAATTAAATTTTAAATATTTACTGACGCTATGACGCTGAGAATGTAGAATCATTATGGACCACTTTCCTGGTTGTCGAATAATCACCAAATCATTAAATAATAATATTTAAAAACTTTTTAAAGAATCTTATACCGTTTCTAACTGATTTATTGTTGAGCCTGTGGTGGTTGTGTGGTATGAGTCATCATCATCTGAGGTTTGAATTTTATTTTATGCTCAACCGATACTATGCTCTAGTTTGCACACGCTTCAGTTCATTCATTGATTTTTCTTCCGTTATGTGAAGGTAAAAAACGGTAAAGATAAAAACACATTAGAAGTCATTCAAGGAGGATAAATTATGGGTCTACCGTCGATGTAGACCTGCAGCTAATTTCACGCTGGTGCAACATCAACGGGTCGTGATCACTGTAGGTTGGACGGAAGAAAACACACATGAGGCACATTAGGCACAAACCCGACTGCCTACGTGTCGCCAGGAAAGCACACACTAGGAAACCAGGGGAAAAGGGATCGAGCCATAAATACCGATGCTGTTGTTGGTTGCCCAATTCGTTGCCATTCGGGAAAAGGGCCCGGACAGGACGATGGCCAGTGGTTACGCAACGAGAGCACGCTGGCGAGATGCGCAGGATCGCAAGGAGCCAGACGAATCGGTCGCATCCCAGGTGGACGGCACACACACACACAGACACCCTCACAGGTCACCCAGGAGAGGCGCCAGGGGCCAGTTGGGTTTCGTTTTTTATGTGACAGTTTTATGTGTCTATTGTCTGCAATCTGACGTTCGGGATCGCCGGTTTGTGCGGACTGACGCTTCTGGATGGCGCCTCCGCTAGGCTGGACGCGTCGTGTGGGAGATTCCGCAGGCTCTATCGGATTAATTCAGGATGCTTGGTGACCAATGGTAGCCTTATTACCGATAACAGGATTCGCTGTTATTCAAAATTCCTTTTTAATCACTGTCAATGGTTCTAGAGGAGAAAGGTTGTTTCATGGAGAAAGTTTCGTGGTTCTCTCTTCAAAAAGGTTCATTGCTTTTGAAAGTACCACAACTGAAAATGCTTTCAGCCTATGCACTTATGCAAATGCACTTTGTCTGGAGGATGCACGAAAAAAATTCTTCTAGACGATTGTTTGTTCTTCAACAACCATCAACATAGGTATTGTTCGTTATGATATCGGTCAAGTGATAGGCGTTGAAAGCGGAAGTGAAATGGTTTGATAACAAATGGAAGCAAGCAATTGCACATGTCCGATATATGTTGAAAATTCATTCGAGTAAAAGTAGGTTCAAACTTGCTTCAGATACCGAGCAGTGAAACCGGTATGCGAGAAGCGTCACAAATTATGACGGAAACTTACTTTACGTGTGTTTACCGATATTGAACGCTCAGAGTAAAGAATATGTTTGGTAAAAATAAATGTCACATTTTGTGTTCAAATGGATTTATACTGAAATATTGGAAACGGTATGCAAGAAACATAACAAACTACGAAGGGACTTTGTTTTTACCCGTGTTTACCGATATTGAACGCTTTGAATAAAGAAATTTGTTCGATAAAAATAAAATTGTGTTCAAATGAATTTATAATGAATTATTTTTCTACTACCATCAAACGAACTGATCGTGTTTAGTCATGGGAAATTAATGTAGTCATTAAACAGATAAAGCAATAAATAAGATAAGTGATTATATCCATGTTAATGCTCGGCACTTCTAATGCCGCACTGCATGGCTTCTAATAGATCCTCATGTGTTAGAATAATGCCGAAAAGTACCGAGATAAGAGAGGTTCACCGGCTGGATTAGGGGTACTGCTTTAAAAAATGCAAATCGTCGTCTTTGGTTGCCACCCGAAAAGCTCACCCATCGGCGGTTGGTATCCGCTATCCGCGTAGTATCACCATTTCATTAGTACCCGATACGAGGAGGCCATTTTGGAGCGGCTCAAGTGGCCCATAGTTTGGCGTGCCCATTTGTGATCGTTGGGGCAATAAAACAATTGACAGGCACGTGCACCCCCGGATAAGCGACCGGAGCGTGAATTTCGGTCTTTCGGCGGCTCTTCAAGTTTCGCCAAAGAGCGCTTCATAAAGATTAGCCGTAAAGTGTGGCGTAAGTTGCTCCTTAAAAGGTTCCGGTAACGTGTTGGAGTTGGTACTTGGGGAGATTGTAAGGAAAGAGAAGGTCGTGGCAGGGGCAGAGAAGTTTTTAGAAATGAAGACAGCCAACATCGTTGAGGAGAAGTTCGAGAATTTGAAGTGCTCGTTGTCGCAAGACCAATTTCATTTAAGCCTCGTTTGTGTGAATGCCCTAATAAGTATTGTGTGTCTCACTGGGACAGAGTTGCACGCCATTACTGAAAACATCACCTGCAGGGGCAGGTCAGTTTAATCGATTCCCGGTGCATAAGAAATAGAAGTAACACCCTACAACATTAACTTAAAATAAAACACTTAAGTGAGCTTCAAACAAATGCAACGTAGCATGGAGAGTTCTGATTGGTAGAGGAGAAACAGCAATTACCGGTAAATTCGACAGGTTTTGTACTGTGGCGGTCACCGAATCGGTAATTAAAGAAAGGCGAACCGGTAATAGAAAATGTGTCTACTCTAGCTGTCTCTCTTCTTCTCCCAAAGGACACGCCTACTGCAAACACGAAGCAAGCGAAATCATATCAAATGGCTGGTTTTGGGGTTCACAAAAATCGTTGTTGCACATTTAATATTGATCATAAGAAGATAAAAATCGTATTGCTTGGTAGAGTAACTATTGCAGTATCCATTTCTATTAAATGCTTGGAGATAAAATAAAGTTTTCAATGAGAAATGATCAATATTCCCATCACCTTTTCATGTGCTATTTTCGTCACAACCGGTTTTCGGTTGGTAGTTCCTCCCCTTCTAACGCGGTCGTTTCTTAATGCTTTTATTTCTTCACGCGGACAAGTTTGTTTATGCGCTGCAGCATAAAAAAAAAGAAACTCGTTGGACCGGCTTCGCAGGAAGGTGCTTCCTACTTCTTCGACCGGGTGGAACAAGGAAAACACAACAACGACAAAAGAGGGCAAAAAAGACACCATCCTCGACGCTGTTCGGCTTCGTCGATCGTTCGGGCTGTCAGTTGGTAGCAGTTATCGAGAGGAACAAGACGGTGTTGCGAGTCTCGACGATCACGGATTTTTTTCGTTTGTTCTTCTTTCATCTCGATTGCAATATCGACGGTGTAGTCGGCGTCCGAGCCGTTGTGGTCGTTTGATTGATTCGATAAGATTCGATATCTGCATATCTATGCGGTTAGTGAGTGTATTAAGTTCGGCTGCATCGTGCTGTTTGATAGTTTTTGAATCATTTTCGGTGCAGATTGGTGACGCTCTAGGATCGTTAATTAGTGGTGTGACAAATGATGGTTTCAAGATCAAAACATAATCGACGATAATCTGTTATCAGTGCATGTTTATACTCTTCCGATAAGTGAGCTTGTTTTGGTGGAAAATAATTAAAAGTAACTAACACCTAATAAAAAAGCAAACAGAAAACTAGTATGTGCATAGGAAAGTGGAAACTTGGTGCAATATTTGTATTAGCTGCTTCTAATTAGAGCACAGGAATCGTGATGAAATAGTTGAGAGTGTTGAAAACGATTTCTAGTCCCTGGATGATACAACAATATTGGCGAAAAAAAGTTACTACAATTAAAGGAAAAAAGTGATCTCTATATAGATATACGTGTCCCGTCGTTTATCAGTAAATTCTTCGCTACAAATCGTTACCCAGTGGCAGAAAAGGAACAACGGAAAGCATAACCATCCGCATTCCGGTGAAAAGCAGAGCAAGGTTTTCAAATCAAATTTCATCGTAATTGGTCCTGCAACCATCTCCATCGTACAGGAGTCCTTGAGTGCAAAACGCTGACAGGACAGCGTGTCAATACCATCTAGGTGAGTTAATTGATTTGTACCGTAAAGGCCAGCGCGCGATATGGCCAGGGCACGGCATTATTTTTACACCTTATTTACGATAATGGTAGATGCTTCAGCAAATCGACACGCTTCTTGCACACTCTTGCCCGCCTGGCGTTACGCTACGGCTAGGTTACAAGCAAGATCGAGTCCGTCGCGTTGCAATTAGAAAAGGCGAATGGAGCGAGTGAAATAGGGTGGCCGATAAAAGTAGCACCTATTTTTCCTTCTTCTTTTTTCGCCCTAAGCCCGCTAGCTACACTCTCGCACGTAAATCATTAGGTTTAATGGTAGCAATTAGGGGACAGCAATCAATTCGACGGGACGAAAGTAGGAACCGACCTGGTCCCGCGCATGCCATGCCATCGGGTGAGATCATAATCAGCAGCTCAATAAGTGTCCTACCGGCAAATGCTGGCCAGTTGGGTGGGTGATCTACTTTGTTGCTAATTGATAAACGATTTTATCGCCACGGTTGACGGTGCAAGTCAAGGCTGTTTTAACGAACGCACTATGACCGTGTTGACAGAAAAATACACATTTTTTTGTTCAGGAGTTACTAACTACATTGTTTGTATTCGAAACTTTTTCAACTAACTTATTTCCAAATATAAACGGGTGTTGCGGGTATAAACTTTGATAAAGATTTTGATAGACGTAATGTTCAGCCGAGGGGGCTTTGAAATGATTCAACACATAAAAGCCGATTGTATTGTTAAAAATAGTAAATCTGTCAAACGATTCAATACATCGAAAAAAAGCTTTATTTTTTAAAATGAGACATCAGCGATACTAATTTTGTAAAGAAAAACAATGGCTCAATAATACTTTAAAAAAACTTGTTTTGTCGATATGTTTGCTATCTTGTTCAACAAACAAACTGGAGCATTTGAGTTCTTATAGATGAAAGTGACAAATCAATCTATTTCAGATAATGTAAGGTTCTACTGGATTGATTGATCAAATGCATTGTTGTAGTATGATTAGTAACCAACTGCTCTTTTGGATAAAGGCTTTGTTAAAGTAAAACTAACCAACGGCTGCCAAATTTGCATATTCTTATTCTTAAACTGATTAAAAATACGTACATCTCAATTCAACTACATACAAGCTTTTCTATTATACACTCAAACATAGCCTTAGGATTTGAACTTAAACTTGAATGGGTCGGTTCAGTTGATTCTTATTTTTTTGTGGCAAAATTAATAATAAACAAAAACCAATATCTAATATATAATACATCAACAGTGTGTAGTGGTTCAGTTTTTTTGAAGCGGGGAAAAAGACAGAATTTTGAATTGAGAAGATTTTATAGGACAAACATTTCATAAAAACTTAGAAGATCCTTATTTATGTTTGCGTTAACTAGACTTGTCGGTTAATAAGTGAGTAGGAGTTCAATATACATTTGTCATGCAAATGATCTTTGTTTAATGAAAGAAGAACAGGATTTCAAGCCATTCATGGCTGTATTCAAATCGCTGCTATCAAGGCTTTACCATCACTGTTTTGTGATTATCAAATCTGATTGCAGAGTACTGCTTTACTGTACTTTAAAACTAAAATATTCTGATGTTGTATCAGATTCGAACGAAGTTTGAAGATGTTTTGGAGGTATGGGCCTTAGTATTGTCCAACTGAGTTTATTTTGAATGGTTATATCACTGATTTAACAATGATAATAAAAATATTATTATTCTTTCTATCGAAAGGTATTCTTCGATTTTCTGTTTTGTTGTTCACTCAATCGTTATTCAAACTACAAGAAGCGATTCATTCATACTCGGGATAGTGTTCCACGTGACGCGCGGATCAAACGAAATTCACCGCTTTAGGTAATTGGCAAAACCTTTCCATGGAAGCTAGTGGAAGTAAGGAAGTGGAACCGAAAACACTCATTCTCAAAGTGCCTTCGTGCTCCACCGTGGGGTGACGCGAAAATCTCGGCAGCGAAGTCACCGCCAGCCCAAGCGGTCAAAACAAAGAGAGCAAAAGTCCAGGAGCTCGCCATCAAACGGGCGACCACCGGCGATCGATCTCCCGGACAGCTTCGCACCGAACGGATCACCCCTAAACCTTTAAGTCCAAAATCGTGTATCTAGTTTGGCGGCGAAAATTAGTCAAAACGTCCGCACCATCCGTCCGTCCACCCGGCCGGTCCACGGTACCAGCGTTGACGAAGGTCTCCAGGGACACGCCACGGAATGGGAGGGAGGGGACATAAGAATATTCTCAGCCAAGTTCCGGCGATGCGGTAGCGACGGATATTTGGCAACCAGTTCTGGGGCGTATCTTTGCATACTTTCGTGTGCCCTTATCTTTTCCCCTCCTTTCCGTACGCACGATCGGGCGAGTGATCATGCCGGCGGATGTCGCGATGTCTTGTCTTGCGATTTTCGTTCCCCGCTTTATGCTTCGCCGGCGAGTTCGGCAAATATCGACCTCCAGGCGGTTCGGCTTTGGGAACCTCGAGGATGCTTAATGCTCACACGTGAATCAAATGGGTTGATTTGGTGAATGAATCGGAAGTCGAATGGTCGAGTCTTGTGAATGGTTGGTATGATGTTCTTATTTGAATGAATACCTCGATTTGTACCTTGGCTAGGGTCAATTCGCTGGTTTAGTTTTAAGATTATATGATATCTTATAATCAGCATCTTTTTTACCAGATTGATGTGAACACGTTTACAATAATAATAATAAAAGAAGTTTGCAAAGCATGCTCACTATTTCCTGACCTTTTTCGGATTGCTTTATTTTGCATACCATAAAGCCCCGATGCCTAATGAAAGGAGTCCGGAGCGGCAGATGCTTCCTCTCATCAGTGTAGGTGGAGCCGTTTTATTATCCGTGAATGTGTTTTCGTTGGTTGGTTTGTTGTTTTTTTGCAACACTTCATCGCACTCATCCAATATTCCACTTAAAGTTATGCTCCGTTCGAACGGATCAATGCACTAATGGATGGATGACGAGAGGGCGCTCATCAACACCATCATCACCATCATCATCACCGTCGCCGCCGTCGTCGTTGTCGTCGTCGTCGTCGTCGTCGTTCGTGGGCCGGTTCGGGAACTGGTTGTGGATCAATCACACCGATGTGAGATCGTAAAACTTTTTTTACGACTGTTTACATTTTTATCTCCGTGGTTTCTGCGGAATATATTTTTTTTGGTTTACTTTAACCAACGCGAGCGTTGAGGTGTGAACGGCTTCAGCGTAGCGTGCGGATTCACTCCAGTACGGAAATGTCAAAATCGCACTTGACATTTGACGGCACCGATTTAAATTTAACTAATCTATAAAATCTCCTCCGAAAACCAATCATGCAAATCTATGCGCTGAAATGGGCAGGATGATGTGCAGATGATTTTGGGGGCGACTTTGGTTGTGCAAATTCGGTCCAAAGCAGCTGGGAGCAAAATATGTTAAAAGGCTGAGAATTTATACTTTTTAATGGCACATTAATGCTAACGCTCGCTGCATTATTTAACCTTAGAAATGGTTACTTTGGAAATCGTTTTGCTAGACTATCAATTTATTCAATAACCTTATTTATTTATTTTTTTATTTTTATTTTATTTTATAAAAAAGGGTTTTGACCATATCGTACTAGCATCACATAGCTGCAGAGTGGGGAATTCTCTTTTCTTATTTATGTTATTTTCATTCCAACCAAACCAGATTATACCTCATTCTGAATGGATTCCTTTTTATGATATCCTTTTAAAACTCAAACGCATTCCGTTCCCGGACAGGTGCATCTTACGTCAATAAATCACACTTGCTCTGCTAAAAGTCTCCAGTCTCGCTTCGATATCTCGGATTACTGCCGATGAGGAACGACTGCAAATAAAACCCGGAGATCTTACCACTCGATCAGATTAATGGTTCTGCCGCACAAGCACACGTCGCCTCATTGCACTGGCCATCGTGACGAATTTCCGCTGACGGGCTCAAACGCGACATCCGTCGGCACTGGCTGGTTGGGTATTTTTTTGCACAACCCTTTGCCATGCCACCTCATCGTATCCTCCGTCTGTTATCTTCGTTCCGCTCTGGTCGCACGCAGCTCGCTGCAATACTCCGGACGGCATGATTGATTCTTAACCCGCGAGGTCCTCCCGGGTCCCGGGCAGCAACTCATCAGCCTCCATTTAGACAACATTATACTGTCACAACACACACTGCCGCTAGTTCTCCCTCTCCTCTCTTTCTCTGTCTGTTCATCCTCTGCTCGCTCGTAAAGCTTTTAATGCGCCCCTTCCCTAGGCTAGAGATCGAGTTCTAGCCTCGAGTCCCGATCGTGCGTCCAAAGGCTGGTTTAACGGTCGCCGGTCCATGTTCTATGTTTCTTGTCCTCTTCATTTCGCGGTTCGTGGGTTTTGTTTTTTTTTCTACTCTCGTGTGGATGTCTTAGATGCGCTCAATACGTACGCCGAACGTCGATCAAGATGACCATAATTATTCTTTTATTATGAAATAAAATTTCACTTAAAACATTACCCGCGGTCGTCCGCCTTTGAAGCCGCCGGCCTACGGTGGCCATCGCCGCAGCCGAGTGTCGGCGGCCTTTCGCCTTTCGACAATGCCCGAGCAACACCTTTCCCCGGGGTTTGCCAAATCGGACGGAAGAGCGAGACCGACGGGGATCAGAATTCTTCGTTCTCTCTCCCGAGGGGGAAAATCGGTGGTTTTTTTTTGGGGAAAAATTATTCAAAATACATTGAAATCCATCGGCTCGGACACACTCTTCGGTTGTGCCGATTGGCGGCGAAGCCTTTGATTCCTACCGCGGCTCGCGGCCCGGTTCGCTTTGAGTGGTGTCGCTTCGTTGTTGTTGGCTCCTTTTTATCCCTCCCCCCCCAGCTAAAGATTCTCGCCCCCTTCTGGCACCGGCTCGATGCGCGGTGACGCTCTGCCCACAATGTCCGCTGTCCATGGCTCCATTAAGGCTCCGGTGGCGTTGTCCGAAAATCTTACCCTCACCAACCCGCTGCCTGTGTGCGAACACTTCCCCGGCGCACGCGGGGATTTGGCCACATTTTTGGGAAGTTACAAAGGCATCCGCCTTCCGCCCCGTGTATACATATATTTGCCGCTAATGTGTAGAGACGCCTTCCAGGGTGATGTTGATTCTGTTGTTTTTTTGGGGTTTTTGTTTATTTGTGTGTGTGTATGTGTGGTTGTATTACGTTGCCTGTTCCTTTTGCGGGGCTGATGCTTTTCCACCTTTACACTTTGCACCTTGTGTTTCCTTTCGGCCCTCATTCCGCGTCCGAATTCCAGCGAGAGAGCGCTTAGATGTATGCAAATTTTATGCGACAACAATTTGTTTTAATTGATCATTGATTGAAAATTTCAATTAAGACCACTCTGGGGAAGGTTTTCTTTTTGTTTTGCTCCCTCACTCGCCCGCTCTCTCAGCTACATTTTTCGGATTCGTATGGCACGGGTAGCATTTTTGAATAATTCGCGGAGGAATGTGATTTGCGCAAGTTTGCCGAACAAATGGATCAAAAAAGAAGAAGGAGAAACCAAAACAAAAAAATGTCGTGACTTGGGTTCCATTTTGCGACGGAATGCGAACCGATCGTTACTACTAATGGTTGTACGTATACTAGCAAACGTTGTATACGAAACTAGAGATATCTTTATGTTATTATTAGACTGTCCGTGAATCATCGTTCTTAGTTCCTTGATGGGTGTGTGATAGTTTTTTTTGTTTTAGTGAAAATCAACAACATCACAACAGTACGTCATGAAACCACAAAAAGGCGCGCCTAGTAATGAAATCCACATCTCCCAGTTGCGGTTATCCTCAACGCTAGCTGGAGTTTGCATTGGCCGTCTATCGGTCAAAGATTGAGTCAGTGTCTGGCCTACTTGTTTCATATTTGACGGTAGACAGGTTGTTTTTTTAATAATAGGAACTGTTTTGACGGTCTCGACTACTAGAAAGGATTGGACTATAAAAATGTAATAAAAAAGCTTTCAGGATTAGGCATGATCAAAATTCCACGTTCAATCTAAAGCATCTGTTAATGTGATTGACAACTTGGTAGCCTTTTATAGATTGCTGGAAATGAAAAATATATAAAAATAGTATTTTAGACAAATGGATTAGATTTTATGGAATTCATAGCATTAAAAATTATGTCAAAATAAGGTTGGTATAAACCTAACACATTATTAAAAACCATCGAAATTGTGACTTGAGAGTAGATATAGCCTCCTGAAAATGTTAGAGTTTGTTGTGTTATGTCTATAAGCGTTGTGGAACAGCAGAGACTTGTACTTTTGGTACTATTAACATATTTTTTTCATTCTAATGGATATTGCCTAATTGTTTATCAAAATCTGTTCGTTAATCTCAAATTTTAATTTCTTGCTCTCAGAACACTGACTGACTCAAATAGTTTCTTTTTTTCCCGTTTGTCATTTACCGACACTTTCACCTTATGCTTCTAGCGTGAGCAACTACACATATGTTCAATCTCTTGCCATTCAAACAACACGATCGCAACTAAATCAAACATGTCCTCTCAAAGTGAAGTGGGCCCCTGCGTCGGGCTATCGGGGCTAAGTGCAAGGACTAATTTCTATAATTGTTCATCACGGTGAACCGTCGCGATGCACCGCTGTCTGTTTTGCTGAGGTTGGCCGAAGTCGAAGAGCAGCTTTCTCCGCGGGTTTGTGAAAAAAGAAAAGGGGAAATTGCCGAACCGTTCGTCTCGATGGAATCTCAAGTGGCATTACCATAAAAGTGCGGCCGCCCGAGACGGACGAGCGAGATGGTGAAAATAAACAAAACCCGTACGCCGCTGCCTGCTCGTGATGCGCGGGTGCATTCTCGTCAATGCCGACGCTCGGTAAGGCTGGCCGTGCTGCGGAAGGACGGAAGGTCCTTAATGTACGCTTCGAACGCGTACCACGCGATCCAATGCTGCACCATGTCGGGACGGAACGGGGTAGACCGGAGGAATCCGGTGATCGCTGAAATATGATACTTTGATGCGATCGTGACTTCGGTCGGTGGCGTTTTAATGCTGGAGATCGATTCACGGAAGCGTCAGCCCCGGTTGCCGAAATGAAGTTATCGATGTAGGACATCTGGCTGTTTGTCAGCTATGTGTGAACATTGCGACGGATAAGAGATGTTACCTTCCACCTCCCAGGGAAAATAACCGTTCGAAATGGGATGATATTGTCGCTAAAGTTTCGTGTAATGTGATTGAATTTCATGCCACACAAGGGTTGTTCGAATAAGTGTCATTTAATAACACTGATGGCTTAATGAAATTATCGATAGGATAAAGATGTGCCGAGATAACATAAAAAGCAACCCGTCAAACGAAAGGTGCTCATCGTATCAGTCCGATCTACACTTTTAAAATATTGGTGAAAGGAAAGGTAGTTAGTTCACTTTAATTTGTTATAACACTTAAACTCCAGTAAAATGTTTAATGCGCTTGTATTATTGCTTTCCGCTCAGCTTTTCGGCGAGTCGTGTTACTTTTTGATTCACCGAAAATGACTATAGAAGTTTGTAAAACACAACAAAGAGTTTGAATGTTTGGATGATTTACCACAGAAATAATTGCAAAAGTATAAAATGAAGATGAAACAAGTCATGATAATTTTGTATAGTTATGACCCCTTTGGGAGAGTATTTTCGAAATGTTCTTTCTCACTCGAGGTCGTGCTCGAATTAACTACCGTGATGAAGAACAATTGTTAGATTCACCTCGGAATGAATCCTTTCTTTTTACTGACTCGCTTCTTAGAATCAAATACATTATTACCAACTCATTGGATGAAGGAAATGGGAAGCTGAACCTTGAAGATGCAAAGAACAATTGTTTCCTAACGACTCATCATGACCAAGGCAATGAAAACGCTTGTACGAGGTCGGTATTTTGTCAATCCACTCCCGATGGGAGAAGTCATTTGTTCTGGTCGCCTTTACTACTGCTCGGCCGGAGGTCGGGAACTACCCCTAAAGCTGCGGTTTAACTGTCGTTTTTGGGAGCACTTAAGATTTTAGAGCTTCTTCCGCAGTTGTACGGCGCGGTTTTATGTGCGGTTAAGGGTTTGGGTGTTTTTTTTTTTGAACGTTTGGTTGTTTCTTTGGCGGCTTAATGGCATTCTCCTATAACTCATCGGTTCGTTCTGCTTTTTACGCACCGCTCGGCACACACATCTGCAGCGTACGGCCCACACGGTGGCTCTGGCTTTTTTTTCCCTCGTTCGCCCGGCTGAAACCCTTCCCCCGAGGGCTCGCTTGAGGGAAGTGAGCCTGCCTGTGAGTGTTCTGGTGATGGTGCGATCGTTTCCCTACTTGGAACACATCTTTTAAGCGGATGAACTGCCCGTCCGTAAGTGAGACATTTCTTCGTGCGTAGGAATTTTGTTGGAAGCCTTTCGGCCGCCGGCAGCAGCAACGGAACGGCGGGAACGTGGCGGTGGACAAATCATCAACATGATCCATGAGCAAATAGAGACATAAAAAAGGTGACTTTCCTCGGCGCAGGGAGAAACCCGTCATCGGCATCGGTCATCATCATCACCATCATCATCGGCCGATGTTGGCTTTCCCACTGCCAATGGGTGCCGGTTTAATGGGCGTCAAAGGAAAAGCCATACCACGGGCAGGGCCAAATTGATTGGGAAGAAATTAAACTGTCCTGTTACGACCTGACACCGGTGTCACCGGTAAGATGGAGGCGCCCGTGCACGAACGAGGGACCATAAAACCAACGGCTCAAGATATATTGACCGACGGCATGCAACTTTGCAACACGCCGGCTCTTCGGCATCGATTTGGGAAGAACAATATGGCCGCCACTGACCCTAGGCTGGGCACACTTTCGAAAATTGGAAGAACTAAAGGGAGGTCTTCCATTGGGTGTTTTTTTCCGTTTCGGAAGTAACCCGGGTAAACGAAGAAGGGACGCGAGTTCCGTCATCCACAACCTTTCGGACATTTTAATTAGCCCCGAACGCAGGGAACGGGAAACGGGGACTGGAAACAATATGGCAGAAGGTCGCTCCCTCGGGGAAGGTATTGCGCACGCCCGCGCCACTGCGATGGCTTTTGCCATTCGGAGCAAACGCACAATGGCCACACAAAAGAAAACTCCCCGCGAGAGAGGGCGAGGGTGAAAAGTTTTCCCATTTCCCAGAGCGTGTGATGCGGGGCGAACGAGCGAAAATGGGAGAACGGGCGCGTGAGGGTGATGGAAACCAACCAGTAATTCGTAGGACCATAATTTGTGGCACTTAATGGACCGTTGGCATGTGGTCGGGCCGTAAGACAATTTGTCGGCCATGCCGGAGACGTTGCGGTGTGCTCGAGGGAGGGTCTTCGTTGCGTAACGAGGGTAGAACGGAGCGTGCCGTTGAGGAGGGTGGTGGTATTTTTCGGTAGCTTTGGGGAAAGAAAAAACATCAACAACGGTCACCCTAAGATTCCACCCACCAAACGTCGGTTGCCCAAAAGTGACGTTGGCGGTTGGCGATTAATTAAAGTTTCTTAATAAGCTTCCTAATTTAGCGAAGCCGCCGCGAGTGGTTGTGCCTTGCCGTGGGTTGGTTTGGCGATTAACCGAACATTATTTTGGCTCCACGGCGATCGGTGTTTGTCGGTGGCCGAAATGAGCCTTCGCTTCAGCACGGTAGGTTCGTTCGAGGTGATGTATAAAGTCCCTTTTTAAAAAATGGTGGAACAGGAACGAACCAAATATGCCGAGGTTTCAATTTGCAACTAAAAAGTGTAGCTTAAACGAAGGGAAACAATTAAGTTGGCATCCAAAACATCCACCCACCGACTGGCGGAGGTCAGCAATCACTAAAAGCACCACGTCAACTCCTTCGCATCCGCTTGCTTGCGGGAACCTTTGGAAGCCCGGGATTCGTGCCGCAAGATCGATGGGCAGTTCGCGTTTGAAGATGCAATTAAAACCGACGAACGCTGCCGCGGGACGGTAGTGACTTACCCACTCAGTTTACTTTTTCCTCCCCTTTGGCCAGAAACGGTAGCTGTTTGCGCAGGCCGAAGGCTTGGCCCCCCGAAGGCAAGCAACGTCTTATCGGCTGCAGCAGTGCCGACGTGCCATTTAAGATTCGTTCATCACGGGAAAGCAACCTCATCAATTTTGCACTTTATTGGTGCCAGAAACATTGTACTCGGGTCACTTTCGAAAATTGGTGCACAGGTTAGTGTTGTGGGGTGAGCTTGTACTACCCACTCTAGCGGAGAAAAAGACGAGATGAAAGAATGCGGGTGTGATTATGAGAGATTGCGCGGAAGAATGTGAGTTGTTTGGTTTCAGGTTCACCGCGTCGTTTGCATTAGCATTCATTTGTAACATCATACTCGACATAACACAAAAAAGAGTTAGTGTTGGAAATTAACATGCAGTAATCACATAGCTGCATCACAAAAAAGTAAATTGTAGAAAGTAATTTTGTTGTCACAAACTATTAAAATGATGTGAAGTGCTTAAACAAATCTCAGTTGTTTCACAAATCACAAAAACCAAAACAAACCGACCTTTGTCCAGCCAATTTTCTAATGACGTTTAAGGATACTCGATCGATGTTAACATTTTTTTATCGAAGTTCGACGACACCTTGAAAAGTTGAACGATTTTCTAATGAGACATGATGTTTTTAGCTCTTCATTCCTACACCTTTATTGATCTTATAATACCCTTTATGTTTCAAAATGCTGTGCGAGATAAAAGGACGATGGCCAACCGAATGGTCTCTTAGTTTAACATTGTTACGTTACCAAACTCTAGTTGTTTTTTTCTAATACCTTACGCAATAACCTTTGCATTGCTGTCAGATTTATCTGAATGTTGTAGTGCAAAAATGAGTAGCAATTTTTAAATTTAAACTAATTTAAAAAGGAAATTCAATGCAAAAATTCGACACTCTTTGGCTAGAATCCGAATATATGACAATACGGAACCAACTTGTGATTGTGTCATCAAATAATAAAGTAACAAATATTATTGATCAAAAAGCAATTTTTCAATTGTACAATCATTTTATTTCAAACCTCGTCCTGGTGGCAACTTATATTTACTTTTTACTAAACATGTTTGAATTTGTCGTGCATTTTTCTTTCCACAATGATGAACTTTTATGTGTTCAAAAGCTTTTTGGTACAACTGTTATGTCTGATTTCGGTGATGTGTTTTTTTTTCTTTCTTCAGGTGTGTAACAGTTGAATTTAACGCTTCCTATCAGGTGATGAGAAATAAGTCAATTCAATAATGGGTACCACAGTTAAAACCAATGTGATCAGAATTTATCATTCTAGAAAAAATAGGATGGTTGCAAGTAATCGATAATTTTATTTGCATCTGAAGCCTGTTCAACGGTATACCAATTACGAAGCTCAATTTTTAACATATTTATTGTGATGTAGTTTCATCTACAATATATGGAAATGCTTTGTTGATGCCATCCAGAGAACTTAAAAAATATCATTGTTGAACCACTAACATAATTTAAGAACAGGCACGTGAAGCAAATAACGCTTGTTTGTTTTAGGTCACCACGACTTAGTTTTCATTTAGGATTGTTTAAAGAAATGTGTATTGTTCGTTTTAGATCTAAATGCAACGATACAGTGTCATCCTACCTAGGTTGTTAACAGCATTCCCTTTGCATACTAGACGTCACCCGGCGAGGCATTTTCCCCGAAACAAACATCTTAGACCAAGTGATTCTAACATGACTCCATTATCCTTTTTCACATCGAGACCCTTGATTTTTAACCTGGTCCACGGATATTGACCATTGCGTGTCAATAAATCATCATTTCCGGTAGGGGCCTACCGGTATCTTCCCATTTTGCCACTTCCAAACTGTTTGCTATCGTTTCAGATTTAGGATGTTAGTTATGAGTTGCGAAGGAGTGAGAAAAAAAGGCAAACATATCGCCCCTGTACGATGGGCCCGCGTCTGCACATGCTTTCCGTAAGACAGGTAGTCGGAACGGATCCGGTCTCCGGTCCGGTACGCTGTCAGTCCTTTTTCGCCTCTATTCCTTTCCCGACGATCGATGTTTGCGTTCGATCTTCCTAGTTCCCAGCGGAATGGCGCAACGGCCATATCTAGCGGGTACGATCTTAAGTGGCAGATCGATCGTACACTTTGCTCCGATTTATAGGATCTGTTGTTGTCCGGGGCTACCGTGCCTCTGACAGCCGGCCTGCGTTGGCGTCTGTCCGTTCGCTGGTACGCCGTACGCCGACTACAATAGTGTCCCTTCGGGTGTGCAGCGGCTGATCTCTCGGCGGACGGGAGGGTTATCTGATGCAAGCTTTGGGCATTCCGTGACGAAACGGGTCCTGGTGGTTGTTGTTGTGGAGCGACGGCTCAAAATATTAGCGCTATTAGATAAGTAACTTTCGTTGTTTCTGCTGCCGGCCGAGGGCTTCTGGTGTTGCTTTGTTCGGTGGTTTGATGGGACGTTCCGCCTATGTTGCTGCTCTTTGCCAGGTGAGCTGTGGCGCACTCTTGTTCCCGGGTGAAAACATGGGACGGGAAGGATTAGGTTCGGGCCACGGGAGGCTGGAGGTAAAGATCTCATTCATTAGGAAAGCAGATCAACGGTGACGTTGATGGCAGGTTCGCCCCGTTCCGGACGGGGAATGATTGATGCGGAAGATGTGCTGACACGGAGAATTTGATCGCCCGGGAGTGTGTTGACGTCTCGAGGGTTTCGTTGATCTTTCGTCGGTGACCGCGATCGGTATGTCGGTAATAGGCTTAGGCAGATATGGGGTGGAAGGCTTGTGATCCGAAGGAGGAGGAGAAGGAGAAGGTAAATCAACACTTTCCAGAATAGACATTTTTCTCGTCGGTGCTCGATCGTGCGCCTCATACCTGATCTTTGGTGTGGTGGCGTCAGTACGACCTCTGCACGGAACCGGTAGCTAATCAGCCGTTACTTACCACTCGTCGGCTCGTCGACGTTCACCCACACACACACACACACTCACACACCGCCCTAAGGAGCTGCTCGAAGGATGATTGATGGCATTGGACTGGATGCGGGTCCCGAAGCTATCATCTCGTTTGCGGTAATGAATATTAGGTGTAAATGTCATTCGGGATCGAACTCCCGGACCGTGTGGGGCGAGAGTGTCGTGTTGTTGTGGCGTCACGTCTGAAGAGCACTGAAGTAGTTGTTATCCCCGTTCCGCGCGGTATCATAAATCACCCGGATCCCGGTTGTGCGCAGAACCGGAGGCCTTTTCGAGATGCTGGTGAGACTAATAAGTCACTGATGAGCAGAGCGGATATGCACGAAGTGTTGGTTGCATCGAACGTACCTTGTTGGACCCGACCACCTTAAGATCCACTCCGATGGTCGTAGGGGTTTTAAGAAATGGTGTACAATTTATGGCCAATTGCTCGACGGCCCGAACGACTCGGTGCCTTTCCGAACGGTTTACGATGACGCCGGTATTTGAATACGGTGCGCATCCCGGGGCCTTTTCCTCTCTAACTCCCACCGTTCCTTGGGCCCTGGGTTTTCAAAGCCTTGCAGCGGAGACTTATTGCCCGCCGCTACCTGATCGATGGCGTAATGTTGAAGCAACGTGAAATTTTCACATAACTGGTTGGTGCATCGTGCGCAAAGGTATCTTCCGTTACCATACGGTCCCGAAGAGAACCGAACGAAACGAGGTGCACTGCAGAAGGACAGAGTGAGCGATAATAAGGGGTCGAGGGTGGGTAGTGTTTGCGGAAAAAGCAGTTCCATGTATCATGCTGCGTGTGCTGCGACACCGTGGCTCGTTTCGGTCAGGGTCGAAAATGCGGTGAAAAAGGGACATCCAGGGGTCGTGCCGGGAACAGCCGGGAACTGCCGAATCCGAGCAATTCGGGTACGGCGCCAGTGCGCTACACGCAACCAACTTCACACACAAGCACTTGCGCTGCCTTCTGGCAAGGACTTCTTTTTGTCTTTTTCGATTTACCTTTCTTTCACATCCGCCCGTGGCGTCCTCGCCGTCGGGAAGTGGAACAACCGACTAGCAACGTGGAAGGAAAACGGTGTACCTTAAAAAAAAGTGCATCGATCCGCCGGGCACATTTTCGTGGGAACGTTCGTGTCCGATTTTCCCTCCCCCTGTTAACACACACACGGTGCGTGCGGGAGCGTGTTAATTTATGTGGCGACTTTTTTTGAGCGAGCAGGTTTTGCATGCGTATTTTCTCATACACCGATCCCGATGGCGGTGGCATGTTGGCAATCGACGATGCACTTTTTCGCTGTCCCGAATCCGTGTCAACTTTCTGCCCGGTTGCAGTTGTGAATCCACTCGTGTTTAGCGCGGACACCGGAAAAGGTGCGAAAAACATTTTCATTTGATTTATTTTGCGGTTTTCATTAGCGCTGCGTATCCCAAGGCTGTGCGGAGCGAAATGTTTGACAGATACATTAATCTGAACCGTACCGTTCTCGTGTTGGCTCATGTTTGCGGGAAATAAGTTGCTAAGGTTTATTGCTAAGGTTGTCTGCTGCATCTCTTATTCCAGTTTTGTCTTTTTAGAAACATCTAAAACTGGTCTTTTTACTCAATTATTAAACCATTTATCGATTCTCCTGTAACAACTCCACATAAAAAAACTATCCAGTAACAGTCATTGATGTAATACTAAAGTCTATCAATTATTTAAAATTTTCGTCAATGTTTATTTCTTTGATAAATAATACTGTTTTTGTTCATAAAGTGAAACGGGAAACAATTTTGCTGCTGAGCCCTTTTTTAGAATTAAATCTGTAACAAATGCTTTTCATTTAATGGATGGTTATTATGTAAAGTTGAGAAATGAAATTACATGTATTTTTAGAGGACGTAAACATGGTCTATATTTCTTGAGTAAGAATAGCCTGCATTAGGAGAAAAACATGACCCTTTAGTCATCAGCATTTAGTTTTAGCAAGTGTGTAGTTATTTAAAATCTGTTTTGCTTTTTACTTTGATTGAATTAAGTAAAAATTTTAATTACTCTGCGTTGATAGTTTTCGAATGATATGTGGAGAATTTTACCTACATTTGAAAAAAGGAACTAGCAAACCAAAAATGCAGGACGTAGAAGTAGTGAACCGTTTTGTTTGCAAGTATTTCATTACAGCGAGGTGTCCGCCTGACTGGTTTTGGTTGGTGGAATTAACACAACCACCCCTGGGGATGCTAGAAACTCTAATTTTACACGATCGTGGCAGAGATCGCATATATCAAAGCCATCTGGTGTAGGACGGGTTCGGGTGGTCTGTTACTATGGCAGTGTTTTCCCTTCGCTTCCCTTCCCCACGCTCTAACGGCAGCTTAAACCAAGCGAAGCAAGTAGGTTGAGTGATTCATATTTTTTGTAGAAGCGAACCGGGCGAGCAAAAACTGGGCAAACATAATTCAACCGGGCGCGGTTTTTCCTGTTCAGTGCCGTCAAATGTCTGGCGAGTGTGGCCGGCCGGACAGACAGGCCGAATTTATAAATTTAAATTGAACGTCTCAATAATGCTCCAGAAATGATGGCCACCCATTCGCTGTTGTGCGTGCGTCTGTGCTGCCTATTTCAACCCATCGTCTGGACGTCTGGACAAAGGGCAATTCTGGGCCAGTCTGAGGGGCAGCAGTTTTGTTGGCTGACGTTCGCAAAGAAAACATAGTAATATTTCCATCAAAATTGCACCCTCTCGGGGGAAAGGATGAGCTCATCAATCCACCCGGTTTTGGATGCATTTTGGTGCGAACCGCCGTTGTTCGACGATGCTCGAGACACGATCGCGTCGTGGAAAGTCGATTTTCAAGTGGCTGATGATCGTTTTAATATTTTCTTAACTTGGGCAGGAAAGATTGACCATTGCATCGGATACACTCACAGAATACTGCACGGAACGGGGCATCATCAAATTAATTTCCATTGTCAATCGTAACTCTTGACTTGCCTGAACTAGAATTGTCAGAAACAAAAGCGAATTGGATGGCCAAATGGAACGTTGGAATGTGCCCACTCTTAACGGACTCTCGGAACAGACGCTGCACCTCGCGGATGCACTGTAAATGCACTCTTTATGTTCGCTACGTGTCTTATTTTTTATTTTTTAAATAAACCCATCTGTTGAACAACGCTGAACAGACGCGGCCAGAGTGGATTTTAAGTGGATTTTAACAAATGAATTGTCCATTTTTGGAAGCAGCCGTTGTTCCCGTCGTCAGTAGCTTTGCGCTTCTGTTCTGTTGGTCGTTCTGTTTTAATTAACTAATAATTGTAACAAGATGGACGCGCTCGCAGATGGACGACGCTGCTTCCGGCGCGCATTACAGTTTACGAGACGAATTATTTATGAACGGAAGCGGATGCGTGCGCAATTCCGTTCTGGATGGAACGGTGAAGCCGAGGCGTTGTGCGCTAATTGAGAATTAAGTGTATAGTTCGTGGGCAGCCGCAGCACCACCTGAGAAATTACTATTTTGTATTTCTGCTGTGTGTGTGTGTGTGTGCATTTTTTGTTTCCCCACAAAGTCAATTGCGTTGGACGCTCGACTGACCGGGTAACTCGTCTGGCTTCTATATGTTGTGGAGATTTTTTCCTTGCTTCTTTCTTAGGCACCGTAACAAATAGTTGCCCATTCCGTGCAATTGAGAGCAATTACATTCCTTATCATTGTTGCGCTGGTGTTGGAATTTATGTTGGAAAATGGGACGAACAAATTGGGCACTGTTTTGCTTTTGATGAACTATCGCGGGTTTGAAAAGTAGCGTTTTAGAATTTAACAACTGAATATTTAAGCAACCGAAAGTAAATATTCATGAAAATATATAACAAGCAAAAAATAAGATGATGTAGTAAAATTAATTTGGATGTTCTTTTTGTGAAACTAAAACAGTAATCTAATTGATCTTCGATAAATAGACATTTTTATTGAAAAAAAAAAATGTTTTGAAATCCAAATTATTTAAACATCTTCTACTGTTAAGTAAACATTATGTTCAAAATTCGTTAAAATACTTTAAACATAGGCTTACAATTGAATTTAGACTTGCTACATATTTTAATCATGGCTCTGTATTACGTTAACGTCATATTCGATCAAATAATACATATCATCAAATCATCAAATCAAATCAATCAAATAATAATAATATGGCGTTTTGTGAATTGTCTCCTTTATTATAATATTTAAATCTTTGATTTTATAAATACAACGCGTATTTTATCATTAAGTTAATGTATTGAACATTACTTATACTATATTTCTTAAATTTAAGTGCTTGAATATGTTTCCACTTAAATACTGCTGCAGAGGTTGTTTTAGTCGCTTTATGTGCAATAAATATAAATATTTGTCAATTCATATACCAATATTCCTCAAAAGTTGTTTTTCCAAATGCTTTGTATCCATCCTAACACAGCACGGTGAAATGCTCCATTCCAACCTTTCCGGCATTTTGTTTCCTGTCCAACGCATCAAGCTACTATCGTTACCCTTCCGGAAATGGTCAGGTGAAAAAATGGACCATTCTTGCCCCTGCCCTCCCCTCCGGCTGGCATTCCATTCCAACGTGACGGCGCCAGTGAGAACTTTCGTCGCAGCGTCTTCGGTTTTCCATCGGGTCGCCTGCGATCTTGACAAGATATGATGTCTTTTGGTGACGCTGATGGCGGCGACTCGGCAGGGACAAGGGACGCGGGAGTGTAGGGTCCAATAAATAAAAGCCTCTGATTAACAAGATTTCGAAGCGATTTGTATCGTTCCGCGCAGGGAACCGTTTGGTTTGGCGGTTGGACGGTGAAGCGGCGCCGCCGATGATCCGGTCTGGCGACAGAGATGATCTCAAGATTCTTTTCCCGTCGGCGAACCACAAAGGGAGCATCATCGGCGTCGATCTGGCACTTTTTTTCCGATGTCACCGTTCGCCGGGAGATGATTGTGTGGTTGTGTCTGGTTTTTCCTTTCGAAACATTTCTCTCGCGTTCCTTTTTCACGTTGCTCTGTTTAGTTGACAAATTTTATCCAGCATCTTTAAGGCATGGAAGGCAGGAAAGGAAAGGCGCAGACACGCATCCGGCGCACCCTGGCACTTTTAAGAGCTAGTACCGATCGAGAAAAGCCTTCGGGGACAGTATTAAAATGTTCAGTTCGGGGGTTTCGTTCTGGGTTCCTTCTTCCAGCATTCTCATCACCACCCACCGCCCTCGGGAGAAATGGGGGAGCGACAATAAAATAAAAATTTCCACCATTAAAGGGTTACAAGTCTATCCGAGAGCGAGAGTAAAGCAGAGATCGTCCGATCAATCACAGCTGCTGTGGCGTCGGAAGAAAAGTGAGCGGTGGAGAGGGAAATTGTTTCGAACGAAACCGATTCAGCGTGGAGGATCGGGGAGGGACCGGGTTTTAAGAATTGAAATATTCGACAGTTTTACGATCGGTTCGGCGGTCACTTAAGTCGCGATCCGTTGGGCAGATTCTTTGTCAACGCAGGGCTCCACCATCGGATTCGGTTGGGGATTCGTTCTCTCCTTCGCCCACCGAGCTGCATCCGATCAATCTCCGGAGCCGAGGATCATCCGGCGTGAGTAGTGTTGGGTCAAGTAACACTTTTCGATGTGCCGTACTGTGGTACCACACACAATTTACTGTGTTGTGCATTTGTGGTAGCACATTTGTGTCATACAGTCATACAACGTCTCTATTAATTCAGCAACACCTTTTAGATTCAAAATGGTCAGTGTGGTCAAAATGTTCGATTCAAAAAGTGTATGCCACTTTCGTTGTACCTCTACGTGTAAAATAATCACAAAAGGATGCAAAAGTTATTAAGAAGGAACGAATAGCAACGTTCATCGAAAGAACTAGTTCCCGTGTATATGAGTAAGCAAAGAACTGGAATAAAGTTAGTTGCAGTTTGATCATTTAAGAGGCGAATGTAGCCGAAAGGCTCAAAGCCTCTATAAAAATAAACCAACAACAACAATTGCAGTTTGACTACCGATCGAGCAAGTCGTGTTTATGTTCTTCATCACAAGTGTATTTTTCTGCACAAAAGTATCCCAGAATTGAACAATACAAAATTGGTACACAGTTTCTAAGGAACAACACGAATAAGGTGCATAATGTTGCTTGATATAATGCGTGCTCGATGAGGGCTGTAGCTTAAACATAATATATAATCCATAAGCAAACCAATGTTTGAAATGTGTTCCTTATAAAAAAATATTAGTTGTTAAAAGCTGATCTATTCGAAAATCCTGTTTTTGGAATTTTAGATTCTTGTCGTTTTATTTCAAGTATTTTTGTGCCTACCGCGCTTCAATTGTAGCCTTTTTTCGTATGGTGGCAGGTTTTTTATACAAATAATAATGTTTGGATTATGTAATAACGATGTTCAAAATTAGAAATACTGGAAAATTTATTCCTATCCTATGGTAGTTATGGAATTGGTACACCAAGGAACCAAAGAACGGTTAAAACAAATTATTAGTATAACGTTATGACTGTATTATTTGGTAAAACTTTACTGTGGTACCACAATTTTTTTCTGTGTCGTGTGTGATGTCACACTTTACTGTGCTGTGTGTGTTGGGTAGCACAGTAGCACACGACCCAACACTAGGCGTGAGCGTTACTTATCGATCTTTTTTCTTCGCTCGTTTGAACGACGGTCGGGGGAAGGGTGAGTGAGGCGCCCCCGGTGTCGGTGCGGGAAGAAAAGAAAGATCATCGCCGATCACGATGACGCCTTCGAGCCGTTCCGCCGATCGGCCGATTAAGCTTATTAGGGGAGCTGGGAAAAAGTGAACGAAAAAAGCCAAGGCAAGGACGAAGACGGCGAAGAAGAAGCTCCCAGATGTGGCCGCACGGATGAGCAAACCGAAAACCTATGAAACGAGTCACATTCGCGCCGGTTCGAGGCCGCAAGGGGACAAAGTGCTTCGTTTCGTGGGGAGGAAAACAAACATTAAGGAAATTAATTGAAGTGATTTAAATTATATAGATATTTCTTCCGTCGCGCCGCCGGTTTCGGGCCAGGCCATCCGATTCAGTTCAGTTTGGTTCGGTTCGCACCCATCCAGGTTCCCTGTTGGCGGGACGGAACTCGGCAGACATCGCATCCTGAGCGTCAACCCTGTCCTTTGCGGTAATGGATTTCGATCACGATCGCGTCATCGAACGGCGGCGATGGTGGCCAAAGACAAAGTTTGCTGGATAGCCCGAGAGGGAGAGAGGGCGAGAGGGAGCCACTCCGTGGCCGCACAATCGGGCAAGAAATATTTGGTAACATTTTTCAAATTTGTCGGCACGTTTGCGCGCTCCTAAAAGCTTAATATTTCTTCGCCCGATCGAGTGGCGTTCTCGAGGTTTGTTTTGGGGTGCGGCCACCATTCGCAATCGTCGGTCGGAGATCGTTCACCATCTTCATGGTGGCTCCATGGTGTGTGCTCAAGATTCGCTGGTTCCCGCCCCGTTCTACACGATTAGTAGCGCTATCGGGATCGGTCGTTTCGGATTGGATTTTCGGGTTCCGATCAAGAGCAAACTTTATCACTTCTTCCGTCTATCATCGCCTCTCCCATTTGCTTATGTCTCGGTCGCCCGAGCCGATGCGATGGTGGTCTCCGATGGGGCTGTTTCTAATGGACCTCTCTCCTCCTTGACACTCCTCGGGGAAGGAAGCAAATTAACTGCGTTGAGGGTTTTCGCCGGACGCCGGAAGCAAAGATGTGAAAGTGTAGCACTGCCGGCTTTCGAACTCGAGTTCGCCGAATAGATCGTGACCTTGCGTCCCCTTTTTCAATTAGGACGTCGAGTTCAGCACTCGGTGTACCACATCAAAATGCCCCCAAGGAACTATGGCAGTGGAGAAGGCAGTGCTAGAAACGAAGCAAACAGCAACACGAAAGCCACCCTCAATAAAGCGGGAAAAACAAAACCACCAACAAAATAAAAGCAAACAGTGAGGAGAAAAGCAAACAAAAAGAATGCCGCCACTTACGACTGCGACCACAACGACAACTCCTTCGGCGACACCGGCGACGCCATGCCCATACGCCATGTGACCATATAAAACATACAATTTCCATTAAAATCAATAAATGATCGAGTGCTAAATTATCATATAATATGCATTTTGTCGTTTCCGTCTTGCTTTCGGCCCTGATGGCCTCGCCTCTCGTTCGCCGCTCCCTCCAGTTCGGTTGTATGATTTCTTCTTCCCTCTCTTTACTTTCTTTCCCGTCACCTTCCACCCTTCGCCCGCTTTTGGGTGTGTTTTAATGAAAAAAAAATCTCCACGCTGTCGTCGCGAGCAATTTTGCATTGTCCGGTGGAAAAATCGTAGCCTTTTAAGCTTCACGATGCGCTTTCCTTCGTTCGAGGATCGCTGATCTTTCTCCCTCTACTCCTCCCTCACCACCCTCCGTTGTGCCCAGGGAGCCACATTTTGTTCTTGCTGATTGCTTTCCTCGCTCATAACGGAGGCCGCGGTGCGAAATGTTGACGGTGCCGATGTCGATAACTTTCGCTGCAGTGATCAATCTCGTCGGGGCTCACTTTAACGTGCCGCGTCGTCGGTGCTTACTTCTTTTGCAGACTTTTGGCCGCTTTTTTCTTCTATTCGCCTTGCGGTCGAGATCATCGCACGCGGTTTTGCCTGGTGATCGTTGTCGTCGAGCGATCCATCCATCGCCGATCGCATCATCTCGTGGCTTGACGATCGCTCGCCGCTAAGTATCGACTCCGGAAAGGCCGGGTTGGTTCTTGGTACGACGGTTCGTGTGCTGTGCGCCCGTTGATGTCCTTTGTGCGCCCGGTTTATGATTTGCAGCGTTGCGCCAGCTGTGGTTGTGAAACCAGCGTTCAATCGAAAGAAGGCAGGGAGAGAGAGGGGGAGGGGGGAAGTGGTGAAATTCTACCACTTGGTAGCGGGAGCGGAGGCTTAAGAGCCACAACAGCACAAGCCCCGGCGATCGTAAAAGCCCTGGTCTTAAGTACGCCATAATATACGGTTATGGTGATCGTAAAAATGTCTCATTTGCAAATGAGTCAATGAGTGAACGATGCGTTGGGATGGAGGGCCAAAAATGGGATGGGCTGGTGCGGGGAGGTGGTGGAGCGCTGGATCGTCGAATGGATCGTCGTGTAGCGCCCAAAAAGATGCCGGGAAGGTTTTGGGTTTCGAAGCTGCCGGCTGGCGGGGTAACGGGAATCGGCATGGTGAATTAATTAATCACAACACCGGAATTTGAAACCGAAACCGCACTGTAGGGCTAGGGCTGGCCCATTTAGGGACAAACGTTTACTCGAAACAGTTATACTGATTGTTTCAAACGTTGGCTTGAAAATTTAACACGGAATTGAATCGCTGGAAATTCAATTGAGCTAATACTCGATGTTAAAGAGGAACGAAGATTTCCTTCGTTGTTTCACAGTTCACCTTTCTGATTTGACAATTTGGTACATTTTTTCTACAACCCTCATAACTCAATGGGATTCATATTCAACTTTAATTTAAATTTACATTTATTATTTCTGATAGTGTGCCTCTGTAGTCAGTGGCGGATTTACACTCATGGGGGCCCTAAGCGGTAAAATGAACGGGGCTCCTACGCAATACCGTAAAAAATGATAAATTTTCATCTTGTTTATATTCATTTCAACAAAATCAATGTGAGATATTACTTTTATCCAACAATCAATAAGTCTTCTATCTGACCTCTCGAAGTTTGATTTTATAAATCTAGTTTAACAGTCTAGATTTTATAACTCTAGATTTCGTTATGGTTCTTAATAATAGTTTTTAAAGGATACAGTAAAATTACCCTTTATTGTAAAATTTACTCTATTCCAATCTGTTATTCTATAGAATATTTGTTCATGTATACATTTTGAGAACTAGGCCACTTGAAGCTTCGGGGCCCCCGCGGCCGCTCAGTCCGCGCACCGTTAAATCCGCCACTGACTGTAGTTACACAATGCTTAAAAACTATTAATCAACATTAATTCTACCGGGAAATGATTTTATTTGGTGCGTGAAAATTTCAAAATTCAGATTTTTAAATTAAATAATTTTTAATATCCAATATTTTCATTTCATTCATTTCATACTATAATCCTCTGGATGCTTCTTTGTTTGGAGTGGAACAGCACCGTAAATTGATGAGATTAATTTTTGACCAACAGTCACTGCAAACGCTTCCCACCGTCCATCTCGCTCCGGAGCGGGAAATATTTGGGATGCTTCGGATCAGTCGGCCGCGGTTCGGACAAAACATACAAACAACAAAAGCGGAAAGCCGACACCTTGTTTTAGTCCTCCGTCCACTACCATCCTCGCCCCGTTTGTGTCCCAGCCTTCGGTTTGTTCCCCGCGAGAAGAGAATGGAACTCCTTCCGTCGGTTCCGACGGGTGTGTGCTAGTCATTGAATGATTTCTTTTGTTGTGCAAGATTGTTTTCGTTTTCTTCTGTGTGTGTTTGTTTTGGTTTTGCTCCCACCTTTGGAGACACTCTAGCTCCTGAAGGGTTCCGCCTTATTCGGTGACTTTATTGGCCCTCGCTGGTGACATTCCATGGATCGGAAGTCCGAGGCTCAAAAACGTACGCGAAACGGTTGAAACCGAGTCTGGTTCCGTCCGGGGCCGAAAGGTTCGGTCGTCCTTCGGGCTCGTCGTAGGGCTCGGGTTGGACGCCGCATAAGTAATCCGTTGATGGACATATTTATGCTGCAGCGCGTGGACTCACTTCAAGGCGAACACCAAAGTGAATCGATTGACGGCCGGCGGACGGGCGAAAGAGCGCAAGCGGGCAACCGGCAGGAAAAAGACAGAGTGTCACTTTTTTCGGCAGACAAGTCGGCTGCCCGAAACGAACCAGTGGTGAACGCAGCGGTATCGAATTTGCATAAGGAATTGGCTGCGCTCGCTGAATCAATTAGGAGTCTGCCGCTTTTCGGGGGAGAAAAAGAGTTGGCGTACCTCGGGGAGCGAGCGGTCTGAGGGGGAGCGTGATTTAAGATGATTTAATTACTGCTCCCCGGTGTCGGCTAATGGATCGATCGTTGGCCAGGAGCACACGGAGTGGGAGAAGGGATCGGGGGGGGGGGGGGGGGGGGGGGGGGGGGGGGTCCCTGTAAGTGCGTGTCGCAAAAGGTGGCATACATAATTTCCGAACGGAAGCCCGCCGCACGATGGGGAATCGAATTCGAGCGAGGTCGAACGATACCGATCACCAGCTTCCAAAACCAATCTCCGTCACTTGTGGAAAGATCCGTCGTCCAACCTGTGTGCTGTTGTGTGTGTGTGTGTGTGTGTGTTTGTGCTCTCGATTAGGTGACAGGGATGCGCTTCTGATCGTTTCTTTTTCTCCTTCGCTTCCCACACTCTCACCGTCTTTCGGGGCGATCTTCCCAAAAGCGTAAGACAAATGGATGGTTAAATCGGTCGTCGGCGAGCTCGACGTACGCTCGCTAAAGGTTTTCGGTCGCAGCTCTTGACAGGTGACCGATTGGAGGCCAAACCGGCGGCATCTATTTAGGGTTTGTCGTTCGCTTTATCGAACGAATTTTGTTCGAGTCACATCGAACGTCACGACGATCACCCGCTTTCCGATCGGAGCTTAGTTGTTGGCCCGTGCCTCGTGGATAGCGTATTTTCCCCGCCCGACTTAGCATTTTTCGGCTACGATTTCGACGATAATAGCTCTCCCCCTTCCCGCCGTCCAGCACGCCCCGATTGAGTAATCAAGCGGTAGCCTTGAAGGAAACCGAATCGATTCGAATAATTTTCCATCGCTGAAAGGCTCACCAGATGCTTTCCAAAAATCCGCATCGTAAATCGCGAACCTTCCGTTGGGGGATGGGAGTTTCTTCCGAGCGCAAGCAAGGCGGGTCGCAGCGTTGGCTAATCATTGCCGAACGGTCGGTGGATTGATGGCCGTACCGTACCGGGGGAGGGTTTGAAAGCCCACCGGGAGGGAAAGTATTATTGTTTGTGTGCGCGCGTGTTCGAAAAATCTCAAGGCAGTTTAAAACTGGAGCATCTTTGTCGCCGAAGAGTTGCGGTCGGAGTGTTTAAAAGTGGAGCTTGGTGGCAAACCATTTCCACATCTTCGTATGGGAATGTTTTAACGATACGATGGATGACACATTTCAGGCTGATTTCTATGCTTTGCTTTGATCGTGTCATTTTATAGGACCGTTTTTATTTAGAAAATAAAACTAACACTCCCGGATGGTGTTGGATGGTGTGTTTTTCGGGAGCGTTTCTTTTTCCCAATTCTGCCACCAGAACTGGCTTCAACAAGAGTCTATTCTTCAAAAAAAGAAGGAAAAGCATTCCAACACCCCTTTGTTGCCACCGAAGATCTGTTAGTCGATGAGCATGAAAAGAGGCCGCCGCCTCAGAGAAGATTAAAATTTATGGTCGATCATAAAAAAGTTACGATTCTGTGGCGTGATAAGAATTCAATTTTTCAGATGCTTAATTTTAGGAGCGCCATATTAGGTTCGGCCAAAGCGCCCGATGCGCTTCCTTTTGCTCAATTTTTCCGGCTCTATCAGGCACATATTTAGCTGTAAGGGGTGAAAATTTCCAACCAAACATTCTGCTGGCCGATCCAACGACCTTCCTAAGTGAACCATTTCGGTCAACTAACTACTAAGCGGCTCGGTATGCCAATCGACACGGTCGTAAAAGTCTTGTTTGTACGCTTCCGGTAATTGTGCGTGTGTGTGTAGTGTTTGAAACAAGTCAAAAAGATGGCCGCCATACCATAGGAATTCCAATTATTCATAGTTGTGGCGCTCTGGAAGTTTTCCCTCGCTGTACGAAGGAGCAAAGACAAATCAACCAACATAGGAGAAGGCAAGAAGAATGAAGTCCACTTCAAAAGCAACCGAACCGAAACAACGAATTGGGCGCATATTAATCCTGTTCCGAGCTGTGATCTTCCACTTGCTTTTCCCATTGGAATCCACCTCCAAGAAGCTCCGAACCTCGATGCGCCTCCGGTGACGTTTGCTGTCTTCAAATTAGAAATTCTAAATCTTCGCCTTTCCGTTCCGGTCGTCCGAGTCCGGTGGGCAGGGACGGACGGGGTGGTTTGTGCGACTGGATGTATTTATACATTTTCTAGGAATTTCCCGCAACAAGCTACCGGAGCGAACGAACGGTGCGATTTGAATGAAGATCTCCCGGAAGCCAGCCCGTTGCCCGAATCACACATTAACGGGTTTGATTGCGTAGATTGGTGTATCAGATAAGTTAATTGCGCTTTTCGGCTCGTAAAAATTAAGAAATCACTTCGAAGTGGACCCCGCCTCTCCCTTGGTGCAGAAATTGTAACGCCGACGTTCCAGTGGAAATGTGCGCTTGGTTGGAGAGTTTGTTCTACGGAGTGATAAGAGTTCTACATCTCATTTTCTGCGCACTTCAATTGAGATTTAGCTCGAACACGTTTCGAAAAGAAAACCACCCCTTCCGGACACTACACTGAAAGGAAAATGGCCGTTCGCAATAAAAACCCCACGATCAGTTACGATGTAGACCTAATTCTAATTCTACGCACCCTTCGCGCCGTTTCGGGGCTTGTTTTCCACAGTTTTTACGACTCATCCACCAATGGACGTTTAATACGGACTTGTCGGTAAGCGTCTACTTGGAGGAGGTTCGTTGCCACTTTCCCCCTCCCAACGCCGTTCCCCCGGGGGCAATAAAGTTTAGTCTATTTCGAGTCGTAAAACTGTTCCTTTCGTTCGGCGTGCTATCGGCAAAAGTTTTACGACCCCGTCGATAAGCGGACGCTGGTTCTGCGTGAATCGTAGGAGTTGATTCCTTAGTTTTTCGGCCCCAATTTTTTTCGGTGCAACACTTTCGACTGGTTTCCATCCGTATGGGGTTGGATGATGGATCGTAAAAATATGAACACATTTACACCGCCGGGAGAAGAAGAAAGGGCCCATCAAAAAACAATGAAGTATGGGAAGATCCACGGTGTATCGGTGCCATTGTGCCAAGTAGAAATGTGTTTGATGTTTGCATTAAGTTTACCTTTTGAGTGGTTGCTTTGCATTTGGATGCGAGTGTCTTTTAGATGGGACGCAATTGGTCTTACGTTTTTGAAAGCTTTTACTGATGACCAAACTTGCATTTTTCTTTTATTGCAGAGGTTTTTGTACACATTTAAAAAATATATGTGTTTTTGCTCCGCTACTGTTTTCAATTTTATTACTTTGATTCTTGTTGGATGTGTTATTACTTTTTCCAACATTATTAAATTTAGTTGAACACATTGAACATAATTGGATTATGAAAGTGCTCCGGGAATAAGTTCAACTTACCGAGTGGTATAAAAGTGTCCTGAGGTATAAGAGTCTGTCAGTGAATTTGAATGCTGAGAATAGAGTGTCTCGTCCGTAACATTGTGTAAAGTAAAGCAATATGAAGATTCAATAGTTCAAGGGTCGACATCCGCGGGATTAAAAGGAAACCGACCTATGACGCGAAACTGAATTACCTATAACGATAATACAATGTTTTCAAAGTAGTACCATTTTGGACAAGTAATAAACTTTAATTTTTGAATTAACTTATTTTCGTTAAATTAAAATTGTTTTCAACATATAACAGGAACACCTCGTTCAACAATTTCAATTTGCATTTATGAGAAGTAAACAAACCTGATATCGTGAACAAATTCAATAGAAATTGAGACTGATTTTTTGTATAAAGCACGAAACTTTTCTTACGTCCTGATAAAATCAGTTGGCAGGCTTAATTTGGCCTGCGGGCCGACTTTGCCGACCCCTGCAATAGATTAACCACGGGGATGAAGCATTTGCTTTTTTCATTTTTGCTTGAAAATAGAGGACAAATACTTGTATGTGCGGAAATTTTCATGACTTGATATTAGTCGTGAGGTTTATCCGATTTATGAAGCGAAGAATGTACTAACTTTTGTATCGTCCCAAAAACTTTACACAATCGAAAATCTATTGGCATTTCATGAAGATGTCTGATTAACTCAAACAGAAGTTTCGCATTTTAAGATAAATATAAATAAATCAGAACTCACAATTGATATTTTAAAGATGTTTCGTGTACATTACATTACTTACCAGTTTTTGTCGAATACTACTCACAATTTCTTTTCTTCACTTCAATATTCCTCGTCGGCCATAAGGAAAAGCGTGGGGCTGAAAAGCAAAACCGCATTGCTGCTGGCCATTCCACCACGAATGGGATCATATTTTTTAAAGGCCAATAATTTATGATCGCAACCGTGCATAATAAATTATATTCTTGCACTACCCCACATCCCTAGCCTTCCTCCATCGCGCGGCGGGGCAGATTTTGCGAGGGATGGAAGAGAAATAAGTGACTTTTGGACGATGTTGAAGCGTTTAAAGAGGGAGAAAATAAGTGAACAGATAAAACAGGATCCCGAAAGGCATTCGAAAGAGACGAACGGACGAAAAATAAAAGCACTCTATCTTCCGTCCTCGCGTCGCCATTGGTCCGATCGATCCGATCCGTTCGTTCGGTTAAGACGGGTTCCGCGCATCCGCGCGACGGTGGTCACGATTTCGTGGAGGATTACGCGGAACCCGCCGGAATCTTCATCTTTCATCGCATTTCATTGTCGATCGTGGCGCGGGGTGCAGTCACCCGCCGTCGTTGTTGCGCGTCCCGGAACGGAGGGTCAACGCAAGGGGTGGAAAGTGCCCAGCACGAGACCGAATGCGGTCTGCACACCTTAATCCGTCGTGTGCTTTCCGTTCCGTCTTCGTCCGTTGGAGCTGCGATCCGAAACCGTGCTGAAGTTTCTTTCTTTTTCGCGCCCATCTTTTCCGCTGGTCTTTTCGGCGCAACGGTTGGCCCTTTCTCCCCGACTGGGAAGGTTTTCCGAACGGTTCTGATTGGTCCAGGCGGCGCTTGTTTGCTACTTCCTACCGTCCCGGGTTTGGGGGTATTCTACGATTTTCTTCGCCCCTCTCCAGGCGTTTCGTTGTTCGCGGGAAACGGGAAGCCGCAGGCAGACAATCGAAAATCCAATCGACTCGATCGAGCGGGTCAACTTGGGGTGCACGGATTGGGAGGCCGGAGAAACTGGATGGCCATGCTGAGTTGCAGCGCACACCTTCGGCGGCCATGGGTTGCGTCCTTCCTCCTTCCTTGCGGCGGAAAAAGGGCAGCGAACCGCCTGTGGCGCCTTGCATTCCGATAAGAACCTTAATGGAAAGAATCTGTTTTATGTTGGAGACGCCGCCAGACACCGCGAGACAGCTCACAGATCCGTGCGGGTATGCGTTTTCCTTCTTTCGCGTCCTGAGGGCCGGTGCGCCAAACACTTATCGGTCCTGACTGCTGCTGGGGTAACTGGCTGCCGGGTGCGGGGAAGTTTCAATGAAATGAAATATGCTTCCCAATTCAGTTGGTTAGGTGCACTTTCAGTAAATTTTTTTTCGGGAGTTCTAAGGAAAGAAAATATTAACTTGAGCTCGGAAAGATGGTGGGGTCAGTATTTTATTTTGAGAAAATATATTTTATACCAGTTAAAACAAGAAGTTTTGCTTGCTCGAATATCGGGATCGCTGAAGTAGAAATGTAATTAGCAGTAAGAAAACATAAAATGGTTCCCCGTGATTCATTGTGGTTGAAAAACAAACAAAAGCAACACATTCAAGCACATCTCTAATCCACCAATGATAGAAGGTGACGCACTCTGATGATTTATGAACAACGATTAGCGGAAAAACTTATGCCCTATCTTTAATGGGCCATGATCCATGCATCTCGTTGACGCTCCGGCGGGCATTTTGTGTTCACGATTTTGAGAGCACTGGCAACATATTCACCACAGACGGCTTATCAGCTTTAGTTTACGATGATGATACATTTCTTCAACCCGCTTCAAGGGACACTCTTTATATGAAACTATCAACCATCGCGGGGAAGTTCAATGTGGACGGGGTAACAATAAACGGATGATATTTTTATAGAGTCTATTACAATCTGTGAAGACTCAGACAATGTATGTTGACTGAAGATATATCGTTTTATAGATGATTAGAAAAATATGCTTTGTCATCTTCTTTTGTGAAAGTGATTCATAACTCGCAGCGTATGTCGAATCAGACAGAGAAATTATGGTTACTAGCAGTTGATGTATCAATGAAGTAATAAACTGTAAAGATACATTACCAAATAACGCATTAAGGTTGATTTGTATAAAATAACAAATATTCGACAAGATTTACACTGAATGAACTTTTTTTACAGATTTAATATAATCTAATTGAATTTAAGATCATTTTAATGTCTGATCAAAGCAAAAGTCATTCTATTTTTCTTTACATTATTTACTACTACTTTGGCACAAGATGCGAATTTTGCATCAATTTTAAATACGAAAGTTTTGGTTATCTTTCCCATTATCCGTATAATGTGCTGATAGAGAATTTTCGTAATGTGATATCCTGTAGGATTAAAATTTTTATTTATACTGTAGGGTTTGGTGTAAATGTTAATATTACTTTCCAAATTCTGCATTCTTAGTTACAACATTTTCAAATAATAATACCATAACAAATAAAAGTTTTACGTGGTTAATCGTTACTACTTCTTAAAACTATTCTAAACCATATTTCGAATAAATTCTAAACTCATCAAAAGTTTTTCAGAGTTGGATTTTGTTTTATTAAAAAGCTACGTTTCTAAAGTAAGTCAAATATGTAAAAAAATAAAACTTACAAAAATGCATCTACAGTTTATTCCTATGCTACGCATTTATAATAGGCTTTCGAAACTGATAAAAATAGGTTACGCTAAAATTTCTTAATTCAGAAATTGTTATAAAGGAGTAACCAAACTCCATTTGTTTCGTATCCATATGATCATATAACAACACCTGAAGATGTCATTTGAGGTGGTTTGTTCATTAACACGTTTCCAAAATGTTTCAAAAGAATATGACTTATAAACACGATTGACAACAGATCGTTTTAAAAACTTTGATCGATTGCCTTCCTATGAGCTTCATGAGCAGAAAAAGTACTTTTACATAAACCCAATGGTTTACCACAGTTCAATAAATTTACCATTTGCCGCACCATCAACGAGAGCGCCCCCAAAAGCCATGTGCGTAATGGGTGACTTTCCTTGGATGTTTCCGAAACGGAGAAGTTTGCGATCAGATGATTAGCCGTCAGGTAGTCTCGATTACCGTTCGCGCGCACAAACGAGCGCAAACGAGCAGCGAAGGTGCCAACGGAACACATGTCACCTGTCAGGGCCGGTGGAGACAAGCAGACAAACAGTCGGCCGGCGAGATATTTATCGAGCGTCTGATAGCGATCTCGCGCCCGGATCACGTTTCGTCGCGTACCGGTGGCGCTTTCCGTGACGGCTCATCACGCCAAGATGCGACAGAGGGAGGCGAAAGCAGACATTCAATTAAGAAAAAGCAGAAACAAACGGTTTGCTTTTTTTGCTTTATATTATTGCACAGTGGCACAGTGTCCCGTGTTTAATTGGCACTTGACTTGGGACATTTTTTTTCACATTCGAAACACGCACGATCGGGTTTGGACGTTTTCCACGACGATATGGACAACAGTAAAGTACAATGAACCCTGGTGCGGTTGGTAGAATTCAGCTGCCCAGTGAAGCGATAAGGTACGCAGGAGGCCACTTTCAGGTGCCCGGGACGCTAAACTACACTATGCAAAAACATGCCAAGAACAGGAAGTTTGGCTACGTACTTGACGGGGGCAACCCGTAGATTCGCTTCGGTGGATAATTGTCAACATGAACCATGGTTCACTACCTGCGACCATAAACCATAAACCACTATCCACCGTCTGCAAGCACGCGGAGCCATCCATCCGGTACTCGTTTTGGCCGTTTTGGAGCACGTTTGGGGGAGCTTGCTGCTGCTGCTTATCATAATGCCCAACGCTCGTTATGTGCCGGCCGAGCAAGACCCGGGGGCGGAAGTTGTTAAAAAATGGACCCCTTCCTCTAGGACTCCTTCGCCGACTAGTGCGGGGTTGATTGCATTGTATTTTAACCCGCTCGTAAGATATGCTGGTAGCCCCGGATCGGTTGACAAGGCTCGTTACGGTTCTGACTAGCACCCGAACAACCCCCGACCCATATAGTTTCAAGTGTAGTGCGCCGTGTTGTGGCTAGCTCGCTGCTAAATTTGTCCACTATCAGCACGTGGTGTGGCGTTTCGTCCGATAAGGATTCGTTAACGGCAGCAAGAGTCAACCCGGTTGCGGGCGGCGGCGTGTGCTGGCCCTGCGGCATATCTTCCGGCAAGACCCGACTGACTCATGCCGGCAACCCAGGCAGGACGATAACGACCACGCGGGCACGAAACAATCGACGCTACATGGAAGCCCCACGGCACGACGTCGACGTTGTTGTCGGATGCGCGGGTGCACGATAAGAGATGAGGCGGCACGTTATGAGTGGCGGCCGTCTGCTGCCTTGCTTTTGTATCGAAGCACGCACGAAAATGAGGAAAAATATACTGGAGTAGAAGGGTTTTACCGGCTACTCTTTTTTGAGCCCACCGATATCTTTTACCCGGCGAAGAAAACGATTTTTCGAAACGTTCGTGGTGGCTTTTATTCCGATTATATTCTCTCTCTAGAACCCGATCACAATCGGAAGAAGAAACGATCTGCTTTTAGGATGGAATGGCTTTCCGCCTCTCTATCACGCGCTTCGATCGCTAATACCAACGTGATCGCGAAAACTGAACTGTGATCTTTAAGCGGAGCACGAGAGAAGCTAACATTTCTTATTTCTAAGAGTGCACGGAATTTTTCCTTTCATTTTATGTGTCTCGCGACCAATCGCTGACTCGGTATCTTAATTCCAATTTATGTGTCTTTGATGAGCGATTCGGATGCCATTTGTTTCGCTTCAACAGCTTTTGGGTGAAGCAACTCGGAGGAGAAGGACTTGGCGTGTACATAAAGATGAAAGGGACGAGAGGAGCTACGTTTGAAAACGATTCCTTGGTTTTTAGAGCGAAAGGATTATATCATGGGGTGGTCAACTTGTTTGTGTTAGTATCAAAATTCAAATTGAATAGAAATAGATTCGATGTAGACCGATATATGATCTGTGAGGTTCGAACATTGAATAGAGTTTTATGTGCTAAACAATTGAGAGTAAAGTTGGAGCTATTCAGTTTAGTAAAAATGACGAACAAATTGCTTTTGTTGCATTTTAAATACGCTTCTATGAATTAATACATACATAAGTGAATTAAGCGTACATCGAAGGCCAATACCATTGTGGAGCTCGCCACTAGTTCACAAAATTATTCAATACTGAAATGTTCAATGTAACAAAATATTTTCTTCATAAAACTATTAGATGTAATGCATGCTATCCTAGGTTCATTCAGGCACCTAACCCTAAATAGTTTAAAAGGTTCTATCAAGAAATTACCTTCATAAATTAAATAACACGCCATATGGAGGTGTAAAGAGAGTTGTTAAGATCTGATTTTAATATTTGTTCCTGAGAATAATGATCAATTATGTAAAGAAATGTATATATCCAGGAATAACACGTAGAATCGGCTCACGCTGAATTTTGCAATTTACTCATAGCTTATCTAACTAAACAGTTTTTTGGGGATTTAAAAAAACAACCTTGATACTGGACTTCTAACTTATTGTTTATTTTTACAATTTTTGCTAATCTTTTTTTCTTTTTCTAAAGGATTTATCTTTTTAACGTACAAACGTAAATTTTTCATCGAACATATGCTACGAGCGTCACATTCGTTAATCATCGATTGGCACAGCAGAATATTGTTATAAAAATTCTTAAAACACAAAGGAAAAAATTCCCTTGTTAGGAATAAGTTGTTTTGTCTGTTGTAAATAGTTCCGATTGAAGCATAATTAAAAAAAAAACCCCAACAACTCTTTCCACCATCAACAAGCAGCTGATGGGGTTAATGGGTTATCCTTCCATCGTCACGACACGATGGTAGCTGGTGTAAAAATTAGGCAAAAAATTAACACCATTAGTCAAACCGTAAAACTGTACCATCGACGTACCACCCGCGATGCAGGTGCAAAGGTTGCATGGGGAGGGCGAAACAACCGAAACACGGGGTCGTGAAAATAGTTCACATTCCAGGGCACGACATGAATTTGTCTTCGCTATCTTTAGCACCATTTTTCCCTTCATTCTCAAGCGTGCATGCACGGTTGTATTTTCAAGGAACAAAAACAACCTCCTCTGTTCCTCTGAACTGTACAAGTGATAAATGTTTTCATGTGTATGTTTTTTCTTCTCTCTCTTTCTTTTTATTTTGTCTCTTTCCCATCGATCGCGATCATTTTCCCCCCATTTTTCCGGTGATACGCACAGAATAGCCTGACGACGAGGGCCTGGAAGCTGCCAGGATCATGTTTCACACGTCTGCCGCCTACTCCGACATGACGGCAGCGGTGATGGCCACGGGGAACTCCGGCTCCTATCATCAATCGGCGGCGGCAGCGGCAGCGGCGGCGGCCGCCAACACCCCCGTCTACGTCCCGTCCAGCCGTGCCCTGCCCCACTCCCAGTACGGCGCACATTCGGCGAACTTTTCCACCCAGAATGGCTGGCCAACGGACGGTTTCGGTAAGTTCCGCGGCTCGGGAAGGATATCGCAATGCACGCCGGGGCGCCATTTTTCGTTTCTCAAATGCGAAATAGAAAAGCATACACTTCGTTTTCACGATCGACGCGATCGTGGGTCGAAGTTGCGATCGTGTTTGTAACGGTCGCCCGATTGCGTGTGTATTTGCGATTTTCTGTGCGCTGCACAATCTCGTCCGCCATTTTCTTACTTGACCATTTTGTTTTACCTTCTCCCCGTTCTTCACGCGCTCATTCTCTCCCTCTTTCTCTCTTTCTCGCTTTCTACATCCACTGACCGCGCCAACCTCGATACACACGCAACACACACACACACACACACGCACATATACACACAAACAGGGTCGACGCACACGCAACTACCGCCGCAGTTCTACGCGCAAAACGTCATGATGGGCTCGTGGCGCGCCTACGACCCGACCGGATTCCAGCGCACCTCGCCATATGGTAATTTGAAAAAGGTAATGAACCTAGCGAATAAATCAAAACTAAACCACACTCTTTCTCTTTCCCCTCCCCGGTATTGCCGTTCTCTTCCCTTCGTGACCCTTTTGCAAATCGTGGCGATGGCTCCACATATTCACAAAAAAAAAATAAACACACACACACACACACAAAACATAAACATAAAACTTAAATCAATCTAAATAAATCACACAAACTTCCCTCCGGTGCTGTCGCGTGCGCGCGATCGCTTGGTCCCGGAAACTCATGTTCATGATTCGTGCGGCCGTATGGGACGTAATTTTCCCCCGACCCGAACAATTTTCCATTTGCGCGAACCGTGCACAAATGGGGCCGACCTTTGCGGCCGTTTGCGCTGGTCCGGGAACTTGGAACCAATCACGTCCGTCACACACAATGACACTCGGTACGCGAACCGGAACCCACCCGCAGACAGCGCCATGGAATTCCAATTCGGCGAGGGAAGAGAATGTGTGAATTGTGGGGCCATTTCAACACCGCTCTGGCGTCGGGACGGCACCGGTCACTATCTCTGCAATGCATGCGGGCTCTATCACAAGATGAACGGTATGAACCGTCCATTGATAAAGCCCAGCAAGAGACTGGTGAGTGTGAGTATTCCAATTTCTCTCTTTCACATAGTTTTGTTTCCTTATTACTTTTCGTGATGTAAAAGAAAAATACGTGATTTTGTGACTCGGGTCGGTGTGCCGGAGGAAGCGGGCTCGAGCTAGTTTCCATTTTTCCTGATCGAAAGTATCGAGTAAAAGACCAAAGGGAAAAGTTCGTATTCGTTTTCATGCAATGTACCCCTTGTATGCAACCGGTGCGTGTCCCGGCTGGAAGAGCTCGGCGCCGATAGCATTCTGATTTCAACTCCTACCTTTGCCTATGGTGTAATGATGTTATTTATTCAACAGAAGTAAGAACCTTTAACCTTTTCAAAAACATAGGAATGATAGAAGAATTATGTCTAAACCAATGAAAGGTTCACAACCAGCCTAGAAATATATATTGCACACTTTATTTTGGCTTGTGGATCTACCTTACACTTTTCATTAAAGTGTATGAAAATTACTTTAACCCCTTCACAGTCCTACCAAGTTGAGAAAATGGCTCAAAAAATTGGCACACTTTTTATTTACATTCTTGTATATTTTTTGGTCGAAAACAGAAAAAAAATTTAAAATTTGTTTTTTGATGTTCTTGATTAAATGATGGTCAGTTTGCTTGTGTGTTATTTGTGATTATGATTAACAATAATTTGCCGATAGTAAGCAAAAATGCCAATTTAAAATCACATCGATTAGTGTTAATTATATGCATAAAAATTAAGCCTGGATTGGGCAAAACTGTGAAGGGGTTAATGTAATATCAACTACTTTCATAATAAGAAAAGTATTTATGTTGCTAGTAATATTAGTTCGTTGTTTATATTTTGCATATTGGTGCATTGAAACCTCGTGATGCCATTGGAAACATCAAGTTGAGCATAGTCTTCATTTTAAGAATGATAAAAGTTCTGTCCATTTATTTGAATTTTTTGAATTTGGCAGTATTTGAATGAAATTTACTCAACTATGACTTAATCTCATTTTTCAAATATTTTCTGTTTCTGCTGAAACAGCTACTTTAAGTATTTGCTTTTTATGTAAGCAAATTTTATCCTCCGTATTATTTACGTTTTAAGTACATTTGAAGAATAATAGAAGCGGATTGGTAGTTTGCTGATGAACAAAAATAAATTTTAGACTTGCCATAGGTACGAGCTGAAATCAAAGTGCATATTGGTGTCGGGTTCTTGTTTGACTAAATTGTGCACAAGTTGCGCACAAGAAGGAGATTGCACGCAACCAGCCGCATCGTGCTAGTTTCCCCCTTTTGGTCTTTTACCGCCGGATCGGCTTCCGTGGCAAATGGCGGCACTCGTCGTGGCTCACACTCTCGGACAGTCTTGACTGATATGGGCCCGTTTTTTGGTTTTCTTCTTTGCTCTTTTCCTCCTCCTTCCCGCTCCCGTTCCTTTTCCTGTTCCATTTCCGGTTCGCTCTTCCAGCAGACCGCCACCCGTCGGCTAGGACTGTGCTGCACGAACTGCGGGACGCGCACGACCACGCTCTGGCGGCGGAACAACGACGGCGAGCCGGTATGCAACGCGTGCGGACTGTACTTCAAGCTGCACGGCGTCAATCGACCGTTGGCGATGCGGAAGGACGGCATTCAGACGCGCAAACGGAAGCCGAAGAAGGCCGGCGGCGGTTCGGGATCCTCGGCGGATGTGATGGCGTTGGTGGGTGGTGGTGGTGGCGCCGGCAAGAAGGACGACGGACTCGGTGGTGAGGGTAAGTTTATGTCCTTAACTAGTGAGTGCTGGTCCTCAACAGGTGGATTAATTCGTGTTCTTCTTATTTGTGTTTTTAGGCCTTCTGCACACGGATCGGAATGGGAACTCGAAGAATCTTTCCGGCAGTCCCAAGTCCCAGAACCTCACGTCCCCACCGATTCGCTCGCTGCACATCTCCCCGCACCATGCACAATCGTACAACCTGCCAACGTCGCTCGGTGGAGCACATCACGGTGGCGGTGGATCTCTTGGGTCACTCGTCGGCAAGTACGACCTCTCGATGACACCGGGCAGTCTATCCGGCGTGATTCCTGCGTCTTCGGCCTCTTCCCACCAGCAGCACGCTGGTCTCAACTCGTCCCACATCTACACCACGTCCCAGCACCATCCAGCCAACAGCAACTCCTCGTCGGCCAACAACAACAACAACAACAACAACAACAGCTACGCCAACCACCCGAACGCCGGAACGAACTCCTCGGCCGGAGGGTCCACCGGCAACCTGGGTGGCCAGCTCGGCGCCAACACTCCCGGGGCACCTTTCGGGCAGATCAAGTCCGAGTCGAACCCGCAGCTCGGTCCCTCGACGACACCGACCTCGTCCATCGCGCCGTCCAGCAACGGCTACGGCGACTACATGAACAACTGCCTGCAGAGTGGCTATTTCGGAGGTGGCTTCGGGACACTGCACTCTCACCACAGTCCACACCACGTGTCGGCCGGTGGAGTCGGTGGTTCGGCGGTGAACGGAGCCAGCGCCCTGGCACACTCGCATCACGCCCATCCGCACCACCACCACCATCACCATCACCACCATCCGACGGCGGCCGATCTGGCCGGCTATCACCATCAGCACAACGTCATACAGGCCGCCAAGCTGATGGCGTCCTCCTAGGCATGGGGCTGGTAGGGTTAAGCAAGTCCACTCTAAGTTCCTCGCTTGTTCCCAACGACAGGTGGTTTTTTCCGGAGGGGTTTCACACCTCGGACCGCAATATAGACCGTAAGCTAAGGGTAGCACTTTAGTGTGAGCAAGAATAAGTAGAGCTTGTTCTGTTTCTTTTTAAAATAACAACATAAAGTATTGCCACAATCTTCTCTTGCGACGCGTCTCGCAACGCAAAACGTAGCGTAGGGAAAGTGTTATGTGATCTGGCAAAGAAGGGCAACGGTTTCCAGCGTAACACGGATCGTACTGTTAGAACAAATTAGAGCCCATGACAAGCAGCCAGGGCGGGGGATGGGAGGTGTCCGCTTCCTACAGTATTTTAATGGTCTCTAGTTTTATTTAAGAATAAGTGGGAAATGCATTGAATAGGACTTCGGAATAGCAAACATTGGGGGAGAAGAAGCGATTAAAATCGTTCGAACGTAAAACCTAGTGGACTGTGTAAATATTGTGAACTCCAGCAGAAATAGGTAGTAACTTAAGACTAGGAACGAGTAGTTTACGGAGCGAACCGCTAGGAAAAGATTCCCATACGCTACCGTAACCCATTCTAGCCGGCGTCCCTTGAAGCGCTGGCAAAGCGTGCACATGTTGCATTCCTTTTAGAACAACACAGCAAATATGTAAGAAAAGAAAAAGTACCATATAGCATTTTGTTTTTTTTTTTAAGAAGCGTAGTGAAAGGGAACGGCCCCCGCGGTGCAATTAAATCAAGGTTTGACATATCAGTAAGCAAGACATGGTTAGACACTTATTTAAATCAGCTTATCTACGTGGAGTTGTACTAGAGGACGTACTGTAAGGTATTGTATAACTGAAAGGAGTATTAAAAATAAAGCACAATTCGATAGAGCAAAGCACTGTTTGATTTACTGTTTGAAAATAAAAAAAACTATTTTTTATAATATATTTTAATTTAATTATGAAAAGCAGTTGCAATTTTACCTTCATAATATTTTTGGTAAGTGGTGTTCAATAATTAGGATTGTAGGTATCATTTTAGTGATGTAGTGATGAACGGGGTCCATATGCAACACAAAAAATAATATTCGTCTTGTTTGTATGCTTTTTAACAAATTCAATGTTACCCATGTAAGGTTCTTTTTTCCTAGAATCAATAAGTTTTTAGGAAAGCTCATCTCTGATTTTATCAGTTTTGTCTAACACCTCTTATTCAATAAATATAATGGACCAGCAATGTTCTTCTATTTCCCCTTAGAAAAATCGTTTAAGCTCGTACCTCGTTTTAGACTGAATAACGATTTTTATTCAGAACATCTAACAAGATAGGGTAAGTGCACCCATAGTGGAGCTAGTACCAATAGTGGTTGTAGTGGAATAAAATCCTAGCTCTACGCCGATATATATACAATGGAGTTATTTGTTCTTCTATGAAATGTTCTTTGATCTTCTGCGGAGTGTTAAAAAGATGAACCATCTTATTCCGTAATATATAAGCTCCAAAATTCATATTTTCTAAACAGGTTGTCCCAACATGCTGCATTCCTTAAGAACCTATAACGAATATCATGATTTCCTTAAGGCTATAAATCACTACAAAATCATTAAAACCATATGATTTCGCTTCTTACATACTCCAATATAATTGATTTATACGAACTTAGTGCATTTTAGCTTAATTTTATTATATTTTTATAGTTTTTACTATAGTGCCACTATAGGCACAAAAACCCAAGTTGTTCCTATAGTAGCCATAGATTTTTTCACAAGTATATTTTAGTTTTATTCCGGTTTTTGACCAATATTATCAGGTAAATTTAGTGATTTTATTCTGTTTCTACAAAATAAACAAAGCGGAACTGGAGAGAAGGCTCAGCAAAAGAAGCAGAGGAAAGAAAAAAGAAAGCGAGCGAAGGATACGCTATAATGCATATACTATAGTTTTAGCTGTAATATTCAGAGCATTTTTTATTAATTAAAATTGGACATATGTCGGTAAAACAATACAGTCTTTTCAATGACAACGCATTGGTCAAGGAGTATTTTACCATTCTTTTCGAAATATGCTTCAAAAATAGGTTATAGTCAAAATATATTCAAGTTTTTCGTACTACCACCACTATAGGAACACGATAGCACAACTATAGGAACCATACCACCATAATAGGAGCAACCAACTAGGAAGAAAAATACGCTTTTTTTCGTGTATTTTGTACGGTTTACGGCAAACATAGATGTTTTTCAGGAGAAAAGTTATGTTTCGATCATAATTGATTCAAATATGTAGAATATTGTGTTCTTAACACTCATAAATTACACCTATTTGGTATTTACAGTACTAAGTGCACCACTATTGGTACAGTTACCCTATATCAAACATGCATTATCAAGCAATGCAAGCAATCAGATAGACAAAACTGTGTAAGTTTTTTAACGCATTCTTTTAGTTCTATGCTTGATATATTCCGAACCCTTGTTGTTTTGATGCAAATACATGCTTGTTTGCAATTGATTTATTATAAAACATGTTTTTTCATTTATCCTTCGACTCCGATTGTATACCCGGCTGTCCTTTCATTATTTTGTTTTGGTTTTTAGCATTAATTTGTTTTTTTTTTAAAGTGTCGAATATCCCAAAGTAGGTCTAGGCCTCATTCCGAAGAGAGTTACTGTGACTGATAGATGGTCAGTAATTTTACCCATTTTCGTAAGACTGACCCCATTACAATTTGTTACTTTTCGTGCATTTAAGAATGTTGATAAATTATTTAGAATATTTTTGAATCAAACTTGAAGTACTAAATCCGGTAACAACTGTCTGTATAATTTTCTAGCTGTCTGTATGTGTCAATACACATTTTAAAGCTCATAAATAAAGGAATAAAGTCTAGTCACCTATCGTATTGTGCATATTATATTGTAAGGACAAAATAATTGACAAATTAAATGAAACGTACTTACTGTTCTTTCTATTTTCATATTCCATTAATACGTCAATGGAATAAATTGGTGCCTGAAAAAGAAAACACTAGCAGTTCTTCAATTATTTATGAGTACGAATACTAACTTGCGTTTCTCCTTGTTAAGGGCGGTTCAATTTATTAAGCGTATTTGGTAATAAAACTAGAACAAAAAGATGAATTGAGATGTGTCGTCATATCGTTATTGTTCCAATTACAACGATACAATAGTTACCATGCAGGCTGTACAACATCTATTATGTTTTTGTTTTATATCATGGTGCTCATTTTCTAATTTAATGAATTTACAACTATATTTTTGTTTCCGTGTGATTTAGTTCATTTGTTTCAAATTATACTATGATGTTTACCCTTTCTCGACATAAAAAAACACTCGTGGCCGATAAAGCGAAACAACCACCGGAATTGAACGTGGTGGCTTTATTTACTGCACGTTTCTTTCTTTCAATCGATTGAAACGGGCTTCCTCCGTGGCATTATTTATGGTGGATATTTACATTCAGTGAATATGCATCCCAATCACGGTCGCCCTGAGGACGCTTTCCCGCATCGACATGTCAACCTTTCAACGATAACAACGTCGTCGTCGTCGTCGTCGTCGTCGTCGCAGGACGAGCGTGACGTGTTGATTCTTCACCCTCGTGTAATCACACCAGCTTCGCTGGAAATATTTCTCCACTATGGCAAGACAAGAAAGACCGCATGTCCTGTCAGGGGTGAATCGAGCGAACGGTGGTCTGGGTGCCCGATCAACCGATAGTTATTTTACGCGCTTCGATCAAAGACCGATGCCAATTGATTGTCACTCGTCCTCGCGACGAAAACGATGTAATGTGGTGATTGCAGTGGTTTTGATTGCTTAAGGGGGTCGTTAAAGTGTCCATACAAAAAATATCTTGTTGAATGTTTACCACTTTGTTAGATATTAGTTTACTGTATTGCTTGTTGATGAAATTATTTTATTTAATGCCTTACTAAAAACCAATTTAAATTCCAGAAAAATTATGAATTCTGTAATAGACAAATGGTATTTAATATGACATTTTCGACGACTACCAAAGCAACGCATAAAACCTTCCCTATACCCTTCGCGTGAAAGAGGCTCTGGAATCTTGACAGGAAATGCTAACAAGTGTTTGGCATGTAATTGTCGTTGGTCAAATCGTTACACGCGGCGATATTTCCAGGCACTGGAAACCACTGTTGTTTCCGTGACCGGATGTACCGGGCTAGTGTGTGCCCCTCCCCGTCACTCCACTTCGGCATGACTTCGCGCTTAATCACCGACCTGGCAACCGAGCGAATTATGTGCGGTGACCCTCTTCCGGATTGGCATGTGCAAGTAGTGAGTAAACTTCTCCGATTTGACAAGGATAAGCACCACGGTCGACGGAATAGGGTTATGTTGGTCTTGAGAACGTGGCAGGTTTAGGCAAGGTATACCTTAAGTTATAACTTCTTCCTTGATAGGGGAAAACGGGAATCGGGTGGATCAGATTAATCGGAGTGCGACGAGTCGATGGGAAAGCAAACAGTGTTGAATAAATGATGTCCCGTGTTGCGGTTCCGCGAGGTTTTGGTCTTGGTCACACCTGTGGAATGGTCCCGGTCTGATCCGATATAAAAGCGTCGACCGCCGGCACCGCTGGGCGGTAGTGTAACTTTGGCATCCGGACGCAGGACAAATGTCCTCGGCGGTGCTCGTGTGTCGTGTGTGTGGCGATCGCAGCTCCGGCAAACACTACGGCACGGTGTGCTGTGACGGATGTTCGTGCTTTTTCAAACGGAGTATCCGCAAACGGGCCGTCTACACGTGCATCTGTAGGTGATCGCGTCGATCGCGAAGTTGTTGGAAAAGGTTTGATTCGGCTTTGTCGGTTGCAGCTGGCCAAGGTTGCTGCTCGGTGGATAAGGCTAGGCGCAACTGGTGTCCGTACTGTCGCCTGCACAAGTGCATCCTGGTGGGCATGAATGCGACGGCGGTACAGCAGGAGCGGGGTCCCCGCAAGAGTCGGAAAATGGTGACCCGCAAAGTAGTGCTGCCAAGAAAGTGCGGCGTGGATCGCGTGCAAAAACTGCCAACCAGCGGACACACGGGTAATTTGGCTCAAAGCCATTGAGATGTTGCGTGTGTGGTTTTTTCTGTTTTTGTTTTGCGGTTGATGCCAAAATGGCGTCGGTCTATTAAGTACGTGTCAGTTTATAAAATGAATTTTGCCTTCGATTTTAAATGCTTGGGTTTAAAAAAGGCGTTTTTAGAATCCAGTTGAACCTGGATTAGAATTAATTTGTTGCATTTAAATGATGACTAAAGTTAGGGCAAGTTGCAGGGAAATTCTGCTTTTTAGTGTTTAGATCTGCATATAAATAAAACAACTGATTTAGTTTATTTATTTTAAACAATTTACTTTAATAACACATAAGAATTATAATATTACATGTGTCTAAATCTATTTTCAATCCCATCTTTTTAATAGATCGTTTGGTTAGGTCTTGATTGGTTTTGATAGTGTCAACAAAGATCTTTTGAAATTTATGTTATCCGTGTAGTGTGCCCTGGACTTTTTCATGGAATATTTTTTTCAATTTTATGTATTCCGTAAGGCCAAATAAATTTAAAGTCTTAGTTGTTCTGTTCTTGACTCACTGTGCATTTGTGAAAATGGCGGTTTTTTTAAGCAAAAGCAATTTTATCGTATACATTATCCATCATGCATTGGTAATGTTAAGGGTCCAAAAAAAATGTTTGTCAAATACAACATGTTGAAAAATAAAGCAGGGAGTTGAGATTCAAAGTTCCAACACATCTAACAATCCGTGAAAACCTGTATCTTAACGGTGTAAGCAAAGTCTACAGGTTATGAATCGAACAATGGAGGGATAAGAATATATGCGCATTTCAGTCATCAGTGAAGACAAAAAAGGTATATCAGAACTAGTATTCAATGAAGACCGATAGTATAATTTAAGATAATGACCAGCTGTGCCCGATGTTCTGCTGTCGTTCATCAACCTAGTTGGTATGCATTCTGCCATTGGCATCCGGTCATAATAGCAATCCGTAGTGTGTTGTGTAATGATCGCTTCACTCTATCCCTATACCAACATTCTATGATAGTCCAAAGTGATTGAGTTATTGCTAACTGGATGCCTATCGACATCGTCGTCCATCTGGTTGATTTTCCGAGCAGCCCGGACACTGGGTACGGAAATTAGCACCAGGTGCGAGGGTACGGGGCAAAGGGAATACATTACAACGATTCGATTCGATGAACTCGCTCCAGCGACCTGTTTGCCAATCAATCTCCACTCGGTCGAAAGATAGGCCAACCGGTTCTGCGAATCCTAGCGACGAATGGAGTGTGCAATGCTCCCGGCATCGGCACGAAAAACGTCAATTTTCTTCCACTCGGTTGAGCGTGCCCTGCTGCATGCCCTGCTACTTCGAGCCGAACGCTTCTGCTTCGGTGGCAAATAATGCTAATCAAACAGAATCGCACCGTTTCCCGGTCGACCTCACCGGTCTGTACTCACCAGCCTCTTCCGTTCGGCCAGATGGGTTCTCGGTGCAGATTCTTTCCCAAGTGCTGATGGCGTGCATCCGGCAGGTGCGCCATAACGAACACTTTGCCATCTTCAGCCGGACGCAGCAGAACGAAATCCTTAGGCACGTCTGGTACGAGTGTTTTCTGCTCCGGGTGGCCAACTGGTCCATCGACATATCGGCCCTGGTCGATCGGTAAGTGTCGAGTCTGGCCTCGAAACGTCTTCCACCGACGCTGATGATGGTTTGCTTCCTTCCCGCACCGTACACCATGCCAGCTGCTGCGATGCCCATCTGCGTTCGGTGCTGGATGACATTCGGGCGCTTCGGGTGGATCTGATTGAAATATCGCTCCTTGAGACGCTGATTCTCTGCCGGAAAGGTTTGTCTGCGGGTCCTTCCCGTTTGCTCACTTTTAGCTCGGCCATGCCGGTTTCTAATGCAAACGTTTTCTTTCCTCCCCAACGCACGAACCCGGACAACAGAGTACGCCCAGAGCGAGCGGGAAGCTAATCAGCTGGAACAACTTGCCGAGGGGACCCTCGCTGCCCTCAGCCACTACAGTGTGCAGCGCTCGGAGGCGACGACGAGTGAGCGGGCACCCCCCACCGAGGGGGGTGGGAGAGCACGCCCACTCTACTGCCTGGGGCGCCAGTTTCGGTGCACGGGCACCGACTCGACTCGCCTCGAGCCGTATGCACTGCACGCCGGAACCACTTCCGAGAGGTCACCGGTGCGCCTGGGGAAACTGTTGCTCGGCCTGCGTACGGTGGCAATGCGCTTTAACGAGTTTTCCGTCCGTGCGATGCTCCGGGAGGTAATTAGTGACGAGGGGCTGACGATGGAGACCATCCTGGCGAAGCTGTAGGGCGAGTGTCTTAAATGCTTCCCGTTGCCTTGTTTGCGAACCGTTTGCAGCAGGAATCTAATTATTTACACGAAATGTTGCCCCAGCGGCCAGTTTTCCAGGGGCTGGCATTCTGTTTTCCACGTGGGAAAATGCAAATTTGGGTCAACACAGGAAAGAAAAGTGCAGCGTTTGCAGCCGAACCGGAGCTAAAAGGGTGGTTTGCGTAAAGGTTGCCCGTAATCTATTTAATGAAATTTAACTGGACCACACAAATGGAGGAAAATAATTATGAGAGAGGAACTGGAAAACCAGATTATGTATTCGTTTAGTGAGATTAGTTTTCAAATCACGCAAACGACCGAAATGTGCGGATGTAAATTTTACAAAATGTATTTCTTGAGTAAAGAAAGTTTAATGGAAGATAAATTTAAGTAAAATAACATTACAAAAGAAAACATAAAAAAATAGAAATTATACAAAGATATATCAGCCTAAACAAAATTACTACTAGCAAAACTAGTTTTAGTAATTCCTAGTTAATTAGAAGTTTTATTCTTTAAGCCAAATCCTTATATGCGTTTAAAATTTCTTGTTTATTTTTCCTTGGTTCTAATCAGATCCCGCTGCTCATTACATGTTAAACATTTTAATTTTTTAAATTGGATGCCATATTTGATCTCCCTTTAAGGACATTACTGTAGACTATTGATGCATGGAAATGGTATATTGTAGATTCAAACCTAGCATTTCATATGAAGATCTCATTTTTCACAATATACTAGATACTAGTAAATTATTGTATAAGAAAATTTAAAACCTGCGTTATATAATTTCTTTCGTTTTTCATATTCTCACATAGATGGTCAAAGGATATGATCAAAATGATAAATTTCTTTGCAATACAAAATTAGTTGGAACACAAGAATAACACAACGGGAGATTTTTTTTAAACTACTTATACGTTTGTTGTTTTCTTTATTTTCATCCAATAATATTCTCGACTATTGGAAAATATAAAATAATCTCTAACATCCATACAAACAGTGGCGTGTACCTCACCTTCCGCATCGACCGAAGTGGCGGAATCGTCGAACCTCTCGGTTCGCCTAACGTTCTCCCTCTATCTATCCGGTTTTAATGCAGTTGACGCCGGTAAATGCTATGCTAAACTCTGCCCCCCGTTTCGACGACTACACAGCACAAGATGATATAAATTTGTTTCTCTTCGAGATTCAGCTGTACATTGAACAGGAAGGAAGAAGACGGACTCCTCCGGTCAAAATATCGTGCGATGGAAAATAGATATATCTAGACTTTTTTGTTTGCACTTTTTTTGCATTTCATCCCCGGCTCCCATATTCAGCTCCCATCAGCTCGGTTCAAAGGTTCGTCTCCACAGAGAGATAGAAAAATAAAACACAACAACGAGTGGCGGTTTTTACTCCGCAAAATCCGCTCAACGGCTGTGTAAACAGAAAACAGTGCACGAACGGTGGAACAAACTTAACATCTTAACATGTTGCCTCGGACCCAGACCACCGCCCCAGAACATTGTTAAAGGGGAGGGCTTCGCTGTAAACACACATATTTCTGCTAGATTTTGCATGAAAAACAATAGTCAGCATAGGACCACAGCTTACGACCATGACTCTCAGTTTAGCAGGCGAGAAACGTGGTGCAATCTGCCTTTGAGTTGGAGTTTTTTTTCGTCTCGTGTACGTGTGTGTATGTGTAAGTATGTGTTACACTAGGTTTCCTAGAAAGACACATTCAGACTCAGGTTGACTTGCGGTGTTTCGTATCTAAACACTGTGCGCTATGCTACCTCCTCGCTTACACGATCGTGCCTAAGCTACGCTGGTGATGTTTATTTGACTTCACTCCGGGGCGCACATCTTCTGCTTGCGGAAGGGATATCGTCTACGTGCACGGAACGAGCAAGGTGCTGTACACAACATACAAATCTAGAAAGTAACACAGCTTAAACACACGAATATACCGTACGGGACGAGCACGGTTTGCAGAGGATTATGGCTCTGTCAATCTGTCAGCGATGGTTTACTTTTCTCGTCTCATCTCTGATTTCGTTCTTTTATTTGTGTGACATTTTCGTTAGCTTAAACTTTATCGATATAGTACATTCAAAGGCTGTCGCCTTGGCACCAGCTTCTCGTAGGAATTTTCTATATATTTTCTGATTTAAAGGAGCAAGTACCGTCCATCAATTTTTCCCAACTTATCTCAGCTCGTATCATTTCTGATAATCACCTTCTTGCTGTTTTCTGATTTGCTACACAGGGTTGTTTAAAAAAATATATTTTTCACTGGTAAAAAAAAGTACAGAGCGCTTTTTTTCCTTAAAGTAAGTACGATATTGTTTTCCGATAATGACTTTATTATTCTTCTTTTCATTCGTCGGCCTCGGGACAATCTTTTAAATCTTATAGCTCATTGAATTTGATCATTTGCCTTCGGGTTGGCATCTAAGACACGTACACAGCGACAGACACATCGATTAATTACACTTTTATTTACACAACACGGTTTGCATGGGGGAGAAACAAGATACAGTCTCTGCCAAAGGTCCTAGGGAAAGCGGAAAGAATAAGAGGGAAATGGGCGCCCCCTACCAAAGCTCGGGTACATTTTTCTGTTAATAGTTATTTTCAATTTCGTAACGATTGCTGTAAATGTACAGTACACGGATGGCGGAGCGAACCGTGCCCGCTTCGTTTCGAAGTCACGTTAGTCTGTTCTACCGGGGTTTTTCCTCATGTGTATGTGGCTGACAACGAACCGTAAATGCCTATCGTATCGTTACCGTAAATGCATACGATTATTGACCCGTTGGGAGTTTCGGCGGACGTACGACGGAAAGTAGAGGCAGGGGAGTAAAAAACGGCCCACTTCTTTTTGGAGGCAATATGGGACAAACTAATGAAAAATGAATCGAGTTGGAAAAACATAAACCCAGCAACATGTTTTAAATGTTGGTTACATCTTCCTCATGGATCGCAGAATGTGATGTTAAATATCCGATAAATGACATTCCAATGACCATGATATTGAAACACATTGTTTTCCTTAAGTATGGATCCCGTTTTTTATGTGGCCCCCGTTTAGATTTGTTGCCAATGTTATATTCATTACCCATAAAACATATTTCGATGAGAGATATGACACTTAACTGGGACAGTTTCGTGTGCCGAAAGATAAAATAATGTGTCGACCATTGGCAGACTTTTATCACCAAAAATGGTATGGCCCCAAACCGTGTGTCATCCAGCTCCAGTCCCGTGTTAATGACCGATTTTCCGATTGCCGAACACCGGCCGGATTCCCTTTCCGACCGGCCAGCAAGTGTGACTAATGTCTGACGTTAATCGGCATCTCCGGGGGTTTTTGTTTTTATCGTAACATCGTTTACCCGCTCGGCGAAACAGTCGGCCAATGCTTGCGGCGGAACTCATCAACCGGCGTCGGGAAAGATCCCACGGGGAAGGTCACGATTTATAGATCGTAAATGCTGCAAGCAAACCGATGGCCACGTGAAAACACAGTCCGAAAGCGAAAGGCCCCCGTAGAGCAACCAAGCCAAGCCCCCGATGGTAACACCGATTAGCACATGCCATCAGGACCGCATGCCTGTGAGGACGCTCGCGGACGGATGACGCGGAGGGAGGGCCCGGTTTTAGCACAAGTGGCCATGAAAATAGTTAGAGACTAATTAATTCTACACCCGTCCGTACCTGCAGAACGGGGTTCGGAATTCTTCGTTCTTCTCGTCAGACGGGACCGGCGGAGACAGCGAGTTCGCGCAACATATCCGGCTTAGCGCCCGGTGTTTCTATTCGACGGAGAAAAATCTCTCAAGAACCGCTCTGTCTGACGGACGAGGGAGCGAATCGGTCCGGGAAATTGTTTGTCGACTTTTGTGAATAAATAAGTAGTGTTTAAATTAAATTACCCCGACCGAAGGATACGAAGGTTGCCAAGCGCCCCCGGAAAGGGTTTTTGGGTGCCCGTGTGAAAAGTGAACCGCATCCTTCATGGGTCGACTAGATTTGCTCGTCCCGCCCCGAGCAAGGCATCGTCGCCCGCAGACAGGAAAGGCCAGCACACGCGGGGCGTGAGAATTGGATTAATAAATGATGATGTTGCGTCGCCTTTTCGCTGAAGTCGAGAGAGAGATAACCCCGGGGTAAATATCGCGCTACTTTAGTGTTTATCTGCCACCTGCAAAGTGAATAAGCGTCACGTGTTTGTGCTTTGCTTCGGTGTGCCGGTGATTGCTCTTTATAGTGTCTTTTTCTTGAAAGAAAAGTGCCACTTCAAGGGCGGGGGCGGGGGACGCCCCGGCACATGTGAAAATGAGAGCTCTCCATTTTTGGCTCCAGTACGTTTCGCGGTAATCTTCTTTTCCGTGTAATCCGATCTTCGACGGTGAACATGTGAAGGTTTGTTTTCTTACTTCATTCATTTTAAATGGACGAAAATTGCTACCGGTTAAGTACCTCAAGCGATAAACGAGATTCATCAGAATGTGTGCCCTCAGTAATGATTGTTGGAAATCGATGTGTGTGGGTGTTTAAGTGTGGTTGCTATTATTTTAATCTTTTGTACAAACCATTGTTTGGCGTAGGTAATCGGTGTTGTTTTGTAGCGTTAAGATTCGAGGAACGTGATAAATAACCCTGATCACTGGAGCGCATGCATTTTTTACTAAGCCATCCATTGAAAATAATGTAATATTTTTAAGATCAAAAATAAAGCCACAAATGTACCTTTAACACGTTGACTGCCAAGGGTTTTTGACACACTTTTTTAGAACAAACCTTTTTAATATAATTTGTTCATAAAATTTGTTAAACCAACGATTTTTGAAGGCTAAATAAAACCTTAGCCTCCCAAAGAATTTATATAAAATATAACTATAATTTGTATGTTGCATTTTCATTTATTGATGGGTCAAAAACTTTTTAGAACTGAGTTTTGCTGTCACCCACTTTTGGGTGACATGGCAGTCAACGTGTTAAATTTGTGATTTTTTTAATTTTAAAAGTCACTATAATTATTGGCGTTACTTCCGATCTTTTACGTCAATTTATGGCGTCTTTTCGAATCTTAAAAATATGACTTAATTTTTTTAAAGATACTAAATGCTTTTCATCAGTAGTGCAAAGCATGTATTTTTTATATTTAATTATCATGTTGTAAATATAAAAGTTGAAAAGAACTTAAATTCGCTCAGTTTTGCCTTACACCAAACTAGCGTAATGATGAAGAGGTGCAAAAAAAAAAGCCATAACGTCAAAAGATAGTCAACAAATATACTAAAAAGCAGCCGTTTCATTATTTGGAAATCTTAAAAAATAGAAAAGTTATACCGTCTTAAAAATACGGTTCAAAATAACAAATAAAAAGCAATAAAGAGGTTGTCAACTTGGTTCTTGGATCTGGCCGAATGAAAAAAAATTAAATTTTTGTATTTTAGGAAAGGTTTTTTTTTATTTCAGGCGTTTTTGAGATATTAAATTCGAAAATAGCGGTCAAAATAACCACTATTTGGATTTGAGTGGTAAAATGATTGAAGTTTAACCCTGTATACATTTTAAAATCTAAATCTAAATTTATTAAAGCCAATTGTTTTATAAATCACAACTACCCAAATGTGTTGTTTGGAAAGCAATAAAAAAGCCCCCCCCCCGCGGCCTCCCGTACCACCATAAGGTACTCGTTTAGCAATCCAAAAGACAGTTTCGGATCAAAACCTCTTTTCGGGTAAATCTAAGTATTAAAGAGCTATAAACAGCTGAAAGAAAGCTATAAAAGCATGATGGTAATTATGGATAAAACCCCGTCGTGTCGAAATCAACATAAGGTTTACCATCGTCTACCGCTTTTAGTTGGTTTTTGACTAACACAACAGCAGCAAAGGTGGTGCTACTGTTTCCTAACGTTGATTTCCGTAGTTGAGTTCAGATTTACGCAAAAAATGAAACAATACTGTCGTAATATCCGCGAACCGTTCATTGTGACACAACCTGTCACTTTCATCCACCCCATTTATGGGAGCGCATAACGCTCGAACAAAGACTTTGATGGGATTAGAACGAGGATTTGCGAAACGTTACATCACCATTCTGTCGTTCATCGTTGGTCAAAGCAAACGATGAGGTTCACTCGCTCGATAGGAACCGATAATGACGTACGGATGGAGCGGGATGTAACCCGGTTGCTGAGATCGCACGCTTCGGTGAAAACGCGAATTCAATTGGCGGGCGAAGGCATCGGAAGGGTTTTACAATGCCGTACACGCGGTTTATGACGCATAAAACACCCGCGTGTCAATGTTGCGCCGCTATTGATTGAGCGATCGGCGAACGTCTAGGAATTCGGTGAATTGAAATGTTGTTGCAAACCATGGCCAAAGGAAAGCAAAATGGGGCACGCTCGGTCGGGCCTTGGCCTGAAGTGCCGTTTGAACTTATTTTTATCATCATTGTATCGCTCATCGGGTGGATGATGGACGTCCCGCACCCGGTTTCCCCCTCTCCCTCCTCCAGAGCCAGCCTAATTGCCGGAAAAGTCTCTCAACGCCGGTATGGGTCTTCGCGAAACTCCCAACCTCCACCGAACCCGCGGCCAGGGCGGTTGGTTTTTCTTGTGCGCCCATGGGAAAATAAACACTATATAACCTTCGCTTTGCCGCTGGATGGCTTGTTGTTGATGTAGACGAATGTTTACGATGCCGCGCGAGTTGTCCCGCGAGTTTTCCACCCCGGGACGGACTACGAGGGCGCAGACGGCAGATGAAATGGAAAAACATACCCGAACACGTGCGCTGTCACGTTGCCGGGTGTAAATAATATCCACCGCCGAGTCTTGACGTACTGCCTCTGGTGCTGCTTCCCTCCGGATTCGCTGCGTTTGTTTGCGTAAGTCTTCTGTTGTTGGCGTACACGCTGTTTGACACAGATTTGGACCAGGCGAAAGCTGATACGTTCGCTGGTTCGCACCCGGTGTCGTGAGGTTCCGGGTTCTCAGAGCAGCGACACGGAGCTGGTCTGGTGTACTCACCGAAGGCCGAGCGCCTCGACGCTGAGCCGCAGTTCCTTGCCGTTGTGGGCCCGCTCCGCCAGCGCCGTCCCGTTGCGGAACGCTCGCCCCCGCTCGTTGATCTCCGACTGCAGGCTCGAGGTGCTGCTGCTTCCGGTGGTGTGGTTGAGCACGGCGAAGGACTGCGGCGAGAGCGGGATCTCCTCGATCTTCTCCAGGTCCTGGGCGACGCTGGCCGACTGCTGGCGGTGCATGCCGCCGAGGCACCGCGGCTTCCCACCCGCCGTCCCCAGCGACGTCGACGTGGTCGAGCTGATCGACGGGATGGAGGTGAGCGTGCCCATGCGGGCGAGCTGCTCGCGGTCGACCGATATCGAGGAGATGGTGTCGAGGGTGGCACGGTTCTGACTCGCGCCGGAAGTGAGCGCAGTGCCGGTTCCAACTCCCGCGGGCGCCACGTCGTCCTTGTCGAGGCTGAACTGGCGACGGAGGAAGCGCGTCGAGCCGGGCTTGCTGGAGCAGCTGTCCGAGCGCAGCTGGTAGCTGCCGTAGCGCGCCTCCGTGCACTGGGCCAGGTTGTTCTCGCTCGGGCTGAGACACTTGTAGTAGTTGTACGGCGAGCTGAGATCGATCAGCTCCTCGATGCGCTTGAATAGACGCGTCGAGTTGGCGGTCGTGGTGGGCGAGGGCTGAAGCCGATCGAAGCCGGGGTGTGTGGCGGCCAGGAACGACGACCCGTCGGCAATGACCTCCGAGAGTTTGCGCTGCCCGGGGCTGGGCAGGGGGGTCGTCTTCGACGGTCCAAAGTCGCCCAGGTTCAGCGTGAACGTGTTATTGCTCGAGCTCGAGTCGATGGAGAACGATGTCGAGAGGACGGCCGCATCGTGCCCCGGACCCGAATGGCCTCCCCCATCACCGGACGCCGGTGGCACGGGCGGGGTTATCTCCACCTTCACATCGATCGTTTCGCCGGCGACGGAGGGCGAGTGGCTGGACGAGTGGTTCGCCGTCGAGCAGGTGTTACTCTGACCGTTCACCTTGGCATGGTTCTGCTGCGACTGGAAGAGCGAGTTCTTCAGGATCGCCACGTCGAGGCTGGTTAAACGCGGAGAGAAAGGGACCCGAAAAGGTTTGGATTCGGATTAAACATTCGTATAACTTCCCTCCCTTCCTGCCTTTCCCCTTTTGTACCGCCCCCTAAGCGTGTAGATTAGTTGGGAAAACTTACCCGTGCGATTCCCTGGTGGCCGCGCGGAGAGCGACGTGGAGGTGATGCAAACGAGTCCCGAGTTGGTCATTAGAGTTACGTTGTTCGAGGGTGATTTAGGGAGATAGAAAAGCGAGCAGTAGAATGTTTGTTAGAACCAACCGGCAAGGTAGAGTGGCGGAAGGGTGGCCGTTTCAGGTGTTGGATATTCGAGAGCCACAATGGACACGCTGCGAACTTAAAGTGTGTGACCCCGAAAAGTTTCTGTTTGCTCTGTCCTCGACCTTTTCCGAAACCTGCCGGAGCGAATCGCACTCAGACGCTGGGTTTATGTATTTAATTAATCTCTGCTCGGCCAGTCGCTCGGGCAAGGGGGAAATTGATTTATTTCAATGCATTAGTTTTCAGAGAGCGGTGGAAGAATTTTGGCTGCATGATTTCTGAAGCTTATAATTGGATTAAATTTTGGAACTCTGTCGAACTGCAAATTGAAACTCTTTTGAAATATTAAATCAGGTCTATAAAAATCATTCCAATAATTCAGATGAACCATGAAAAGTGATAAGTGAAGTGAATGCTATAGTTGAATTAATTACAGATATTTCTTCGATGTGGCTAAGTAAATTTGGTATGACCAGCTCCATCAAATAGTTACCTAATATTACCAACGTATTGTTATAGAACAAGTTTTAATTATCATTTTAAAAATCATATTTTGATATTTACAATTAACTGTTAGCATAGTTTTTGTTTGTTTATCCGAAGAATTGTGTCGTAACTTAACCCTCTGATTAACATAATTTTTTATCTGATATTTGTTACACTTATCATTTTCCTTCCATGCTTTATGATTTTTGTTATGCCTATTTATGTTACTCGTGTTTCGCTATGTTTTTATAAAAATAAAACAAAACATTCAAAGAGCTTAGATAACTCTCTATTAAAACAATAAGTTGACCAATGCGTGTAGGAATATGTTTCGAAAGATTGTTTTCTGTTTGCCGAAATGTAATCGTTAGCTTTTCAAGAAAAAATAAAACACATTCTAAACAGGTAATTTCTTTATGCACCCATTCCAAACATCAAGCATCAACCAAAGTTTCCAACGACTGGAATGGAAATGGTATGCATCGAAAACTGGGCTGCATTAAGGTACCTGGCGAGTGTTACTTAACATTCATTCAGAATGCAAGCCCCACAGTTTACAAATACCGTAATTGAAAAGGTTCCTCTTCGAATGCCATCCTAATGGATCATTGTTTGCTTTTGCAGATGCAAACGAATACCGATAAGTTGCAGTGCAGCGTACGGTGAGTACGGGGGCTTACCCGATCGGTGGTGGAGGTGGCAGTGCCTTGTCGAAGCCTTTCTTGCCGAGCAGCCAGTAGGTGTGCATTTTGCCTTTGCCCTTGATTTCGATGGGTCCCCGGGGCTCGATAACGTAGCCGCCGGCTTTCTCGAGCAAATTGCACGTCTGCTGGGACATGTGAATCCTCCAGGACGAACCTGTTCGTTAGTGTGGGTGGCGCGTGGGAGTGAGCGAGAAGGATAGAGAGAGAAAAAAAACAGATGGAAAGATTAAGAGGGAGTGAACGAGATATAAAGCGAATCCCACACGATTTGGTGTTAGATAGATGAATGGGGGTGAAATATGTGTGTGTGCTTTTTTATTTTTTTCGGTTTGCTCCCCTGGTTTTCATCGTTAGTTTTCATTTCCTCCGCCATTCAGCCCGGCCTGGGGCCGAGCAGGGGCTGAAGAACTGAGGGAACACGGTAATTGCCATCATTCCTACCCGTTCGCATGCAGTTGGGAGCGATGAAGGTGAATGCATGGATGAGACAAAGAGGAGACCGTACACCGAAACAAAAACGAGACAAAAAAAAGTCGAAAGATTTAGCATGTGACCGTGGGGTTCGATGGAGGCGCCTGGTGCTTTATATGAAATGATGGAAAAACTTGTAATGGAGAAAGTTGGTTGGGCAGGAATGGAACCGCTCGATGAAAGGAGTGTTCCCTCTTGAGGTGATCGTGGTGTGGATACGGGCCCGATGTTACTGCCAGTGCCATCGCATTCAATGGGTGGGATTTATGCAATTTTTCGCCAACCAAGCAGGTGAACTGCGATGACGTCCGTCATGATTGCGCACACGAATGCCAAATGGTGGTCCGCATGAGGGCGATGTGGATGACGTTCGCAAAACCGCACACGTCCATATTGGCCGTCCTTCGTTGCGATCGGTGGCGATGCAGTGTGCCTCCCTGTTAAAGGGCTCACTTTTCACCCGCCCTATCTGGCCCACGCAGGATGCACGCGGATCGTCCGTCGTGCCCGTCGTGATAACGAGGGGCGATAATAACGCACACGCTGCAAAGTAAACAGCATTGCGTAATAATCCACCGCAGGGGCCGGAACACATTTGCTAATTAATATGATTTTCGTTGGGCCATCGGAACACGCCGTACCGGTGCACCCCGGTTTTGACTGATTGTGCTTATTTCCGGCGCGGGGCATTGTCGAAGGCACGGCTGCCCGATAAGATAAGGCTAAATCGTTCAGTGACGCCTGTTCGAAACATAATTGATTCTTGCTCCGGTCGAGCGACGGAAATACCGAGTATCGATCATCGACGGCTCATAGCTTTCAGCAGGTCTTTTGCGACCAGCTTGGACAGTTTTCACCGACATGAAACGTGCCAGCTCGTGGAACGAGGATGATTGATGCAGTACAGTGTTCAGGTTTGAGTTTATTTAGCTCGTTATTACCCCCTTCCAAAAGTTAACAATTTTGTGTGATTTGTGGTCTGTTTTAAGTATTTGATGTACGATTACTCGGCGATATAATTATACCTAGCACGATAATATCCAACAAATGGGAAATAATAAACATCATCGTGAGACGTGAGTTTAGAAACATAATAAAAACTGTATATTCTATTCTGTACAGTTAAAGACTTGCGTAACGTTCACATTAAAACGTAGACAAATTTTCGTCGGCGATAAGAAAAAAGTTAATCAAGCTAATTCAGTGAAGTAAATTTTTATCGTAAAGTTACATCTTTTTAAAACTTTTAAAAAATATTCCGGCGGCCAGTAAAGCGGTCTTACGGTCCTTGGCCGTAACTTTAGACATAGCCTATAAAACCGATCGTTTAAGGATGTTTTTCAATTGTTGTGAGGGATACATGAACAAATGCTACTCCGTTTGGACTTTAAAATGTTGGAATAGGCCCTACCTTTCAGTGCTGTAAATGTTTTTTAGAATGGATGTAATCTAAACGCCTTCTCGCTGATTTTCAGTCATGATATGGCTGTTCAAGCTGGAAGTTCTAACATATAATAAAACGTAGTTGGTTTAATGTTTTGGCCACTACGGAATCAATTGAACTGATAAAGTGATAAAACTTTTTTTTGAATTTAAAAGAAATGCTACTCTTTATTTGGTGTTCAACAAAAAGATGCTAACGTTTTAAGTATTTGCATTAAATGTCGCTAAAATTTGTGTATTTTTTTTCAGTACAAATGTTATTTTAATATACATGTTCTGATTTATTCTCATTATAATTTAATTACATTAATTTAAATGACATTGTAGTGTTCATTTATATTCTTTGGTGCAACGCCTTTCTTCTTCTTCTTGGCGTAACGAGCTTTTTGGTCATGCCTGCCCGTTAAGGGCTTACGAGACTTGTTTCCCTGTTGTACGTGGATAGTCAATCCTCTCGTACAGGGGAGGGTCCGATCTCGGTTGGGGTTCGAACCCACGCCGTCGAGGTGGTGAGCCCCGGCGCTCATGGGCCGATTTTCTAGCCGGCGCTACCGCTCGGCTGTCGCGGACCCCCAAACGCCTTTAAAATGTATAATTATAACCCTTGAAAAACTTGATTGAACATTGCTTAAACTTTTGTCAAAAAGTACACCCTTGGTCCACGTAGCTAGGTCAATATTTGTCCCACAAAAAGTAACATCTGGAGTAATAGACCAATTTTCATAAAAACATTTGATAGAAGCCTCTTACGGTAGGGCAGCTAACCTTACACTTTATTTTCACCTTTAACGCTCGTAACAAATGAAAGGTGCCGTTTTGCTTGCCATTTTATAGTTTTCTTATCCCCCATCTAAATCCACTATAAATGTGCTGTTGAAGCGAGTCTGGACTCACAAGTCCGTACTGTCACCAACAATATTGAATGGCAGCAATACGGGCGAATAATGCGACTCAATGCAGGCACAAGAATCGGGATTAATTCTATAAAAAATAAAACAAATAGTTTGTTAATTTATATAACAATTTTTTGTTAATTGAATTGTATATTGCAAACGGTTAAAATATGTCTCAAGCGCTTCGATTTTGCACTTTGATGTATTTTTTACTAAAAGCAAATCAACGGTATGAAACGAGTCAAAAAGACCCCGTCGGATATATATTTTTTACAAAAAAAAAGGTTTTCTATTCCATTTTCCAAACTGCTCACAAAAGGTACAGTCATGGACTATAGAGAAAGGTCCAAAATTTGCATATTTGATGGGCATAAATTGTTAACGATTTGCGACGGGCGCCTTTTTTCATCACGTTTGGATTTCGGATCAGAACAATCTTGCGCGGTTGGAGAAAATCGATGCACTTCACACCCGGAGCCTGGGGTGAAAACTTTCGGAAAATGCCCCCGCTGAGTGGCGTCCAAAATGCCTACTGACAGTTCCAATCCGCCAGAAAATCACATTTCCCAGCGGCATTGGAAATGGGTTCGGTTCTGCGGTTGAGAAGTCGAGCGTTTTCTCGCCAATCGAGTATTGGAGTGTTTCGATTTGGGTTCTGGGGGAGGGGGCGGTGAACGTGAAGGGTGGAACCGACGGTGCGCTTGAGCTCGCCGAACGAATGAACCATGAATGATTGATGACGTGAGTGAGTGCAAATGAACCGTGGCGCGGTCATGTTTGGTGTCCGAACGCCCGGGTATGCAAACAGCGGGATAATACCTGTTGATTCCATCCGGGAGGCCGTGTTGACCGTGTCGCCGAAGAGACAGTACCGGGGCATCGTTAGGCCAACGACGCCGGCACAGCAGGGACCTGGGAAGGCGTTGTCGAGGGGGAAAAATTTGAATTTGCCAGCAGGAGGCGCATAAGCGTATAGCGAAAGTTCGGCAAAGCGTGAGCTTGTTAGCGAGGCGCCTGATGGCGCACACTTACCGGTGTGTAGGCCGATCCGAAGCTGCAGCGGAACACCGGGCAGGTGGCGTACCTTGAAGTGGCCGCTCTGGGAGAGAAGGTCCAGCGCCATGGTGGCAATCTGCTCCGCGTGATCTGGCGTGCGGACGGGTAGTCCGCTCACCACCATGTACGCGTCACCGATCGTTTCCACCTTGTAGACGTTGTACGCGTTGATGGTGGCGTCGAAGCAGGTGTACAAATCGTTTAGCAAATCGACGACCTGGACGGGCGTACAGTGAGCCGCGATTGTGGTGAAGCCCACGATGTCGCTGAAGTAGATCGTCACCTCGGCGAACTCTTCCGGTTCCACGGCAAGCCCTAATTTAAGCTTTTCTGCAACCGAGCTGGGAAAATAGATGGTTTAATGTTTGCTTCTGTCTGTTAAATTAAATATTTAACACAATTGTCTAGGCGAACCAAACAGCCTTTGATAATAAAATATACTCTTTCTTACTCTCCCATTACGACGAGAATGGGAGTGAAATTTTGAATTCTCTTTATGCAATTAAGAAGCGTATGGTGCACGCAATTATTGTGAGGTAGAGACATAACAAGAGTCAGATGTACCCGTACAGTCACATATCCATGCTTTAAGTGCAGTTATCTCAAGAAATACATAACGTAGGGTTTGAACATTGAAATGGTAGATAAACTACTATTCTACACAATTCGTGCGAGACATTTCGAAAAAGTTACTCCCTTTGTTTTGAAAAAAAAACCAACTCAAAAGTTCAAAACCCAATTCATAGAAGTTTACCTACAATGTATCGTTTGAATGTTTATCCTAGATCACGAATTGCTGAGATAACCGGACTTGAACTTAACATTTGACTGAATGTATGCTCGATATAAAACAAGGTAGTATCTTGTAAAGCACTTAGGATGCAAATACGAATTCCCGCATGAGTATAGCGATGTGGATAGGGATGAGCACGGCTTACCTTGGCAGCATCCTATTTAGTAATTGTTCAGTCTTTTTCCGCTCGATATCCAGCAGCTCCGTCCGCTCGCGAATGAGCTCCTCGAGGTTGTTGGAGTACTTCTCGAGCATCTGGAACATCGTATCTACGAAGTTAACCTTTCGCCCGTGGTTTAATTGCTTGAACCGTTCGCAGATACTACCAGGCGCGAGGAAAATGGTGAATGGCGAGAGGAAGAAAAACGTGATTAAAAATTAGCAATTAACACGCTGTTGGAAACACTCTGGCGACACGGGCTATAACGGGCTCGTCGTCGTGCAACTTACGCCGCAAAATCGGGTCTCATTTCAGGATTCTCCGCCCAACACTGGCGCATAATGTTGATGGCCTCCGGCGGCGCGGCCCCCTTCGAAACGGACGGTCGTATCAGGGGCGGGGGTTTCTTGATTTTGGCGATAATCTCCTCCGGCGACAGGGACAGCATGCAGTACGGCTCACCGCGCACGACGACCTCCTGCATGATGATGCCGAAGGCGTACACGTCGGCCGGCTGGGTGCCCGCCTTGGGGTAGGCTTTCGAGTCACGGAGGGCTTCCGGCGCCGTCCAGAGCAGCTCCTTGGCGCTCCTGGGTGCCGGCGTGATGCCCTGGGCCTCGTAGAAGCTCTGCATGCCGTAGTCAGTAATCTTCAGCACCCAGCGCGCATCCACGACGCAGTTTCGCGACGAAAGTGAGCCGTGGACGCGCAGCGGAGACGCATGGAGGTAGCGCATACCGCGGACCAGGTCCGTCAGCAGGCTCAACCGGAACGACCAGTCCAGCTTGATCTCGTCCATGATGAGCACGTCCTGGAGGGATCCCCGCGAGCAGTGCTCGAAAACAAGCGCCGTCCGTGTCGGTTCGTTCAGCCAGCCTGAAGAAGAGTTGAATCAGAAGAAGAAGTTCGTTAATAGCTGATCACACTCAAAGGCTTTAGTCACAAAAGTTGTAGCTGATTTGTTCTGGACACTTGACACAAAACGAACAGAAATGTAAAACCCACCAGGCGTCTCCATCGCTAATAAGCGCGTCTCTTTTAGAACACGGGTAATGTCGATGTTAAACGGAGACGGTCTTGGATTGTAACTTTATGCAATCGATTTATGTTCATATGCTATTGTTTCGTTTATGTAAGGTTTTACAAATTCTCGTCTACACATGTTTTTAAACTTTTGTTCCTTAACACGTTGCGTACCAAGCGTTTTAGCACAATTTTTAGTACAATTTTTTTAATTGCAATTTGTTTATAATATTGGTTAAACCGATTGTTTCCGAAGGCCAAGCAAAAACTTGGCTTCCCAAAAAATTTATATAAAATATTACAATAATTTTTAGGTTGCATTTTCATTTATTTATGGGTCAAAAACTTTTTAGAACTAGAACTGCTGTCACCTATATTTGGGTGACGCGGAACGGAACGTGTTAAACGATGCTAAGATTGTGTTCAATAATATTATGATTTTATATTTCATTTGGAAAAAGCCTTGAAGTGAATAAATTTAAATAACAATAACTTATTTTTTGTTTTGGTCCTTAAAGACGAACAAGTTAGTTATGTAAATTACAATAAATTATTACTTATATCTGGTTGAAGGTTTTCTAGCGAAAGGTTTAGAACAGAGAAGGCCCAACAACTAGTTGCGTCAAATGCATTCGTTAGGGCACTAACAAGTTCCAACGAATGACAGCAAAAACACAGAAATCAACATGTGAGAAGCGCTTTATGCACCTGCTTTTCTGTGCGGTGAGCGTTTGGATTGCATCACAAAGTGCAACGATAGATCACGAACCATGCAACCGGTAGCCGAACGGTGGCCCAGGGACGGCAAGTTATTAATTTGGATCCCACGAGACCGCTTTTCTCTTCCGAGCATCCGTTATGCAATTCACATCCGGGATGGTTTTATGTCCGGTTTAGGTTCGTCCTTGAAACACGGATCTGGCGGTGCTGCGGTTCGTTTTGCATTACAAACGAGCTCGCTGTACAATTTAAACCGAATTCAATCAAATTTTGTTTTATGTTATTTTTTTCTATATCTTTCAATGGTTCTGGTGGTTTACATCTGTACCAGCTCTATGGCTGGGGAATCAAATGTATTATGAAACGGTTAAAGGTTATATATTCGTGGTGAAATAACGTTGCAAAAATGTTGAAATGAACGCTAGTTTACAATATGTTTTGAGTACATAATTTTTTAGTTACTTTTGAAATTAATGTTTCTTGTGTTCATGTTTAGAAAAAACCTGTATCTGTAACATCGGTGGAAACAGAAAATGAGTCATAAATCGTTTAATGGGTATGAAACCAACTACAAAATGACGAAAGTTATTGTTGAAAGCCAAAATATTTTACCTCACGGCAATTAAACTCATCGTAACTCACTCAAATTAAGCGATACGCATCCATAAAGTGTGAAAGAAAACTGTCTCGTTACGGTTAGCGTTATGTAATGGCATCCAAAACTCACGTCGAGGGTGAACGTTAAACCGCAAGGTATAAAACTAAACGCAAAGACAATATTTCGCCCGGAATGGGAGGGAAAAACTTTGCACATTCCAAACTATCATTACGGTAAATACAATTTCCTTACAGGGCTCTTATTGTGCTTTGGTGGTTTGGTTTCTCGAACCCGCCGCCGGCGCGACGAGTGATACTCATTAAAAGTTCTACATTCTCCGGTTGTTTTGTCGTTATCTCGGGCGGTGGGTTTTCAACGGGAAACATCCCGTGGGGGAAGGTTGCGTAAGGGTTGGTTATCGTGTTTGCTGCTCTGCCGTCGGTTTGATAACGATGCTAACGTCTGACGTGTTCATTTGTGTTGATTGTAATTGTTTATTGTTTTTTTCCCATTTCCAGTTTTCTGACAATAATTTGTGTAAATGTGTCAATTACGTAAGGAAATAGAAATCGTGCGCAACCGACCCCGGGAGAGGTGAGAATGAAGGAAGCACAAGAACACAAACCCGGCACCGGAAACTGCACGTCGAATCGGAAAAGTGTTGATGACCTTGCCCGTCTGCCGCCCGGAGGCACCCCGGATCGTTCACACAATTTTAATTGAATTAAAATTGGAAAATGGCTTCACTCTCTGACCTTCGGCGGGTGAGTTTCGGCAAATGGTGTCGACGCTGCGCTTCACTGGACGAACGTGCTGGATTGAACCCTCGCGGTGGCCTCCATCTTCAACTGAGTTTTACAACTGTTGCCGCTGGCCTCGGTGTTGGTTTAATTATCTGATTGAATCGACTGACCACTTTCGAGCTGGTTGCTGCCCGGGCGAAACTGGGCGAACATTCGGCGATGGGTCGAGCTGGGCTCGATCGAAAACCCACACTCCAGTTCATCTCATCACCGGAAAGGTCCAGGCGGTCTTTTGCTGGGGAGTTAATCTTGGCCGTAGATTTATGGAACGTCAGCACCAACAGGTCAGCCACAAAGGAAGACCGAGTGCCTCCATCGCAGTGAGATGCTCGGGTGCCTCATTCGTCGGCGTGTAGGACGTCGGCGAACAGCAGTGAGTGTGGTTAGGAAAATGCACCCCCGGTTGCTATCACGTCGTGCTCGGGTGGGCAAAGATAGCTTCCCGTTGACGGTTTCGAAGCGCAAAGGCCGTATAACTACATTGAGCGTACCGAAAATAGGATCGTCATGTGGAGTAGACTGGCGAACGGCAATGAGATTCACCCTTCACACGCGAATTTCGCTCTACTTTGGTTTTCATCATTGCCAGCATCGGCCATCGGATGCTGGACACTATGGACTAGTAGAATTCTCCACCGAATCTGCCCTGACACACCCACTGTTAACGATGGGGGTACCACTCGGGACCTCGGTTCGGTTTGTGTTCCAGCATGATTGGCCAGGAAGCTTGACCTTTCGTAAAGCGTTCGGGAAGACCAACGTAAGTGCTCCTTTTTTATGTAGTCCTCGAAAACCCAACCTCCGATCGATACGTTCGATGCCTCGGCTGGCAACGGCTCGGAGGGAAGCCATTGCTGAACGGGGGCCGACCGAAATCCGAAAATGAACATGTTCCGACGTGCTTGTTTACGGCCAATACGGCAAACAACCGCTGTCAAGTTGTTGCCCGAGCCCTTTTCCAGCCGGAACCGGTACCACCGGACGCACCGGGAAACGCTTCCCAGCGGAGGAGGATGCCATCTCCAGATAATAATTAAATGAGTGGAAGTAGAATTTTCCGGTTACACTGTTGCCGTTAGTGGACGTGAGTATGCACTGTACATTGTTGGCGGGTCTGGTTGGCGGAGTTCACTTGCCGATGAAGCGTATTGTGGTTCGGGGAAGCGGACGTCTATGGGTGCAATTATCGCTAGAACAGTAAACCTAGACGAGGGTTCGACCGGTCGGTGCCCTGGTCCGGTCAGGCATTAAACGAGGGTCGTTATATTTAGCACGTTTTATTTCCAGCACCAAATCCCACGGAAAATGGAGTGAAATGTGCTGTTTTCCTTGAAAGATTCCGTGCCCCGTGGGCAGCAAAGGGAGATGAACCAAATGCACTGTTTTAGTAGACGTAGCACATACTACAGAGAGCTTTGGAATTTGCTATTGAGCTAATTTTTCAATTAAACAAAATATTACTTCTTCAGCTGCACTATACAATTATTTACACTTTATGGGAGTCTGTTGCTTTGCATCCCGTAAGAGATATGCATATGGAAAGGGTGTCAAGTGCACAATTGTGGCCTTTGTTGCCTACCCCCTCGGTCTATTGAATGGCAGAAATACAACCCTACAATACAATACAGCATTGAGCAAAGCTTCCTCTTTACAATGTCACCATTCCAGGACCATCTTGCGAATGCACGTACCAGGGTGCGTTTCACTCGGCCCTAGGACCGCATGACAGAGAGACATTCCGCCCACGACACAGATGCAGCAGCCGTGTGCGATGTGGTGATATTCGATCTGTCACCACAATGCGCCACAAAAGCCATATTTATTGTGCTCGAGCAAACGAAACACTTCTAATTAATAAGATTTAGCTCAGCCTATGGTAGCACGTTTCGATGCGATGCGATAGTCACGATGGTCAGGCGTTGCCTAGTGTCGGTAGGAGGGATCGGTAGTGCGAAGCGAAGCTGTAGCCACTCATCAAACCACAATGGGTGTCTTTTCATTCTCGGTTTGTACCGATCAGCCTGGCGTCCTGCAAAAAGCAACCGTACATCGGCTGACATCGGAGACAAACGATGGCGTTTATCGCCTTCTGGTTCACCGCGGGAGGCTCCTCTCTATCGGGGAGGAAAGACGCTGCGGCAGGGAATATACGATACGACGTGAAATTAATAAACGCTCTTCGAAAGCTCTTATCACATCACGACGGGAAGCGAGTTGCTTCTCGCTGTGTTTGCGTTGCGTCCCGTGTCAATGTATCGCCGGATAATTTGATTGGCAAATAATTGGAATTAATGACTGGTGGTGGATTGATCACGGACAGGCAAGGTCTCCGGTTTACCGGTGTACTGCTCATTACCAGGGCTTACCAGCGCAGTCGGTATTGGGGATTTTCCCGGCCGCATGTCGAACTCAAAATGCCAAATGAAATGAAAACGGGGACCGCGTGTTCGCTCGGCGCGATCGATAAGCTTACTGGTAGCGAAATAAACCGGGATTAGAATTAACTGGAAACTCTGTGCTTCCCTTTTGAAATCGAAATACTGTGCAATTTGTTAGTGCACAAGGTGGGTTGTCATGGAATAATTATAGTTGAAGCAAGGGATTCACTTATCTGGCTCACATGCCCGATGATCCGTTCACGAGACATGAGCAGTTCTGTGCTGTTTCGCTTGCGAGGTGAAATTGAATACAAAGTATACAAGCTGTAATATAAAGCGGTACATAACTGTAGCAACAGACGATGACTATAGTTTTTGCAAATTCAAGCTTTTGAAATTAATTGTTTTATTTTATCGCTAAAACAGTATTTCGATGAATTGGTTCATAAATAGATAAATATTTTTTTATGCTTTGTAAATTTGGCTTTGTATGTGAATACTTGATTTTTATAATTACTGAGAAAATTTCAGTACGGTATCGTTGCCACGGCAAACGGCATATAAATTATTTGAATTTTCTGGAAACTTTAACTATTCATCTGAAATAATCTGTCAAAATTTAGGAATACCGAAACCAATTACGTGAATTTAGATACGAGCGAAATATACGAATACAAATTTAACAGGACCCATCAGCCAATGTAAACTCATTTAAATGTCACTGCTTCTTTAAATTGATTCTGATTAAAAAGGTCAAACGCTTTGAAATAGTTCGAACTGCTGCTGGTTAATTTCTTGGAACAATACCACTTAATATTTTCTGTTTAGATTGTCTCTGGCATCTACGGCATGAAACTGACATATGCACCATCGCATCTTGAAATGAGTTTGATATGAAATGCGACTTTCTAAAACGGTCTAAAACGGTTAGCCAAAATATGGTCCTTGTTAGCTACTTGTCGTAATATTAGAATTACGGAATTGGAAATATCAATGCATTATCTCTTCAAGTGTTTGGTGTTGAAACATCCATGCATTAACTTGAGTCTTTTGATTTCTGTAAAATTTGTCTTTAAAATGTTTAGTTCAATATATTGGATAGTCATGCTTGAATAGTAATAATTGATTGCGAATGTTACAACATGTTAATGTACTGATATGGTCTTTTCAACCTATCAGTATTCACGCTATATTCCATTGAATTTCCCCACAAAAATAAAACCAACACAAAACAGTCCCACTGTAAAAGATGCCATCCATTTTTTTGGCATCTAGCGCACGTTTTAAAATAATCGAATTTGTTTTCCCATATTAAAGGGTTAATTCGGCGATAAATTGAACCTAACACGATTGAACCTTCGATTAAACCAGTGTTGAAGCAGCTTAAAGCAGCATGCAATAGAGCTGAGCCAAAGGAATTAATCGAAGCAGGGAAGCTACCGGTATCCGGACGAACCCCTTTTGGGACAAAATTATGAGCGAAGTGGCTTTTGCCGAAATAGACCATAATGAATGTATTTCTATCGGGGGACTTTGATCTTGCCGGCTCGCAAAAACCTGCCGTCTGCAACCTCCGAGTGCTCCCGGAAGTCTGCAGGAGTGAAAGAGACAGGCTTGACTCGTGCCACCAGACCGGAACACCCGATAAACGAGCAGGTTAATGATGACAAATAGATCGAATAAGATGGGCCCGGCTTTATGGGCGCCCATTAGAGCGATGCTTGATGGTTTCGAGCAGGATAACGGGATGGGTGGCGCAGGATTCGCGCCCCTCGAGGACCACATCCGGCGTATATTCGAAGTGTGCTGCTGCTGCACAACGTGTTGTCGACTTTTTGACGAATTACAGGTACGTCGTAAAACGCGAATGTTTACAAGGCACTAAACGGGACACGGCGTGGAATGTATGTTTGTAGGGTGTTCTGGAATGTGGATACGTCGTCGTAAGGCAAGCACAAAAGCAGTGCGCAAAAAACAAACAAACAAGCGGAAAATCCAACAGCTACACTCCGGAAAGCACAGTGCTACAACAGGGGTGAATTACCGATTAGAGGATTAATGTTCTCGTGTCGTAAACCGTGCGCCATCACCAGCAGATCCATCGCCTTGGTTTTCAGCTCGTGGGACGCCGAACTCGAACTCGGGATCTCCTTCAGCTGCACCAGGTCGCCCTGTGAAGAGAGTGCCCAGGGGCGGTGGAGGGGAGAGATAAAAAAAAGATGATGTGAGAAAAAAAGGCTCGTAGTGCGAAGGGCGAACAGGCGCCATCATCGGGCGTCGAAGCGATTGGAATCGAAGTTGGAAGGCACCCGGTTTAATGGATGCTCTGGCGCGGTCGGGATCAAAATGGGATTTGCTTTCGGTTGTAGATAAACAACAAAAACACACACAAAAATGAAAAAGCACTTAACGGAAACACCTCCACCGGACGGTCGCGTAGTTCCTTACGTTGTAGCGCGCCTTGTGATCGATGGCCGCCGTACTGTGGCGGATTAGCGTTTCGCTGCCCGAGCTCGGCTTGGTCGGGACCGGAAGGCCGAGATTTTTGAGCGACCCGATCGAACCCTTCAGCAGGTCCGGCTTCTCCACCTCGGGTCCGCCAAACTCCTGGAGCTGCTGCAGCCAGCAGCACAGCATCGCCTCGATACCCTCGTCAACCTGTGCACGGCGATACGGGTCGGCATCGGGAGGTGTCCGGATGGAAATACATGCAAATTAGACCTTCATTAACGTTTCCCTTTTGCGGGTGGGGCCACTGCTCTGCTGCCCGCCTCGCACTTACCCTCCGCATGTCGACTGGGAACACAAAGTCCGCCGGCGAGAGGACGATCTTGTTCGGCCCTTTGGAGAGGCGCGTCTTGAGGATGTAGTTCCTGTCGATGGGAGGAGAACAGAACGAAACAGTTGGTTGAAACAAAAATACATTAGACAACTCCCTTGTCGTAACGGTTGCGGCCCAAAGGGCGACGTAGTTGTTGGGAACCATTTAATTAGATACCACACTCTCGCCCGGTTTCGATAACGAGTTCTCCTTAGGGAAACTATCCGAAACGGACGGTTGAGTTGGCTCGGATTGTCCTTCTGGCAATCATTTCCAACCGAGCTACAAAGAAACGAACTCTTCGGCGGAAAAGCCAGCGTTTATGCTTTGCGGAGCGAAATGAATTCAAAGAAAATTATTTCCGTCCCTTTGGTGTCCTGTTCGGGTTTCAGCGATGTCCTTCACTGGATTCCCCAATTCAGTCTCAGATTCGTTCTCGAAGGATTGCACACTTTAAGGTTTGATTTACGGTTTTGTTGACTTCGTTTGAACATTGGAACGATGAAAACGACAAGTGAAAAATACTAATGATCGTAAAATGTGTCACAAACCTGAATAATTTCCATATTATTTACGCACGATAGGACGGTTTTAATTATATCTCATCTTACTTTCAACTCCTACTTTTATTTCTAGTATTTATCTCTTCTTCGTTGAACATCGTGCTTTTTTCTAGTATTTAGAAGAAAACAGAAGGGTCCACACTTTTGCGATGCTGCCCAGTCCAAACCACTCAGGAACTATTTTTACCGTAAATAATCGTAATTTTCCCTCGTGACCCAAGGCGGGAGCACGGGACACTGCTTTCGGTAATCGGAAGCCGTGGGCTTTTGGCAACCGGAATCGTTTCTGAGCATTCCCGGAGGCTTTTCCAATAATGCCGTTGGCGCAAGACATACTTCACGGTAAGGAGGCAAACCCAGAACGCTAAAACCCAAGTTCCAAACAGTTGGCTTTTTTTCTCTTCCGGTGCGTCCGGCGTTTACCGTTGGAATTCTTTGCAATCGATGGCATGCGGCAAAAGGAAAACAAGAAATAACGAAATGCTCGCAGCCGTGAAAGAAAAGCGAAGCAGTGGGAGTCACGAAGCGCTCGGATAAATCGTGCTGGTAAGTCGGGACGGCACGGCGGAAGAGAAAGTTTCATTTTCTTTCTCGATGAAAACTTAATTGAGTGAGTTATGCTTTGTCCCATTGCAGGGACCGTACCCTTCCATTCTATTACACGCTTCCTTTCCTTCCGCTTCTGGGCATGTTTCCTCACGGTGAGGGATCGCCCCGGAGCGATCGGGGGGGTCATAACCGTGGCGAACCGATTAAGGCCCAGTGTCGCCGGTTCGTTGCTTTCGTTGGTTTGCTTTTTTTTATTTTATTTTGTTGACGTCCTTATCGCTTTTCATGATTGTGTGTATGTGTGCGCACATTGCCGGCACTCTCGGTCGACACAGTAAGCCACCCAGAGCTTCCCAGTACGAAGCGTTCGAAAAGTGCGTTAACCTAATCGAAGTCAATTAATTTTCCGGAGTCACGAGTTTTCCGCCAAACGGACCCTCATCATGTCACAAACATACACACATACCTTCCCGAGGGCCGCCTCACTTGGTCGGAGAAGGATGCGCAGGGACGAAAGTTACAAAGTTCAGAATTAAAAGTTCGGAATACTTTCACCGCCAATGGAAGAGAGATAAACACTTCATTGGAGTTTTCTCTTTCTTGCCCGGGGCTTTCCCTCGAGTTTGTGGCGTTTTTTTTTACACGCGTCTCCCGTTATGAATGGTTGGGACCGGGCAGATCCGATGATGAGGATACTTTCCCGAAACGAGCACCGTTCCGCCCGGATGGGACGGTCATAAATTCAGGGATGAATCGTTTGAGTGGCTTCCTCGGTATCGGATAAGTTTCCCCGATAACTTTGCGATACGGTGCAGTCAAAGTCTTGCGTGCGGATTGGAGCGAAGGGCAGGCCAGGATCCTCCGTTTGGACAGGCCATCAGAAGGTAGGCTGTACTTTTGGAACGGTGGAGGGACCATTATATGGCCGTCGAGTAATTTGTTACCGGGCGATAATGTGCGGCTCCTTGCTGACACCTGACATGCCGAGGAAATCGCTTCCGGAGCTGGCTTTTCCGAGCTCGAGCGGCGGTTGTTTAAGCCACGGTCAATCCCTGGTCAAAAGTTGACTACGATTCGCTATCGATCGAGATAATGGACTATCGGCCATTGGAAGAGCTTAAAAACTTGTTTCAAAAGAAGTACAAAAATGAACTTATTCTTAGTACTCCATAAGCTCTAGTAATTGATAAGTTTAATTACGGAACGGAACAGGTATTCTTAGGACAATCGCTTTTTTGGGGTTATATGAAGCTTATCAATGAACATGGCTTAACATAACCAATTGTTGCATGAATAAAATCGATTTTCTAGGAGTTACATCAGTTTGAAAAATATATCATCAACTTGATGCTATATAGTAGATATTTTTCATTTTCAAACATGTAAACGATTTTTATTAAATTTAAGGACGGTGAAACAACGATGAAATCGAATCAATTTTTGACAGAAAGATTCACAATTTACAGATTTATTTTTGGATACTGATTGCTCCTTTTTCCAAAATACTTATAGCCATATCATTTCAAAATTAATCATTTCCTTTCATTGCTGTTCACAAACAAGTACAAGGCGCCTCCATTATCGCTTGTCTGCAAGTTACGCCTAGCCAATTCTTGTGTCACGGTGTTAGTGGTTAAACTCCTCTTAAACGGATGGATCGTTTTTTTCAAACTTTGCACACATGTTTGTTAGGCATGAGAATAGGTTTTTAGCTATATCTCCCGTCAGGAAAATACATACTTTTTTAATTGATTACGATTTTCTATCGTCGTATATTGGTTTGTTTGTTTACATCAGTAATTACATATGAAGTGTAATCTCAACAGCACGCTGTTACAGAGCGTAGAAAGTTGATTACGAAAAAATTGTTTCTTTGCATTAACAAGAAGAATAATCTTCATTATGTGTCGGTAATAATAACAAATGTTGTTTAGTTTAAGTAACTTTTACATATGGGTGAATGTAAACATCGAATCAAAACATGCAAACGTCGAAGAGTTGAAAGTTAAAATACAAAACATTGGTTGCATTATATATGTTTATTGATCTAGCTTGCAACCCCACGAAAATGTAAGTGTAACGACAGGGTTTTGGAACCCTTTGATTTTTACAGAGCATAGCACCTGTAGAATGAACAATCAAAATGTGTAGTTAAAAACCATATATTTTCATCAGTTGTATGTCGTTCAAAAAATGTTTAACCAAGGCAGCTAGTAAATCATATATTCTAACCAAACAAAATTCGATGGAATATAAATCGATTGACATTACAGGTAAGTAATCTATTATCGTAACCTTACCCACTGAAGCGCGAGGAATTAATATATTCGCTTCGGTCAAACACGGACATTTTAAAAGATACATCAATTAGAGCCATTTTCGGTTTTTTCTTTCAAAGCGAAAGCGTTGGCGTCCCCTGTGCTTCATGGGATTAAATATTAATAATGTTCCCTTCGCTTGCGCCGTTGTTGTTGGTTTTTTGTGTATCTAAATTCCGTGCTAACTTATTCATACCGCATTGCCGCATCCGGCGCCGCCGAGGAAGAAAAAAAAACCTTTCCGAACCGGGAATTCCAGCGACCGTGAAGTGAATCGGTAAAAAGTATCATAAATTTGCGATACCCAAAACGCGGTGACTCGGAACAAGTTAAACAAACTCTGCCGATTCACCCGACGGTCGGACCGAGCTTCGGTTAATCCATTTTCCCTTGCCAATTTTCCTACTCCACCACCACCACCTAGTAAATGTCCGGGGCCTGGTGTCCGGATGGAATGGAACACATAATGGCTGGCCGTTGGCAACAGGTCAGCACGCAGTTGTGCATTATTTATCATCCTATATTCCGGCCGTCCGGGGAAGGGCAAAGTTTTATCATTTTTGTGGTACCCGAACCCAGCCCCAGCCCCCCTCTCCCCCAGTGGTTGCGGCTTTTTTGGCGAACGGCATTCGCTTGGATGCAGCTGATTGAATAAACAAACGCCCGGTGCGCGTATTGTGAGCGAAGGCGATTAAAACATAACCACTTCCAGCGAAACGGGTCCCACCGGAGCACGTAATAAGTGGACCCAGGCGGAAATTAGCCGATTAGCAGTGGCGAACTTTTCCCCCAGCCCACACCCACGTCCCATAATCCGAGTTGTCCACGAAGGACGACGAATCGTGTGATGGCATGGATTTAAGGATATTCTTTGCTTTAATACTTTGCCAGCAAACAAGGCCTTCTTCGAACGATCATGATTCGAAATTGATGGTTGGAGGGAAGGGAAACACAGAATGTTACGAAAAATTGTGATTTTTCCCGGGGGTGGAACGAAAAACACTCTTTTCGTTGTCATAAAAGAGAAACACCAAACCGCACCGTCTCCTGCAGGCGTCACCAGTGGGCGGATGGAAGTTTTTCGAACAGAAAGAAAACACACACACACACACAACTTGTTCGCCAGTTGTTTGCCAATTTTCGACCTCTGGTGTTTTCGTGTACTCATTTTATAGGAGCAAAGTAAAAAAAAATATCACAAAATAATAAAACAACACCACGAGGAACGGTTCGAGACGCGCCCGGTTAAACAAGGGTTTTGTTTTCCACCGGCTGCACGTCAATCAACGTTGGCTGCGTGTCCAGAAATAGACGGCTTTGGGTCAGAAAATTAGGACGAAATCAATTTCGGATTCAATTGCTTCCAATCGTGTGCGTGTGTGTGTAGGGAAAAGGTAAAGAGTGAGAATACCCATGCGTTTGCAGCTTGACAGCGCGAGCCCAAACCGGCACCCTGTGGGGGCGAGTGCCGGTCTCTCGAGAAAAGGGATGAACAATAAAGCAGCCAACTTACAAGCGGCACGAATCAAAAAAGGGCGCTCTACTGTCCCCGGGAGCTGCCGGTCGAAACGAAACGAAGCCAAACGGGCAGCCGGGCGTAGTTAATACACCTAGAGAAAAAGCTAGCTCGTGTCGAAAGGGTGTCTGGGGTTTGGTCTTAATTTGATAGGTCCCAGGGTGGGCGGAAAAATTTCGACCGAAACGAGCTGTCGGTCAAGTGAAGCGACCCGGAAGAATGGGTAGAAAAGATTGATGGACAGAACGGGCTGCCCGTTGAAAGGTGCCATCCAGCTGTCTTACGGTGGAAGTGTTAACTCAATAGCTATTTCCATCCGCACACCGCGGCCTTGGCAAATACCAAGCGGGGGACCGTATTTACTTCCAGCATGTAAATGACATACGCATCAGAACGCCCGAACACGTCGCACGCCTTCGAGAAGGCAGCAGATGTACTCGGAATGAAATTTCACTCCGTTCGCTCGACAAGTTCCGAGGAAAAATTTGCATTCCGATGTATTTAAATAAAGCTGCACGCTCAGCGAACCGTATAAATTGGACGCCGTTCGGGGAATTTATTTCCGAAAGCTTTTCCTAAACGCCACCCGGAAAGCCTGCATCGAAAACGGTATGGTGTAATACCCTCCCAACGAGGGGAACAACGCGCAGGGCAAGGAGTAAAAGGGTCGGTGGAAACTTTGATCTCGGGTATGGGCCCGGACAACCGTGTTCCGAATGTCGCCGGAACGTTCGTTTCGCGCGAGATGAATTGCGTCACGTTTTCATTTCACGTTTTGCAAGTCGGAATCTCGACCTGGCGGGAGAAGGAGCGTGATGACCTTCGGAAGGAAGGTAACTTCCGGGAAAGCGGAAAGCACCGGAAACACGTACGGTAACGTTTACATGCGCACGGAGCGATGTTGCCATCCAAATGGCAGGTAATTTACCTCGGCATTAATGGTACCGGCCTTCCGGAAATGCTGACGGCGCGAAAATCCCCGTGGAAAACCCCGTGGTCCCGATGCAACGCGGTGAAAGACTTACCGGACGGCCACGGTGAACACGACGCTACCGACGATCATGGCAACCGCGATGAGCGCCACCAGCCCGACCACCGTCCAGCACAGCGGGCCGCAGAACCAGATCGTCTCGAGCGTCGCCTCGACCACCCAGTCGGCGTACCCGGGCGGAACCGGATGCATGCTGAACTGGTGCCGGTGCAGCTGGCTCTGCTGCAGGATCAGGAAGGGGCGCCAGACGACGGCCTGCTGCGGGTGGTGCGGCGAGAAGTTCTTGAAGTCGAACGCAATGAAATCGAACTGCACCGCCCGGTGCCGCCCGGCGTCCTGCAGCGTCGCCAGCAGGAAGTCGAAGAACTGGAAGTGCTCGCCGAACAGCAGCCGGTTGTCGGGCCGTTCCGGTGGCTTACGGTAGGTCCCGTTGGGGCCGAGCATCCGATCGTAGCTGGCGAGGAAGAGCTCACAAAAGCGCTCGATTTCCTCGACCGCCGCTGCGAACGATTGATTCACGGCTTGGCCGCCCCCACCGGCCCCGATCCCCGGCCCCGACCGGTCGGTGTCATTTTCCGCCGATGATGGATTGCTGGGGGCGGTCGAGGTGACAGCTTGGTCCACGGCCAGCTCACAGTAGCTCCCGAACAGCGTCTGGCAGCGGGCGGAGTCGACGGTTTGCTTGAGGATCTCCTGCCAGTTGGCAACGTGCTGGAAGAAACCCTGGAAGTCGCAGCCTTCCGACGGCTCCGTACCGTTCGCGGCGACGTCCAGCAGGACCTCCAGCGCTCCGCGGAGTTCCTCGTCGTCGGACGCGCCCTGGTGGGCATTATCGCTGTCCGCATCGATACTATCATCGCCGGTCGTCAGGCGAATTTTCAGCAAATTCTCGCTGATGTGCTCGTAGTCGCCTAGGTCGACGGCATGCAGCCGGTGCAGGATGGTGCGAAAGTTCTCGGTCAGTATCGTGAGGACGAGCAGGTTGCGCCGGTGGCGTAGCGTTTCCCCCAGCAGCAGCTCCGAACCCGCTTCCTTCGCCAGCCGCCGGTAGAGGACGTTATCGCTGCTGAATATTGCGCCCACCATGTCGACCAGCAGGATCTTCGTGCTGCCGTACCGCTGCAGTTGATTGATTACGCTGATTGTTTGCGGCGAGTTGATCGACGAACAGATGATTACCACTGGGGAAAGAGAATGGTGCGAGAGGAGGAAGGAGTGTTAAAATGTGCAAAGGCCACCGAGTCGAATGAAAAAAGGCGGAAAAAGGCAGCATAAAAGTTCGTTAAACGCTTTTGTCAGCCAGTGAATGGGCAAATTGATTGGACCCCGTTGTCTGTGTGTTCGTCTGTGTGTCGTGGCAGTCGAGAGCCGAGAAAATGGGGTCATGGGCTAGGCGAGGCCAGCCGATGGACACATTTACTATTGCGGGTCGTAATATATTTATCCCTGCGAAACCAAAGAGCAAAAATAAAGCTATATTCGTAGTGCATAACTGGCCGTGAGAAATTGATACTAACGGCTTTGGGCAACCTACAACCTGCACAAACAAAACACCAACCCTCTAACGGGGCTAATGTTTTGATGAGATTGCGAAAGTATTAAGCAATAAAGCCCTGATGGCCGTATCTTTCATCCGGTTCCCTACACATATTTCTTCCGCGAGTTGCGCTTGGAAGCGTGGCCGTGATAGCATTTTCCTGGACGCATACCGTCCGCTCGCTGCCGGAGATGCAAAAAGATTCAATACAAATAGAAAGTAGCGTACTGTAGCGTAGAACTTGTTTCGCCTTCCAGTTACGGGTCTAATTAAATGAACACCAAGGACGGCAAGGCAAGACGAAAAGCAGGATTCATTTTCCAGCCCACCACGCACACACTCCGATGGGAAAGAAGGGAGCTTCACTATGGAAAAGACGGACGGAGGTGAGTCGAACGAGCAACATGGGAACGAAAAGAAATAAAAAACAAAAAACTAACTAGTCCACGCTATCGGCAAACTGGCACAGGATCAGTCGTCGGTGGAACATTTCGTAAATAAGAAGTTAATGTCAGCCCGGGTGCGTCCGGGGCGAAAAAGAAAAGCAATCCTGTGCAAATGAAAGCTCGGGAGCTGAAGAAAACAAACTGTGCAAATCTGTAGCGAAAGAACCATGAGAAAAAAACAAACAAAAGGTAATGGAATGTACCCGCTTTCAGATACACACCCACGTAAACAATGTTGCCCAACTGTTTGGGAAGTTCGTTTTCCATACCGGAACCGCCGTTCGACGTTCACTTGCGACTAGTAATCGGACACGCCGGGGGAACATCGAACAAGCCGGAAGTGAACAAACTTTTGCCCTTTTGCCGGAGCTCATCTCGATCCAACTTGACGGTTGAGTGAGCTTTAATGGGTTGCTCAGATTATCAGTGAGCCGTAGTATAAGTGTTTCCTTTTTTTGAATGCTTCTTTTTACTATATTGCATCGATAAACAACACTGCTTCTTTAGTTTGTGCTGAAGGTAGATTTGTTTTTAAAAAATTTCTTTGTATTTTTTATTTCTTTTTGGTAATTTTGATCTTGTTATACCCTTAATTTTAAATTATTAAGCAAATATTAAACAATCCAAAGCCACTACCACACAGTGCTCTCTTCGATGCCATGTTCTCCGTCCTTTGCTACGACGAATCGAATAGAAATCGAATATGATCGCCGTAGCAAACGATGGGGATCATGGAACGGACGACGGTACTTAGTGATAGCAACTGTTTTTAAATTAAAATGCTTTATACAACAGAAAGTAAAAAAGCATTATATACACATACTTTGTATGTATAACTACCGATAAAAGTCGAAAACTAGGGCTTTTATCTACTACACAAATTTGAATACACTCTGTCAACTGTCGAAAAATTCTAACAACTCTATCGAACTTTTCAGCAAAATTTTCACATTTTTTAAGTCGTTTCGCACTTATGTTTGATTTGAATTAATGGATTATCTTTGACAGACGCACATTGATATCACAATGAGCTTCATTGACTTCAACTTTGCGAATCATGAAGGGAATCAATGCATTTATACCATTTATTCCCGAGTTCTAGAATTGCCTTAATCGAACTCGGTGAACACGTTAAACAGGATGAATTGAGCCTGCATACCGAGTTTGGTTGCATTTGGCTCAATTACCTACAATTCTTTTTCAATGAGCTGTTTTCTCTTCATCAATCTTCCGTGGGCATATTTTGGCCATTTTTGCAAATAAGACATAAACACTAGGTTTAAAGAACCCGTAATTGTGACGGGATTCTAACTTTGCCGCTAACTTTTGATTTATTGCTATCATTTCCGAGAAAAGCTTAAACAACAAATTCAGCAATACTTTATTGTTACATAAACAGGCGTATGGTAGAAATTAGAATAAGTATGAATAAAATTAGTTTTTTTGAATAAATGTGAGTTTTAATCCATTCGTTAATTTGACGTCAGAAACGTTAAATCCCGTATGGACACCAAATACTGATTTTGTGCATTTTTCTGAGATCTCTTTTTTCATAAGATGGAAAATGAATTCACATGAGAAAAAGATTTTATGTTCTAATTGTTTTCTATTGTCTTTAAGCAAAACATACTTAGGAAGTTAACTTTTTTCAATCTGTATGCCAATTAACAGCATGCCTTTGATCTCATGGTTTTCAAATCATAAATAAAACAAATCAAATAACAAAACACTAAATCAATCTCTACCATTCATTGCACATGTTTTTCAAGTATGTATTACAATTCAATTTACAAATCTAGAAGTCAAGTCAAGTCATACCATTAATAAGCTTACTTTACTTTTTCCTTTTGTGCATGTGGATAGTCATTCATAGGGGATGGTCTTGGTAGGGATTCAAACCTAGGGTGTGCCAAAGCGCATTGTATGAATGTTTGAAAAGCTAAATTGCTAATATGTGGATAAAATACTGACTTCCTGGCACCATATTTCTGAAACATCATAAGACATCTTAAAGAGACTGTTACTTATAAGAGGAACTCTGGCTCTGATCAATTCCGTTTAAAATTTCATCACTCCTATCGGTGAAGAATTTTAGGCATAAAAACATCATCCCTTCACAAGGCCTCGCGGTGAGCCCTACGTTGGAACCACTTATGAAACCCACGAGAATACTTTAGTATCATAATTCAACCTCCCGCCTCCCCCCCACCAACCCAGTCACCACGAAAAGTCGCTGGAGGGAGATACAGTTAATTTGATTGGGGTTGAAAGATGAGATCGATGAAAAGCCTTCCGGAGAAAGCTTACCAGGGTTACTCCCGGATGCTTTACACGACGTTAGTCCTCACATTTTTCCCGCAACGCTGGGGTTTGCGGGGCGGAAAAGGCTCACCAAAATGTGGGCGCTTTTGTTGGAATCTTGCCGGAATCCAATTTTGATTATGGTAATCATCGTTTCATCGCGATTGTTGACGTACGCACAGGATGCATCATCCACAACACACGGGCATTTGGTCCGCCGAGGCGAGTCTGTTTACACACAGGATCAAACTTGGCAAAATTTACACACACACATTCGCACTAACATACGTTTTCCATCAACAATTCGTGTGCCTACAGGGACAGCAGGCCTGAAGCCGTGCCGGATCCGAGAATCCCATTAAGAAACAAAATCAATCGACTGCGGGTTCATTCTGGCAGCTGGAATTTTCCTACCATCGGCAGTTTTTCTTCCAAAAAAAAAGTGTGCAGGAGTATAATAATTGAAATTCGAATTCACATTTCATTCGCCATCATAAACTTATCACCGTGGAACGTCTCGGATCGCTTTTGATAACGATCTGGCTCATCCTATTTCGACTCATTTTCCGAGCCGCGTAAAATTGAGGTGTGTTTTTCGCTTCGAAATAAGATCCCAAGGGTTCTAGCACATTTTTTGTCGATTTTTTTATTTTATTTATTTATGTATCACTCCTTTTCGCTTTTGCGCCGATGCGTTTGCCATTCGCCGAGAGGACACAGCGACGACTGCCGATGAATTTCCTCATCATAAGCCGATCGATCGAGACGGTTAATGGGGCGTGAAATTATGTTCATATTGGTGGAAGTCGTTCTTGCGCGCGCGGTCATCAGAGTGATTAATGAACTTTCGAATTCGATTCGGGAGGGGATACCTTTCCGGTGGCGGAAAATTTCTTACCTTTTCCGTTGCCATCGCTGAACGAAGCCGGAATGCTGCGGACGTCGGCTGCTATTGCGTACGGGATGTGCAGATTGCTGGCCAGGGCGAGCGTCAAGGCGCGATTGGAGTCTGGGAAAGAGAAGGGATTCTAATGAGCTGTGCTATATGCATTCTTAAAAAGGTTCAAAAATTCGAGTTTGGCGAACGAATTCAGTTTAGAAAATTCTAATGATCGATAATAACATTTACACTTAATTTGTTGTTAAAAATGTCCATTGATAATTAATTCTTCTTATCATAAAAAGTATTGTTTTCAAATCGTAACTTTCCCATTTTGATCTTGGGAAAGAAAGTCTGGAAAATTATTTCTCTTCGAACCTGTTAAAATTAAATTCTTTAACCTCTTTCACAATATTACATATCACGGGATGTATGTTAGAAGATCTAGTAACTGTTATTTTTAGTCATTGAACTTAATAGTTTTTCAACTTGTTCAACTTTTGGAATTTTTTGCTGAATAAACCACTTTGCCTAAACAAGTGCAAATCAAACTTTGGCTTTTAAGCAAATGCAGCTAAAGAAATGTGCTCCTTGTAGCAATGTTAACCTCCAATGAAAAATCCAATCCTTTCGATTTAAATCTTTACCGTCATTTTTATACAACTCTTTCAGTCTAAGATCACCGTACATTCTGTTTATCATGTTTCTGAATGATTTTTCTAAATGTTTTATTAAATCTGAGTATGAACAATGACTCAATTTTCCAATATTTTTCGCTAAAATAAGCATTTAAGTTGGTTGAGTAATTTCCCTCAAAATATAAATTATTCTGTGTTATGCAAATGAATCGAATATCCAAGGGCGTATAGACCAAAGACATATTTCGCAATGTAAATGTGTATCCTCAACCCGGTAGAATAAATAAAAACCAATCAATTTAAAGCAGCATACACCACGCACGCACCCGGGCCAAAACCTTGATCTGGCGGGTTTGGCATCAATAGCACGATATTAAACGCTAGAAACCAATCTGTTGACTTTCATCGAACAAATTTCCGTCGCTCGCAGATTGTAAATATTTGTTTCGCCAGCAGTCAAGCACGCGGAATGCTCGATGGAAGTTTCGGCGGAACTGCCCCATCCCCGTAGGATCCGCGAACCATACGTACAATCCTCCCACCTACGGGAGGTATGTAGTGCTTTCCTATGGTTTGCGTTTGATATTGTTGACCTTATGATTTATGTTGAAAATGTATTCTTTTGTGAACATTTCTACTAGTTTCTTTTTTCTTGTCCCACTTGGAGTGATATTAGTCGTGAGCAATAAGTTTTTACCAAGTACATGTAAAACGGATACATTACGAGAAAATATCAGTGCTCGCAACAGTGTGACCAATTTATATAGATTGATGAAATATGGCAGTAGATTAAACACCCAACCACCACCCATTCAGGCATGGGCATAGGAAAATAAATCAACCAACACAAGCGGTACCGCGTGTTTCCCGTTTTGCTTCCATTAGCAAACATTTTCGATTGTTTGCGATGGCAATTGTGGGATGGAGAAGTTTATCAACACCGACACGAGTTTGGGTGTGTGTGGATTCGTGACAAATCTGCTCCCTGTTCACCGTTGTTTGCGTCGACTGAAGCACACGCTAGCATGGCAAGCAGCTCGTAAGGATTTCCTTTTGAACGGTACAACCCGAGCGGAGAGAATGGTTTCCGTTCTCGGAAAATTGATCAACCATTGAAAGTCCTCTCGAGCTTGGAATAACATCTCAGAAATCATCTACCTACGCGATTGGTTTCGAGGTTTCCGAGAAAATGCAAACAACAGGAAGCCGTACGGGACGAGTTGTGAGCTAATTCCTTTGGTTATAAATTTGTATCAATTTGTCATCCGATGGTGTTCCTAACGCGATAGGATCCGCCCGTTGGATCGGTCGCACTATCTCTCGTGCGAGTGTTCGAGTTCTTCCGTGGCGTGCAAAAATCGCTGCGTGTCCTTCGATCCGATAAACACCTCCTTGGTCAACGAATCACCCTCCGCCGCTCGTTTACGAGCTCATAATCTGCCGATCGTGGTCAACATGGGCTGCCGGTGGAGTAGCGCAGCGTCATCAATACGTGACAGTCGGGGAGCATAAAAATAAATTTCAATCAGTGGAAATTGTTTTCCCCGGGAGCGCCCCCACGGGCTCCATGCACTTTGCTGGCCCCCAAACAGAGCCCGGAGATGCCCGGGAGCGTGTTCGTGCCGTTAAACGAGCTCCAGGAATCGTGCACGCGGAGAGGTGCGTCTGATGGGTGGGCGTTTTGGAAGTAGACGAGCGACAAGTTGCCAACGGTTCGATTTTATCGAGACTCCGATAATCCACCGTCAGCGGAAAGCCGCAGTGACTATTGGCAAAGTTGCAGTTCGGTTTGTTCAAGGTTGCGATTTTCGATGTACCTAACGAAAATGATGTATAACAGATCGACTTTGACACCAAATTATATCTCATGTTACTGTTTGCTATTGCATCTCTACACGGGGTTGATTTTTTTGTCATAAGAAATTTGTAAAATTAATAGTCTAATTAAATTAAATTATGTGATTGGTACCGGTTTTAATTTTACTATCTATTAGAAAACATTCCTCTTTAATTTGACTTTGCTTAAGTTCTAAATTTCATTTTTGAATAATTGGTAAAACAAGGTAGTAAAAAGGTATTTGATGCATAACATTTCATTATGCTAATGCGGTCAATAATTGTTATTAGCTAAGAACAGGTTAATTTTAAGCTTAAACTCTCCGGTTATGTAAGCCATTCATAGCCCAGTTGGGCTTAAATAAAATAAAATAAGATAACAATAAGATAAGAAGCAAACGGACAAAGTTGAATTAAATGTATGAAAAAACGTGTGTTCTGCAAAAGACTGCAAAGTTTGTTTGTCTCATTCCTTTAAAAATTCCTCGTAAAAATTGTTTACAGCAATTTTTTTCTATTCATCAAATAGCTGTTCATTAAAATCTGGATAAAATGTTTGGAACTTTACATTTTGTAGGTTAACTTTCACCTTAAAGGAAACGTTTAATAAAGAAAGGTCCTAGTTCGTCCACGTAAGATAACCTTTAAGGCAATTTATTTTTACGAATTCAGTGAAAGTCTTGAACGAAATACATTTTATTAATTAAGCTTCTTCTTCTTTTTCTTGGCGTTAACGACCTCTTGGTCATGCCTGCCCGTTAAGGGCTTACGAGACTTGTTTCCCTGTTGTACGTGGATGGTCAGTCCTCTCGTACAGGGGAGCGTCCGGTCTCGGTTGGGATTCGAACCCACGCCGTCGAGGTGGTGAGCCCCGGCGCTCGTGGGCCGATTTTCTAACCGGCGCTACCGCTCGGCTGTCGCGAACCCCCCTATTATTTAAACTATTTATTGCTATTTGCAATATATTATTTATTGCTCTTTTCAGCCTAGTCAGAAAAATCTGACGAAATTTTGGATGATAATTGTAAATCTCATAAAGTTTGTATTGTGAAAAGTGTTCGTCATCATTTAAAACATTTTTATGGATGCAAACATAATCATGCAGTATGTAGAAATATTATTTATCGGTTCGTGGTGATTTTTACAATACCTAGCAGAATGTGTCATTACACATGTTGTATTTATCCTTTTTCAGATTGAATCTCTGTTTAACCACGAATTAATCGATGTAGAGTGTCATAAAGTATTTTACATGAGTAAACAAGTTCGTCGAACAACGCTGGAAATCTAATCAATTCGTGCATAACAGGCATTTAACTTATGGTCGTGCACGTTCTCTCGTTCCTGCTGCCGTTCGCATAAATTACCATCGAGTTTAGCAAAGTTCGTCATCAGTTCAATCGATGCCGTGCACACTTGCTTACTTATATTTATTCATCTTAGTTCGTTCCGTTCGATCCTTGCCCGAAAACGTTTCATTTCACGTGATATCAATCGGTCGAAGAAGGGAGGTCGTTCAAAAACACAGAGCGAGGGAGAGATCAAGAGAGAAAGAGAGTGAGAGCAATAGTGCTAGGGCGAAAGAGAACAGCTTTCCGTCAGTTCGCAAGATTCGCTTTCGCGTACGGGTTTCGTTGTTGTTATTTTGATTTTCCGGATTCCGACAGGCTGGTGGTGTTTGGAGACGGTCCAAGGTGGATTTTCTGGGCGGCTGGTTCGCGGGAAACTTTCACCATGCCATGTGAGTGTTATTTCTGATTTCTGTTTCTCTTGCTTCCTGCTCGTTCACCGCCTTTCCCATCCTTCTTCAGCTTCAGGCTTCGATACATTTAAGCTTGACAGGCAAATGAAAATTGATGCACGTATTGGTTTTATTGCACATCGCACACGCTACGCCAGCCGGCCTCAACGGCTCCTGGTGGACCGATACGTTACGGGGGTGGCACAAAGTTTCCCGGCTTTCCCACTGATTGACACTGGCGGCCTCGGCTAAGCCGGGGCGACTCCTCCTGGCTGGCAGCCGTAACGGGCGAGATATGGATTTATCTCGCCAATGTTCACGTGTGTGCACGCTGTAACGAGCTCATAGGAACCACCTAGCGAAACTGGGCACGGAAGATGGTCGAAAGTGGATCCAGCGAAATGGGAACCGGTGCTTCCGGTTGACGTCACGTAGGGTGCAGACGAAAAAAAAAAATCAGATTGTGTGCCATTTTGTCAATGACTGACGCGAGTCGCCCCGAGCACCAACGAAGAGATTTCAATTTCATTTTCGAACGACTTTGTCCCGTGCCGGATTCCAATAGCTGGCTTCGAAGGGAAAGGGACGAAAAGTTCAGAAAACAAGCGTCAATCAGCTGACGACTGTGAGGGCTGGAGCAGTGAGTGGGCGGAAATCGACAGTGATTTTGCTGTGCTTCCAACGCACACATTAGGTTGATTCTTCACATCCGTTCTGACATTTCGGCAACCGGCGAATCGTTTTCACGAGATGGATCGGCTTGTACCTTCTTCCATGGGAAACTTTTGGATGGATGGAAGGATTGGAATGAAATACAAAAAATGGGGAAACAAATCTGTACAACTGAAACTCTCTATATGAGGGAAAGTGGGGCACTTTACACCGAAGTTGTGCTCTTTCTTGTGTTTTAGATGATTTGTATTACTTAAGAATGTGCCAAATAAATAAATTTCAACTAGTCCTTTTGTAGAATTACACACCAATGCTATACGATTTACATAGAATAGGAGGTTAAAATACTTCTTAAGCCTAAAATAACAAATTAAATTAGAACATTATGAAGATCCTTTTTAAAATATCCGAGTGGGTTTCAACACAAATACCTTAAATATGTAACAATTGGAATATCCTCAAATATTTTCAGAAAAAAAACAAGATTATGAACAATTCACCAACAGAGAAAATTGCAAAGTACTAAGAACATATCATTGTTCAAAAAAAAGTATTCTTGAATAATTTTTTTGTATGCAAAAACAATCACCATACAAACTATACAATTTTTTTATGTTTTATGGATAGACTTTGAGAATATATAAGAATTGTTTGATAGGTTGCCATTGCCCCACCCTCTCCTACAATGATCGGAAAACGGCACGATCCATTCGAACGGGTCATGAATATTTAAATCGGCACGAAAGACCTAGCGACCATTGTTGCATCTCTTTCACCACACTTGTAACACCTTCAGCTTTGAAAACGGAAAAGTAAAATGTGGGACAACCGGCGTTTGCGTGCGCCAGTCAAAGGGTGATTGTAACCATCGCTCAACGCTCGTTAACAAGCATGTTGAGTGACAAAACATCCCGTGAGTGAGCAGTTTAATTTTTAATCAGTTTTACAATCGATATTCTTTTGTAGCGTTAAAATGGGTATCCTTGAATGGAGGAAAGCTGGCTTTGGAAAAGCTTTCAAAAGAGTTTGATGAAATGATTTCTCGATTTTTAAGAAAACTTGCTCACAATGACAACCGTGGAATTATTTTAAAAGAATGTAACCCATGCAATGTAAGTCCGTTTTCGAGCAAACGGGAAAATATGGGTAGGTTTCCCAAACCAAAAATAAACACCACACGAAGCCTTTCCCCGGTGGATGGATTTCGCACATACAAATAACACTCAATCAAAACAAAAAACAGTTTTGTGGCCGGCAACATTTCAATCGTATTTATTTTCCCTACATTGCAGCGCTGATGGAAATGTGTTAGCCCCGTTCACGATCGCATGTAATAACACACTGCGACCGCCACACATCATGCTGGCTCAGCGAGTACCAAACTTTTCCTTTATCGATGCACCTTTCGCGAGCGCCAACTTTACGGCGCAAAGGTCGTGTGGAAATCAAAACGTGAAACGCCCGATTCTCAACGCCCCGGCAAAGGGTAAAGAGCGGAGGGCCCAGAGAAAAGCGGTTGCAGAAACAATGCCGGAATACCGGCGCGCGGAAACTCGTCGGCGCGGAGCAGCAAATAAATCCAAACAAACGTGGCACGTACCTAAATAAACAATGGCGTGTACTTTACCGCCACGTGCTCGCTGCAGCGGAGCTCGGTTCGCGTCCGGATATGACACGGAAGCGGACCTTGGTGGTTGGATGGTATCCGATGGTTTCCAGCCTCTAGTCTCCGGGACCGGCAGCATCCAGAGGACGCCAGCTCGGAGCTACATTTTTTATTTGTAGGGTAAGTTTTAATGGAAAACGGGAGGGCGGTTGGAACGGTTGCTTACTTCCGGGTTAGGTTGGCAATCTGCGGGCGGAACTGATGCGGCGTAATGCTTAATTTTTCATACCCTACGAGTTCCGGGCACCATCGTCTAGAGAGTGATCAACACTCACGCACACATGCAATACAGCCTCAAATAGGATCAAATTTCTCTACACACCACACAAAGCTAGCGGTGCACAGGATTCGATTCCCAAACGTCCCCGAGCTGGCCGGGCATGGTGTTTCTTAAATAATTTAACAGAGTCCTACCCAAGGTTGGGCCTGTAAAAGTGGGGTCCAAAAACCCAACGGCACGTTTGCGTGATCCTCTTTGCGTTGCCGAAGCACTTTTCCCGCCATTAGGAAAATGGTCGAATTGTCTGGCGAATTGTGGGCAGTGTTTGCGCTGCTTCTTATCGGCCTACGGGCTAAGGCCGCACGAGTGGCCTTGGAAATTGAAACCCCAAAGCACTCGAGGCTGGGCTTGCATGCTTTTTTCTCGCTCTCATCCTAACATCTTAGGGGACAACAAACATTGGAATCATTTGGTCAAGCGACTCGATCTTGTAGCGAACCGATGTAAGCGAAGGATCATTATCGTCGGTCGCTTTCCGCAAGGGAAACCACCAGCTTGGACTCATGTACAGGCCAACTTTGTTTGTGTGCCTTTCTTCCGGCATTGCAAGCAAAGAGGACATCGTTGTAGGTGTACTTGTTTTTCCCCTCCCTTTCTAAGCTTTTCCTCTCCGATGGTCACGTAATGGTGGGGAGGAGGAGAAAAGCGGAGAGTCGCAACAACTTTATGAAATAATTCGAACCGTCAACAAACGGTCCCTCGGAAGCTGACGGTGGTACTCGCTTTCCATTCGCTTCTCATGCCAATCACAAGGAGGTTTCATTTTCTCGCACCCAAGAAGTTCGGACAACTGCGCTGAAGGACTTTCCATTTGTCAATGGTTTAAGTTTCCTGATTGTCTTGTACAACTTTCTCATACTAATTTATCCCGTGCTTTGTTTGTCTTTGTTTTTCATTTTATTTTCTTCGATATCGCGAAAGTGCGCCGCACACCAAAGTTCTTCACTGTCCGTGGTGTAAGGCTTGTAAATGTAATATTGTAGTTTTTGTGCTATTTTTGCATAATTGACGTCAACTGCAGTACGTTTGCCAGACCTTCACCCTATCTGGCGAGGGTGTTGTATCAAGCGTACAAATAATATTCAACCCTACTCATCTGTCTCGCACTGACATCCCGGGTCTCCACGTTTGGTAGAGTGAAAAGAGCCTTCAAACACGTCCAGCACGCGCCACGGAGTGATTTATGTATTTATTCCACCGTTTTCCTCCACGTCTCACCACCGCCGAGGGCACATTTTATTTAACTGCAAAGGACACTTACCTGTCGCCAGCAGGATCGCCTCGGTCCAATTAAGCTGCTGTGCGATGCCTTTCACAGCGAACGAAACGGTTTCGTAAGAAGGAATGAACTTTTCCGTCGCCTGCAATGAACAGAATCAATAAGATAAGAAAAAAGAACTACAAGATACAGGGTGGGTTTCTTTTATGGAACAACGCTACAACATTGGCAGCAACGGGAAATACATTCTGAACTTGAAATTTGAAACCATCCAATGATGAAATTCGAGCTTGGGTGAAGTGAGTCGACTAGTTGCTACTATTTCTATACAGTTGACAATGGACCAGGCAAGTTGTTTTTGACAGACAGCGATATTTTTCTTTCGCTTTTGGAAAAGTGCTGTCCACATTGTCAGCTGGTTCGAGTGTATCGTTGAGAGACATTTGATACTCAAAGGTCAGCTGCACACGTGTTGTTGCTATTAATTTGAGTTTAAGTCAGTTTTCATGGATATCTTCATCCATTCACGATTTTTAATCCGACTAAGTCAATTTTAAAATAGAAAATAAAAAGGACGATTGAGGTATATTATAGATACAGAGTTGTGGTAAGTATATATAATCCATGATATAGGAAAGGTAATTATCAATTTAGATTTTTAATTTACTGTCAACATGAAACTTATATACTCATGTAAATTCAATTATAACTAACAGATGAGCACAATTATTTAAAAGAAAATTTAGAAAAGTAAGTTGAATAGTTAATTGATAGAAAAAAGTGTATGAAACATTTCCCGTTTGCACTAACAATTACACTTACTCAAAATACAAAAATTCATTAACCATATGGTTAAACGAGGCATGTGGGCTAACGAAGGAACATAACAACGACACCAATATTGAAGGGAAATTAGTGAACTAAAATGTTTATCAAATCAAATTATCAACAGTGCACTCTTGCTAATAAATGGTGGATATTATTTTCTGCTACTTTATGAGATCAATTTAACGTAAAGAGTTACTTACAGAACAAAATCTTAAATTAAATTATTATATTACAGTCAGAGCTAACAGCATAGATTGCAGGTTAATAATCAAGTTATAACATCGTTTTAATTACACAAATTAAAGGCTTTTTTAAATTTTCCCAATCTTGTCATCAAGGACTTATTAAAGCTTGTGGAAGTCTATTGAGTAAATGATTTTACCTCAATCAACACAGTCACAAAGCAATGCAGGAATGAAAGAATGAAATAAGAACAATGCAACATACAATAATTACATATTGATTCTTATAATTGAAGAATTGTTGATCTTAGATCTATATTTTTATAAATGTGGTTGAACGGCAAAACAAAAATAAATTTTCAGCTAACTGTTCATCTGTAATATATTCCAAGCTATAAACATTTTGTGAAAATTAAAGCAATATCCATGAATTCCCCAGTATTTCACATAAGCAGTTGTTTATTTTTTCCGTAGTCTAAAATTTACCAATTTTAAAGCGCTTCGAAAGTTATAAGCACAAAAGTCAAATTAATACAATGCTGAAAAGCGGAAGTATCGAGTTTTGCTATCCAAAACTCTAGAAGAAAATAAGAAATAACTCCTCCTCTACACTGGCGGGGTGTTTTTTGCGAGTCGATTGTTGAACTTTTCGGCACAAGATCTCACTCCAATTCCACTCCGCCCACCCGGGGAGCTTTGCCCGGAACCCGGAAACTGGGTGCCGGATGTTGTGCGAGGATATTAGATATTCCCCACCGAGCACTCGACGAACAAACCGCACCGGGTAGGCCTTGATGATTGGCTTTGAAGTGTCTGCGTGCGAGCATAATCGTGCCACGGCGGAAGGAAGGAAGTGACGCGACTTCAGCACGACGAGTGATGAAGTTATAAAAGTTTTCCACTGTTGAATGTTCGTTCACGGCGGGAATCACACTTGGTGAAAAGCGCCGGGTGAGTGATGGCGCAAAAGAACTTTCCCAACGGGCAGGCCCTTTTCCCTCACTCCCTCCCTTCCTTCCCTCCTCACTCCATCACTCTTTTGGACGGAAGAATTATGCGACTCGCTGGCGCGCGCTCCGTCACGTTGATTCTTCGGATTCATATTCCATTTGCTTTAGATTTTAAATCGTAGTCCCCTTGCGGTGCGGTGTGGGTTTTGCCCGTTTTGCCTCCGTCCCCAACAGTGGTCGTTGTCACCTAGTCGGCTTAGCGCTCGCTTGTTTTTGTGGGTGGGCAGGAAATCGTCGACGGAAATTCTTTAAAAGCTTTCTCCAGAAATTGCGGCAATCGGAGCAACTTTCCGTGGCAGACCTCAACATTGTACCATCGAGCCCGAGCAGTTTGGTGTGGTGTCGGAGTAAAAAAGTTTCACCGCACCATCCTTACCATCTTCCCGCTGACCCTCGGCGTATATGCTTTCCGTTCCATACATTTCCCGTTATGAAACATGTTAACCTTATCCTATCGTCTGATCGTCATCCTGATTCGTTATGAAAACGAGCAGACAGCGTCCGTTTTGTGGGGTCCATTTTTTTTAACTTCCATCTTGCAAGAAAAGAACCTAGCCGCTGGGTAAGCGTCACCCAGTAATGCGACTTCAAAAGAGCACCACTACCAATTAACGGGCGGGGGATGAACGTGCCTGCGTCCGGTTCCTCTGTTTACCTTTTGCTCATTACGATAATGATGTAATCAATTAACAGGTGCTGATGCTGCCACTGGACCGACTCGTCGCCATTTGTTCGCTGCCATTGGTTGGCTATTTCCGTCGCCCGTCCGGTCCGCAGGGAGGACGGTTCCTAGGATTTATTGTTTGTTTTCCGAAGCGTTTCAACAAGAACGCCATCTAGCCAACGACCGTCCACCTGGAGAAGGAGAGCTTTGCTAACCGTAGAGTAGTCTCAGTGAAGGAGTCGGCAAATGGTAGCCCAACTTCCAGGAGATCTTTCCATTTCCATCGCCATAAGACACGTAAAGGTGGAAAAAATGGACATAGAGTTTAATTTGATTATTTAAACCTAAAAAGGTATTAGACAAGATGAGCGGAAATCTGCACCGGACCATAAACTTCTTATACCAGGTACTTAGGCCAGCACACCAGCAGCATCAACTCAAAGGTGATATTTAGGAACAGTTTGAATTTATTTAAATCAAAATTTTTTTAAGAAACGGTGTGGGGTTTAAAAACGTAACAACACGAAATAAAAATGTTACCCCAAGAAAATAATTTAATTATATGCATAAAAAACTCAAGCCCTCATTAGAGTTCGCAAAACCAGCATAAACCAATCCAGGCATTTGAGCTTTGCCGGTTTTTTTGAATGTGTTTTTTTTCGAAAGCACTCGTAAAGAAGGTGAAATAAAGCGAGTGACAAAATTGTTGAATAAAAAACATCGCACAATTTGAAAATGTTGCTTCAAGCTCCGGATCAGTCATCGTGGCGCTTCTCTATCCGGATTGTCGTTTCGATTGTAAACCTCACCCTACCCCTCGTCGACGTTCCCTCCGTCTAAGGCATTATAATCAACGTTATCGTCATCACTGGGCTTGTTTTATTTTTCCTCACCGCAGTTTTACTGCTTTTTCCCAGTTTTTCATCCACCACTCTAAGGAAAGCGACCGGACGCGCAGAAGGTTCTCGAGCGCGTTTCATCGTCGCCGCCCTTGGATTGCTGATTGCGGCGTGGTTATGTAAATAAAACTGCATAAATTATGTTTCACCTCGACGTCTGTGTTCGCCTCATCGACACTCCGGCAGCATCTTCGCCCCTTGTGCGGATGCTGCGGGTCGCGGTATATAAAGCAATATGCTTGTGTTGGGCTTACGCACGAACATCTTTAGCACCTTGTTCTACTTTTAATCTTCCAACCGGTGGGTGCTTTTAAGGCTCCGGGATGGCAAATAAAAAACAGAACTTTTTTTTTACGAGTCAAAAAGAAAAACAGTTTGGTGCGTCGTCCGGTCATTGCTACGATCATGCGAAATCTGCGGGTTCCATTCTGGAGCATTATTTATGCATTGGCAGTCGCCAATATCATTACGTCGCTGGTGGACTGGGCCGGGAGGAATTTGGTTTTTGGATTGGTTTCTTGCTTGTTTTATGCGAGTTTCGTTACCTGACGATCATGGTGGACAAATAAAATAGTCGGAACACTGTAAAACAAGCAACGATCAATACAAATTAAGTCAGTGCATATTCTATTGTGTATTTTATCAGGTGCTGTACTGCTTAAAAATGGGCAAGATATGATATCTTTTATATATTTCAGCTTTTTTTTGTGAGGAGTTTTGTGTACACTAAAAAGTCGACCAATACTGGACTATCGATTCTGAAGCTTTACACAAAATCAGGTTAAGTACTGCAGATGTTGTTGAAAATTTGTTGTCTATATGATATGATAGTCTATTTAGACGCATACAGGGTTCTGAAAAAATAACCCTAAATCCTCGTATGTATGCATCGCTGGCCACTACTGATGACTAATGACAGCGACATATGTCAAGGTGTATTCATCAAAAGTTATACAGCAGAGTGTATACAGCACAGTCGATCAACCATTTTAAATCGATGAAATAAGAACCATTTTAAATGTGCAATAATGAAATCTTTCAAAATAAAGTTCTCAAGATAACTAAATATCATAAAATATAAAGTTATAACCAGAGCTGGATTGTGATCGGTACGTCTAGAAGTGTTTCAAATAAAGTTTTATCGGAAATGGCCAAAGCACAACTTTTGAACAAGAGTAAACACATAATTTTAAAATAAAGAGTAAAAACACAACTTTTTCCTCCTCGTCTCCTTAGTCGAGCATAGGCGGACCATTAAGCTAGTGCCATCTATAATATATAACTTCTCACTTGATGTGCCGGAAGATGCTCTACCATTATTATCTTGTTGTTGAAATCAAAACTCAACATACATCGGCAAACATCACACTACACGGCTTTCGACTTAATTACCCAAACGCCATTCCTCCCATATATAATCCAGGAACCCCGACTGTCGGTTTCATTGAAGCACCGCGTCTCCATTCATACCGGAAAACTGAGCTTGTTTCCAGGAAAACTCTAGCCTCTGTCTTGCGAGTGCTTGGTGATGGAACGCTTCCCGCGAAACTAGTTGATTGATTGTGGGGTGAAGTTCAGCCGCATTCCCGCTACTGGATTAGCAAACTTGGTGAGTCACGGCATGCTAAAGCGTTTGAAAGTTTTCACACTACTCAGCCTAACTACCTAGTGGGTAATACGCAGAATGTTGAGAAATGGGATGTAATCGATCACCGTCGGAACTAATTGGAAGACGTTGCGTTTTTTTTTTCCTTCGTTCAAACGGTTATCGGCGTGAGATATTTGGCGGCCATGGAGAACCAATTCGTCGAACGAGAACACCCACTATTGAAATGATTCGATTTGCTAGAAATCACTTCCCGTCAACAATGTTTACGGCCCGATCGCAGTAGGCAGACTCTGGCCAAGGTTATTATTTCAACACCGCATCGCTTGCCGCAAATCGATGGCTTGGAGTGGAAAGAACGACCTGTTCGGGCTGCTGGCCTTCCCGGAACGTCCGGGACGATGAGAGACAACACATCTGCACCCTGAGCTGAGGGAACTTCCCAGGCTTACCTTCATCCGCGGGCACGGCCAGAAGAGCACCGGCTTCCGGTAGACCGCCGACAAGTGTGTCGATAAGCTGTCACAATACCCGATGAAGCTGTCACTTTCGTCCGACATGTAGAGCACGCTCCCGAAGGTGGCATCCTCTAGCCAGCGCTCGAGTGATGCCATGCCTGTTGGGCGAAGAGAAGAAAATGTATGAGGATGAGATCGAAAGTCTTGGACGGAAAGATCCTCCGTGAAGATGTGTGTGTATGCAGGAGTGTGTTTGTGTGGAAACGAGGAATGCGTCGGACTTTCAGCAGATAAATTACGGTCCTAATTTATTGATTTCTTTCGAATCGAACGAGGGTGAGAAAATCATACCAGTAGTGTTGTTATAGCACGCAGGGCAAATGGATACGGTCGGGAAAATTAGATATTTTCTAACGGTGTTCGCATGTGGGTATGGTAAGTGAGCTCGAAAATCGAATCGAAACCAATCGAACCAACCCGAAATCGGGTTTCAGCCGAAGGTTATCGAAAAGAGCGAAAGGGGTGGAATGACATTTTTCCCTACTCGAACTGTATTTTGTTTGCTCGGAAAACAGCGCGCGCCCGCAATGTGATTCACCAGGGCCTGTCGGACGCCGTTGACGGAACGCGCGACGACGGATAAATTGGATTACGTCTTCGGGAAATAAAAGTGGAAAGCGGAGCAAAAAATCGGCAAATATATTAGATAGATAAATCAATTACCGAGGACGGCACTGCTGGAACGCAAAATCGTGGCTTCCCGCCCACTTCTAGCGTCTGACAGAGACGGAGAGATGGAGAGACAATAAGAAAGAAGAAAACATCGCGTGTGAAACGGGATGGGCGGAATGATTGACGCTCGTTAAGCGATCAAGACACCGAGAATGGAGGCAGATTTCGAAAAGTGGTTTAAATGGACTCGTGTGCGTTTAAAGTGGCCCCGGGACGGGCCAAGGATTTGGCCAACGAATTCGCCCGGCGCACGGTGGAATGTGGAAAATGCTGGTTTCGCGAGTAATAAAGTTATTCATCGAATCGCGGTAAAGCAATAACAAGCTGACGTCAACGCGCCACGAGGCCGGATGGTGGAATCGTTACATTTATTATGTTTGTTCGCAAACAACCATGAAGAAATGTATGCGAAGTTTTCATTTCCAAGTGCCTTATGTTAAAAGTTTTATTTGGATAGAAAAAGATGATACGGTTATTGACTGAAGTATACTCGTTTTTGACTGGCTCTTGTTAAATCCTTTGATTTGCTTGGTTTTTCGTACTGAATTGTATTTGAAGGCGGTGTTCATAATTTGAAAATTGTATGTAAATATGATTTCATTACCATTAATAAAAATGTAGAAGAAACTGTATCAGTTTTTGTTTTGGTTTTTTAATGCTACAAACATAACAGTAAATCCTCGCTGAGTTGGTGGCTATTAAACCAAACATAAAGAAAAATGGGACAAAATGCTCCGGTGGGATAAAATGCACCATAATTTGTTTATCTGAATTAAACCATTTCAAAAAATGAAGCAATAGAGTATGTTTATCGGCTTGTCTAATACACCATATGTTATTTTCACATAGGATTTTACAACATGGTAAGGGAAATTATGCCTGAAAACATTTAAGATTTTCCTACGATAGTTCGAGCTATAACAAAGGTTAGAATGTAATGAAGCAGACATTAAACAAGTACGTTACTTAGGTATATAGTTAAGTATATGACTTAATGAATACGGAACCGAATGGGATTCAAAATCCTTGCATTCTGGTTGTGGAGACAAAACTGTAAACACCCTCCACAGAGGGAAATATGCACCGGCTTATGTGGGGCAGAGTGCACTGCCTCAAATGTTAGAAAAAATATTAAACTTTTCTAAAATGACTCTGTGCGGCACTGTCTCAACTCTAATTCCAATTTGAACGAATTGCACCCACGACTAACCAACTATTAATTAAAGATATTTCATAATGAAATATATGATGTCAATTTCAATGCAAATCGATTTAGTTCCACAATTTAAGATGACGTCTGGAGAAGAATGCTCTTGAAAATTCTTGTCTTGATTTTCAATATAAGAGTCTTAATGTTGTTTTATTATGTTTTGGTAGTAGGGATGTTTTTCTTGAATGCACTGCAAGAAATTAATGTTGTTCGTTTAAGGGGTGCATCTAACTTTACATTACCGAAATGAAAAAGTCATAGACATTATGGTTTTGCTAAATTTATGTTTCATTATTGTGTTATATCCCGGCAGAATAAAGTAAATGTTAGTGTAAGACAATTTCTAATTTCTTGGTTTCATTCATTGTTGCGGAGTTTACTAGTTATGTAAGAGTGCATCAAAGTACTTTATGCAATGCAGCTCGTAAACCCCCCGTTATGGGTTGAGAAACTCTGTTATGAGACATTTGCGACTGTTTTGGAAACTTTTCTCGCTCACTTATTTTTCCGTCTGTGTAGAGCATTTTTAGCGGCGCTTCCAAAGAAAACTTATTTTTAAAAGTTTTACGTTTAATTTCAAACCAACTGGTGCCAAAGTTAAGTTAAGCACGGTTGGTCACCCGGAACAAGTAGTAAAAGAAAAAAAAATAAACAAAAAACGACTGGTACAAAACTAGTCACAACTTTATAGCAGGAATCTAATTTGAAACTTCGTTACACATTATGTCACACCCGGTGCTTTTACACTCGTCCCCTTGAAGCTGGTGTACCGTAACACGATTTTCCTTGTGTTTTTGCATAACAGGAAAAGTGGAAGTCTGTCGGAAAAAAACTCAAACAAACCGTTGGGAACAGGTTAACAATGAAAAAAAAAAAAGGAAAAAGGCTCCCGTAAACTCTAGTGATAGTGATAGCTTTATCATTTAAGGCGGTTGTAAGGAATGAACCTTTGTTATGGGTTTAATTGGCTTTAACTTGTAGAAATCTGTAGAGAAATGTCTTTGTCGTTGGACGATGAACTTTTGATTTGATCGTGTAAGGGATGTGATGAAAAAAAAAGTCCTCTTGTGGTATGATTTCATTGTGCAGAAAAAGATGCTAAACTTACCTTGCCAGGGACGGAACTGGATCCGACTGTCGTGAAGAAGGGCCGTCAGTTCGTCCTCGTTCGACTCAACTGCCCGGCCGGACTGGAGTAGTCGGACAAAGTTGCTGAACTCCCGTCGAAACTGTACGCCGGAGAAGTTTGCCGGTATCACAACCAAAACTCGACCAGCTGAGGCGTTGATGGTGGTGTTGGTAGATGCGCTATCGCGGGAGGCTTGGACCGGTGGGCTAGGGGTAGCGGAAGTAGCAGCACTCGTACCGCTCACCGGGAAATCGGTTGTGGCGTACGATGGAGACGGTAGGGGGTCGTACGGCTCGGGAAGGTCGGTGGAGAAGCCAACGACGGTCGGGGTGGTGCTGCCGGTGGTAAAGTTTCGCTCTAGGCTAGTGGTAGTGAGAGGGCGTGGAAGGACGTGACCATCGATAGTGGCGAGATCAGTGAACAAATTGAGGAGGAAAACTGCACAGATCAGCAGTCTTTGGCCAGCGTTGCATCTTCGGATGAAATGTGGCTTCATGTGGATGATCTAGGTTGTTCGCATCGGGTTATTTTTCTAACGATCCGCGGGACCTCGGCTGGACTCGGCGCAAACCACGTAGCACCGGGCGGCGTTTCGCATATCCTGCCGTGGCGCGTGCACCGTACACTGATATGCTGGACGCAACAGGTCCACCCTGTCGATGATACACACTCTAGTTTGCACGGTGGCTTGCAACGGACGGTGATATCGTGAGCATCATGGCGCCTTCTTGCCTCGCCTCACTTCCTTCCACCGTTAATTTATGCTAGCAATGATCAGCTCATCGAGATACGATTTTTTCGTTGTGCGTTGTTGCCGCATGAGCTTTTGGTCACACTCCAAAGCAGCTGCAACTATTGATTCAGCATGTTTCCAAGCGAGCTAGCGTGCGGAAGAAAAAAGAATAACGGAAACGAAACTTGATTAGAGTGTCAACACTAAAATAAGGTAAATAAGTTTGGTGGTGGAACATTGTTCCTTTCATTCACATTTATATTATTTTGAACATTAAAAAAAAGCTTATTACACAATAGAATAATTTCATAGCAGCGTCAACGATTATTGTGCATTCTACTATCAGGATATAAAAGCTTTGTATGATGTTCCTTCTATACTTTTAAAAAGAAGTAGTTTAATTTATGTATTACTCACGAAGAACAAAGTTTTTTCCTATTATTCTCATATCAATATTAAGTTGAGATCAACAAAAATTACAACAATCAAAAATATGTGAACAAATAAAATAGTTTTAAAATAAATATGCACACTAATAATCTTAGACTAAAAACTTTTTTTTCCATAGCAATCGGAAAATTACTTTGAAAACAAAACCAGAAGAGTTGGAAAATTAAGCCAGCTCCGACGAAAGAATATTCTTTGAACCTCTAGCTTGGCATAAGCATGTGAAACATTGCAGAATATTACTAAACATTGTTACTAAAATGTTACCGTTGCTTTAAGATTATAATATTTATTTCTGCTTTTAAGAATATTCAATGGCTAGTTTTGGTTGATTTCAGAATACAAACACAAGGAGTAATTTTATGCTATACAAATTATTGATCATGAGAAAACCAATTTTGTTGTATAGTTTCCTGTACAACTCTTCCGAACACAATAATCAACGTTTATCTACCGATTTGACCACACCATATTTAATTGAACCTAAAAATAAACACATTAATCAAATGGAAAATATTTAAGAAATCTAAAAAGAAGAATAGTTTGAAAAGTCACCATTTCATTAACCCAGTAACACTTACTTTCAATCCGAAAACAAAACATCGATACTCAGTTTGTACATAAACTAAGTTTGTGTTTTTAAAAATCGTATCATCAAAATTCACAGTATGACAGTTAGGTCAATAATCCTTAATACACGATACTTTTATCCAATGGATTTTATTGTTAATTGATAATTCCTAAAGTAAATCTGGCAAACCTTTTACATGTTCATCAGCTTACATCGAAACCGATCCTCGCTAATCGTGCGTTCGAGCAGTCGTGCGTTAATTTTCCTTTTTACACAAAACTCAAAAACTCGTCAAGAAAAAGCTACATGTTTGGGGAGGGGAACCTCCTGGCGACGTACGAAATTGGTGAACCGTACCCGATTATGGATGGAAATTGGAAATTTATCAACCCGGCTTCACAGTTTTCATATGCCCCCAGCTAACGTCACCAGTGACACCGTGTACCTCCAACACGCTATCAAAAGCGTTTATTTTTAGTCAACCGGTGAAAAACCGGAGCGCTATACAAATTTCCCCGAGCGTTATGATGGAAATTCAATCAACATCTGCAACGGAAGGCCGTTGACGTACGGAATTAGTGGAGTTGGGTTGGGGAGCGAAGGAGCGTGGTGAGGGAAAGGGTGGGAAAATGTGAGAGAAGAAAAAAGCACCAACGTAGTGTATTAGTATCAGCCGATAAAGGCGACCGAAGAAGAGAGAAAACAAAATCAGAGTCCCACTGAAAAGGGACGCGAAAAACTCAAGGTTCATGGCCATTACTCCAGGACGGTGGATGGCTGCTGGCATTGATTCAATATTAGCTATTTTCCTTCAACGTACCTTCTACAGTGTATTATTGATAGATGCTATCGAAGCAGACTACCGAGAGTACTATTGAGGAGAATTTATTAATCCCTAATGAGATTCGAAACCTTGTCGTCCCGCTTTCCTCTACCGTGCTTTACGGAACGGTATGAAAAATGAATTTAGTTGTAAACACACCGAAGTGAATGCACTAAAAGTGAAGCACCTGCGCAGCAATAAATTCATTAGCCTCCATTGAGCGCAAGTTGTTCCCGCGGTGCTGTGCATGCACCACACTTCACCATGGCTCTCATGGCTGCCGGTTTGCTACGGGTCGCGGCCAAAGTTCTGCCCTACTCCCTCGGGTGCCGTGAAGTGGCGCAAAAAAGCATTTGGAAAAATGGCAACGCTTCCAGCGAGAAACGAGGCACATCCCGTCTCGTCCTTTGCGTCTTCGTCGTGGGAAGCAAGACAAACAGGAAGCAACCTCCACGGGCCACGGAGAATTGGGGTCTCCCACTCATCTTCCATATTTTGCCGCTATCCCGAAAAGCACGGGTCGGCAAAGCTGGCAAACAGGTTTGCATTAAGTCCCAGGACCAAAGTAGGCCGGGCTGCGTAAAACTGCGGGAAACTTTCGGTACGCCAATGCAGCCAGTTTTCACTAAAAGGTGGAAGAGGGGAGTGCGAGGTTGAAAACATTTCCGCAACAGTCGTTCCCCGGGAGGCTGAAGGCACGATGGTTCCCCGGGAAGGTCATACTGATCAAATGTTGAAATAATTACTTTTCTCGAAAGTACTTTCAAAAGACTTTTAATTAATTCCGCGTCCCGTTGGGAAGGGGGGGGAAGGGCGGAGAGTGAAGGATGCAGGATGTGTTTCGGCATTTGCCACATCCTGCGGACCGCAGTGCCATTCACGGGCAAGGGCTCATACTTCGTCTGACAACACTCCGGAGAATCCTTACGATGTTTAACCTTCGACGGGCTGGCGGAACGATGGGAATGAAAATGAGAAAAATAAAGTGAACTCGGAGGTTAAACGAGTGGCAAGAATGGGTCTTGAAGGTGGCGGGGGAAGGCAGAGGGGGGGGGGGGGGGGGGAGGGAATAAAATAATACGCAAATCGCTATGTGTCACGAGTTGTTGCCATCGGGGTCGCACCTTCCATCGTGCAAACGCGAGGATAATATCTTTCTTCCAGCTCGTACGTTCGCAGACAGGATCGGCCACATTCGTAAGCGATTGCCTGCTGGCCAGACCTCCTCGAACACTTGAAAAGAGTACTCACAGACACACACACGCAAACACACTAACTGAAGCGCACACGAATGGCCCTGGAACTCGGTAACGCGAGGATGCCAGCTCGGTTACGTAAAAATAAATGCATATGTAATGAAGCGCATAATCGCTGCTTTCCACTGTACCACATCCTTCAGTCTCTGTGTGTGTATGAATGCATCCTGGTTACTCCTGCTCTATGTATTTCCACTACCATCCGGTACGGAACGGGCGGGATTTATCCCCACCGAAGCCGGAGGAACCGAAATCAAGCGACGGGATCCTTCCGGTTCCGGGCCTGAGTTCGCAAAGGACGAGGAGGACGCAACGCGGATGAATGCGGATCATAATGCACCGGGGTGTTTGTGTACAGTACGCGCAGGGGTGGAAGGTGTTTGTCGAGCTCGACGCAATCGTCACTCGAGCGGAAGCAGGAATTTGCCAGGAACGAACATTGATAACTTTGCCACCGAAATGTCCCGGCCAGCCGAAGGGAAGAGCTCGGGCTGAACGGGTGCGAAGTACAAGTGGACATATCTCTTCAGTCATCGTCGACGACTCAGCACAATCTACACACACACACTCACACACAAATGGAGGAATAAAAGTGGCTTGGTACACTTTTCCTGCCCACAGCTTCTGAAAACGATGCCATCGAAAAGGGTAGCTTTCGACGGTCTTTTACGCCACTCCGGATGCTGGATCGGGTGATGGTGACGAAGAAAAAACCTTGCCAGCGGCCTAGTAGGACAGACAGGTTGCATTCATCAAGTGCACAAGGTGCGGTTTCAATGCGATACATTTTCCGCATCTCCCAACAGCACCTTCCGCGCACCAATCCTATTAATATTAATAAGCAGTTGATCAAAGCCTAATGCCACCAAGGGGCGCAGCATAATGGGCTCGCCATCGTAACCTTGAGGAAGTTATGTCGCACGGTGCGGTAGACCACCGATGTCCTGAAACCAAGGAGCAACCTTCCCCTTCGGAATAGTGCCCTTCAATGTCGACCATACCATTTTGAAGTGGAAGGATTATAGACACCTTTCGAAGGAGCTGCCGGAGAAACCTCTGCTCCGTTATCGGTTTGCGCAGTGATTGTCGGCGATTTCATACCCACGGTTGGGAACGAGCACTAGTGCTTCAGGTGCGTTTTAAACGGAACCGAAAGGGTAGTACAAGGTCATGTGGGAAAGAAGAACTTGCAGTTGTAGATGCAGAATTCCACTTTACTTTAAGTGGCAACGATTTCTGTACGAACATTGAACAAACCAACGATTGGCACGCATGGACGAAGAATGCATTATTTTCTCATCGAAAAGCATTAATTGTTAGTTTGGAAAAATTCTATTGGGGCTGTGAGTAGACACATTTTAAATCTTTTTACATAATTTATTAACTTGCTTCTCTTATTTTTTTTTGTTAACTTACTGTTATTGATTGATTGATTGATTGATTAATTTGCACTTCGTAATTATAGTCGCTATTGCAGACAAGATGGGGATTGTTTTTTTTACATTACCATCAAATTGTAAACTGTGGTTCTTGGAAGTAGTTTTCAAGTGCCCGCATACATTCAAATCATAGTCCAATTTGCCGGTCATATTCAGAAATATGACCTAGAAGATATAAGACGATATCCATGTTAAGGATTCAAATCTCTCTGACAGCTAATAACTCATTCTTCATGTTTCAAATCTCAGAAGAGTGAGTTAAAGATTTAAATCATCGTTATGTTTGGTCAGTGTGATTCAAATCTCCTAAAAGAGTAGATGTCATCACCAGATTTTTTACCGAGGCGTTGTGAAAGTTTATAAGTAAACATTAAATGGACTTAAAGCATCGTTTACTGATTGAGCACCAAATGGAATCATTTGCACGATACGGAATTCAATTCTAGTGTCGCTTTAAGTATTCATCGTAAAGTTTCTGTAAGCTTAAATCTCACGATTCAAATAAATATTGACTGGCGGAAGAAAGTTGTACGGTACAGAAAAAAAATCCTTTCATTCTGCAGTTTTCAACGAAAGGGAACTTGCATTGCAACGAATCAAACAAAAGTGAGAAAAAAGATTTTGTTTACATACAAGCGCCCGAACTAATCCACCGGGTGAAAGCTGGTGGGGAAAATTATCCCCGCCCGGGTTTGTGCAATAAAAGCGTGTATTTTAACGCTGAACTTGGGCAGAAATAAAAGAACTAATCTCACGCTTTCAAACGAGCCCGTTTGCTCGGTTTTTGATTACGTTTTAGAGTGCCTTTCGGAGCGGATTCTATTAATCTTTTACTTTTATTATTTTTACCAACCCTTGCCAACCGACGCCGGTGATGCACGGCGTGAAAGTGCATTTTCCCACCGAGTGTTGAATGCAAACACGCTGCAACGCTTTGCCTCGGCCATCGCAGCGAATGAGCGGTATTGGCATGGAGTGCAGGATTTATTGCACCCTTCGAGCGATGCGCACGCTCTTTCCGGCGCGTCGGTTGAAATTGTAATAAAACGCGCAATAAATTTGAAAGCATGACGTTTCTAGCGAATATTTCAACGCCCCGCCAGCTTTTCGCCCTGGTCGACGATCAGAACGTGTGTCGTTTAGAGGGTCGTATCGTATAGGTTACCAGGAAGCGTTTGGGTATTTAGGACCCGAAAGCAAATTGTTTTTGTTTTCACTCATTTTTCACTTCTTAATCCCAACCTACAACACCGTGCGCCACACGGAGATTGTAGCCAAGTCTTCCAAGGGTAGTTTGGGGGATTTAATTTAGTTCACGATCATCAAGGCCATTAGAGTTTATTTTATTTTCATTTAGCACGCGGAGTTAATTTTCCGCCCAAGCTTTATGAGCTTCGCGGAGGATGTGCATGGAATCAATATTTACGACGGTGGAAACTATTAGTTGCGGTGTGGTCCACCGGCCGATTGTTTACCCGTCAGTCGATTGCGGTGCCGTGAAATGATGACGACCGTTAATTGCAGTCCACGCGAAACGGGGGCGGACATTTTATGTTGATGCGCCCGCTAGCCGAACCAGACTGCCAGACGGATTCGGTCGAGTTTTATAGCTCTATTAAAGCGTCGTGTGATTCTCACGCCACTTACGGCCGGTCGAGTCAATGAAAATAGAACATTTCATGCGGATCTCTTTTCCCCCAGCTGTTGTACAGAAGTGATCCTGGGAAACGTGATCCCTCTTTGAAGACAGCGTTAAAATAGCTTGGCGCCTCCACTGTCAAAGAATAAGCAACAAATCTTAAACTAAACAAATGCTTATGTATTCATCAATTTGATAAATCACGGGATTTGTCGTAAAATAAATCACTGTAAAAGAATTGCATTCACCATTGCAACCATAATTCATAGAAGTGCGCGTCTTGCTTCAACTTCATAAACTTCAGCTGAGCTAAGTTGAGTTTTTTAGTGTTCATTTTTACTGGTACACTGGGCTTCCAATCGCAATAAGAAATTAAAAAGATGTTTGTTCTTTACATCTTTCATTTCAATCAAAATTTTCCTTTCAAAAAACAATGAAATGTTCCTAATTAGTTATTTTTAAAAATTATGATATTTTACCTATAGTTTAAACTAAACAACAACTTCACAACATAAAATACCACTACAAAATTATTCCCGAAAAAGACCAGTCGACCACTGACTGTGTCTTAAATTAAGTTAAGTTATTAAAAATAAAATTATGATCCATTGGCTTGTACGGACCATCTATACTTACGTTCGTATAGCAGTCGAGGACTTGTTAAATAACTCCATTTTGTTACCATCTTTTCATTATAATTGCTTCGCATTTTATCACAAACAATTAGTATGCGAATGAATTGTTGAGCTGATACAATTATCATACCACGATTTCATTCGTTCAAGTTTTTATGTCTATTATGTCCTTGTTGACAAAACATGCATGCACGAGTTTGTGTGTCATACGAATGCGAATAATATACCAATTTGTCACTTGATTTTATCAATTTTTTGTATCAAATTGAAAATATATTTTCTAGGTAATGTTCCTTTTTTTCAAATTAACAAAAAACCAGCAGTTAGACGTTTGTTCAAACTCGCAGCTAGAAGCATTCATACAGCATATCCCCAAGATAAATATCAAATGTCGTGTCGGTCACCATTCGTATCCATATTCTGCACCGGTCCGACCCAGACGGAGCAATATTTTGATAGGCCCCATTATTGTTTCTGCTCCCTCGAGTAAGCCGGAAAAAAACAAGGGTCGAGAGGGTTTAAAAAACAAATCACCCGGCAGAGCAGATCACACAACCCGAGCCGATGGCGGCGTATCATCATGTGCGCAACCGATGTTTCATCAAAGCGATCGCGTTCGGAATAGTACTCCCCGAAAGGCGGGAAACCGACGCCACGGTCCCGTTTGGCACACCCAGAACCGTGGCATGTTGGGGTAGGATATTTTTGAAACATTACCCTACGCCAACCGCCACCGCCAGGCCGCAACCGGTTGTTGTGGTTAAACCGCGACTTCTGCCTCCGGTTTCTTGCACCAGGGGTTCGCGAAACGCGAAAAAAAAACAAGAAACAGCGGAAGCGCCCGGGCGTAAGCGGCGGCCTTTGGCGCATTGTCGCTCACGGAACGGTGGAGGAAGCGGAGTCTGAGATGGTTGATGAAAGCAAATCGGAGACGAAAATCTCCGACGAGCGGTTCGACAACAAACAAATGACAGCGGAACCATCTCGAGAGAGTCTGTCGAGACATTCGAATGTCGTGTAGCTGTGGTTAGCTCGTTAGGACGGATGCGCGACTCGAGTTCTCCCTCCCCACCCCAAAAGTGTTGCCGAAGACGGGCCGAACCGTTTCAAGACGCGGACGCACTTAATGAACACGCTTCAACACGCCTGCATCCGGCTCCACCGCCAAGTAGTTGAGTAGTCGCCCTTGACTTCGGCTGGCTGGTCGTCTTCTCGTTTCGCTCCGGACAGGCGAAACCGGAAGCCGGAGTGAATTGGCAAAACCGAAGCCCGCTCGGAACACACTGTCAAAGGCCGGTCACATTGTTGTTGTTTGTACGATCTGCTCACTGTCTTCGCTGTGTGTGCTTACCCCAAGCCTCAACTTCCTCGTTCGCTCGTCGGCCCCCTAAACACGCGGGGAGGTTTTGCGGGTTTGCGCTTCTAATTGTTCAACCGTATAGTCGCACCGATCTCGCGCTTAAGTAGTCGAGCACTCGACACGTCGACACTTGATACCGGCCACCGTTACAACACGACCTCGCCTCGCGAAACCCCGCTTCCATGCGGTTTGGCAGCGCACGGGACAGGTTGATTGAACGAATATTTATAAAGTTTGACCACTCGCAAACGCCACGTTGGCTGCTCGTGTTGGGTGGTGGGTGAGTCTTCCGGTGGCGCGCGATCATCGGCCGTACAGTGAACGACGTGCCGCTCAATTGACGCTCGGTAAACATATGACGTCGGTGGAGTCGTTTGGGGCGAAGAAAGTTAGTGAAAAAAAAAACCACACATCCAACGGATTAAGAATAAAACGCAAAAATCTCCTCCCACCGAGGGCTAAACGAAATTGAACGATTGGCGCCCGGCGAGATCGGTCGGTTCGACATTTCACTCCCGGTCGAAGGATAAAAATAATCGATCGAGATGCACCTGCTCCCTGTTGGATTTGAACGGTATGCCACCGTTTGCGGCATTATCGATTGGTTGGAATTAAAGACGATGGCTTCATCCGGATGGTCGGATGGTTGATGTTTGAACCGTCCGATGGGCACGGCCAGGGCATCTCCGTGCCAAAAGTGCATCCATCAGCTGCTCCGACTTTTTCGTTCATAATTCATTCCGATCCCGCACTGGTGATGGGACGCCAAGAGAAACCGAACACCACGGGTAACGGACGGAAAGGGGCCGGTGAAACTGAAACCGAATAAAATATCACACCTGTACGGAATGGGCCGGCTCAGCCGACCGTTTTGGCAGCGCTCCAAGATTACATTCCGAGCCCTTGCTTAACACTTCCGCCTCGGGCGAACCGTGCGGGCGGGATTGGGCCACTCGGTGGAGGGTCGGTGGAAATGGATCTAAAACCACACCGTAAGGTACCTCTCCGATGCTGTTTCACTTGGTGATTTTTTTTTTCCTCCGTCCCGGTCACGCTTAGGAAGATGGTAATCGAGCGTTGACCATGGTGGACGTAACATTTCACCAACGGTCAAGGCGGGCAGGCGGACGGAGTGTTGTGACGGCGGCGAAAGGACAGAACCGTTGTTTTTACAGCAAATGTACCGAAAGTGAACGAGCCCAGCAGGGTGCTCGATTTTGCCGTCTAGTAATGCGAAATGTCGTCGGGAGGTCGGACACGGATCGTTTGATGTGTGTAAAGTCGGCATTTCGTGCGATAGCCGCCATGTGATTTTGATTTTCCGTACGGTATGGATTTAATTTCTCGCCTTATGCTTGGTTCACTCATTTATTTGCTGCGTCATGAAAAAATAATTGTGAAAGAGTTGCATTTAATTTTTCTGCATAATTTAATTATTCTTATGGATGTTTCATCGCAGTGCAGACGAGGACAGTAGAGCTACGATGTATATCAATATGTTTTAGTATAGTAGCTAGAGTTAAATAATAACTATGATTTCATGTATCGTCTTAATGTCAGGTGAAAAAAAGACTTGATATTCATTCAAGTTAAATGGTATCTTTTTAATGGCATCATTATTCTTATCTTCGTTCTACAAATAAGATAAACTAAAAAGAAAAGATAAAAAGAATCTGGTTGAATGCAACTTCAATTGAACTCACAGCGGAGCAAGTTACTGTAAATAAAAACTAAGTTGTAAGTCAAGAACGATGCTCGGAAGTACCGGACAACTTTTCAAAAACCAGACTAACTCCCTTTCTTATTACAGTTCTCTAACAGTAAAATACAATAAGAAACACTAAGAAGGTCAAATCTATGAGAGCATAATAAGAGGTTTAAAAATAGAAATTGGTAACAGATTCAGAAATCGTGTTATACCCACGAGGCAACGTCGTTCCGATTTTATTAAAATGGATCATAAAACAATTTACATGCTTCCCATTTCACTATCCTCTCATCTGAGACGAAACACAACAGTGTTATGTAAAGAATGCTATAAGAAACATTCTGAAAATTCAAAAAGGCAGAAAAACTTCAAACAACCCAAGCCCACTCGCCGTTTTGGCAGATATTTACTTCCTATTATTACAATCTCACAGGGAAAAGAAAGCTTGTTATGCCTTCAGCAAGAATTTATTAAATCGATGGTTTACCATCCTCCAGCTCCTGTTCTACGAAAAACCATCCCCTCTGGGGAGGGCTGAGAGGGCGTGGCAGGTTTAAACACTGGTTGCTTCATTGTGTTATATAACGTAACGGAAGTAACGTTCTCTTTCAATTAAAAGGCAAGCAAAGCACATTGTATCTTACATTGCCTTGTCAAATCACCCCTCAAACTGACACCCTCAGGCATACCCTGGGGAAAGTGAAAAACTGTTTCTGTTTCTTTCGAGCGCTACAAGCCAGTGCCGAGGGACCTTTTGCGGAGAGTTGACGGCATTTTATAAACCACGGGGGCGGAGGCAGAGCATCGGAACTAGCAATTACGCAAACTTTTCCACACACATATCAACCACACGCGGAACGCCAGCTTTTCACCGGCATCGGGTGATTTAGTGGAAGCGTTTCCAACCCCTTTCTTCAAGCGGGTCCGCGGACAAAACGGCCCTTGAAAAATGCTACCATATTACGCCGACGATGGTTTCCCGGTGGCGCTGACCTTCTTCCACCCGTTTCGGACGGCAAGGAAGCAACATCTCAACGTTTACGAGTCTATAAAATTTATCAATGCTGACTGGCAAAGTTCAAACATTGACCGACGGTGGCCCGTGACCCGTGCCCTCAAGCATCAACCCGGTTTGGTGCTGTTTGGAGTCGAGTTTTTCACGGCCCCCGCCGCGAGGGTGCCATGGCGGTGCGGAATGCACCACTGGAGCTAGAGGGGCGAATGAAGAAAAACTCCATCTCAAGCAAACCGGGCCTAAAAATAGCACCAGACATGTTTTCCCGAAAAAACCGAGATGATGCCTCACCCCACGGGGGGAGGGGTTCCGGGCAGTTTGGGGTGGGCTTTTCTGTTTATGTTGCGCGCTTTGTTTTGCTCCGTTTCGCCAGCGCCACCTTTTGGGGGCCGAAATGGGAAAGCAAACGGAGATAGGGGCATCCCGAAACTCACATGAAACCCGATCGGACGGAAGCTGTTGTAAACAAAACAAGACAACAAAAATCCAACCTCCAACCAGCATCCGACGGCTGCGGTATCTTCTTCGTTTTGCTTCTGTATCTAGGTTTGTTGCAGATTAGCGGAGCGGAATACAAACGGCAGTAATGGAGGCGGCAGACTGCAAACCCCCGGCAGTACATTATTTTCTTTTGTTTTGACAGCTTGAAAATTTATAATACTCTTCCCACTGGCGAAAAGGTGGAGGAGGAGGGGGGGAGGGAGGAAAGGGCGCTTGAAGGTGGGACGCAACAGGTGAGAAAATGGACGTCGAGGCGTGAACTGTAGCGCGTCGGGCGAATCATCTTTATTGCAACGACCAGAAAGTATAAACCAAGCGCAAGCGGGAAAGGAAAAAAACCCAAACACAACGATTTGGGTGAAGTGGTCGGGGGACGGTCGGGGGCCGCAGGGAAGCAGCATTCCTACGTGGTGATAAAAACGCCAGATCTATCCATCGCCACACGTCACTTTGGGGGTGAGCACGGTTTCACTCCCACCGATTGCTTCCTCGAGCTGTCAGAAATGATGAGCCACATCGCACAGTGGGCACTGACTGACTGACTGACTGACTGATTGCGATGGGGTTTTGGTGCGCTGAAATGCGAGACAGTTTAATGTGCCGCTCGGAATTTGTTAGCCAAACACTAGCGCTAATCTGTCAACTTTGCGGCCGAATGGAGGGTTTATAAACACTCTCTTCGCCGGGCGGGCAGGTGTTTATCTTGCGGGATTGTGCTTCTTCTCTCGCTCGCCTCTTGCCCGGTCCGTGTCCGCTTTGGGAAACGGGATCAATCCAGTCCTGGGGGCAGAACGAAACGGCGAACGTGTGTTTCACAGGTGTTGGTCGCTAAAAATAGCTCCCTCGCAAGGAAAATTCACTCCGTACAGGTGTGCACACTCGAACCTTTGGAAGTAAACACAATCCAGCAAACGACTCCGAATGGTCTGGCAGACTGGGTTCCAAACGGCTACTCGGATTGGTTCGCCCGTTCGATCGACATGCAAAACATCATTAAAACGGGCACCGATCCGACCGACCAACCGTACAACGAGACGTTGTGTACAATGTAATCGACTTACTGACAGGCACGAGGGCGTCGAGATTGAGATGAACGTCGGAAATTGCATGCCTTCCACCGTTCCACGGTTCGGAGCGCGTTCCTAGACTTAATGGATTTGTCGCGTCCAGAGATTGATGCGAGCGAAGCGTGTTTGATGGAATCGAATCACTCCGAAAACCCATCGACGACGGTGGCTCAGTTGGTTTTGGTTTTGGAACCCGCCCCCAACCCGGTTCGGAGGTGTGAAGGTGCACAACAACATCACGTCACCGCTTGAACTCGCCCTTCAAAGCGCCTGCGAGCAACAAAATCGATTTTCAATATCGGAGCGCCGCATGGTTGTTGGTTAGGTTTTGTTTGTGTTTCCTCCTCGCCACGGTGTCACTATCCCGTTCCCGTGAGTATCCATGTTCCGACATCAAAACCCGGGTGGAAGGAAAAGCGGAAAAGCAAATCAGATACGGAGCGTGCCTTTTAGGCAAACGGAATCTTCCTGCGGCGTCCTAGTACACATTTACACCCATTTCCAACATCAAACGGTTTCAGAAGTGTTTGTGCCGTATTATGAGTATTACTTTGCAGCGAACGATGGACGTAGGATTCATAAATGCCTTTTGAATTTTGAGTGAACATCTGCGATCGAGCCTAATTATTTTAATCGTATATCGAAGCCGAAACACATCGTTGTCAAATCCGTACACCTTTCTAGAGTTTCGTTCGAAGGTCGTTTGAAGATGCTGGGTTTATGGAGCATTCATAAAACTTTGTGGCAAATATTGATATCGTTATTGAGATAAACCGAAAAGACCAAAGATCTAAAGCAGGGGACGTCAAAGTCCGACAGGTAAGAAAACTTTACCGCTTCATACAAAATGTATTTAGATTGTTTTCTTGCCAAAAAAGAAGATTAAAATTGCTGAACGAAAACGAACGTTTTCTTGCCAAAAAAGAAGATTAAAATTGCTGAACGAGGTGTTCCTATTAAATGTTGAAAAAAAAAAACGAGAATAAGTATGCAAATTGTAAAAAAGTTGTACAACAAAGTTTCTAATATTTTATCTTTTGCCTCTTTTTATGTAACTACTATTTAGAAATTTGATACTCCATTCAACAGGGACCTACTTTGAAAACACTAAATCATCATTTGAGGTAAGCATCTGTCCATTTTTAGCAATTGTATGCCGGGCCCTGATATAAAGGGTAAGATAGTTCTTGCTATTATGTTTTACTGTTATGGATGTACCACCTTATCAATTTAAAAATCTCAACCACATTGAGAATACGGCAAATTGAATACCGTTAAGAAAACAACAGCAGAAGAAACATTCCAAAAAATTAATATAAACTATAAGTTGCTCAAATAAAATTTAAAACTGCTTGTGTTGTTGACGATGCATTTGTATAAATTTGAGAAAATATGCTTATGATTTCGGCATTCTTCTCTAGCTATTTAAATTATGCAATTCGGTAGATCAGAAGTATCTAGCTTGTGTGATGTTATGTGTTACTTCTGCTTTTAAATCATGTTTAAATTTTTTCGACTGCGTGCAATATCTTACGTCTCTCTGCAATACGGAGGAGTCGGTTTATGAATTATTTAACGAACCTTTTTTGAAACTAAACGGTCTTTCAATAAATTTGTAAATATATTGTCATATTATATCATTCCTGCTTTGACTTTCTGACTAATTTAGCTATCAAAGACGACGTAAACAACAACACCCATACGATCATGTATGATGATTCAATTAGTTGCTCCAAGCACTGAATATCGTTGTCAAATCTGTCGAACAAATATTTTCGCCCAAAAAAGGGAAAACATTTCCATCTGCAAACCGTCAAACACCAGGCGGCTCCATCCATCACGCGAACGCTCGATAGCGTTGCTTTATTGCGCTGCGCGGGACAAATTCGCCACCGGCGAAATGTCAACCGATGTGTCATAACGCTCATTGTCGTCATCAACAATTGCGGCCACATGTCACACGGCTACCGCACCCCGGACCACCCCGAAATGCGTCCCTTCTCCCGCGTGCTAGCCGTCTTATATCATCCCCTAATGAATATCATCATTTGCCAGTTAATTATCGTCTAGTTAAGTCATCTCGCATCTCGTCGGCGCTTTCCAGCGCTTCGCCCAGAGTGTTCAGCCACAACACACACGACCGGCCCCGGACCCAACAAGAACACGGCGCACACGACCTCAATGTGACTGAGATGCTCCCAGCGTTCGGGGAAAAATCATCGATGAAAGGCACCATAAATCATGTTCACGAAAGTCGCCAGGCGAAGAGGGGGTAAGGTGTTGAGCGAAACAAACTAAAATAAAAAAGACAGTGAGAGAGAGAACGAGAACGAAAGAAGAGGACAGAGAAAAAAAGGAACAGTTGTCGACTAGATAAATTGCCCCCGTTTCATCGGCCCACTACCATCGATCATTTTTGCATTCGTCCCGGGTACTCCGCGGCTCACCGGCACCACGGCTCCCCGTCGGGCCGGCTGATTGGCCGGGAAAATGGCCTGAGGTCGGGCATCAGTCAAGCGACAAGGCCGCACGCCATGAACTCATCGGCCAAACCGCAAGCTGGTCCACTCGCAAACGCGAACGCTGTGAATGCGAGTCCCGGGAAATGGTGGCGGCCTAAGCCGGGACAAAAGGCGAAGGAAATCGCGAAACGATTACCCACGAAATCTCAATTTCGCTTTGGCACCGAGCCGTGCCGGGGTGTGACAGCAAATAAAATTCCTCCCTCCTCCGCCCGGCGATCATCCGTTCCCGTTTCGTTTGGCCCGCGCGCTAGATAACTCTCCCCATTTAACCCCCGTCCGGAAGGGGGGTGAGGCAAAACGCGAGGCCACCGGGGTGGCCGGGTGATAGGCTGCATTTAATTATTTCCCATAACAACTCGACTCGACGCGCGCCTCTCGTGACGTTTCCGCCTGTTATCCATTCGGCCGACGTGTGGCTCTGTGTTTCGCTGTGTGCGCGAGTGTTTGTGCCCGTCCGGTATTATGCTGTCGCGTATTTCACGGCCATAAACAACGCACACACACTCTCCCAGCCCGGGCGTTTGTGTTTCTTTTTCCTTCGGCCTGGATCCCGGCCTGGATGGCACCCGGAGTACGAGCGACTCTCGGTTGGCTTCGGTACAGGAGTGGTGGGTTTGTTTAAATTGCGCGAATCAATTCAAAAATAAATACCATTTCCGTTTTCAATTTCACTCGCCGCTCGCGAAGGAAGGCGTTTTAGGTTGTTTTGGATTTTTTCCTTCATATTTCCAAATGAAGCTTAGAGTGCGGGTACGGTAGCGTTGGGACAGTGCCGAAGAAGAGTTGCCTTTCCTCAACGATCCTACGTTCCACGGGGAAAGCGAAAGGCAGAAACCGAGTGGTGAATAAGAAAGGAACACATACAAAATCGACCGTTTAAATATCGCCCGAAAGGTTGGGCGTGTTTGGGTGACCTTAAGAAACCGCAGTTTGGCCAAATGTTAACGAACGTGGCTTGGTTAGGATGACTAAATAGATGGCTGCTCGGTGAACCGCTGCTCAATTAGCCGAGAAAATAATCGGATAACTTTAGCGACCATACTGCAAGCCGATGCCGATGGCACGATGATGAGATGGAAAATGTCGAGCGGAGCAGAGTATGTTTTTTTTTATTTGTGTGGAAGTGATTTATTATTCTACGCTTAGTGAGGCTGAGAGGGGTTGCTTTGAATGGTTTTCGTTTGACGTCGCTTTGAAGGGTTTAGGAATTTAAATCGATTTTTATTCTTGGAACGATTCAGCACTTTTCCACCACTATCAACAGGTTATTAAAAACCATTCGTAATAAAATTGAAAACAAATTGTAGACGATATAATTTACGGCGAAGCAAATTGGCTGAATAAAACATATGTGTTTAGATCCAACAAAGATAGCAAAGATGTTATTTGAACGAATTTAAAACTTGATACTAGATATCTCGTTTTCACTGCTGCTATGTTTGATTAATTTGCATCACGAGACGATGATGACAAAACATATGAAATCGATTGCTAAACCACCTCATAATAAAATAAGCACAATTTTTGTTTATGTCAACGTGTTTTTCTCAGCTATGTTTTTTATGCACAATAAATGATATTAAAGCATCAGACTCATTTATGCAACATAAATGTTCAACAAACAAGAATAAAGCAGAGTTTTTCTTGAATATACATTTTCTGTTATGTAAGGAAATTAGAATTTTTCCCCTGCGTTGCGTACTTAATAAAGAATTTTGAACAATTAAACGAAAGCCAAACCAATTTTCAGCAATTAATAGTAATGTAAGAGATCATTATAAATAATAATATAATAAAGTAATATAATCACGAAATCAAAAGAAAAACTAGGAAAATAGGTATAGGCACGAGGATTTTGGATGAAAGTAACTATGAATCGTTACTTTTCGCACCGTTGTACCAAATTTTTCAAATCCTTAAACAAATCAGAATACTTCCAATAACTGTAGTACCACAAAAACTATGGTCACGTTGTGCATTTTATGGTATGATAGCTAACAAACTGTGTCATCATTTTAGCCATCTAAACATCACGTCTCATCTTGTCCCAATGCTGGATGTTTCGATGTTAAACTTCTAAGCCCTAATCGGTTCACTGAACCTAAAAGCAAAACGGTTGGCAACCGTAACTAATCCTCTCAAACAGTGGTACCCTTTCCCGTGGAACAGTTGCTAGAAATTATTCAACCGAGATAATTCCCATGCGATACACTTCATTCTGGTTGAAGCAAAGGTTGATGGTTATTTTGAATATGGTTCAATCGGTCAATGATGATGTTTCCTCGAAGAAGGGGAATCAATCGCTTCGCAATACGACACCACTTAGCACAAAGAACCGTATTTCTACATCTCGTCCTCGCACACTACAAAAACATCAAGTAACGGCGCGATATACGTTCCATCAAACTGTTGCTCGCCGATGAGCACACACTTTTGCAGCTCGAGAACTTGGATGCCGCCATGGTCCTGCATTGAAGGTTCCAGCTGGCACAAGTAGGACGATCGAAGGACGAAATCGAATCCCGGACGCATTACACGGCTCGTATGTTTGTGGCTCATTGCCCGGGCGATAAGAAACGGGATGATGGCCATCCGCTTGGCTTCGGGTTTCGCCAACCATCGCCCGGAAGGGACCGGTCTTTGTTTTGGTCACCCCGCTGTTATGTGTTTGCTCTTGGATGGGTTGTTTTCCTGTTTTCCTTCCCGCTTAAAGTGCGCCTCCGTACGATTACCTCACACATTCGCAGCAGCAGCAGCTGTTCGGCGACGTTGTCGATATTTTCCATCCCATCACACACGGGACGATCAACAACCTTTGGCGCGGGGTGGGGGGGGGGGGGAGGTTTTCTCGACCCTTCTCGGGGACCATTCGGGGCCTGGTGAACCCTTCTCGCCCTCAAAATCTTCCTCACCGTGCACCGCGTGGAGCACCGAACACAAAGTTTTCCTGGCCTTATCGAGGCGTCCGCTTTCGGTTTCCGATCGAGCGAATATGGCGTTGGCGGGACTTCTCCATGGAAATTGTGTCGCTTTAAGTGTTTTCCACCCTGCCTTCAATGCCCTTCTTTCACTTTTTGTCTTCCACACGCACACATACACACACACACACATGCACGCACAGTTACAAAACAACAAATCCTTCCCCTGAGAGAGAGAGAGAGCTTCGTCCCGCGTCCGGCATTGCTGGTGGCTTCAAACTGCAAGCAGTGTTTTCATCCTACGGACACACGGAAAAGGATATAAGGTGGCGGGACGGGCGAACGGGAGCAGATCCTTTTTCCGGGACAGATATAGCGGGTAGCAAGTGAACTCCAGAAAACTGAACCGTGATGCTGGGATAACACTTGTCCGGTGGCGCAACGTCGGCGGGGCAACCGTTTTTCCGAACTGTACAACCACTTACTACGACTACGGCTGAGGGTGGAAGGATGACGGAGTAACTAACGGAGTAAGGGTTAATGGAACGGGAACGAGAAGTTGGGGGGGATACAGGAGCTTTAGCGTTCCTATTTTGCTCGGAGATGGACAATGTTTATTTGCTGGCGAGTTGTTCGACACTAAACCTGCCGATGCGTACTTATGACATGAATGATTTGTTTCATTGAACGACGTCGACTGATTTGGAAGTTTTTCAATACCTCGTCTAATCCAGAATCTTCTTTTGATTTACGTTTTACCTTAATATTTTTATCATATATTAATTTAAATTAGATTTGTTATTCCCGCATTAAAAGGCGGTTTATTAATGTATCGTTATTAAAAATTTAACTATACGTAGAACAATTTATACGTGTGTAACTGTGTGTACACAGTTTAGTGCTTTTTTTAAACTACTGAGTGAGTAATTATTACATTTATGCTTTAAGTTCGAGTGATCCGATTGAAAATTTATAACATGCCGAATGTTTACGTGTAACCACATTTTACATTCCAAAATAAAAAAGCGGTGGTATGAAACACGCAAATTAGTTGTTAAGCTTTATTTTTGTACTAATTTTGATGCTTCCATAAGTTGAAATTAATAAATATTGATAAGGTAAAAATTATAATATTTTACTCTGCATTTATGCAAGAGCTATTTTTAAAAACCGCTTTCTCAAATTCTACCTGGTTTGGTAATTTTATTATCAGTATAACTGATTCCCAGCGCTTTATGGCTGGAATGTTTTACCAAAAATATTTAAAAGTATGCACTTACACAAGAAGATTTCCTGCAGTCAACATTGTTTAAAAGCGACGTGTTGGTACTGTTAGTGTGAAAGTTGTCTAGGGTGGGCAAGGCACACCGCACCTTCGGCATCAACCGGGCTGGTGGGAAGTGATAAACTATTACCACAGCAAAGGCAGGGAAAGGAAAGGGCACCGGGCGAGCAAAGAGAAAGAGAGAGAAAGTGTATGCACTTGTCGACCCGATTGACCCCTTTCGAGTTGGTCTGGCTTGGTTTCACCACCCCACCAGAGGTGGAAGTTGCAATGTGTGGGAAAAAATGCAATCCCGAGAGCGAGATTCGGGCGAGAAGGGATAAAGAAGAGGCAAGCGACGCGGGAACGGCTGCCCCAGCGGACCATCTTCACCCTATTCGCCATTCGTTAAGCTAAGTGAACATAATAAACGGAACGTAACATAAACATACATACATACAAAGACGCCACACACGGGCTGCTAGTGGAGGTGGAAAGCGCGCGTGTGTTTTTCCAACAGAGTTCGCGGAGGTTGGGGCCCTGGACGTTGGTGGCCAACATGTAAACCAACACCAGACCAGAAGCCGCACCAGAAACAAGGTGCGGGAAGAAACAATCACGCTTCTGCAAAGTAAAACCATAAATTACGTACTGCATTCCCCCGGAAGGGCCGGCGAAAGACATGAATCATGCCGAACCCGGAGCGCTTTCCACGGGGAAGGGCAAGGGAAGCGGGACGAGGGACGAGTCCACGAGTTTCATATGATACGGAAATCACTCGACACCGTAGCGCTCTACACACCTTGCAAACTCCAATCGGCTTCCAGTGTATATTCCTGCACGTTCGATGGACCTCGTTCCGGAAGTACGCTGTAGGAATCCCCTTTTTCGAAATGTGACGAGGATGGTGAGAAAGTTTCCCCAGGGGATGGCGGAAAAGGGTGACCCTACGGTGGCAGTCGCACGTGTGACTATTTATTTTCTTACTTCCACACTCACTGGATGCGATTTCTTTGGAGCACTACCGGACACTTAACGCGAGCTAATGAAATCGCTCGGTGGAAAACGGCTGCGTGGAAAACTATTTCAAATTTTCCTACTGCTCCCCTGACTCACTTCTTCTCATTCACCCCGATACACCCCCGGTCGGATGGAAATCTTCGACAACAACACTGTGTCTAGGGCTGGCTCACCTATACACCGACCGCCAGCAAACCACACGGACACTCGCACAAGCACACTATCCCTGGAGTGACCCGGAAGGGGAAGCAGACCCTCGGAACCAACTGTTGGCGCGGCGTGCAAATGGACAACTGCGAGGCTGCTGATAGGATAATTCAATTGAACGTCCTTTTGGCGCTCGCGCTTGCAGCCACCCAGTATCACCTTCACCTGGCCTGTCTGCTGGCCGAGGGGCTGAGAGTGGCCGGGACCGGAAACGGGATAGCCACGGACACAGCTCGGGCACAAACACCACACAGCACTCGCAGGACGGTCAAACGCTGGACAGCACCCCGGGGTCGTCCGTATCGCACGAGCTGCTCACAGGAACTGAAACTCGAATGCTGTCACACCGATCCAGCCACCGCTTACAGCAGCCACCGTGCAGGGCAGAAAGGATAATGATCCGCCGTGGCGTCCACCGAGGACTACAGCTGGTGCGTTCTCTCGCTTCAATCCCGGAAGGATGCAGGGCGCCATACGCTCTCGCAATCCCTTATCTCGAACCGGCCAGCCGAACCACTCTCGAGCTTCTTCAGCTGATAGCAGATGGCTCTTCTCTTGGTCTCTCTCTTTCTCTCTATTTCTCCAGCTGCTTGCCCAAGGAGAGGGATCTCCGCGACCGCTCTCGCACGCTCCGGACACCTTCTGGGATATCCTTGCTTTGTCCGTGCTTGACTGTTTTTAAGAGGATGAGCCGGAATGGCGACGTCACTCGCCGTCGCGGAACCGTGGGCTCAAGTCGAGCCCGCCGTTCTCGGAACCGGGCACAGATCCGCTGGTAAATCGCTGCATCCGCTCACGTTCATCTTATCAGTGGAAGCCGAAAACGCCAGACCAGCAATAAGGAAGCTAAACAACGAAAAACAGTGTTTCACGGACGCTTTCGAAAGCAGTGGTAGAAGAAATGGAGATTATCGAGATTTTAGTATTTTTCATTGACAAGTGAACATTTTATAGCGATTTTACACCCGATACAGTAGGATAATTGTTTAGCAACTATCCTTTAATTTTACTAATACTAATCCTACTAAAATTTTAAATAAAAGCACTACTAACAGCTAAAACATGAAGTATTACAACGCAATGAAGCTAAAAATAATAAATATTACCTTAGAAATAAATAGAACACATCAAACACTTTATTTAACCAATAAATAACGAGTTGAGTTCCAACAAGAGCTTTATTAGCTCAATGCGAAAGGACATCACGATCATATTTTACTGTTACTATTATCTTAGCTTGTTAGTTTAAAAAACATGCTGTTCTAAACAATGTTTTGACTGATTTCAGCCTGGCAGCGTCAACCATCAAAATACATGCTTTTGATGTCCATAAATTCACTTAGAAGTCGCAATTGTACACTGAATTTAAGTAGTTTTCATCTATTTTTTCAAGCTATTCAGAAGTTGTATGTAAAACAATGCTGTAAACAATCCAAAATAAAGAGAAGTGAAAATCTGTGAAATTATTGTATAGCCTAATGATATCTTCATCATCACCAGAAGTGTTCAACTTTTGAAATAAGTTGATCGATTAGAATATGTTAAAGCTGATAGATATTCACTGCCTTAATACTCCTGGTAAATAACAGTAAATTAAGCTCTAAATCTTTCAACTATTCTGAGGCGATGCTAAAGTTATTTTGACGATGATCCGTGGTATTGACAAAATTATTCGGTTCGAACATAAATTTCCTAATAACATAGTTTTTCGGTTGGCTTTCACTTTCAGTAATATATTCCACATTTCGGATAAAGCTGGAGGCTTATTTCCCATAATCTAATTGATCGATGCCCCATTTTATTTCATCGACTGTGTGAAAAGCTCATTCGAAAAGGGATATTAGAAAGCTTCAAAGTTTACCGTGCTATCCTGTGCTTTAAAGTTGCAAAGCACTGCAGCTGAACAAATCTTTATTCCTTAAAGCTTTCCTTCGTCTGTAAAGCTCTTTTAGAAAATAAAACCATTGGTTGAACATGTTGGCGCAAAAACAAATCAGATCTGGAAAACGAGGCATTTGTGTTGATCATTCAATCATTAAATCAAAATTTAAGTTGTTGCTTAGATTGAACAAAATTAGATTTATGCTGACAAATACGAGGGAGATATCATTACATTATCAGAAATACAAAGAGATCGATCATTGTTGTCCTCTACTTTCACCACGAGTTGGATTTGAATTCTTCGGCTCACGATGATAAAATAGAGTGAACTCCTTTTTCACCAACAATGCGTTTGAACGGGCGGTTCAAAATGGTCCATTGATTGGCCAGATGTTGCATTACGTGGAACAAGCACGATGGATTCGGCAAGTCCATTCCGAAAGCTGAATCACGTCAATACCGTCAGATTGTTTCCCCCCGCTCCCCGCCTAGCACACGATGGATCAGTAAGCGGGAAAAACCAGCCGAGAATGTTCTACATTTTCTTATCGAGATTCTTTCCGGTGTATTTTCCGGACCTTTACCGAACGGTTTGCAGGCAAACAAATGTGGAGTTTTGCTGCTCAAAAACACGTGCTTGAAAATAACATCACACAGCGTCGCACACACGCAAACGAACAGTTTTGTGGCATAAAAGCATCCCCTCTGCCTCGCGCGCCCCATCTGGCAACGATGGTAGCTGGTCGAGTAGGGAAACTTTCCTTCCTCAATGAGCCAATTTGCCGGACGATGAATGGCCGGCGTGGCCAGCAACCGTTACCGATTCGACTACTTTTTGGTACCACGCTCGACGTGACAGGGCCACGAACTGGGGCAGGCGGAAGTATGGAAATGGTAGCACTTTTTCTACCCAGTTCTTTCCCACCAGTTTCCAACCGGTGCAAAAACCGGAGGACGGACTGTGTGGTGGGAAAAAAACACGATGGTTTGTTTGGATATTTGTTTGTTTGTTTGTTTATTTGCGAGCTGGTCGGGCGGAGAGGAGAAAAAAAAATAAAAGAAAATCCATCCCAACCGAAACGTGGCGTGTGTGTGTGTGTGTGTGTGAGTGTTTGTGTTGTGGACACAAGGGAAAAAGGAAACTCCAGCTTTGCAGTGACGACCGTCGGCTCCGTCGTTCCGTTCCATTACATTCTGGCGCTCGTTTCGCTTTGAACTTCGAGGAGTTGGGGCCATGTTTGAAAATAATTGTCGGGACAATGTTAGTGTTCGCACTTCTCCTCCTTCCCTGCCTTCCGCTCGGATGGGAAAAACTCACCTACGCAACATACAACGGCAGCTGGCATCACTTTCCCTCCTCAACGCACCCACCATTCACGGATGAAAATGCCTCACTTGTGGACTTGAACTACTTTGAACGTAAACTAAATTTCTTGTGATTGCTTTCCTTTTCCGCAAGGTTCTTTTTCCCTCACACGTTTCAATCGGGGCTAATATCTCAGACCGTTGCAAGAAGGTAAAAGCTTTAATTCACTGGAAAAGTGCAAAGTGCTATGCTGCCGGTGTGCAAAATTGTTACTATTTTATGTAACACGTAACCATCGCTGCGTGGGTTGGAGTGTTGTATAACTGGTGAAAAGTGTTCATTTTGAACCAAAGGCAATGACGCTTGTGGAGTGTAGTTGCCAATTTCCTGCCCTTTACGGTTCGCTAACTTAGAAAACTCATTAGGAACCCTTGCACACTTGCAATAAAGGACGGTTAGCATCCTTGCAACGAGTCAATAGCTGAACTTGAAACATAAGTTTGTAAAGGACCCCCCTCCTAAAGTTGAAACAAAACAGAACCAAATTATTATATCGTGGTGAATTTATTTCCTCGTTTACGTAAGTGGATACATTCTTCCATTGTTAATTAACTTCCCTGCGATGGCTTTTGATCGTGTGCCAGAAAATGAATTTTTTTTTTGGTTTTCTCATCATTTCATAAGCATGAAAGGTTCAGGAAGCAAAGCAAATAAGCTCTTAAAGTTGGTAGGACTCTTTTTTTTTGCAACACCAACAGGACGTCGAGCCATGGGTTGACTCAGGTTTCGTTTACCGGGTACGTCTAAACGTGGCGCCAAATAAACTACGCCAGCCTCGTGCTGGACCGGGAAAGATTTTACAAAGTTATCACAAAGTTGAATGGAAGCCAGGTTGGGCGGGAAGAAAACTGGTAATAGATACTCTCACAGATAAGCGTGAACGCGCAGGAAAGAATGGAAAACATCAAAAACGAACAATGAAAACGAACATCCTGTAGACCAGTGCTGCTCCGAAAATCCCTGGCCTAGTGGAACTCGTAAATATGAAAAGGATTTTCCCGGTCAAGGGTTAACGCTAAGCGTAAGCCGCCCTTTTGTTAGCAGAGGACCATCGTTTTTTGCATTCTACGCGATGCTTACGTGTATTTGCAAGATTGTTTAAAAATAATAATCTTCCCAAGTAAATCCAACACTCGGGACTAGATCAGTACTTCATCCGATGCTGGTGCTTGAGTTAATTATTTTACCGTCCGAACATAATACTATCAGCTACGCTCTAGCGCAGGTTACAGATATCAGGTTTATCGTACTTCGGTCTGATCGGTTTATCGTAGTCCTGGTATAAATCTTTCCGACGCTTTTCCACTCAAATGTCGAAACGCTTTACTCCGCTCATCGCCTTTAAGCCTTTTCGTGTAGAAATAATTACCATTAATCTACTTCCGTTTGGCGTTGAAGTGTTTCCGGTGCGTTCAAGTGAGCGATTTTCATTGGGAAGAGTTTGACGGTGAAGATATCCGTTGTTTTCCCAGCTGATTTTCGTTTACAGTGTGACATATACGCCGGTAAAACATTACCCAAATCTGTGAACACCGCGACAGTTAACTTAATAAGCGAGTTGACAGGGTTTGCCCTTTGTTTATGCCCGCCTTCTCGGGCTCGGTTGAATAAGTGATTTCGGCGTGGGGTTGGGCTGACTCATCCTCATCCGCGGGAAAATTGATAAATTATTCATCGTGCCTTCGTCGCTTGTCGTGGGCCACCCGGGGTCCTGCAATGACAATGTGTTTGTGCCAATTTCGTCGTCCCATGGTGGCTGCGCTTTTTGCAGCTTCTTCGTTGGCGACCACGGAAACCGCTTAACAGCGCACACAGCCAGCCACATTATCTTCGCCACTTGACGCCACGGGGCTAAGTGTCAAACGCGTATTTAGTCAAACAGCTCTTGACAGCGCGGAATGGAAAATATTTATCCACAGCTGATACGGCGTGCCAGGTGTGTTCCAGCGCTTCGGGAAAGTGTTTGTTTACTGCTCGTGCCATCGATGCGTTAAGTTTGGTGTCACTAGGTTGAGTTTAAAGCTGAAATGTCTGCAAAGGTGACTTCATCTTCGCTTTTTCAACATACCCGTCGCTTCGTCGTTGTATATAGTAAAAATGAAACCTTTGAAAGAATTTTGTTTTCGGTTTGTAAAAAACGTATCAATGGATTCATATTTTCTATGATTGATGGTTATACAATTAAATTATTCCTCAAACGCAATTATACATCATACTTGGCACAGAATCGATCGCCAAACTGATGAAATTTGTCTCGGTGTTATTTTCACCTTAACTTAGGGCTATCTTATTTATTAACTTTGGGATGGCCCAATTAACTCTCTCTCAGTTTGTGCGTGGGGTATTATTATCATTTTTATCGTATTTTACTTATGTGGTAAATATGGGTTTTGAAAACACATTTTATATTATTATATAGTATTATTTGATATTTAAAATATGCAACAAAGATTAAAAGAAATATATGTCAAAAAACGACTGCAATATGTCAAAAAACGACGAAAGAATTTTCAAACGAATTTTTTAAAACATATTTCAGAATTCGTTGATTGTAAATGTTGCATAAATATGGATAAATTTAAAAAGTAATATGTTGTATGTTATGTGCTAAAAAGTAATATTGAAATAGTGCTTTAGCTTTTCCTACCTTTTTGGAATTTTTATAATTGTTTCAAACATTTGGCACGTAAAGTAAAGCAAAAAAGGCAACTTTAAAGGCGCCTCAACGAAATGTAGGTTCGAAACGTTGTCGGAAAACTAATGGGCTTGCAAATATCCTGACGGTTTGCTCCGGCACGGACCTATATTGATTAAGCGACCAGCACTATGCTCAGGCGCTTCCCGCACACGCTTCTCGATGCCAGTCCACTCGAGTCTCGTCGCCATCGTTACGGTCGCGTTGGTGGCACAGCAGAAAAAGAGTTGACCTTCGCCCCTTCGGCATCCTGCCGAGGCCTCATCGATCCGCACGGTAAGTCGAAAGGGAAATGGCGTAAAAAGAAGATCGATGTTGAAGCGCGCTGCGAATGTGAAAAACTGGGCACCGGGAAAGATGTTGCTGGTGCCGGTGGCGTTGTAGGTGTATCGTGTGTCGGGAAGCCGGAAGGAGCCTGGTAGTTTCCTGCAAAGCGGGACACATCCCAGATGCAACAGCAGATGCATCCGTCGATCGCATGGCAAAGAAACGAGAAGTGGAGGAGGTTGTTTGCAAGCCCAACCTCGGCTAGGTTGTGGTTAAAATAGGGTTTTAATGAGTTTCATGAATTTCTTATCTGCCCCAGTTGTGAACCAGTGCTCGTGGGTAGCCAGCCTTCGAGCGGCGTGACACTTCGAATACCATACATTGTGGGATCCTGGCATTGGGAGAAAAATAAACCAGAACCTCACCAACGGGTCGTATTGAATTCAATCATATGCCAAGAGTGTTTGGTACGGTCGCTAGTATGGAATGTTTGCTGATAAATGAATGTTCCTGGGTTCGGTTTCGGTCAGCTGAAAAGGTCAGTCGTTTTTCATGCAGCTCGCATCCAAACAAATGCGGATAGTTTTGAACCGTATGCCAAACCACGCACGTGACTAGATTTATTTTAAAATACTCGCAGCATTATGACTGCCATTGATAGTACAGAAAACTTTTCTAGCATAATGCAATTCCTTCAATGAATGCTTTTCTTTCGGAAGATGATAAAACTCAGCCGGCTCCATTTGCCTTTTGGTATGTGGCAACAAATCGCTGTGCTTAGTTTAGCACGATTTTCGTTCGAATTCTAGGCAAGCAAAACGCGTCTTCATCGATTACTATGCGATCGCACACACAACCTTTCCTCAGTAGACACTCGCTTCATCAGACGAGCACTCTTTTCGACATCGGTTTTGAGTGTCCCGAAGCGCACTGTGAGATCGCTACTGTGGCACTCACTAGCGATGAGTGCAGGGATTTATAATTCCAATTGTTTGTTCCTGACTTGCAGCATCCTGCAACTGGTGTAAATGCGAAAAAGCAACCGTTCTGGAATGTTGTAATATCGAATTGTTTGTAAAGTGTGTTCCGATACCGCTAATGCTCCATAAAGCATGCGGTAAAGCCACGGTTTCAACCGACACATGCCCGTACAAACGGGGAAAGAACAAAATGGACCATTATCGCAATCGAAACTCTGCTTGGGGTGATGAACAGCTCAAGTTTACAATTTATAATCATATCGCTTGAGCTTCTCGTAACAGAAAATGTGTGCGACAGTAGGCGCGAGTCGTCAGCTTCCACGGAATAATAAATAAAATTAAAAATTTCCGCTGATCCGCTCGACGTGGGGGAAAAGTGCGCCGTGTCATAACAAACGGTCGAAACGAGCGCGTTTGCATATCGCATGCCATCCCGTTTGGGGACCTTTTTGTAGCCACCGGAGGACGGTGCTGACTGTTATAATTATTTACGATGCACCCTCATCAATCTGTCGCCTTCCCAGCCTTACCTGCCTCCCATGCCCACACCGCTGGCAGAAGACGAAAACCCACTTCATTCGCATCATATTCCACACTTCATGAAGAGGTGCGTAAAAAAAAAACTGAAATGGCGAGACACTAGAAACGGTTCACGCTTATTACACGTTTCGATTCGATTCCGTTTCGCTGCCATTAAACGTTACGACTGTCAATATATGGGATATATAGTACGCACCGATCGAGCCACTGTATGAGGCGACATCCAAATAGGGGGGAAAGATGAACGCTCCGGAAATTGATGACACTTCAGCGGATGCGGCAATGGGGACACAAATACATGTGTGTGTGTGTGTGTGTGCGTGTGTGTCGCGTTTACGAGCGGACATTTTCGGGTGTCCGGGATCGGGAAACAGATGAGAGCAGTCAGTGAACCCGGTGCCATTTCCGTGTCCGGGTCGTTACGTTGCGAGGCGAAAAACTATTCCGATTACCATCATTAGGGTGTACGGTTTTCGGGGGCCGACGCTTTGAGTACTCCCCGGTGCCTACGGTGGATTTTCGGAAAACTCGATTGTTATATCGCTGGCAATCTTCCACACACATACACACACACACACATTCACAAACGCACAACTGTTGGAACGGGTTGGAAAAATGGGTCGATTCGAATGGAAGAACGATTCGCTTACCGTCAGTTATAACGAACTGCATTTCTACACGTGATCCTCCCACAGGTCCTTCGAAAGAGAACTTTTTGGCCTTATTCCCCCCTCCCTCGCACTCAACTTTCCCTCCCCTTGAGATGGGATCGGGGTAAGGGATCTAGCCCGACAGCGGTTGTTATGACACGTTTGCCCACACGAAATCGTACGCCGTTTAACCGGGAGATCCGATGCAATCAAGTAAAATTATTTACGAACCCGATCCCCTCCGTCGTCCTGCCCACAGTGACGGTCACAGTTAAACACTTTATCCACCGTGCAGTAACGGCCGTACGTCCTCGCCACCCGAACGAGGCAGACGACAGCCAAATGGACAGCCCAAATCTAGTCCCGACCTGCCAGATTCCGACTAATGGACTAGTTGACCGAACCCGTAACTCGATCATCGAGGCGGGAAACCACCACCCGAACGGGGGGCTGGAAGGTTAGCCGGCATCCTGCATCCCCGACGGTATCCGGATGAGCCTTACGGCATCCGGTTAAAGGAGGAGCGCCAGATGTGAAACTTTTGCACTTCCATTTAGTTGTGCGTAATGGATCGCTGCACGCCGTGCTTCCGGACCTCCGGACCGGTTGTTTTTGCCTCCCGGGATTTGCATCGTGGGGCGGGAAAAAACGGGGAAAAAATGGTCTCGACGGGATGTTTCCCAGTCCTTGGGGTGGGTCAACGGCCATCGGTTAATGGGTGCGCCGGTCCACTAAAAGCATCATTTATGTTCGGCCCCAGCATACCGACCACCGATTGCCATCGATTTATCTGATTCAATCAGCGAATCGAAAAACCAACACACACACACACAAAAAACCTAAACTTCCGATACAGCACAAACCTCGGAGCTACGTGGAGCCTGCCCCCTTCGCATTCCTCACAAGAATGGAAGTTTTTGCCGGTTTCTTTCGTTCGGCCCGCCAGCGAAACAACCGCAGCATTTATTAAAAATATACGTGCCACCAGAGGCCGCTCGGGCTCAATTTATGCCGGGAGGCAACCGTCCGACCTGTGCCTGGACGATGATCCTATCAAATTAAAGTGTCTGCATGCAGGCGTAGCATAATTTTCCATTTCTCGTGCCATTTGCGTGCTCCACTTTGCCCTCCACTTTGCTCCGGCGGCAACAACTTCTCTTCACGCTCGCTGGTTCCTTCCTTTCGCAAACCATTTCGCTGGACCGAGCCAGCGACTTGCCTTCCGGCAGCCGTTGAAAGGATGAGGCTCCAGCAAACCGGTGGACAAATGAGCGCGAAAGCGCCAAAGGCATAAAAATAGGTTCCAAAACGGAAGAGAACCGGTGCCCTGAGGGATACTAAATGAAGTTAAGGAAACGAGGCGAATATAAATGGAAAGGTAAACAAGTAGACTGAAGCAAGTGGCGCGACACCGCTGGACAAATACATCGATTATCGGCCGCACGCCCGCGGAGCGGAACGGCTGGTGGAAGGTTCGCCGCCTGGGAAGGAAAAACTGTGTAGGTGCCATTCCATCGCATCCGCTTCGACGCCTATCCGCTTTCCGGTTCCGAATATAGAAACATGCTGGTGCCCCCTTTCCAAATGCCCTCTCTCACACACACACACACATCCACGCCCACCCGGGTGTTGCGGGGGGTTTATTTTTTCCTTTCATGCCGGCAAATTTTCCCCACGCGCTGATATCCGTTGCGGATGACGAAAATTGAGTTATATCTTCATTTTCTATCTATTAGAAAACTGTGGCTCTTGCGGTTTGTTTCAACTTCCCCCGGACTGGGAGTATCGGTCGCCTGATGGGACCCCGATCGGTACGATGAGAATGATGATGGTGATGATGGTGATGATGATGATGACGGAAAGAACGTTGGAGCAAATTGAGAGCTTTACGCCTGGAAAGGCGCGCCATACAAACGCACAGCAAAATTGTTCACACTCACGAAAAAAAAAAAGTATTATTGCGCGGGAGTATTTTAGATTTGTGCCGAGTCGGTACATTTATCATATTCACTTCGACAGCCTTCAGGGTGCGAAGAAAAGCCACACAAAGAGGAAGAAAAAACACGGATCAAAACGGTCGTTAGTTTCATCACGGTTGAGGATGGAAGTACTGATTACAAAAATGAAATAACTTTTCATCCATTCGTCAGAATCCGGCTGCAGCATCCTCACGCTGGGAAGCTAAACGCGAACGGAAAAAGGAAATTCCGACTAATGTTATCGAGCGTCATAACGAGACCACCGAGCTGCTTGATTAAATTTTAACCTACCGATTTAGATTAAAAAACCAGACCAATTCCCTGATGCAGAACGAATGGTTCCGCATGCATATTATGAAACACTCTGTGGTTTGACAGAACGCAACATTATTAAGTCATTTATACTTGGTTACAGTACAACCAAACCGTGGGATACACAATGCATTGCAAGTTGATTTTACTTTTTCTAAAATTTCACGTGCAACCTAGTGGAAAACCATTTTCATCGGCATATTCAATTAGTATTTCCAGTGAACTTTATACAATTCACCGAAATTAAACCATTCTTAAATAACTTACCTTTTTGAATCACATAGAAATTTGTATACGTTGAGTGATATTAAGTTTCGCAGGAAACTTTTACAACAATCATCTTTTCATAATCTTGTCCAGTTTCACTCAGTTAAACTTTGCTTAAGGTTTAAGAAACACTTCTGGGTTTCAATTCTGGCCTTAGTGTTTTTAACAAAGTGTTCATTACAGGCTATGCAAATAGTAACACATTTCTGAAACTTCGAGCTATTTTAAACTTAACAGTTATGCCAAATTTCTGCCATTCGAAAAATGTAATGTCCTATTTAAGTTATTTCAAGTTTTGAAAATACTAGAACATTTGTTGACTTGTATTTACTTTTTGCCTTTCTGACGCAATATCAATTTGCAGGGGAATTCATTGTCCCACTCTACCAAGATAAAAATGTACGGCTGCCTGATGTAGTTTGGAACATTTCAATAGTAATCATATCTATAAAGAGGTTTTAAAATTAATCAAGCTGCTTAAGATCACATTCTGTCGCATTTTTTGCAAATTCAGCAGCATGCACACGATAAGAAATCCAAGAATTTCTCCGCTCTAAGGCGGTTGATTATTAAAATATTTGATTATTCATCTTTCGCTGGACTAAGCATAAATGTAGCTCTGGGATCACCATGTTGGACATCACATCCTTATGTTTTATGTACTTCGCCGAAAACACAAAGCAGCTATACATGTTTTGAAATAAATTTCATCCAACATAAACAGAGCAAACAACTTGGACTTCGTAAATTAAATTTTATGACATTCCTCTCACGATAACTTTACTCTTAGCAACATTTTGCTTTCATCCTATCTCTACGTGATGATGGGTAATGTTGCGGAATAGAGTACGATGGACATAACTTCCAGAGTGTTTACGATGGTTTGAATAGAAAATTGTTCTTTAAAATATGTTTGTTTGTTGGATGGTCATCATAAAACAGTTTGAAACAATCTATTGTAGAATGGTTAAAATGTCCATTGTGCTTGAAAATAAGTCAATATCAAGGTATATATATACCGAAATATTGTCGATATAAAACCACTGCTGGTTTCCGGAACGATATGAGCTCTTGAAAAGGCAATGAGATATCCCATATCGGCGAGGTTCTTTCAAAATATAGTCCTTCTGCAATTTAGTAGTTGTAGCCGATCCCACAATGCTCTCATCGGTCATCTTGGATGACGGTTAAGTGAAAACTGAAGCATATGATTTATAGGATTATGTGTCAAGCAGTCTGTTGACTCCCATCACGCATCTATTTACTCGCCTTGTGTGTCCACCAGAGGCTTCTTCCGGGACGTGCGAAAAGAAGTTGCCTGTGGAAGTGAGCCAACATAAAAATAAATAAACAACAAGAGCGAGCGATTCGAAAGTTCAGCACCCGGTTTCCCCCAAAACGTGGGCAGGATGAGCTGGACAGGACATGTCCATGAATGGAACCATGTATGGCAGTATCTAGAGCGGCTCCCGGGCCACAATCCGGAAAGCTTATTACCGTCCCATGTCCGTACTCATCTGGCCATGTTTCCGTTTCCTTCATCAATCATCCGCCTGGCGAAGTCACAAGCCGAAGCCCGAATCCATCTTTCACCGATGGCGACGAGAACTTGTCGAGCCGCTCACCGACTCCGTAGTTGTTCACCGCACACAGGCGTGCACACCACGACACAGCCGTGAATCGATCTGTTGGCTTGGTTGTGGTTATGACAGGCCCGACAGCTCCCGTGAAGGAGGTGCTTGCTTTTCATAAGCACAATCCAGACGGATTATGAGCATCATTTAATGGAACGTTATTACGACACCTCACCGTGTGGTGCCGTCCATTGGATGTAAATCCGTCCACCAAGCACACCGGAACGGAAGGATGGCAGACATAAGGCGGACCCTGCACATCCCTGTACAATCAAGTCTTCCATTTGAAAAGCTATCGTGGCCAATCCTTGCTGCCTGCTGGAAGGAAGGGACACTTTTCTCGTTGAAAGATTTAAAATTAGCTTGAGGATTTATTTTGTAGAAGCTGTAAGCAAAGCAGCAATTCCCGGAAATATTTGATTAAAAAGTAATCCGTCAAAATGAAAAATCAGCTTTTATTGCGAATCAATCAGGTAAAAAATTTATAGAACATAATCTAATTTTATTATTCTAAATAGTATGTTAGTCTTTCGCAAAATCCAAAGTTTTATGTTAAAACATATTTCTATTAATAATTATAAAAACATTGAATGAACTAGTCAGAAAACCCCATTTTAAAAGATGTTTCCTCTCTGTACAAGGTATAGGTCTCTCAACAAGGTATTTAACTATGCTCTGCTCCAAATGTTTGCGGATTCTTAAGCATCCTAAAGTGCTGATATTACACCAGCGTTCTAGCCTTCTCTGGGCTGCCCAACCGCAGCACCACCGTATTCACAATGAACGGAAAATGGATTTTCCTATTTCCGGTCTCGGTTGAAAGCGGTACGAAACAGGTCGTACCGTCTCATAAATCCTTCACCACATCCGCACCCGGGCAAGGTGTGCCCATGGGTGAGCAAAGTAGTTGGTGTCCCGGAAGCTTTGGCTTTATTTTCAACCAACCAACCTCCCTTCGGCACGCAGGATAGGCAGGATTCAATGGAGTGAAATCGAATAAGATGAGTTAAAAGTTTTGCCTCAGAGTGTTCAGTGCATCTTCTAGTGGGATTGGTTGGCCGAGAGCATATGCGGCGAAGTGTAACTACGATGCTAATAGTTTCTCGGGCCGGATGAAAGTGGTATTGACCACAACGTCTCATGTGCTTAGTATTTCCGACATTATCCATGCTACCGTACTCAATAGTTTGCTGCGATGGAAAGCTCGACACGGCTCGTTGGTCAAAACTATTTGAGAAGTGGATGGAACTGTATTCTCAAAAAATGTGAACTAATGCTAACCTATGACTGGCAGGTTGATTATTCCAGTGTTGCTTATTTAAAAATGTTATGACAAATAATAATATAGTAGTACAATATTGATATGTTCTGTATGTATGGGGAAATGGGGAAAAAAAATCACAAATTTGAAGTCCTTTTATTTTATATAATGCCATAAATCTGTTTCAAATCATCGAAAAATCTATCCCATGAATGAAGCAATCCTATGAAGCTATGAAGAAATAGGAATGGTAGAGTATATATTTATTTTGATTTTTATTCTCTTATATTTTTATTCTTATTGAAAGTACTCCCTATACCCAGTTCGACAGTGCTTGTGAAAACAGCCTCAATTTGTGGTAAAACATAGTTATCAAAAGACAAGTCGAAGCTCCCTCAACGATGTTGGCTTTTAACAAACCCGACACAATATGTATTTACTTTTTCATGTTTACGTCACTATCACAAGCGCAACATCTGTAATGATCTCTAACTTTCAAACTTACCGATTGAAGTTCCCTTGAACGTACCAAATATATGATTGCTTCTATGTTCTAACTCCAATCTTTTTACAAGTCACAATTCATCATTACATTTCGTTCTACCCAAGACGAAATAATAGTTGTGTTAATTTTATTCTGACAAGCGATCGCTGAAAGAAAGATGATTATCCTGGTTTTTTGTTTTGCTTTGCGATGTACAATATTTTTACAACTGTCGGTTGTTCGTCTCGCAACATATAAAAACTCCCAAATGCAAATTAGATTGAACGGATCGGCGAACTGGCCGCTTTGCTTGGACTTGCCCGAACACACCGAAGCACAACAATGTTCGTGATTTCGTTTTGCAGAAAAACATGGCGGTTTTTGTGAATAAAGCTTCTCCCTTGGAGCTGGACGATACCTTGCGGAGCTCGGGTCTAGTGATGTTTTGCCGCTCGGCCACAATTACCATTAGTTTGGCATTGTAATGTACTGGACATGATAACAAAAACAAAAAATTAAATGAGAAAAAAAAACCCATAATTGAACGCTACAAATTGTTTCCTAAAGAAATTCACCTTAAACGCGGCGATGGAAGTTTGTTCAAGTGGTCAGCAAAAAAAGGCGGTGGTGGGTAAATAAATAAACGATTCTCGGCCCAAGGGTCTAGTGCTGGTGGATTGCTTCTTGTTGGAACAGCTTGCGGATTCTCATCGGGCAAAACCAGCGTAGGGCCACCTGGAAATGAGCTCAACATGCTCGTCGTCTGTAATTCGCAAGCAATTCAACCTAGGTGTCACTCCGCGATATGCCAACATCTGATGTCGATCGGATGACACTCGACGGAATCGACGTACGGAGCAATTCGTCGATCAAGCACGTGGTACAGCTACTACTTCCTACTCTGCTACTACTACTACTATCACTATCGCTGCTGACCACAACCCATCACGACGCCCAGAGGGCGACTCGTTTCACTTTTCGCAACGGCGGAGCAACGCACGGAAGTCGTAGCCGCAACTCCCAAAGCGCTCGAACTGGGCCTGACGGCCGGAACGAATCTTGTAATGTGCTCCAATGACGCTCCAAACGAGTCGCCGTCCCCCTTCTCACAGGCTACGCGACGACGGAAGTGACAGCCGACGCCACATTGCTTCGATGCTGACCGAGCGCGTTCGACGTTTCGCGCTGGTCATACACGCACGTAGCGTTATGCGTTACTGATGTGTGTTCGATATAGCACTTTCGGTTGATTTTTTGTTGCCCCTCTGGGGCAACTGGACAAACTGCGCCGGCTGAAGCCACGCGCGGAAAGGGATGGGAACACGAAACTTATTTCTGGTTGGCATTTCTTCATTTTTCTCTCTCTCTCTCTCGCTTCCATGCCATTCTTTACACGCGATTTGTTTCCCTCGTCTCGGACGGTAATGTTGTTGTTTTGCCCCGTTTGTTGGTTTCGTATTGTTTTTTTTTGCCACTGTTGTTGGAAAACTTTTCAGCAAACGTTCTTCTCGGCCGCCATCAACACCGACCCCAGGGCCACCAACCCCTCCAGTGCCGTAGGATTGATTGATTTGGCAGTTGTTTTGAGCGCCGTTTTCTCGCTGTTGATTTCGCGAGCGCGCGCGCGCGTTCACCCCGCGGCCGCTTGAAGTGCTCTTCACCTTCACCTTGGGCTGGGCGGCGAACGTATAAAAAACCAGTAAAAAAACAGCTCCCCAAAATAAATGGAAGAAATCGCACCGAAAGAAGGAAAAAAAGCGGCAAAACACCCGGCTTGATGGTTTTTGTGTTTCGCCCTTCGTTTGAGATTTCCTAGCGCTGACCCCGTCCGGCCAACCACAAGGGCCAAGAGCTCGAATAGCACCGCGCCGGTTGATGCTGGGAACAGCCACGCGGGAAATCAAGCAGTCGGAAAAGCAACGTACCTTCCCCGGCCGCCGGCTGTGAACCACACACGACCAAACAAAGAGATCACTGGGAACTGGGTCGAAAAGACAAGCGCTCCGAGCAGGTTCCAGAAAAGGACGAAGGACGAAGAGGATCGCCACGACCTGGGGTGTGGAGGTGGGAAAAATCGCACTTCATCGAGCCCACACGACCGGACGAACGTACCGTTGGGCGTTTCTCGACTGAAAGGAAACATCACACGAGCGATAACCCCACGGGGCAACACTACGTCAACCAGCCGGCCAGGTTCTCTCTGGTGGGCTTATCAGGTGTCCCTGTAGGGTTGTATGTGAACGGTTGCTACTGCTACTTTCTTACGTATTTTCCCACCACACCGAGCCTGCTTCTTGGAGTGGCAGTAATCGGAACACCATTAGCAAGGCGTCGTCTAGTTTGTGGTAGCGCCGGTTTCAAAAGCGGCGGGAGCAGAAAGGTGTAAAAATTAACCTCGAGCAGTCGCAGCTCTGGCCACGTGGTGACATAATACGGCTTTCATCTCGTCTCCTTAAGAAGACACATCGCATCCTACACCTCCATTACCTTCATTTCCTGGCGAAGAGGTGCTTTTCATTTGATGTTGGTTGATTGTAACAAAAAAATAAGCCTCGCACGCCTTCGTACCAGGCAGCACTGTACGAGGTTCATGATTAAACAGCGTTCTATCTCCTAATGCAATCACCTTCAGCCGGTACTGCTGCCGTACGGCGGATCCGGCGAAAATAACACACATCTTTTGATTGCTGTTAGGTATTTTTTTTCCCCCGAAATTAATCAGATCGGCCCGAGCATGATCCAACGAGTTTGGTGCGGATGTTTTGCTGATTCTTAATTCGTTCGTTGTACATTATGCTGTGCGAGCAGAGCGTCTGTTGGAGATCTTGTGATAAATTGATTCCACCGGGGAGCCAAACCATGTGTGCAGTGTGTTAGATTTCATTAGAGCCTGCTACGAACTTCTCTCCTTACAAGCTTTATTTTGTACAATTGTTCGACTTTGATGCTTTAAAAATGTTGTCCTCGTTTATTCAAGCACGCTTACCAAACATGTTTCGAAAAAAAACATGCAATGATACGAAATAGACACCTTCAAAATCCAGGCCATCGAGGGGGGTTATTTAATGGGTTGTTTTTTTTATCTTTACCAAATCTTTATGGCGTAAGATTTGAAAACTTTTCCGGGGGTGGTAAACGCATCCATCATTTTCAAGTTTTTTCTAGCAAAATCGTGTACTTTCCGTGTTGCGTCCTCCTTCTTAGGTTTAACTGTCTATGTTAAAATACCTTAATACAATTTGATGAGATTACATTTGATTCGCATAACCACCGGTTCTCTTTCACAACAGCATACAGTCTCTCATTTTTTAGAGGTCTAGAGTAGCTTAGAAATCATAATTATCTCCAACCGAATGTATTATACCAATTTTACTCAATGCTACTAGGATTATTGCTGGACAAAATACGGTTACAGTTGGATTTTTTTTTTCGGTGGAGAGTATTGTTTCTGCTTGATTTTATTTTGCACCAATCAATGTATTATCTATTAGTTTATATTTGGTTTATCGTATGTTGGGCCTAACGAGGCACAAAAATCGAGCAAACAGTACAGAATACAATTGGCAAACCTTTCAGAAAATATATAGAATTTCAAACAAGTTCGGGGGAGTTAAACGTGAATTAAGATTTCCTAAATTCACTAACGCAGAGCCAATTCTGTTTATCAACGTAAAATATGCGGTAAGTTGGCTGTCGTTGTTAAATTTGCTAGTTGTAATTTTGTTTTTTAAATCTTTCTTTTAGTTTTCATTACATTTTCATTTATTAGTAACAAAACACCTCCAGAACATAACCGTTGTTGTAAACCCGTTTTGATTATTGATAAATATATTTCACGCAAGCCGTATGACGATTCTACGCCTACGGTGTGCGTCTTTAAATTCTTACCTTTTCCTCATCGATTACTCATAAACGAGATCGGATGGAAGCAACTTAGGGAAGCAAACACCACCAAGTGAACAGCGAAGCTTTTATTGGAATAGATAACGTTTTCAGCCAGCCACACAAAAGCCGGCGCAGCTGGAGAGAAGCAGCTTTGAGGAACGAAACGAGGAGGAGTAGTACTTTTAAAGTAATCACGTTCCGAGAGTTCTTCGAGAGGCCCGATATATTGATGGCTTGGCATGCAAAGAATCACGCTTCATTCAGCCACGAGGCCGTGTCGCGTGAATCCGGATCGGGACTGGTTCGAGCAGCCCGGATCGACCTGCAAGTAGGGCAGAACTTTGTCCGCTATCGAACTTTTATCCATACTTCCCCTCACCCCCAAGCCCGTGCCCTGATGCTTGTGTTGCTCTGCATCACGGTTGGTGTATTATTTGCAAACGAGTAGAAGATGGAAGGGAGGGCAAGGGGGAACGGCCGACCTTGCCCTGGCCCTGGCAGAGCGATCCGGAAGATATCCCTCTGATCCTTCACCGGATCCTTTTGCATTCCGCCTGGCTTACGCTGGTATTTCTATCGGCACCGACAAAAGGCACGTTTCAAAGATTTGCGCTTTCGGAGGACACATAAATCAAACGCCAACAATGCGCCCGCAATGGCAGCGGCGGCCGGGAGGATGACCATTTGTGGGTTTTGTGTGCGAACGGTGGTGCGAATGTGTGCCTCGGGCTTGGGCTCTGTTCGATTCCGTTCGGTCTCCGCTGCGCCCGCCACCATTAAGAAGCGGAGCGGTTTAATTGAATTTCCTGCGGACCACATTATCCATCGTATTCTAACCGTGAATCGTCAATCCATCGCCAGGCATTCTGGCGGAACGGGAAAACAACCGCAAATAACGATGAAAAGCTGCCAGAACCAAACGGCTACCAGTTTGCGCAAACTGGAAAACTCATCTCGATTTGATGGTTAATACATTCTGACAAATTTCTTCCCCGTCCTCGGTTGCTCAAATAAATGGCCCCGGCCAGGCAAACGCTGCAGGGATGCTCTAACTTATTCCGTCGATCAGGACCTTCGACAGGACGGGCGGAAAAGTGCGGCCATCAGCAGACCATTGTGCCATTAGCGAAGGCGCGTCGTATTTGTAGTAATGATTTGCTCGTTTGATCACCCGTTCGACCCGGTTCGGGCCCTTTACGCGACTATCGCTTCCGGCTGGATTATGGAGTGAAAAGAAGCACAAATTACGGTTGGATTTATAATTTTAACGAACCAGTATCGATTGCGGCCGAGTGTAACGAGCGAAGGAAATTGAACCGTTGCGAGCAATCCGAAACAAGGTAATTTGCTGCTAGGGTTACAGTTAGGGCGTTGTGCAATAGTAGCAACATGGCTAACGAGCAAGAAGTGCACTCTAATCCAATTTGGTAATCTAATTTGCAAGACCGGAAGCATAAATCTGCTAGCAATTTGAACAAAATGCATATTTTGTGGATTTAACGAGATGCAATTAAATACCACAGGTTTTTTTCGATTTGAGCATCGATAATTGATATGCTTTTGAACCAGCAACATAATTGCCACAACCTTTATTATACAGTTTCATTATCAAATCTCATTGATTACGATCGATCATCATTATTTAAACAAATCAGCCACCAAATAATTCCTTTACAACTCTAATATTGTTAATATCTCCAGTTTGGAAAACCAAAAATGAACCTAAAATTGAGCAAAAATTTCTGCTATCAATAACCATCGATTTCAAGAAAGAAAATCTTACAAAATAGAATTAAGATTGATCATATGAATCAATGTAATGGATTATCTCTGGCATTTGTACGAACCAAAAAAATAATCAAATTCCTGTACTTCCACCAGCACTTACAATATTGCCGTTGGCGGAGAAATACTTTGTGTTAAACGATCCGCATCCGAACCGCGCAACATGCTTTACTAAAGTGGCAATTAATCAATCCTCGGCCCAGAGCCTGTGCGCGATTATCTGCACATCCAGTGGGTGTATGCCGTTTCCGCAAAATCCATTCTCTCCACCCGTACCAGGAACGCTGCTAAGAACGAGGCGGTCGAATGCAATCCAGGGCGGGATGAGTGATCACACATGCCACTGCAACATGCCAAGAATGCACAACGGAGCGCTTTCTTACGAACTGGCGGATAAAATTAATGTTTTGTATCGAGTGTAAATTGGATCGTGCGACGATATACTTCATCTCAGTGTTGATGTAAATATAAATACGATAACGTGTAATTTCAAATCATTTGAAAAACAATGGATAAACTCACGAAGAGCCATGACCTCAACTTTTGAAGGTAAGTACTGTAAAATTTCATGATTTTAAATGTTTATGCTCGCCCGGGGATTAATAATCAAATATAAAGTATTCTTTTAAGTATCAAAATTCTGTTTTAAACTACAAACCAAACAAAAATTATAAATACAATTTAAACGACAAGTATTTATTTCTTTACAATAAAGCAACAATTGCTTTTTTATCAAATCAACAATTGATAATTTGACCGGATAATTTGTCTTACTCTTACTGTCTAGTTTTACTCGTAATTCACCCGTTAGATTACTAATAACTAATCTTAATTCAGAAACATGCGAATTATGCAGTCGTTCAAGTAATTTCAATTTCAGATGCTTTAAAATTGTTTCATTTATGTTTTATTTGTATAGTTTTTTATTTGTATACACATATTATGATGTTTTTATCTAGTTGTTTTGTGATTATTTATTCTTGTCCACCACTCTGGGCATCACAAGATGAAAAATAAGTACGTTTATTACAAACAATGCTTACATTCTAACAGTTAGGGTTCCAAAAGTTTTTAGTAAAGCTACATAAAAACATAAGTGAATCAGTGTGCCTCATATGGTACATCAATTTTACATTTTAGTAACCTAACAATATACATCACTTTAGCCTTCTCTTGACGATTTTCGTTTATAAGGTTTCGAAACCTAATAACAGGCATTTCGTCCGTCTTAAGACTTTCTCAATATGTTTGATCAAATGACCCAAATTTGAACTAAACTGATTGAATATAAGATTTCTACTAACTTTTACTCATACTATCTGAAATGTCGTAAACTTTCAGCAATCAAAAATTGGCAAAAATTTTCCTCTCTTTATTGCCATAGTGGTTTCTCACTAACATCACATTAATGTGCATGCTCGTGAATAGCGAAAAACGGCGAACCGCTTGCACCGACGTTGCATTCGCGACCGGGTTTTACCACTTCCACTTCCTACTAGCGCTGAAACCATCATCATCCCATCCAGGGGCGTTTTTCTTGAAAGTAAAGGAATCACATTACTCGTCGGTTCACTCGCTCGGTTAATGTAGATATTCTACAGCTTTAATCGATAGCCGGTGGAGGTGGAAAAGTTGGGCCGTTTTTTTCCCCCTGCCATTTACCAAAACCGAACTAAAAATCCATTCACTCGAAAAGCCTTCGAAATTCTCGAAAGCCTTCGATTTGCGAGACAGGCAGCAATGGAGAAAAACCTATATCTAGCAGATGCTGGCACGGAACGTTTCGTGCCGGGCACCCATCGAACGGTGGTCGTCGCCTTCGTTCGGGTTTTTGGAACAGATTGGAAAAGTCGCTAGGATAAAATGAAATAGAATGAAACCAAACGAACGAACGGGGTACGAGGGGGGAAAAAATTGAATCGAAGGAAGAAAAAATACACATTTTACTCAAAAAGCCTCCAGAAGCATTTATCTCTGTCAGCTCGCTGTGGGGCTTTTCTTTTGCTCCACCTACCCCTCCCTTCCTACCCCCGTTCCATCACCGGTTCGGAGCGCATTTTTGACGGAGGTGGTCTCACACGAACGTAAAGCAGCGGCAAACGGGTATCATCATCGCCGTAAAGCCAGGCTAGTTACGCTAGATGGAAAACCCATCCTTTGACCATCCAGCTATAGAAAAGGCTACAAATCACCGCAACGGCCAGAATTGTTCCTTTCCCTTTTGTGTGGTGGTCTGGGGGGCCACGTGGAAATCGATACATAGCGAAACAAACGGACTCCTCCACACATGCCCAAAAACACAGACACACGCTCTCGCCCGGTCGATTGGGGTCGTTCGAGTGGCAATAAGCAGCCAAAATTGATCCAGATTTAAACACCACCACGTTTCCTCTGCGAGTTGCCCATCAGTGCGGTGTCTTATTTTCCACTTGCATCCTCCTCCCCCCTCACCGCGGTTTATGAGCAACCTGGGCCACCGCAAAACCACGCCGGCTTCTTCTACGGCGGCACGCACACTCATGCACGGGCACGCCGAGGGAGGAAAAAGGATAACACGCCGATCGCCCACATCTGCGGAACAATAAATCGCAGTTTAAACTTTTATTGCCCCGCATTTGGCACCGTGAACATCTGTTGTTCCGGTAGATTTACGCCCTTGCCCGACGATATCGGATTTCGCTCGTGCATTTCGACCGGCAGGGATGCTCGCCATGCAGCAACATCTAACGTTCCGGCCTCCTCCCGGGACCGGTGCACATCGATTGTTCGAAAAAACGCTTGAATGTACTACCGTACGGAAAAAAGAACAGAAATAAATGTAAAAGAATGGCAGCTCTTCGAACTGCCTCAACGGCAAGGATTGGTGTGGTTCGGCGATATGGGGAGGGGGGATAATAATATGATTTTTCAATTCCTCTACCGCACACGCGAGTAGATAATCCACTTGGGAATTCAATTGCTAGCAAAGTGGTAGATCACCGTTCGCGAAATGTGGCAAACGGGTTGTTGATGTTGGTGGACCACATTTGTGTACAACCCGCCCGGTTAATCCTACCGAATCTGCCTCCCCACCCGTTTAGGTTCATTGCACGCTGGGGAAGCCGGAGACTGTTTTACCTGCCTACCAGTGGAATGTTGTACTCACGAGTATAAAACTAAAGGCTAAAAGAAAAACAAATAATTATTGGCATAGATAATAAACAAAGATAATAAATAATAACAAAAATAAACAAAACATTGCTCTCAAAATAATACTAGCTGTTACTACAATACTCTGCTGAAACTATTTTTTCATTGAAATTGAAATAAACGCAAAATGTCTTAAATTCGTAAAGCCTTCTCGAAACTGAACTTCGTAGTTTAAATCGAGCGAAGAAAAATTTACTTGAAAGCAAATAAAAATTCTTCGCGTGTAGCAGAACATACGACAACACTTTTGTTGGTATTTTGGCATGGGCTTGTTGGTTCTGCCCTTTATCTAACAAATATACCGTCGAAACGAGAAAGTATTGAAAACTATCAATTATAACAACCGATAGTTATTTTTTCAAAAATATGTACGCACAAATGATGTTCTCAATCCCAAATGTCGAGTTTTATTAAAATTATGGATTTTTTTCTAATAATTGAATTTCATCAACAAGATATCTAGAACATCTTTAACGATAAACGTGTGTGGCTGTGTGACTAAACAGATTTTTTTGTTAATTTGAATTATGTGTTGCTTCCTTGCAATTATAACCTAATTTAAAGTGATATTAAATTTGACCCGCCTTTAGTAACATAAACATTCACCTTAATTTGATTTGTCTTCCTCTTTACTTTTCGAAGACCGACATTCGCGTACAGTAGCTTTTGCTCTGAATTATTTTGAATGAGTATTGGTTTCTTAGAGTACCAAAAATTATCACAAATAATATGAGTTTTTGGATATAGAACGGCGAACTAAAAACCAATATGATGGAGGCTTCTGCCAACGATTAAACCCAGAGTAGATTAATGTGTGAAAATTTCATTGGGGAAATGTAACATACCCAGTTCTTCGACCAGATATAAATCGACCAAGCTAACAATTTATTTACCAAATTAATGTCGTTTTATGTGTTTGTCAGTTTATTAATGTTTAATTCGTTTCTCTAAGCCCCTCTATTTTATTTTATTTTTTACATTTACAATTACATTATTTTATTTACATATTTCAACGCACCCAACTCGTACTGTGCGTCCAGTTCAAAGCTCGTTACTCTGGACCGTTGGTGAAAGAAGTGCTTTCTACTCACTCGACCGTCTCGCTGCTAAGTAGCCGAAGGCCTTTTTTGTGTGTACTTTCTAGTACGATGAGACTAATTATGGACCACCCTGGCTAAGACGAGCGAAGACGCCTGGGACAGCGATGGGCTGGCCAGGTCCGAGCAACGAGCACGAGCACGAACTGAACGAACCCCAAACCGGCAATCAGTTCAAGCATGTTTGCAATGCTGTTGACAACCCACACCGCATCGTTATGGCTGGTTGCGTGGTGCTTGCGTATCGTTGCGACCGTGTGTTTGGCCGCGGACGGACGACGACTCCGGCGGACAAGCAGCGCGCCATGTGAGAAGTCATTAGAAGGCATTAATGGGTGAAGAAGCATCCGGCCGCGGATAGAAGGGATGGATTTCGGTTGTTTTTTTTGTACACGCTCATCGGCTGCCCCCTCCCCGGTCCCGCAGCAGCGAGGCCTGGTGACGAGTTGATTGCGCCGTTAAGATGTGCCGGTGACTCGTCGAAAGCAGCTTGAGGCGTCTCGGCGGGCTCCGGCAGAATGACTTTGGAGTCTAATGTGCTCCATCTCGATGGGATTTATTTTTTGCTACCTTGTTACATTCGATTAGGCGTGCTCTCGTGCCACCTTGCACGGGCGCTGGTGTTTACCTCATATGTTGAACGGTGGGCACACACCGCGGTGCTACACACAGTGAAACATCGATTCGATTCGCCCGGTACACTTGTTCCGACGCCCCGGAGACGACGGGTGGTATTTCCCAAAAGTGGCAAAAAAAAGTGAATAAACCACCGAGAACAAGACTAATACACAAAAAAGAAAAGCTCCCCGGTTCTCCACACAAACACACTTCGTTCCCTTCTGGTTCAAGTGCGCACACACAACGCCAAGATGCTCCGGGCAGTGACAGAACTCTTTTCCACAGCCGGAGCTGTCCGTAGTTGGTTGCGTGGGCACGCTGGGGGAATTGGGCGGATTTGTTCTTCTATTGCCGAGTGAAATTTGGGACGAAATTGGTCATCGTTTTCTCCCGAAACCCCCGAGGTGGGGAGGTGGAAAATTCGGTTGCCCCGGCCACAGTGGGAGGGTATTTAGCAACCGAAAACGACACCTCCGGAAGGGCGAACCCGACGGGGGCAAGTGATACCCTCACGTTGGACATGCTTGAACATAATTTCGCTGTGCTCCCAACCGGTCACTTAATTTATGGGCAGAAGATGGTAGCAAAGTTTCGCAACCAACGGCGAACAAGACGTCTAACGTTGCTTTGCCCGATGGTGGCCATAATTGAAATGTTATGATCAAAAGTTCTAATAAAGTTCAGATAGTAGGAGTTTGATAAATCGTAGCTATTTATATTATTTTCTTAAGAATATTTAAATTCTCTTCTTTTCATTTCGCTATCGATAAGACAGACCTTTGCTTTTGTACTTAACCGTAGGACTCCTTTGAAATCACCAATAATTATTGGAAGGTTTGTTCGAACTTTTAAAGACGATTTAATCGATTATTTGTTGAAAAACAATCTGACGGCTTCGACTTTCTTTGAACTATACCCTTTGTACCCATTCCTAGCACTGTTATTATTAATATTGTGGGTCTTAAAAAAATCTACACAAACACATTTTTTTTGAGTCTCTTTACTTTTCTTCCATGCACTTTTGATCAAGATCCCTTTTACTGGAACAATCAGAATAATTTGGTTTCTACCTAATGCTTCAAATTTCTTTATGCCTTCAGGTAGTAGACAAAGTTCGATAACAGGTTCAGCAATCAGCAATTTTATGAGACGATGTTTATTTCATTTTTCATACCCACATAAGTTAGTCAAAACGTAAACCTAAGAACAAACGAACCATACCTTCTCGGAACGTTTCCTTCTTTCCGAAAAGCGCCACAACGCGCCCGACCGATCTCGTGCGTTTCCACGAACATCGGAGATCTCGCGGCGTGGAACTCTTCGTCGAGTGCGCTCGCCGCCCGAGATTGCGAGTGGCCGGTGTGAGTGGTCGGCTATACGATTTTGCAGCAGCCGCCCGTCGGACCGTGCGGTGAGTGTTCTTAGTGCAATTTTTCCCGCCGAACGGTGTGGACGTGCGTTTCGTGGCGTGTGGCCGGAAGTGGTTTAGAACGTTACCATTAGCTTACCAGCGCGCGTTAGTCGTCGCGAACTGTCCCCGTCGAACCTAACCGAGTGACCAAGTGTGTTCGAAGTGCGGGGTACCCTTGGTGCAGCGGGAAAAGTGCATCGATCCATCACCAGCCTGGCACGGATACAGCCGCTTGGCCGTGCGCTTGGCCGAACCCAAGAGGTGAAGGTAGAGATTCGCGCGGTGCTGGTGCAGTGCCTGTATTGCGGTGCATGGCGATTCCCAATTTGTCAGTGTAGGTCGTTAGTGCAGCTCGGATTCTCCGTGCGCTTGACGAATTCCCCTCGAAAAAGCGCTTCTTAGGCGAATCACGTTGACAGCGCAGCGGTGCATTCGCTGCTGCCGAAAAACCTTTCGCCTAGTGTCCTCCTTCCCAGGCCGTGGAGTCGGGAGATTATGGGGAAAAGTTAGACCGAACGTAGCGTGTGCCAATGCGAAGGCCCGGCGGCGATCCCCCGGTGAATGTTGCTCACCGCTCCTTTGCGGAAGTGGTAGATGACAACCAAGGGTGATAGGCAGGCCGTGGTCCCCAGAGCGGGGTAGTGGGTGGTGAATTGCAACATCGTTTCCTTCATCAATCTTCAGCATCTTGCGAGCTTCTAGGATGGCGAAAATATGGTGACATGTCGTGAATGCTCCGTAGAGCACAAGTGATCCTCGACGTTCTACCGGATGCTGCGCTGCTTCCAGTTCACCCTGTGTGTATGTGTGTGAGTGTGTTGGTTTGTGCCCACGTGTAGATATGTGCAGTAGTTCACCAAAGCCGGTGGAGCCCGCCGGGCGTGTATAGATTCTCGTCCGCCCTGTCAAGCTTGCGATGATTTCCCACCTGAGTCACGCCGAGTCGAGCGCTCGAGTCGGCCCCTATGAGTTTTCCCCGTTCATACATTGGAAGTTGCCTAGCGGCGTCTGTATTCAAGGGTGTCCATGTGTGTGATGTGTGGTCGTCTCCGTGAGTGTGGAGGATAGTGCAATAAACATCCTGTCATCGAATGCAACCGGATTAATGGGGAAAGTAACCACCGACTGAAAGTGCGTCCCAGTGAAAGCCCATCAAAGTAACGACAGATCGTTCGATTGCATCGAACACATCTCTGTGAAGTGAAAGAAGCGACAGTCTCCATGTAACTGTCCGTAAGGTGTAAATTAATTCGACCAACGTAGTGTTCATTCCAGTGAAAACCAAGAAAAAATTGTCCATCAAATCATTTACAACGTATTACTGACCAACGGGGCTCGCCGTATCGCGACGATAGAAACAAAAGTAGAGAAAAGTTGAATAAAACATAAACACAATTCGCATCGACCACCGTCACCTGCGTTTCGAGTCCAAGTGTAAGTGTATCCGCTCGCCTCAAGTGGCGGCTCGAGTGGCCGGGTTCTGTTTCGACCCAACTCTACAGCAGGAAACGATATTTCACCAGCCCCCCCGCCAACTGCACCGCACAACTGTAGCGGAAAACTGCACCCACAACAATGCACCGACCCTTCGCAACTTCTTTGCGCCGCGGTTGGCGTTCTTATCGTTGCCGATCGCATCAATACCTGTTTGTGGATATGGTTTGTTTGTGTGGACAGGTGCTTGAGCCCACGCTCGGCCACCGATTATTATGAGATGTTGATGAGCTTGCAACGGTGGCGAATGCCGTTGGCGGCACGTTGTCACTATTGAGTGTCGGTGAACAGCTGCCAACCTAGTGCGAGTCAAGCTGGGTCGGGTTTCTGTTACCGATGTTAACAACAAACCTCCCAATCGAAGTTGCTGCTTGTAAAATGAAAATCTCAACAAATTAATATTGTTTTCCCCCTGATCTGCACCGATCAATTTTGTTTGTTTGATACTTGAAGTGGTGTCAAGTGTAAAAGGCAGAACATAAGTCAAACAAGTACAGTGTTGAGTACACGGGTACAGTTTGTTTCGTCTAGATTTGCCGCTTCCCTGAATTATACATTGTTTATTGTATTTTAAAGTTTGATTTTTTTTATGAACACAAGTACCTTAAAGCTGCTTTATCCGCTGTACTATCGCTTTCAAATAATCCACACATGTTGTATTGAAGGAGTAGAGAAGAAGTTGATCGATTGTTTGGAAAATCATCAATATTTTATTTTTAAAGCAATCCTAATTGCACACCATACAAGCAAAAACTACTACCAAATTCTGGTCTAACATGGAATCGAGGATATTGGGTTTTAGCATATTTTTTGCCATAAATTAAAAATTTCAATTTTCGTTGTCGCGCACTGAGTTGGAATGGAAAAATTTATCTTTTTCTGTTGTATTAGCTTAGAAGAATACAAACTTAACGACAATTTAGCAACTGTGGCGTAAAAATTTATCTCCAAACATTGTTTTCATAATCATTCACAGTAGATGTATTATCTGACGATGATTCAATCCGAGGCTGGCAGTCGATCAAACCAAACCGCGCTGTAAAGCAAAGCATCGGCGCTTCGCATGTTTTTGCTCACAAATAAACGATGAAAGCACACTTGTCGATCGAATTAATTAAAACCAACGACACTCAATGCTTGTCGACAAGCGTTTTCAATCGATACCATTAAGTCTTCCGTTACGCATACCAATGGCTCGTACGACATGGCGGGAGGATGAAACGGGGTACGATTTTAAAACAAATAACAGTTTCCCTTTTGAACGAAAATTGAACAACAAAAACGAAAAGAACTGCTATGGGCCTTATAATAAATTTGGTGTCGAGATAGTTTGCGCAGAAAAGCGTTCGATTTGGAGAGCGCGGATTTGTACCCCATTTAAATCAGCGCTTGCCGATCGCCCAAACGGACATCGGACGTACGATAATGCACTTCTTTGATTGGGGTTCATTTTATTTTCCCTTCGCTCCACCGCTTGCACCGATCAGGTCGGCACTCGAAAACTGTTTCGACCGGCTTCCGGTAATCCGTTCGCGTTATCCCTTTTTTATTCGCTTCCCTGCTTTTGGCAGCTGCGAAACCCTATTTTCTGCGCAATTAACTCTGATTATTGCCTCCGATAATAGCCGACAATGATTTCGGTGTCTGCACGAGGTTGTTCGATTTTTTCACAATTTGGTGTGTCGGATTTTCCCGTCCCGGAAGGATGCATGCTGTGAATAGGGAGGGAGTTTTCCCTCGAATTATTGCCACGTGTTTCCCGTGGTAGTGGGATGCTAAATTTACGGCGCCAAAGAGTGAGAGCACCAAGGGCAGTACCGGAATACCTTTTACGCTGCCGTACGACCCAACCAAACGCTACAACGCTCCAGTATCCTTCTCGAACAACCCTTCAGTCTGATCAATAAGACGTTCTTAATACTACCTATTTTGCCGAACCCAAAACCTTCGTCGTCTAACAGGAATTGGCAGGTTTTTAATGAAAACTCCACGGTATTTTCCACTCTCTACCGCTTCAACCAAAGTACGCCGATCAACCGTGTTAGCTTTCTCGCTACAACGAGGATATTGTACTTTGACCCCAACGGGTTAAGCGAGCACCCGATGCTAAGAAAAGCAACCTACTAGCGGGGCCGATAAGAAGTTTCCACGGCACAAACCATCCCGCATCCCGCGGGCTGCCGCGAGCCGTAGGATTACGTCGGATTATGTCGGCGGAGAAGCGATACTCTAAAAGCTGCCCCTTAGGTTGACTTTTGAGGCGCCATGTTCGATGAGATTTTAATCAACGGACAAGGGTGCTATCCGAAGGTCGAACGGCCGTCAAAATGAACCGGGATCGTACTGGAGAAAACGTGGTTTCCACCCAAGATGGGGGGTTGACCCCAAAAAGGGGGTGGTTGAAGGAAAGCACATCTGCCGGACAACTGATTGGTTCGGGAACCTATCGAAAGCAATCAAACTTTCAGTTGTAAATCTCACTTATCCGAAGTGTTTCCAGTGGATAGATGAGGCCAAAAACTGTCCATCATTGCTAGGGTTTGTTTGGAAGTTGCAATTGAATGGTACTACGTAACAGAATATACTACAACCTGAATAATAAAAATGTTTGAGAAAGGATGAATGCCTCAAAATTGCTTATTGCCTATCGCCTGACACATGAACTAAAGGTAAAAGCTTAAACAAAATCTAGGTAATCATTTTAAATATGCCTTTGGTAGATAGAAACGAGTATGTTGTGGCATCAGCTAAGCTTTTCATGCAATTTTAGACTTGTAGCCCATAATAATCTTCACGAATTCAGTAGACCAGTTCTCCAGTAACTAAAATTTTGTCTTTGTAATAACTGTAACTGTAACTGAATTGAAATTATCTTTCAGCAAAATCCACAACCACTATGGGGATCTGCAAATATTGAACGCAGGATAGTTTCTAGAAGCACTCAGATCATTTGATTCTAGAAGGGTTCTAGGTTTCTAGTTTCTAGAGGGTTTTCCATTGAGCCTCAATTGGTGATCTGCAAATATTTTACGCAGGATAGGTTCTAGAAGCACTTAGATCTTTTGGTTCTAGAAAGTTTTCGGTTTTCCATTGAGCTCGATTCGAAAGACAACAATACCATCTAGATTCGGCAAACATCAAACAGACAAATACGATAGTGAAGTGGCACCTTGCTCCACCTGTGAATAGTACGTGGAATCGAGATAAACAAAAGCAACACAACGAGCATCAGTTGCAATAAACCGGCCTTTCGCTACCCGATTGATTGGGCAGGTAACCACACACCACTCGTTACAAACTAAAGAGACAAATCTCGGATAAGGTTCATTGCTCAACATTTCGGTGGATGAGAGCCTAGACCTGTACCCCGTGCCGTTTGCCAGAAAACATTCGCCTTTATTCGGCGGCATGCATGTGCACTATTCGGATAGTAAGTTGATTGCAAACTGTTGTACCAGCAAGCTTCAGCAGCTGACGAAGGATCTGGAGACTTTTTCACAAAACAAACTCAATCGTGCACGTTGGTTAGAGACGGAGTCATTCGTGTTTGTTGGCTGAAACCGGAAGAACAAACTGTTCGAAAAACATACTTCAGTTGAATATTTCATTGCCATTGGCAGTTGGCTCTGCAAAGTGAAACACTGATAAGTTTGTTTTAGCTCGATTGCTGGAACTTGTCGCTACCGAATTAGTCTGCTTGCGTACGGAAACTGTTACGTGTTGGCGCTTCCTATGCCATAGTCTTACAAAAACGAACGAGTACCTTCGGAGGGGGATACAACCAGGACAGCTCTCAGCAAAACGACGGAAAAAGTTTCCGAAATGTAAGCGTGTCAGGTAGAGTTGTTTTGATATGACGATATGAAATATGTATTATGAAATTTTAAATTGGTTGCACGGTTGGAACTTTGATCAAATCAATCTTTATGTACTTTAAATTCATATCGAAAATGATAATTGTGATAGAAATGTCATTAAAAACTGTAGTTAGATAACATCTAAATTAACCAACCAAAAATGACACTGGTGAAAGACTTGTAAAATGTGCTAGTAAACCTTTTCCCTGAGGGTTTGTTTCCTTATCGAATTCACATTCAAAATTAAACGAAACCGCACGCTCCAGATACTTCGAGTACGATCGTCGGTGGTACGACTATTAATAGAGTTGCTTCAAATATTGAACATTAACGCTGCGTGCGGACGTTTTTACATCTTTGTTTTTGTCTCGCTGAAACAGATAGCGGTGTAGCTCGTCGAAACTTTATTTCGGCTGCTTGCACGCCGATAGGCTTGCTCGTTTTTCTTGCTCGTATCAGTTCACTTTCCCGTGGATGGTGTTTCTTGGACAAACAAACCAATATTGATTTTGCTAAATTTTCTTGTTGCTAATAGTGTTCATTAGGCCAGGGCATGGGAAGCGAAATTTCACCTTGAAGGGTAATATTATTAGGAGATTATGACACGTAACCCCATGGCAGGGGAGTATTAAAGAAGGAGAGCTAGTAATCCAGCAAATGTAAAAATATATCCGATACGTGTATTAGAATGAAATAATTTTTATACTGTATATATACGTTTTAAGGTTGGAAGAGCTCATCATACAATCGCAGAGCTTTAAATTTTATGTACCGATTTCATAAAACAATTTACAACTTTTAAGACGATCTCACACTTGTGAAACTTTTCTTTTCTTTTAACAGGTTGACACCATGAGTATTCATTGCACTGTTTTAGTACAATATTGTTTGATAAAATTTGTTTTTAAAATTCATGATGATGATGACATTTATCAAACCAATGGATTTCGAATACCATGCCAAGATCTAAATAATGAGTTTTTAACCATAGTTTTTATGTAACATTTTCAATTACTTACGGAACACGGAACAAGTACTTTTTAGAATTAACAACAGATGACTAGCAAAAATGAAAGTCATGACAATCAATTTGTTAAAGCAGTTTTCTTGAGTTCTGAGCATCTGTTTCAAAATGTTTAAACATTTCTATTGTGGTGACATCTTTTTTTAGGCGCTTATCTTAATGTATTTATAACATTTTTGCACCATATGTTGGAAGTAAAAATAAATATCATATTAATGATTAATCAAGTATGGGTAGGTTTAAAAATACTAGCAACCACACTATCAAAACATTTTTAAGCTATTTCATCAAGTGTCATGTTGAATAAACATGTTGTGTACGTTTAATAATGTATCAAAAGGGAGTTCAGAACACTTACGATTACAGGTACAAAATACAATATTAGACCTTTTATGAAGCATATGGTGAAAAAGCATGTTTGGAAAACAAGTATACGTTATTTTCTACTTCCAAAGCAATAGAATAGCGTTTCACCTCTAATCACATGGATCACACTGGTTAAAAAAAGAGATTAAATCCCAATACAGCGTCGATACATTCAATGATGTAATTACGAAAATGTCACAAACGATAACCATTCTATAGCAAGCTTCGTTAAAAAGTGATTGCAATAAATGGATTCGATAAACAATTATCTCCAACTGGTATGTCCGTTAACACCGAGGGAAACAAATAATAAATCAATTAAAATTTATGGAAAAAGTGTCGAACCAATTCACCGAATAAATTGGAGCTATTAAAATTGTATCGCACTCCACCACAAACGTACGAATCAGGGATTTGCAATCGCCCATTGAAAAGGATGCCTTCCAACGCCGTTCGTTTGTGGGTTCTGTGGCATAAAAGTGTCGCCTAGATAGGGGAAGCTGTGTCGTAGTGGGTGGCACTGTTCGCAAGGGGTTCTACATTCGGTTAATCAATACGGTAGCGACCACACACCGTACGGAAAATCGGACCAACAAAGCGCACCCGATGCATTGTGGTGGGCGACGCTGACCAGAGCGCTGACCGTTCAATGACCAACGGAACAAGGTACGGCGGGACGGCGTTGCATGGCTCTCGACAGTGCACCGGTCATATCGTTCCAGGCCCCCGCAATGATTACCTTGCGCTGAATAAAGTCGCCCGTGGAAGAGTAGGCCTGAAACCTAAACGGTATATTATACAACCTCGAGGTGCGGAAAGCGCCACGTGGGGCGGGGTGGCCGATGGCGGCAGCTCCAGTTTCCGAGCCGGAGGCCAAGCACGTTTAGATATGGTGATAGTCCACAGCCGCCGTCGCCAGTACGAACGCCTCCGCCACCAACCGATGCCGGCTGTGTAGATAATCTGCGGTTATGTTTCCACTTTGTACCTCGTTGATAGGCTGCAGATTAGAGATGGTTCCGGGGGTATGCACATACCAACACATACTCACACACACACAGACATGAACCACAGCTCCCAATGTCGTTGGCAGTTTTGGCTTACACTAGCCGCTTGGAACGAGCCTAGAGGGGTGGGGGGTTCTCACGCCTCGACAAGGGAAATGCAAACTCGCGGTTTTGACTGCAAGACGGTTCCGGACCGGGCTAATGTTACACGCCTGTAAAGGGCCAAAAAGAGTGGTGGGGAGGGGGGGTGGGGGGGGGGTATCATGGCAACCACCAAGATCTCGTGTGCCTCGTGTGGAGTTATGATGCACAGCGCGAAAGGCATTTGCAGCCGGATTTTGCGGACAAAAAGATACACGTGTGAAGGAGGACCGAGGTGGTGTAGATCGATTTGTACTCGGCCTGGTGTATGTGCACCGGATAATGGTTTGCGGTTGCTTGGCATCATGCACGGGCTGGCGACCGGCGTAGGCTTTGCAGCTCGTTTACAACATGTTGACGCTGGCGGTTTCCGCCCGACGAATGCTGGCGCTGCACCTCGCTGGGAGTGTACGGTTCTCTCACCCAACGGCAGAGCAATCTAGACTTCGTCTCCTCTTTCATGTTTGTGTGCGCGGCGTGCTTTTAGCATCACAATAAAATAAAGGAAGAGCCTTTTGAAATAAACAACCAACTCTACGAATAATGAAAATGTAGGAGTAATCAACACATAATTGACTGGGAAAAGTGTCTGACAGCAATGAAACTAATTTGCATTTGTTTTCTTTCCATTTATTACAATAGTAGTGTGGTTGATAAAAGGATTTTTTCAGAACAATATGTCACATGGAGGTTTCTTTTTTGCAGAAACGATCTGAAGGAGTGATCGAAACTTGTATTGTTTTAGTTTTTTCAAGTTGTGTGAACACAACTGAAAAATGATATAAGCCATTGCATATAGTTACATAAGTTTTACTGACGATGGAGGATATCAATAGATAAATTGAAATCATTAGAATTCAATAGCTACTTACTTCAATTTTCAATTGAAAAATGTGCTTTGAACATTGCTATGAACACTTCTTATGAAGCTTTCTCTTTCCAACAGTCTTGTTGTTTGCAGGGTAATATGGGCAACAGTTGGAAAATTTATTATCCTTAACCCGAGACAGTAGTATGATAAGAGTACCTTTCAAAATACCCAACTCTGTAGGTTCGTAAATCTGTCTAATACTCTTTTCTACCCTATTTGAACCCTCTTTCCATTCGTTTCTGTACTAGTTCGAAAGAGTTTAGTTTTACCGTTTACATCTGCAAATACAGTTAGTAGAGTGTTCGTAGAGACAATGTTAAAACAGGATAAGCCATTATTATTTCGTGCTGTATCCGTTACCGAGTCTTCCAGAGAAGATCGATGCTTTCAGGCAGATGATTTGAAAAGGTGAACCAATTAGTCGTAGTTAAAACGAGTGCTTGCGAGTCGTAGTTAAAACGAGATTTAAATAAACTTTTAATGATGTTACGGTAAAGACACATTGTATAAATGCCGAATAAGCATTATTTTAAAATTGCACTCCCCCTCCACTAACAACACATAACTGTGTTTGAAACATATTTTTACTTTGTTTTCAATAGTTAACACTCTTCAATGGGATGAAAGAAGACATAAACTCTTGACGAACTACATATTCACATAATGGCAACATGGCTTAGTTCAAAACCCCCATTCTTGTTAGTTTTGAGTTTAAGCGCCGTGACTAGGAAAACTCAATCACGTCGAGCAGCGTGAAAATAATGGTCGAAATTATAATTTTCTGCAAATTGCCACCCCGTGGCGACAGCCTGTGAACAGTTGTAAGGGATGGGTCGTGAGGTGTTGTGTTTCATAAATTCCATTTATTACCGTTGACGAGTTTATCAAACGTGAGTTGGTCAAATCTCCGTCGTCTACACACAGACTCCCATCGCTCGCTGTGGCTCTCTCTCACTCTTTCCCGCTCCGTTACGATCCGGACCACTTTCACACGCTGGTCCATGCGTTATGCAGAAGGCTGCAGAGGGCGTTTGTTGGTGCATGTGGTTAGCGCAGGGTAATGAATATGGTTGCACGGCCGACGTGTCGGGTCGTCGAGTCGCACTCGATGGCGGTGAAAAAGCAGTTGGTGCAATGGTGCTTGGTGACGGGGCATGGTTGTCGACTACAGGTGCGATTTCAATTTAAATACTTATTAGGCCCACTTTGCCTGCCGTTCGCAGAACTCGGTCGGTGCGCACGCTGCCGGCCTGGCTGGCTGAAGGATAGGGTTAGGATGGATCTGCGTCGTCATCGTGTGCGCGTCAGTGCAGGTAGAAGCAGCAGAGTCCAGAGCGGCCACTCCTCACCGAACCTCGACTAGGGCTCGGAAGCGTGCGTGCGTGCGTACGTGCGTGGCGGACGATGGTCGAGGGCGGGACGACGGGGCCGGGGTGCGACCATTGGCGCACGTTCCGCTACCTCGTGTCCTGCGCCAGCTACAGCAACACCTCCAGCTCGCTGCTCTGGGGTCCGGACGTTCACTGCCGGTTCGGTGACGGCCACGTGCGCTCGGACCCGCTCTCGAGCGAGCTCCGCACCGTGGGACCGCTCGCGGCCGGTGCGGGCCCCACTCCACCCCCGGCGCGCCTCTACCGGGCCGTCACCGAGTGCTACCAGACGTTCAAGTGCGGCCTACGCTCGCTCGGGGCGACCTCCTCCGAGGTGCGATGGAACGACGCCCTGTACGAGTGTGGTCCGGAACCGAGCGCCCTCTTCGACGGCTGGCAGGGGGCGGCGGCGGCCAGTAACGCCTGTAACGCCACGGCCACGCACAACGTCACGCTGGTCGGGCGCCACGTGCTCCAGCCGGTGTCGGAGCTTCTGGTGTCGCTGCCCAAGCTGCTACTGCTGCATGCCGGGGGCGAAAGCGACCGGCACCACCCAGGGGACGTGCTGCGGTTGTCCTGGAACGGTAGTGAACAGCCGCAGTATCGGCTCGTGTGCGGGAACGCGTCCTCCGCCGATGGTTCGTTTTTCGAGAACGACGCGTTCGAGCTGGTGAACGCGTCCCTGCTCGAGCCGATCCAGTGCTGGATGGACGTGCAGCTCCAGACGGCACTCGTGGGCCAGTGGCAGAGCGGGGTGGAGCAGGCGGTGGCCGCGCTGGCCGGCTGGAACCAGACGCTGCTCGCCGACGAGCTGCAGGAGATGGGCGCGGCGGTGGCGACGGCCGTCGATGGGGACGCGGCCGGCCGCTACGACTGGAGCTTCCTGTTTGTCATCCTGTTCATCTTCGCCGGCGGGCTGGGCAACATTCTCGTCTGCCTGGCGGTGGCACTCGACCGGAAGCTGCAGAACGTCACCAACTACTTCCTGCTGTCGCTCGCCATCGCCGATCTGCTCGTCAGCCTGTTCGTGATGCCACTCGGCGCCATCCCAGGGTTTCTCGGTAAGTGGGGCAGTGAAGTGCTGTCAAAAATATTCGATACAAACCTCTTCCTCCTTCGTCCAAACGTGGCAGCGTGCCAATACTGCTCACAAATTAAACATTTCATTTAAAAGTAAAAGAGAGAAAGCGCATCGGAGAAAAGTTAAAGCAAACAATACAAATAAATCACTAATAACATAACTTTTTATGTAGTGTAGCATTCAATTGCACTTCTATGTAGAAGTTTCTGTTCTGTTTAAGACTTTGTTTTTTTATCGTGAGAGGTGTAATTACAACAGTAAATCAGCATCTTGTTTTGCTAACCTACTCAACGGCACTCTACTGATTTTGATAGCTATGTTTCGTAGGAAAACATAAAATGTTCTTATTAAACAATTGTTAAGATAATGTCCATCAACAATAGCTGTTTTATTAGAAACTAGAAACAAATATTAAAAACGCGAATTTTTATTTTAATCACCTGTCATGACTTCGCGTTTTACAACACGCGCTCTTTATTACCGTTGTAAAACAGGAGCGCTGTATTCTACGCCAATTGTTTACCAATTGTTTACTATTTCGTTACTACGTGATACGGTATACAGTGTGCTTCGCAAAAGGATCGTTGAATAAAAGAACAACCCTTACCACTAAAATGATAAAGAAGATGAATATGTTTTATGAAATTGAGTATTCAACATAACTGAAGCTACGATATCATTCCAAGTCAAGTGTTACAGCTAAAGCTTTAACAATCAGCGGGAAAGGAATGTCAAAGTCGTTTTTCTTTCTAATAGCTAACTTTATCGGAAATCATCATACGTTTGGGCTATTTTGGACCAACCTGGCAACAGTATCAAGCCTAAAGATCGCTGGCAGTGTTGAACCAATTAAATACCATCAATATACCCAACACCAATAACCCTCCGATCGTCTTTAAATTATTCATAATAAAAAAAACCATTGAAAAATCTTACCCTCAGGGTATATTTCAATAATTTTAAAGCCCATACGAAGCAGCAGGTGGTCGTGAATGTTACAGAACAGCTGAAACACATGCCAACAAGCATAGTTTGGTCAGCGACGGCAAACATCCCATAAGGCCATCTGACTGGCTATCGGTATAGTGTTTTGAAGTGTTAGACTTGTAAAGGTTTACAAGAAAATTTACTTCATTCGATTATCTTGCGTACTGTTTGCCAAAGCCAACGATATTTGGTCCATTTTTTGTTTAATGTATACGTTGTGAATTACTAGTTTTTTGCTTTTTGATTATTTTTAAAATCCTAGAACCGCAGGTTTTTTCAATCTAAGTCCAAATGAAGATTCTTTGCGATGATAGATGATCGAATTCAATGACATTTGTTATCCCTTTGATCATACAAGATATTGAAACTGATATAAACAACCCAAATACGCTTCAAAGGAACTGTTGCATGTTAAACTTCATGAGCTTTACATAGATAAGTAACTTGAATGCAGAAAGTTTGCATAGTTGCAATACAATTCACATTCCACCAAACATTAATTTATGGAGGGTTTGCTCGTGAATAAATCGTAAAGATTTATTCCATGGCTCGTTTCCGGTTCTTCCAAAGGGCGGACACATGCGCGTGGGAAGAGGAAATGGTTTTCCGAACATTGCCTGCGATATCCGAAAATAGCAAACACAACTTAAAAGAATGGCTTTCATTGAACATATCAACGCCCCGTCAGATAAATACAAATCATCATTAGTGTTGACAGTTTAATGCGCGGGTCATACACTTGGGAACACTCACGAACTTTCGCTAGCGACGGTAAATCATTCTTTCTATCCCAGCTCCGTTTTGGGTTTGATTTCTCTAAAAGTTGTTCCGCTGTTGGCCATCGTTAGTCTTCGACGTTAAGCAATTGCGATATTGCTGGGTTGTTCACGTTGACGATCAAAATGAGGTAGTTGAATAGTGCATACAATTAGCATTGGGAGACGTTGGTGTAGTTTGAAGGGAGCATTCGTAGAGGGTTTTCAATTTGCTCACAAATATGCTCCAATTTATGCAGCATGTAAAATGAAAATCAATGATTTTCATCCACTGTGACCACTGTGTGAAAGATATTTTGTTTTGTTTTTATTCCCAGCTGGATTTATACGGGTCTTTTTTTTGTGTTTCGTAGTGTGCATTTTATGTTTTCTTCCATAGTTTTACCTTTTGTGCTACAAATTTCCCCAAGCAACACAAAAAAAGCATTTGCATCACATATTTGTATTCCTTCCACGGTTCCCTTTAATGCTAAAAATTTCAGTTGTATTGTACGTGTTTCAAAACAACAAACAAACGGATAACCGAACAGAAAAAGCTAAACCGAACCGAAACGAATGCTCCACTTCCATTCTGTTTTCAATAAAAACCCATTCTGTCGGCGATATGTGCCAGGAAAAACAGATTGACTCGACAAGCGATGGGGAAGTGGAGGTACAAAAACCTATGCCCCGCATTCCACAGTTCAGTGCGCACCCAAGGATACGAACAAAAACGAAAAAAAATTGTCGCCATGCCGTGGCGGAAATGTGTACCTTTCATCTACGCGCTGGTCGACGATGGAGGCTTCCGTGTGCGAAACGTAATCACATGGCGTAACCATATCGTGGACGTGAGCAAAACTTACACACACAAAAAAACAGCCTCGTGAAAACAAAGTGACGAACCTTTCCACTCCCATTCGGGAGTGATGGGAGAAGAAATGAGAATTGAATTGTAAATCCTGCCACTCGGGCATGGATGGAGGCGCCTGGTGCCGCACGCACGCTGCCATTCCGTTTGAAGCCACTGTCAGCATATGATGATGGCGCGTAAATCGGCGTTAGTTCGGCGCGCTTCATACAGCGCCTCGATGCGGCCGGGTTTGGCTTTGCCAGCGAAAGATTTATTGCGTCATGTGCCGTTCTTTCCCCCCATGTGCCATTATTTATATCACGTTTGTGGTGAACGTGAAATCTGCCCACCATGCCAGGCGCCGGTTGAGCCACTGGCTCACAACACTGCTGGCCGCCACAATCACCGCCACAGCTTTGAGCACTTCGTTACGGAAACGTTAGCTACGTGCGTCTAATGCCATCGGTTGCGAGGTGGTTACGAGGTGGTTTCGTCGAAAGTTACATTTTTTTTGACTCGTCTTCCCTTCGCAGGAAGCGCGTCGAGAGTGTCGAAAAAATCTGGCACCGGTCCGTGGACTGAGATTTATACACCCAGGGGTGGAGGCAATCCGGGGAAACCCGTACAGCCCTCGAAACTGTCTGTTGCTGAGAACTGTTACTTTTTCTTTGTCATGCAAAATTTCGCGATCAACCGTCAGTTGATCCCTGAGCAAGCCGAACGACTCAGCAAAAATGTATCCCAGCTTGCATCGGGTGTAAGCTTACTCTCCAACTTTCGAGGTGAACGAAGCATCGGGTATCGGTTCGCACAACCCCCCCTAACAACGGCTCCCGGGAGAACACTTTGCTATTCAAAAGTTTTCCGAACCAACCTTTCCAAGCGCAACCCTCGGTCGAAAACAATTTGACAAATCTTTGCCCTGCCTTGCTTGCCTGCATGTGCCGATGTGAGGATAGCAGTAGGTGTTTGTTTTCTGCTCCCGTGAAGGACGGCATAAATCATGACGTATGCAGCCGCCCTCGGTGCGAGTCCTGCGACGGTGTGATTTGGTGCCGGCATGAGATGTGGGTTTTTGTGTGGAGAAAAGTTGTCCCACTCGGTCGGATTATGAGATCCATTAATCAAGCCGCCCAGGGTTTGGCGTGGTGTGCTGAGTGGTGCTAATACGTTTTGCTACGTGTTGCCATACCGTTCGCATCTCGGTGTCTCGGGATGCCTGGTGCGTACCTGTGCGCGCACCAACGATCCCACCGGAAGTGCCAACTATGTCTTCCAGCGAAGCATCTCTCACCCTCCTCCTGGCTTGGAAGGGAAAAATATTATTTGGGTCAGTGCAAACACATTACACCACATCGGTCACGTGCCGGCTTTGATTTTATTCATAAATTTCATTGATTCCGTGCCGAAGTTGGAAGCGCCTTTTGTTCTGCTAAACGAGCTCATCTATTCATAATCAATTTATTTCCACCATTTCGCTTGGTCGTTGACAAATCGGAAGGAATCTGCCGTGTTTGAGCAGCGCATTTGCGTTTTGCTTTGATCGTCCCGTTTGTCACACAACCGGGACACCGCAAGCACAATGGTGCGAATGGTGCAAAGGTGTAACATTTTAAATGTTCCTGAAAACGTACCCGCTTTATGGGAAATTCCCGTTTTACATTTCCCCTAAGCCACGTTTGACGGAAAAATGAATTCATTTCCGTTACTCCGTAAACTCGCCGGCGTGATGACGCTTTTATTCATATTTTAAACCTTCACCGACAGGACTGGTACCTTCCGGGCCATCAACGCCCAAAGATTGGCAGTAGGGGAAGAAGAAGTAATATACACTCCTCGATTGATTTGTTGCATTTCTTTCAGGACATTTTATTTTTCCATCTCTTGTTCCTGACCATCTATAAAAGAGTTTAACATATAACAAAATTCTGGATTTATTAATGTTAACCAAAACACAGTTATAACACAAAAACAATTATACGAATTTTAGTAAGTGAAGAATGTGTTCAAACCAAATACATACTCTTTTTACTACAACGAAGATTTCAGAACATGTTTTGACACGAGAACACGAAATATGATAAGATTGATAACTAACTAATAGTAGGTCCGGTAGTCACAACTGCAATATGATGTGCTATTTTTTAAAAATGTAAATGCTTCATTATTACCTGTTCTATTATAACACTTCTATTCTAATTAAGTACAGGAAAAATATTGAGAGTTTTCAAACCAAAACCCACGATTTCATCGCATAAAAATGCTGAATTTAAATGTAAAATCACAAAATTAGTTTATTGAAACCATACATTTTTCACTATCGTTATGTATTTCCCTACATTCTCCTACATCGTTCCATTGCAAAGGGGCGAACGTGAAACACGTTTTCTGCAGAACTTTTCACCCCCGCCGAAGCCGAACGCGGCAGCGCCGTTGTGACAGGGCAAATGTTTGATTTTCCTCTCGGCGGCGACCGCTTAGCATGCATCGCGGGGCCGTTTTCTTTTCGCAAGTTCATTTTCGCCCCACGCGTAAGCCACCGGTTGGAGGAAATAAATTAAATTAGCTTCCTTCCAGCTCGTAGCGTTTATTTGATTTTTGCGCAACGAACGCCACAAAATCGCACCGAACACAAAGTGGAGCGTTCCATGAATGAGAAAGGCGCTTTGTCCAAACGGTAGCAACAACATTACAAAGTTTATTCTCACGCATCGGCGTTACGAAACAAACCTAAAGTAGTAGTAATAAAAGCTTGGCAACATTCAGTCTCGTAAGCCCTGTGCGAGATCCATACCAACATTCTTTCTGAACTCAATTTTCATTGAAGGATGGACAAGAACATGTTGCTTCTTAAGATGTATTTGACTGTAGCTATGATAATGTCGAAATTTCAAAAATTGCTAAAGTCAGCCTGATTTGCGTCTTATATCAGAATACAAAGTTTGATTTTATAAATATGATTAAAATGTGGCCAGGTTTTATAATCGTGGACTTTAAATAAGTAATAAGAACTAATAATCTATCAATCAGAAATTAATTATTGTTCTTGATGTTCGTTAAATAAGGAAAAAACTCACTAAATATTTTTTTAAATCTAAAAAAATGTGTGCATATTCATAGACTTTAATAATTATATAATTTTTTTTCAAACATTTTGCACCAAATCGTAAGATAACTATTTAGGATCAGTTGTGATCAAAATGTTCTAAAACACAGGTATTCTGTGGAACCACGTTTGTGCGCACTGCATCATAAAACACTTCCTTTGTTTGATTGTTCCATGTTACAAAAAGCCGTACGATAGCAAACATGAAACTAACAAACTAGGAATCCAGGGGTGTATTGCACGGTGTACGAATTGCACGGTATAATTCTTTTATCAGCAGCAGAACTTTAATTTATTTAGACCAACCTGGAAACTGGTTCCTATGCGAGTGAACAGGACCAGACGGATGACATATTCGTTTCTTCGTACTCTGCAACCCAAATTCTACTACACTCGTTACGATTTACACTGACTTCTCCTGGTTACTGAAAAACGTATCCAAGGGAAATTTAGCAATATACATATGGAATACGTTTCCAAATTGTTGAAGGAATGATTATTAGTTTTCCACAAAAATCCGAAAGCAGTTTTATGTTTTTGCGAACCATCTAAATTTTGCTTTAGAATACCTAAATCCATTAAATAAAACTCTTTACATAACCAAATTGAAATTGCCGGGAAAATGTTTTGCCGATTTATAACAAACTTGGCTGCAAGGTAGCACATTTTCCAGGGAAAAGTTATTTGAACTTCAATTGAGCGTTCTTAAGATAAACCTTCCCACTTCGTAGTAGAGTCGCTTCAAAATATATATTTTCTGAACAGGTTATACTGGTATGCTGGATTCCTAAAAAAAATAAATTGGATGCCATAATTTCCTTAATGCTATATCTCACTGTAAAATGCATTGGTCTAAGTCTTAGACTCTAAGACAATAGACCCATAGAGCAACGATGTTTGAGTAATTTTGCCGTTCTGTATCAAAATATGTTTCAAATATAAATCACAGGTAAAATACCACAATTATAAACACAACCGACTGAGATGCACTAAACGATTTTTTTTGAGTATTTTTCATGGTGTACAGTGACAATAGATGCTTTTTAGAAGAATTAAGGTGTTTCGATCATAATTTGTATAAATATGTCCAAATACCATTTCTTTTTCGTTTTCTTGACCATTATACTTTACATCATATTGTTACTTAAATGACTAAATGCGACACCACTACCCAAGAACGGTATAAATGGTGCGAATAAAAAAGTATGTAATTAAACTATGCTCTTACTATAACATTCAAATCAGGCCCGGAAAGCTGACATGGCTTTCAATATGTTCAATTGTAGCAGCATGAAAAATTCCAATGTTTAGCTTTTTCTCTGATATATTTCCCTTTTTCTTTGTTTCAACACCAATCAGGCTACTGGCCGTTCGGAGTCACGTGGTGCAATATTTACGTTACATGCGACGTGCTGGCCTGCTCCGCGAGTATCCTGCACATGTGCTTCATCAGTCTCGGGCGCTACCTCGGCATCCGGAACCCGCTCGGCAGCCGGCATCACTCAACCAAGCGGCTGACGGGAATCAAGATTGCGCTGGTCTGGCTGCTGGCGATGCTCGTTTCGAGCTCCATCACGGTCCTCGGTAAGTTGGCGATCGGTTTGGGAAGGGGGAAGGACCAGCCCGGCGGCAACCGGTGATGCGTCGTTAATCAATCCTAATCGGCACCGTTTCGCCTCCGTCCCGCCCGCACAGGTATGATCAACCGGAACAACATTATGCCCGGCCCGAACGAGTGCGTCATCAACAATCGGGCGTTCTTTGTGTTCGGTTCGCTGGTGGCGTTCTACATCCCCATGGTGATGATGGTGGTAACGTACGCCCTGACCGTGCAGCTCCTGCGGAAGAAGGCTCGCTTCCTCGAGCAGCATCCGGAGGGCGAATTGTTCCGAAGGTAAGGTGGAACGGTGGCGAAAATCACCGCCAAGTCATTCCAAGCGTGTCTATCAGCGGGAAGTATGCATGGAAGTGACTCGTTCTATTGGCTCCGGATTGCAGACAATCAAACAGCTCGCAAACATTAGCCCACTCCAGAGAAATGTAATCAAGTCGTTAGCAGCTTTGCTTCATGTTCTGAAATAAATTAAAAACAGCGCGAACTAACGATGCATTACGAATCAGCGTTGCACGTACAAATTTAGCGATAATCATTTTCATTACACAAAAGACCTTTTGATTTATTTTAAACAGTTTCTTTAAGATAGTATTGTTAGTGGTTAACAGAAGTGTGCTAGTAATTCCTTTTCTCCTTTTGAAGAAAATGTTCTTGCCTTCAAAGTAAGTGGAAATGAAACAAAAATGAAAAATTATCACAGATAAAAAATCCACATCCGCATAGAGAAACGAAATATCACCTAAATGGGTTATTTTCTACCATGACGGCACTCAACGGCAGTTTATAGAATGTTCGTTTTAATTTAAATCTACCTAAAAGGGTGTACGGGTAAAACAAACTGAATGCTACGGCACAATCAATGGAGTGCCTATCGTACACACTCTCCTAAATGGACACTTAAGCAGGCACCTTGTTTCGCTCTTCATTCCGCCACAGACTGGGAGGACGGTTAGCGTCCTCGAAACACTCCAACAACTCTCAAAGCGACGGCTCGTCGACGTCCAACAAGGCGGTCGAGATGAAGAAATTTACCGTCAACAACAACAAGCAGCAGCCGTACGGCCAGCAACACGACTCGTCGCCTCCGCCATCGATGTCCTCCGGACCGGCAAGGCACAGCGCCATCCCGTGGCGGTGGCACGGTACTACCAGCAGCAAAATGGACAGGTTGGTATAGCCGTACACGAATCGGATTGCAGCAAATAGGGGCATCGGAAGAAAACATACGCTCCCACGAAGTGTAAAGTAATGAACAAGCAAATGTTGTAGCGATGCAAACTGTCACAAGTCTATGTTAGAGCAACACCCATTTATACGTGAACTGCAAGCATGGAATCGCGTCATGCGACCTTATTGCATCTCAAGTAATTATATTGACAATCTTTTGCTCGAATGTCGAACAATAAAACTTTGCATTTATTAAAAAACAGATCAAATTTAATTTGTTTGTCTCGTTTTAAGCTATAGAGAAGAAAAGACAGCGCCTCGAGTTTAGTTTTGAGTTAGTTTTCCTTTATTTTTACCAATCGTCTGTATTTATTCTCAACATGTCCCGGTTTGAATTATGTCAGAGCCAGAGAACCAGCGCTAGCTCTGGGAACGCTTATTGGATTTTTTTCTCTGTTGGAAGAAAAGAGGTTCATACGGGAAGATGGAATCAAATATTACAATGGCATCTTCGACTATCCAGAATTGATTACTTCATCCCAAGGGCACTACTCGAATTGCCTCAAATGGTCCTTTTGTCGTTTGGTGCAGAAATAAAATCATGCTCTCCTGAATGAAGTTGTGGTTTTAGAGTGGTTTTTTTCCTTTCTTGACGTAGAATGAAATAAATGTAAAGAAAAAAAAAAACATCTTGAATCCCTACGTTCCGCCAGGGTGCGTTTCCGTTCGGTGTTGGATAGTGAAGGAACTTGCCGGATTCTTGCCATCCGTCGGCACGGACGAAGTGCATGGAAATTCGATTTGTGAAAGGAGTTTTTATCATCCCACGCGGCAAAGCTGCATCCCGCCGCCATGCTTCTATCCATTTTTCCGCGACTGCGGGCATTCTTTTCTCGTCATCCTTTGACTGGCCGGTGGCGAAAGTGGAGCGACGGCTTGCCCTCTGCGCTCGCCATCCTCTTCCCAGTTACGCAGTTCATCCGAATACAATGTCAGGGTGGGATGGTCGGTTTTGAATCAGTTCACTCCGCCAACCCCTCCAAGATAAGGGCCGGTGGGAAAGGTCGCACATGGCGCAGACCAAAACCGCAGCCTGGCGCCAGCTCAAGGACCACCGCAGGTCCGGTGCCACTTCGAACCGTTCGCATGAACACGCAGGCCGGATAGTGCGATGTCAAGGCATCCTCCCGATTGCCGTCCGTTCTTTTGGATGACAATTTCACCGCTGGCTGGGAAACGGAGCTCTCAACAAATCGCTCAACTATTTGGTCCAACTTTCAACGGATCGGTTGAATGAATCGCTTGTCTGTGCATCCTTAGGCGAATGCAATAAAAAAACACTCAAATGGCACACGTACAAACACATACACGCAATCCCACTAGCTTGTCAGATGGTGCAAGGAAGGATTATTTTATACTCCCATCATCCGTGGTTTCACGTTCGTTACTTTGCTGGTGAAAGCAATTTGACCACCCAACTCAACGAACATTTCAACCAGCAAACACGCGGTCTCGTAATTTCTTTTCATCCTGGCATTGGTCAGAGGCATCAATCGAGCGCTGCATTCTCTAGGCAGAATTCTGGACTTAAAACTCGGGATGAAAACTATAGAAAATGCATCACAGAAAATGGTTCAGATTGGTTGGTTTTCATAATATCCTTTCCATATGATTCAGCAATGTTGATAACATTTCATAGCACAATTGTACGAGATATCGTCTTTCAAAGTTTCTAAAAGATAGAAAAAGAAGTTGTTCGTATATTTGTTTCTTTTTAAACAGCCAATTTAAAGTTATTTATTACCTAGTTTCCCATACATTTTATACGTCGTTGCAAAGGAAATTTGGTTGGCTCTATGTTAGTGATGAGAATAACGGTTCGGTAAGGTGAGTCAATTTAGAGTGAGGGAATTTTTGATTTACTCAGCATGATTTGACTCACTCTAAATGAGCCAATTATTTCTGGCGTTGCTTTCTAAATAAGTTTGCACATCACTAGCATAAATATAAATTTTTAAGAAGGTACGCTGAATAAATTGGCTGAAAAATCAACTACCATGGACAGTTATCATGGAGTTTGATTGAGAGTAGCTGCTGGCTTCGTACTCGCAGAAAGTAGGAGCTAGTAGCAAAATAGAAGAAAGATTGTAAACATCAACGACAAGTATAAGGAAAAGTTAAAAATGTTAATAAACTAAACTTTGGACTAATATCGATGTCTGTTCGTTAAACAACCAACCATTTTTTTTAAATAAAAAACGACTGAAAACTGTGTGAAAAATCCAGGAGACCGGACCGCCCCTCTGGCTCAGCCACTGCGACTCAATCGCTGGAAGCTTGAGTCGTGTCGAGGCGAGAATAAGTCCCGATTGAAAATCTTTTCTATTCCACTCAAAACTATAAAGGACCCATTTTGATTTCGTCACCAGAAACTGCGAGCCACGAAGCAAAAAAGGAAAAGCGACAATTTTAATGTGGAAATGGAACGACCCGACGGCACTCCACCAACCACCATGCGCCTCCATCAAACCACCCAGCTTTCGGGTCGCATCCGTTGGGTGTCAAAAAAGAGCGCGCTCCGTACTAATTTATGACTTCCTTCTATTTGCTGCCCTTTTGTGTGCGCTAATTACGTTTACATTCTCCAAGTCATAAGCATTCCTTTCTCTTTCGATCTTCCCATTGCACATCCCGCCTGGCGCGCCCCGCCCCCATCCGGTAGAATGAGCTCCATCAAGGGCAGCATGTCACATCCGCACCTCGGCTACACCAACGGTGGTGGTGCCCGCACCATCGGTGGAGGAGAAGGAAGAGGTGGAGTAGGTGGAGGAGGAGGAGGAGGAGGAGGAGGAGGAGGAGGAGGAGGTGGAGGAAAACGGTCGCGAACCATCGTCTGCGACCAGGGCACCCAGACGCCGGACAGCATCGAGCGGGAAACGCGACGCCAGAAGTTCTGCTCCTTCCGGATACACCTCAACAGCGTGCCGACGCCAGCGATAAATTTTAATTTGAAATTTCTCGGCAGCAAAAAGCGCACCAACCTATCGGCGAACGCGGTCGCAACCGAGCAGAAGGCCACGAAGGTAGGTTGAAGCGGGCCGGGCCAACTGGGTCGACGGGGAAAACTACGTCCAAAATCAATTAACACTACCGACTATAATTGATTTATCCTTTCACCCCTTTCGCCTATGTAAAAATCGAACCAATCGTTTGATCTTGCGTTTTAAAACATGAAGTGCTATTAAAATATTACATTACAGCGATAAATTAATTTCATTAACATCTTTAATAGATGGCGTTAATATATTCGTAGTAGTAGTAGTAGTATAGTTTATTGGGTAGGACATAAAAATACAATAAAATGTGAATAATAATTACATAGTTACTGGGTTCGAAATAAACATCTTTCCTCATTGTTAATGAAGTTTCATAGCTTTGCTAACTTTAAATTGAATTCCTTCTTAGGAGTCTAGAGATTGGAGTGGGAAAAAATTTTTTATACCTAAAACCCACCACAGGACAAAGGGAAAAAAAAAAATATATTTGAATAATATGAGTTTACTCCTAACTAACTTAATCTAACTAATTGATAATCATCTTTTGAACTTAAGATAGACTGTTTTTGGATGTTTATCCTTAGCTATGTTCGCAATAGACCAGTGACTAAGGAATATGGATGGTAATGGATTGTGACTGTGGATGTAACCAGATTTAGGGAGGGTGGAGGGAATTTGTTAGTAGGGAGTTAGGATGTGAGGATGTTTTTTCCATGTACTTAGAGTTCAGTTTATTAAGGAATGTATCGATCTTATCTATGTTGCATATTGTGTGTAAGGTAGATGTTCGATACCACGGGACTACGTTTAGGCAAGCTTTTAGAAATTTGTTCTGGGTTTTTTTGTTAATATATTCAATTACTCGATTCATGGATTAAATGAAAATCAAAACCAGGTTTAATTAGATTTGGCGATAAACGAATATTTATAAAGCGAGATCTACTCGAAGCGCATGTTTTGTTCATCGACCACTCCCTTATCATTGAAACTTTATATAGCTATAGCTATAATATAGCTTTAATTAAAAGGTTTTTGAGATAGGTTTCGCCAATGTGATTTTCACACGACAAATAACCCAAAACGAAAAATCAAATATTTGAAACCTTTAAACGTTACTTAACGCTTCAGGATAGTAAACTTTTGCCACGCCTACCTCAAATAATTGGTACATTTTGCGTTCAATCTTAGTACTATTTCAATTACATATATATAATATACTATTATATAGTATATAGTATATAGTATATATAGTATAAAGTAGTATATCGTATATAATATTTTGTGTGAAATTGTTAAAAAGTGCTGGAACCAAGTTCAGTGCAGTTCTGTATATTTATTCCAACGGTTCTAAAAATATTTTTACATTTTTAAATAGACATAATTCAACTTAAACTTAAAATGAAGAAGAAAGTTTTTATTGTAAACAAGATAATTCTTAACCAGTTCATTCAAGTGCGTTAAACAATCTCAACAAACTATTATATCCTTTTACTTTTGACTGTTACTTGTTTGATGTCCATAAATCAATCGATTGTTGAAGAAGCATGCATTTCGGTTTCAGTTAATTAAATAGAAAACATAAAAAGGTCTACAAAAATAAATGAACCTCATCTGTAGCCATATCCAAACGTACTGGTTACTGATGGTCGTCGATTTTTCAAATATTTTCAATTGCCGTCAGAGAGTAACAAAAACTATATTTTTATGCGAGTCACTCGGTGGCCAACTTACCTCCATCACATCAAGTGTCGCTTTGTCTAATGAAAACGCGAATGAAAACTATTCCAGGAAATGCTTTTCCTCTATGGGTGCTGTTGCAAAAGCAACCGCTTCGTCCCTGTGGTGTAAGTGGTGGTAAATAAAACTTATGATTTTTAGTTAGTGTTATTGTTAGTGAAAACAATTTCTCCTTTGTTCCATTTTCTACCGAGCGTGGGAAAACTAAAAGTTTGTATTAAAAGTGCTGATCCAAAAGCAAAATCCTCCTGGGCCTGAATGATCATTGGTTCACCAGCAGCGCCACAACTTTTCAGCATCCCTTCGTATCCTTTTTCGATTGGTCATCCTTTTGGCTGGCAATTATTTTAAAAACTTCCTCATCCACTCGTAACATCCCAGTCCTACTGGTTGATGGACGTGAGCACGAAACAAAACGAAAACCTTTCATAATTAATGGAATGTTTATGCGAGCTCCTTTTTCGCCGCTTCAACACCAACTAACCGAACACCATCATCCCAGGCGGCCAGTCCAGGCGACAACTGTTGCCGCGAAGGTGTTCAACAGGAAGAAGCAAAATAACAAACCGGGCGACAGGCACTGTGCAGTCCCGACAGTCTATCTTCCGGTATTGTTTGAATTCATAAATTGACTCCGTCCCGAGATGGGTGCAAAAGACGAGGGAAAACCAAAACGAGACAGTAGACAGTCGAGCATCGAGACTGTCAAAAAGAAAACCGGATTACACTGGGAAAATGAAAAATTATTTTCTCTTTCGAATTCACCCATTTTCCAGCCAAAGTGCTACTTCGGGTTGGAATGCAATGGTGCGATGGGGATTTAACTTTAAAGGCTTGGTGAAAATGCTCGACATGAGAGAAAATTGTACAATAATTGTTACTGATCGATCAGTTTAAACATTTTCCACACTGCCGAACCAGGAGCTTTTAAATTGCCCTAGGCATCATTGAAATATTATAATTCATGCATGTTTTAATGTCACTACATACACATTTACAACAACTAAACTGACGTATGCTCATTTGATCTTATTTTTAACTTCATTCAAACAGATTGGGGTGATATGAAAACTCTGATTTTGATAGTTTTTCAGACACTAGGCACCCTTAGATGTCAAAGTTTTGCATTGATTATATTAATCAAATACATCATTTTATGGTCCTGTAAATATCTTAAGCTTTCTTTGAAAACATAATTTAATATTTTGCAATTGCAAAAGACGGATGGATATCTCTAAACTGCACTTTATTACTTTTATTAACATAGACTTAAAGGATTCCAGTTCCAGGAGTCTCGATTGATGGGGTATTGATCAATTTTCGTTAACATTTTGATGAAAATTAAGCCCGATACAATTTCCGCTGTTTTGTGTCAAGATTCCAGCTAGCAACTCCCAAGCGCCAGATTTTTGCTTGTAGTTCGCACACTATAATGGCAACAACGCTACACCCATACCATGAGAACATTAACGTTCTAAAAAGTCACATTCAATATGTTGTTCAACCATGTGGATAGCAAGTACCATGGCTTCCCGATTTTTGCGCTCGAATCAATAGCGAAGTTCGAGGCAACGGCTCTGGTGATCAGATTATTTCACGACGATTCGAGTTTCGAAATTTTACGATGAAGTATTAGCTCTGTAACATGATTGGTGTGGATGAAGTCGGTCATTTTCTCTTGGTAGTAAACATTCAAAACTAAGAAAAATACTAACTGTTACAAATTAACAGTTGCCAAACATACCCTCCAGAAAAGTTTCATTAGATTTCCCCATTGTTTAGAATGGAGAAGCAAGTTCTAACTGGCACCAGCTTTTCCGAGCCCGGCACTCTCACAGGCGTGACCTTTGAGGGACTCCCACAACCTTTGATGTCAAATCGCTGCAGGATACTCCGTGAGACAAACAAAGAATGTTTCCGACCCATTTATCACCTGTGGCCTCGCGAGCAAAGAACGAGCCCTTCGCCAGCGCACTCGAAAACTTGTCTGCAAAACTCAAGCACACAACAACACACGGCAAATCACGCCCGTAAGCCATCTTCCACTTCCACTTTCCACTAGGTTGCATGTTGACGGTCACACCAACAACTCGGGCGTGTGTGTGTGTGTGTTTACGTGTGCACGGGTGGTGCCGAAAATGAAATTAGAAAGTAATTTAAAAGTTTTACGCCACACCGTTCATCGCTCCGGCAACGAGTCGCTGAATATCTCAGCCGAACTCAATGTTTTGGGTGACCTGCGGCCCGAAGGTGCGTGGCGAAGGAAGTTTAGCAAAGAACAATAATATACGCGTTACGAGTTACACGCTTCAAAGTTCCTTGATAAAGACTTTCGCGCCCACCTACTCCCGGGGAGGGTTGAACATTAATTTAGCTCGGCATGATATCCTATTTAACATTTGGGAGGGTGTCGGTAGCAGGTCAGATTGGTGCAATAAAGTCGTCTCCGTGGTGTATCATAGCTCTTTCAAATAAACAAGCACCGGTTAGGAGGGATATACAAATACACGAATACTCAAATATTTGGTATAACACATTTGGTTTTTTGAGAGCTAGTCTGACACTTTAGTAGTTGCTTAAGTTACACTTTTGGGAGAGGAAAATTACTCAGAACAATCTTTCGACTTGGTGAGTTTGCTTGATTATTCATGCATTCTACATTCACTTTGATCCGAACATCACTCATTGAACTTTATTAATTCATCACATTTAACACAAACATAACATTAAATTATTTTATGTATAATTTATAGATTATATTGCACTTGTGTTATTTTATCTTAATACACTCAGTGCTTATGCTACGTCTTCCATCTATATGTTTTTTAGTCGTCTTCTTGATCCTGCTATCTAATATTTTAGTTTGTTTTATGCCACCATGCCATTGAAATTTTTTGTAAATTTAAGTTTTTCATTTAAGAAAGATATATTTCATTGTCACAAACATAAACAGTGTTCTATTAACGATAAACTTTTTTCAAAAAATACCAAATAGTGTATGCTGTGGTTCATGGAAATTTAAAAAATACTTTGGTGAACAATTCGCAAAGACGTGGTTGATGTTTGGCACACTTTTCTAAACTATGTGAACTGATCACATCTTAAATCCTTGCCAATATATAATATTTATATTAATTTAGTAAAAAACGAATATTCGAAACAAACATCTCTTTGAATTCTACCTTTTTCTGCCTTTGTAACACTCAATTTTTAACTTATGCTTATACGTCAGGGTGATAAGTTCTGTATAATATCATTTTTCGAGAAAAAAAAGTGTACCTAAAAACAGTAAAAGCATCATTGGTCAACGCTAAAAGATCCATAAGTCTTAAAGCTTGTATAAGTCTAGATATATTTCATGTCTGAGAAATCCACCTTCATTCCAACCATAATCGAGAATATAGTTCAATATCGCGGAGGAAAGCGGACAGTATGTCAATTCTCTTGGCAACCTCTAAAGTAGACGAAAATAAACACATTCATCGTTGGAGCATTCTCTACCACTACTAACCTGACGTCCCTCTCATCCCCAGGTACTCGGGCTGGTGTTTTTCACGTTCGTCTTCTGCTGGGCGCCCTTCTTCATACTGAACATCATCTTTGCCGCGTGGCCCGAGGCGAAAGTACCTGAGCGCATCGTCAGCATCTGTCTCTGGCTGGGCTACGTTTCGTCGACGATAAATCCCATCATCTACACGATCTTCAACAAAACGTTCCGGGCGGCCTTCATCCGGTTGCTGCGCTGCCGATGCGAACGGTAAGCTTGCGTTTTTCGTCGCATTTTCTGCAGATCGTCATCGCTTGCGACGTTGCGTTGGAACAGAGACTAAATCACTTTTTATTTTCAATCTTCCTTCCACCTACTGCAGCTCCGGACGACCGCCACGATATCGTTCGGTCACCGACAGCCGAGGTGCCATCAGTCTCTGCACACCGTCTGCCCTACCGTTGGCCATCTCGCTGCAGGGTTCGTCGCTGCTGACCCCTTCCACGACGCAGGCGACACCGCTCAGCGACTTCCGAGGAAGTTACGAAATTACGGACGACGACTGCTGAACCGCTCGGGGATGGCACTTCATCCGATAGCTGCGCCATCCGGTTCCCCAGGTCGGGGTCGTGATCCGGACAGGCGCACCGTCTCCTATCTTAGTACTTAGTGGTATCGACGCTCGTATTAGCGTCCGGCACGCAATCTCGTACAAATGTGCACTCATCCCCGCACTGCAACCTCCCCACCCGTCCCTTGGCGATGGCCGGAGCGCCGTCCTTCCTACCGATAGCAGCTGTACTTACCGATGGACGGCAATTACAATCAACTAGGATACCGTAAACTGTAGCCCGCTAAAACGGACACCCGGATTAATCGATAGCGAAGTGAAAATGACAGTATTTTGTAAGGCAATGAGAGCGATTAGCGATGTTGAAAACTGTGCACAAAACCTAAATGTGATTTTATATATATTGAGAAAAAAAAACTTACAATTTTTGCTGGCACATTCTTTCTCACTCCATCCGAAAACTATCACGAAAGGTTTAACAGATTTAGACGCGCTGCGGAATCGTTGCAGCGAAATTAAGGAAGACTAATTTTAGGGTTCCGCCCTCAAGTTTTACGATATTTTCATTCCTGACAACAACGATCAAAACTGTTGAAAAGGATAGAAAAATTATGATCTATCCATATCTACTTCGTTCATTTAAATTTAAAACTAAACATCAACATAGTTTCAACAGTTCCATTACCTTCTTTTTCTTGACGTAACGACCATCTTCGGTCATGCCAACCGAAAGTTGGGTTGTAAGCCTTGCGCGCTTTTGTCCGTGGTTACTTCAGACTTCACGAACGAGGGAGGAACCGATAACGGTTGGGATTCGAACGCCGTCGACGGAGGGCCGATTGGTCGGTTTTCTAACTAGTTAGAGGATAGTCAAAGGTTTAACATTGGTTAAGCTTAATAACGAAGCGATAGATTTTAATTATTCTCTTTTCCAGCACGTATTCGATCAGAGTTACAGCGCTTTGGTATTGGATCAATGCGATAAATCGAATTGAGTGATACCAAAATTTCGAACATAAAACTCCATCTTAGCTTGAAGTACATATTTTACAATGTATGTGAATGTTTTATTTTAATGTTACTACATCTATTCTACAAACCCTATACAAAATCCTTAGCTCAAAACTCAACACGCATGGGACACGGGTTCGTGTCCTGGGAAAAATCCTGAAAAACTAATAAAAGCACACCCTGAAAGCTTCATTACAATTGCAAAAGCTTTTGCGGGCTCATCGCTTTTGAACGGTGAGATGATTTAGAACGAAACAAATGTGTGCCGTCTCACCATGGAAAAACATCAACATTAGGTTTTCCACATTACGGCCAGAATATTTCTCCGTAATCAAGCTGCTAAATTTTACTCGTCGTTACTTTTTTAATTATTGAATTCCAGCATAAAAATGTTTTTTAAATATCTTTGTATTTGTATGTAACTCTCATCTCTGGACGAACACTAAACGAAATACAAATAAACATACTTGCTGAATATGATGAAGATACTCAACAACACATAGACGTCGGTACCAAGGAAATGAAGTACCAGGCGGCTCCATTAGATTATTTTCCGTACACTGCACACTCTCCCGTGTTCGTACAGTTCGGTCCGAATTTCCCCTGAAAATGAACCGAAAGCCGTGAGCCTGAGCGTGGAGGTGGAAATCACGAACACCCGGACGGATGCGCCCGATTTGCGCTGATCGGGATGAATACTCGCGCCTCTCCAGTCCGAACACCGAAGCTTTGAAGCCGAACGTAACATACCGGCCGAACAGCCCGTCGTTCGGTGCTCCAGTTTCAACCCAGTGCGTTTTGGGTAGCCGCTCCAAGCGGTGGAAATGTCACTCGACTTGTCCGGCTTGTGGTGATGTGGGAAATGATGGTTTTTGTTAAACCTTCCGCCGCTACGGAACCTCTCCTTCCATCAGGATAAACTGCGGGATAATGCTTCGGCTCGTTCGTCCTGACCCATTACCCTTCCGCTACCGCTTTTCCGAAGGGCAACGCGTTGGGACGCTGACATCCATCACACTCAAGCAGTTCCCCTGCTGGTGCGAGGGCTTAGCAGCGGCTACTAAGAGCACTCACTAATGCTACTATAAATAAAATAAAAAAGGGTACCCAAGCTATTTGGTTTAAATTGAACCATTTTTTTTGTCTTTGTTTTGGGTTGTCTACATTGCACGTTTTTTCCTTCCCACGATGGTATACGTTCGTTCGCAATGTTTTGTATTTTTTCCCCGAACTTGAACGCACTCTATCGGAATACGGAAATGGCACCTATAATGATCGTGGAGCAACGGCCCGCACCTGTCAGCGTAATCCTTGCATCTACGGTGCCCCCACCGACCATCCACCCACGCACCGATGACGCGATTTTCCAATGGGGCCAGCAATGGGGCCGTTTTGTTGTTTGCCAAAACACAGATGCTTCGAGTAACGAGCGATCTACGGGCTAGCCGTGTTCGGAAACAGATTCAAACGCTACCTGATAAGAATATTAATTAAGACGGGTTCAACCCACACCGTCCTCGTACGCGGTGTGGACCCCCCCCCCCCCCCCCCCCTTCCACCACCCTCCACAATGGTGAGTGTATTTCTTTTCCTTTTTTTTTGTCGTTTGCTTCCTTTTTATCGTTTTGGTTTTTCGTTAGCATTTCCTTTCACGCAGGCTCGTTAAAAGTTCCTCGAAGCCGACCAAACTCTCTTCTTCCGGAGACCTGTTGGATGTGCTCGAATGGCCCAACTTCGTTGCGCCCTCCATCGAGGGTGGTTCGCAAACAAGCCCTCGCCTTCCGGCCCTTCCCCCTCCCCCCCCCCCCCTCGCCACGGGATGGTGGGTCTCGTTTTTGGGGCCGGTCGTCGAAATTGCGGTCTCCACTCCGTCCGTAGGTAGGGAAATATATTATCAAACTTGTTGGACCGTTCCAGACAACAAACATGCGTGCCCGTGTGCGTGTGCGTATTTGTGTGCGGATCCACCCAATGCCCTTTGCTCACTTTTCCCTATTGCTGGTGGCGTATGTCCTCGCGGTTCATTCAGGCGCTTGCATCCGTTCCCAGCCACCGGAAGACGACAGCGAACACTTTCACTAGCGCACGGCGAGTGTTCCGTTTTTCCCAGCGATCCGGTCTTGTAGCCCGCAGCCACGAAACCGCAACGTCGGAAGTGGACGACTCTGTTCTCGTGCCGGCATCGAGACGAAGGCGACACCGTGACGGGGGAAACCGTGGCGGTTCAACGCTGGGAATCCTTGCTACCTTCGCCGTTACGCAAAACTATACGACAGGCGGGGCTGGGAAAACCCAACGCTTCCCGGAACCATCGGGCAAACCGAGCGAAACCTTTGCCCCGGTGCCTCAATCAGTCTCCCGGGAAAGGCGCTAGCGTGGCGTGGCCAAGAAGCGTTGGCGCAGGGAAAAGTTTTTCGTCCTAAATGGATTTCCCTTTTTATTGGCACCCATACTACTTCCTATCTGTGGAGAGGGCTGGGATGGGTGGGAAGAAGCCGGGGTAGGGGGTTTCCCGATCGATTCTTCCGCGAGCGGCATCGCAGATCAGTCATCAATTTTCCATTTCAAGTGGAACATCGCCGTGAGGCAGTGGATGGATATTGAATATCGAATGCGTCAAAATGACGTACTTGATACTACTTCCCTTTCGTTCCTAGCGCTCGCATAGGTTTGTGTGTGTTTGTGTGTGTGGCTGGAGAAAGGAAGGCGTGCGATTGGCCTTCTCGTTTCAAGCATCCTTCGGCTCACGAGGCCCGCTTTCACACTAACACACCGGGCCGGTGGGACCGGGCACGGGTTTGTTTGCATCGAACGAGCATGTTTTGTGCCGTCGTTTATGTTGGGACACATCCTGCCAAACGCTGCCCTTACTCGCCCTTCGCCCCAAACGATAATAAACCAGGCATAAAAATCATTGACCAGGGCTCACCAACAGGCACGTTTCGTGCAGCCGTTCCGTTCGATCGTTCGGAATGGTTTGGATAGGTTTTGGAAGGATTTTCGTACATCTCACGCCTCATACCGACCGCCTCACAAAACCCCACCGGCCGGATCGAATACCACCCTAATATGATGGGCCGAGCCGGAAGTCAACCGAGCACCCGGGTAGCTTTCCGGTCGCATTAATTATTGAAACCGGTTCGCTTTCGGAGTCCTGTGGTCGGGACGCTAACGGTGACGCTGGTTCGAGCAGCACGATATTCGCCTAAATATTTGAGACAATTACTGTTAATTACAACACTAAACCCGGTCGGTTTTGGGCCGCCCTCGGTACCCGGCAGGCTGGGGTTTTCCGCTTTGCTGGTGCCACCTCGATTTTTTTTTTTCTGCTACCAAAGGCTACATTTAGCCTTTACGGCTAACTAGCCCGCTTTGCTAATGCAAAATGAGTGCATAATCGATCGGTCCGGCACGATAATTACGATGCAACGTTCATGCTAATTTGTATCGAAAATGTTGATCTTTCTCGGTTTGTGCTGATGACTTCTACTTGCGGTTCAACCGTCTGTAACCAAAGTGTTTATTTAGGGTAAATGGCAAACAAACATGTTTAATATGCAATGTTTTTACTGAAGATCCACATAGTGGTTTTGCCATTTTAAAATTGATATTGCAGATGGTCTGAAAGTGGTTAAACTTTTAGCATTTTTTACTTTTAACTTGAAAGAAAGAAATCGGAATAGAACGCCAGGAAACACGGATGAAAACATGTAACGATGAAGGAAACAAGTACCTCGGAAACAAGATAAATTTCGAAAGGTTTAAATTTAAAAACATAATCTAGGCATACAGCAGTTCCAGTTAAATAAAACTAAGTTGAAATAACAAATTTATGAAACATAAAAAGACGCTAAATTATGCAATCCAAATAGACACTTTTTTCACCCAAGTTTTTATGGTTGCAGACCACTTTGTGATGAAATGTTGGCTTGTGGCGATCATCAGTTAATGCCTTACTTGCTCAACAATAACGGCGTGGTTAAAGAAAACTAACATTACCTTTTTGTTCAACTGAGTGAGTGTGAGAGATGTTCGAAAAATCTAAACCAGCGCAAAGTTTATCAATATCTCAATATTGATCAAATCAAACCTACTAAAATCAATAAGTATCCTAAATAATTAAAAATATTATAGCATTTCTGGCAAACTTTCCGATGATTGTGGAACTACATTTTTATGTTGTAAAAGATAGCTTCATTGAAGATAAAGGTTGATTTCGACATAAGCTGATGACGAACATGTTTTGAAAATCCGGTTTTATTAAATAAATTAACTAATACTAACATGATAACTGATTATTCTTGTGAATAACCGATTTGATACGGTTTATATATTTTCATTTCCTTTTTCTTTTCTATTCCATATGTTATAAAAATAGCCGACTATGGCTGTTGACATCTTATTTTAAATAAAAAGGATGTTTTCTTCGTCACGGTTGGAGTCGCTTAACGACTAATGGAGCAGCTTTAAGCACCACAGTGAATCAATATAAAATATTATTACTATCCAGCAGAACAACAAGCTACCTCGGTGTATGGCAAAAACAGGTTTCCAAGTCGACGCATGTTGCACACGGATATTTATGGCAAAACTGCTACCCTACCACTCGCGGGTGTTATGTAAGACTGCTGTAAAGCAACATAAATCAGCATCACAGCTGCTGCGGTAGCAATAATTTCAATTTCATCCACCAATTACGGTTGTTTTTAAAACCCATTATTACCGGTGATCCATCAGAAAATGTTCAGCGCAGCGCACGGCAGCCAGCCAGTTTCCGCCTTCGGCAAGGCAGCGCCAGAAACGGCTGATTCACGACCTCACCACCAGAAACCACCACGAGAACAAATGGCTTCGCGCAATTCTTCACCCACCAAAAAAATATTTTAAAAAAATACCCCGATCCTCGGGATTTCCCGCGTGTAACAATATGCCGGCAGCAACGTCGCACCCGCCGCGGGTGAACAAACCATCCTCCCAGTCCTCGGGTTGGACGTGGAAAATTGACCATCTCGGAAGCGATTCGTTTCTCAGCGAAGTCTGATACCTCATTGTTTCGTTACCTCATTGGTAACCAGCAGCGCGCCATTCCCAGCACCATTTTCACGTAGATCAAGATAGGAAATAATGGCCCAACGCAGTGGTTGGCAAACATCGGAAAAATGTTCCTGTCGCAAGAAACAGCACAGAAACATAAAGCAGAAACCCCGTGTTGGTTTTGTCAATAAGATCTCCGGATTTCACTGCATGTCTTTATTTTTAATTTAAGAAACAAATAAATTATAATTTTAATACTCAATTTCTGAATTTTGACGTGTATAACGAACCTCTTTTAAGTCAAAAATGGTCAATGTCCAAGAAAGAGGAACGTTATACACGGGTAGCAACTTCACTATTTGTACAGATTGTGATGAAAAAGCTGATAACATTGACGATTGCCTCATTGATAATGTGTTTGAAAACACCGGTGAGAAAGAAATGAGATAATACTATGAATTATAATGTTACTTATAAATTGAAACAATAAAATTGTTATAGTTTAATTTGTTACAATACGTCAATCTATTGCTAAAAAATCAAATGGAAAGATTTAGTGCGAGAAAGGTCTGTGCACCAACACTGTTCGAAAAATATAAAGAAATACAAACATTCAACAGTAAAACTAAAAAAAAACAGTAGGAATAAGTAGGATCACAAAACCTACTTTCAAATTTTGAAAGACAATTTTAAAAAATATGCCTAGAAATGTCTAGGAATTTCTACAAGAAAGATACATATTCCAACAGGATAACGAACCTAACCACACAGCCTTATATACCAAGCTGTGGCTTTTTTATAATGTCCACGGAGTCCAGATATGGACGCAATAAAACATCTATAGAAGATCTTAGATGATACTATTCGTAAACGAGCAATCATCACGGCAAATTTGGTCAATTCCACGTGTCATTAAATCAAAGGGATACCCTACAAAATATTGAATCTTACCACTTTAATCTGGTTGTTACACAAATAGGACAACAATCCGCAATAGACATAATTCATAATAAATGCATTTTTTTGTAATATTTTTCCTCTTTTTATCTATGTTTTTTTTTATTTTTCTAGCAAATTTTAATGGTATATAACAATTGAGCAATTCTTTCCCGAATATGACAGTTTGAATTAATTTCTTGAGCCTAAAACACTCCAAAATATAGGTTTCCCAAGAAATTTTCGTCAAAACGAATACTTTTTTACTCACTGTAGATTGTAAAAAGTTTTATAAGCTCTAAAATACGGTATCATTTAATATCAAACCCGAAACGAGATATCTCTCAAACATTTTACCAACACAAACAAGAAAACAAGGTTAGAAGAAAACATAAACAAATGCCAACCATACTATCGCACTGGAATAATTGTATTTTAATAAACCTAAATTAATCGGCAACTCAGCTATATCTTAGATGAAGGAAGGTACACTTTCGACAGAAATGGTGGTGCCGTCTGAAATTTTCTGTTCCAAAACGTGTTTGCCAACCCCTGGCGTAGAGAGTCGAAGCTCGTCAATCACAATCTCTTTTGCGACTTAATTGAATCGGACCGCTGTGGAAAGAATAACCCTCGTGAAAATGGCGACCAGAGCACGCTCTCGCTTCTTCGTTGTAAAAGAAGCAACCGAAGTAGAACGACGAAAAGAAACCTGGATCCGTCCGTCGGTATCTGCCGCCGAGGATCAAATGTAAATGCCACACGCAATAGAACGCATCAAAACGCATACGACCAATGCCATACGATTCAGTCAATCATCGTCATCCAAGACCCTTGCCGATGGAGCACCCAAGTACTTATGATACCAAACCCAGTGGACGAGGGGCCCCTCATATCCGCATCCGGCATGACCGTAACGTCTCGTTCGGGCTTTCATTGGGCCGAAAGTAACGCTCTATTTAGCAAATTGCCAACTTACGTGTGATTCAATTGAAAGGGAAAAAACGTCGGAGCTCGACGAATCGATACACCATTCAAGCGAGTACTCAGGGTATCGCTCATATGAGGTTTGTGTTGCGAAATACTTAAAAAAAAACCCCCAGCCCCGCAAGCGATTGTAAATGAAGCTAAACGAACTAGAAACGAAGCAAAAAGGAAAGCACGGCCACTTCCTAGAGCACTGGATTTAGCTGTTTTACTTTTAGTGAATTCATCGTAAAGATACGAGATGGGGAGATGGGCGATAGAAAGTGTTTTCTTGCGGATTTAGTTTTTCCACCGGAAAAATTAATGAAACAACTTCGTTACGGGTGGAACGAGCTTCCTGCACATGCTTCAGTAATCATGGCACAAGAGACCACACTCGAGCAACAATGGAGTAGCGCATGTCGCAAGGTAGCAAAAACAAATTACATACCAACCCTCGGCGCTTGGCACTCGCTCTTCGCTTTCGAAGCAAACCGAGCCGGTATAACCGAGGCACGAAGGCAGAATAATAAACCTCACAAATCCGAACGCGGTACACTAGACAAGACGGGTGACAGGAAACACCAGGGAGGGCCTCAGTTTCGTTCCGCGTCTATGATTCACCAGTCCAGCCGGGCCCCCGAAGGACGGTCTTCGGTCCGTGGGAGTGAAAAAGGAATCCGTTCGGCAGCGAAAGTCGAGCGGCCCGCCATCCGATACGACGTCCCACAGTCCCATCACAAGCTGAGCAGTTTTCCAACCGTCCGAAGGACAAGATTCCGCCCAGCAACGTCCAAATCCATCATGTGCGCCCTAAAAGCGCCTCATAGAGGGTGCGAGTGAATGGAGGGATTTGTTCGGCGATGCTCGAGAAGCATCGAGGCAGGCGGACGTGCAGGCTGGCTAGCGCTGGCTCCGAATTAGTAGAATGTAATAAAAATGAAAGGAACGCCCGGCGGAATGTTGAATCAAACAAAGTGGAAGCTCAAGCTTTTCCCTTTCCCTCCCACACCCACAATCCGTGCCGAAGCTTGCCGCCTGCGTTGCCTTGGTTACAAGCATCGGCACCGGCACCGCGGTTTGGAATCAAGCGAAAGCAAAAGAGAAACCATCGGAACCACATGGCAAACTTAACTCCGACTGTACACTTGTACAATGTTTTCCGACGTCAAGGCAGAGATGAGAGCCGTCACTGAGGCCTTGTTGCGTTAGGCATCTCGTTGCACCAGCGTTTTGGTTGGCACGGTTGCACCAATGCAACGATGCATTAATTAAAACCCAGTAATTCGTTCTCGCTTGACTTTTAACAGTACTTACAAACTAGAGAAGCTTGTGCTTGAAGGACATTCCTACGTGTTTACTCTAAACGTCCATTGACGAGTTTCCCGCACTGAAACTACAATACTGCCAAATGATTTCCATCCGCGTTTATCATTTAGCTATGGGACTAGTTTTCACTATGTTTTGAAATTGGAAATTGAAATGTTTTTCAAGGCACTTCGCTTATTCGTGTGTTTTACCTAGAAAAATTAAATACGTAACGCAAACATTTCATTGTAACAATCTCCTCTCTATCCCCCCTATTGTGACAAACCTAAACCAACTATCCACGGTTAAGAGCATTACTTTGGGTCCAGAAGTTCCTAGGACTTGGTTCCCGAAGTTCCTTCAAATCTTGGGACACGCTGTCTCCAGAGCGACACTACCGTTTTCATATATATCTACGAACTGTCTTGGGTCAACATATTCACAGTACGAGAACAATCAATTCGATTTGTACTACCGTGGTTTTCCATTGCAATAATGTTGAGCTTACTCTTAGTTCGATCTTGTTGTAAAGTTGTAGCGTTGTTCTAAACGCGGGACTCGGACAACGAACTTAAATGATTTCATAACCATTCTGACGAGAATGATGGTTTTGGTTGAGCAAGCCCAGTATGGTTTGATACAATTTAAACCAACCGGTGGTCTACCGTGGCCTTCCATACCAAGTAAAAAATGGCATGTTTTCATTTGGTTCTTGGCAACCATTCTCAAGGCTGCAGCAGGTTGAATTGATAATTGGTTGGTTTTTCTTTTCCAGTGGTTTCTTCCGATATGATTACACTCTCTTTCCTGCGAATAGCCGTTATACAAACCGTTGCTGTAGTAACTAGCGCTGGATTTTCTCGAATTAGTTAGAGTTTAGTCACAGTTCTTGAAATATGCGAAATGTTCGCAATGTTGAGGTTGCAACTGATTCTGAGGTAAGACAATTTGCCATAATGGTGTCTTGGTAACCACCGTTTGCTTTCTTTGCGATTTGCACTCGCTAATTTCAGCTTGCTAAAGCCCTGAAGTAATTTAAATTGATAATAGCCCTGTTCCATTTCTATAGAATTAATTGAAACCATTTTAAATTGGTCAAATTTCAATCCTTTTCAATTTTTGAGAATTAAAAAAAATTGCTACTTTTTCGTAATAATCAGAACTAAATTTAGACCGTACGCAAGTATAAGAAAGAAGTTGGTATAATAAAATAACAGTAAATCGAATTTGCATAATACTATCCTTTTTATTTAAACCAGTTATCTTAGAAGAAAAGGGCGATTATATACATACACACACACACAAATGTGGTCATTCGATTCGTAATTCGCATCTTTTGATACGGGATGGTTACGAGTAGGTTAAAAGAAGTCTTTAATTTAAACATCCTTTGATAACTTAATAGTGTGAGTGTGATGCACTTTGCCATTTGCTACACCCGCCGGTGAATTACATGGCTTTTGAGCCCATTATGGAAAATTTGCATAAAGCTCCGGTGCGAGATCAAAGAGACCACGCTTTTCCACTGCTTCTGCACATAGCGCACCAAAAGCGCTTTTCAAATTTGCATAGGAAGCTCCGCAACTCCCACCGACATATGAAACTCCCTTCTACCTTTAAATGTTTGGCGGAAGGAAAAACTTTAAATTAACTTCCGAATCGTTTTACAAGCTTTTGCTTTTGCTCTCGATCCAACCACCAACAACGGGACGAAAAAGCCTTTTGACTGCACCGTACGTACAGCCTTCCCCTCTTCTCTAGTATGCTTTCTTGTACATTGTGTCACGAAATAAAACAATGTTGGTAAGAACAACAGCTATATTTGTGATGAAAACATTCTACGGTTCTGTTACATTCTCCATCACGGGTTGCCTTATGCATCAGGGTCTCCGGCCGTGACGCTTGGTTGGTCCGTACCCAAACGGACTGCTGGGCAGGAAACGAAAGCAGCTGGTTCCTCCTGGAACACCTCCACCACGCTGCTGTCGCTGTGTGTGTATGTGTGCGCGGTAAGTGCATGCAAATAGCAGGAAACCGCTTGCGAGAAGTGTAACGTTGAGTTATGACAGTACCATGTAGAAATAAATTATTAAAACTGACAGCGCCCGCAGAATGAGACCTCGCCCGGTTCGCCCGGTCGAGGTTCCGGGCCCACGTTCTCAGCACCCACGTTGGGAAGGACCGAAGAAATTTACGGGAACCGGAAGTGTGACGAGCTTGAGGCGGTGCTTTCTGGCGGGTAAGCGTTTGCTTTTTCCTTTTCCCTTTTTTTGGGTTTGCTTTCCTTCATGCAAGAACATCTAGCAAAGAATCAGGGAGGAAAACACCGTTAATGTTGTCCCATCAGTTACCATCAGGGACTCGGGGTGCAAAGGGAAGGGTGTGCGAACGATGGACATACCTACCGTCTTCTGAGCATTCACTGAAATGCTCCCCCACACCGGGTCGCTCTTTGCAAGACTTCACGAATCCGGAGTCCCTTGCCTTCGCCCAGTACGCGGGTTGGTTTTCTGGTTGGGCGGATTTAGGTGTTTCCTCATTCTTTTTTTCTACTTTGTTGTATTACGAAAATCACAAATCCATGACGCGATGGTGGCACTCTACATGACAAGCGAATCGACCAGATACAACTCCCCGGGTCGAACTCCCGCCGGTGATGGTGAGCTTGTACGGAAAGGTTCTAAAATCGGCCTCATTTCGGTTCTGGACACTCAGATGGGGCAGGGCGGTGAAGCGGTGCTGAAAGAAAGTGTGCAGAAAGTCGCTTCAAGCGAATGATAAATCAATTAAACCGTTTTTGATTACCTTTGTTCTGACTTTTCCAAGACAATTAGCCTCGGACGTCGAGTTCGTTGTCACCGGGGCGGAGCGGGCAGGACCGCAAGCGGAAAAACGTCCCGGCTGGGAAGGAAACTGAGGTCGGATCGCTCAGGACCGGGACGACCGGCGTTAGGATTGTTTTTCGTGATTGTTTTCTCTTCTTCCTTTAACTGTAGCACTCCCATCGGTGCCTTCGCCCGACATCGTTACGCAATTAGTACGACGAAGGCGTAAACGCCGCCAGTGGGAAATTGTGATTTCATGAGTTTCCGAAATGGAACTCCCTGCCTTCGGATGGCAAAGCAGTTTCGCTCCCGACCGATGCTCCAATCGGATATTTTAAGTTCACTTCCTTCCTTTCTTGCTTCAATTCTTTCTTCTTTCAGACCAAGCTTCTTTCCTTCCTGCCTGTCTTCCTTCCTGCCTGCCTTCCTTCCGTCGTTTCGGCTCATTTTCCCATTTACCGTTCTGCCGGCGCCATTTCTTTGCACGAGTCTCGTCGAATGAAACCCCCCAGGTCGTGATCGGCGTTTGTACTTTACCGTCAGCCCCGTGCGGTCATTTTAAGTGTTTGGGAAATCAAACTTTTCATCCCGATGCCGGCGGCGAGGATAGCTAAAAAGCCATTATGCCAAATGAAATCCAATTCTATGCAACACACAGTTCGATGTTTATTCGGAGGAGCGCACAGTTCGATGCTCACCATCGCTATATTTCTAAAATGGCATACGAGTAAAGGTATCAGTGATTGGGACTTGTAGAACCATTAGCTCTTTTGTAGTAGAAATGCATTTATAATAATATAATAACAGTCATAGCATATCATCCAAACGCAAATATTTATGTAAAGTCATACTGTGCTAGTGTCCAGTGGCCATTGCGTTGCCCATTCTGTAAATAGTCAAATATACCTTATATTACCATGTTTTTAAATGAAAAAACTCGTTTTATTTATCGTGGTTCGGTGGGAAAATATCGATTCAAATTTATATTTACAGAAACAACAAAGTGTAGAAACCAGAGTGGTTCCATTGAAAAAGGAAATATTTTCTATCTATTCTGACAGAAAAGGAGAGGAAAAATGCATACTGCTGCTAGTTGTATGTTCATCAAACTTCGACCTCTCAACTATGTTATTTAAAAACCCTCTCAGTTCCATTTAGCTTTTGAAGATAAAATAAAGTGTTCGAAAATAATGATGCGGATAAATAATAGCAACTGACTCATTTAGCGAAAATATAAGGATACTTAGATTACCAAAATCCTGCTGAACATTGTTTTTTGAAAAAAAAAATCAAATATTGGCCCGATATCAAGCTCGGGCATTATGAAACACAACGAAACGGCAAGCCCTGCAGTAAAGTAAAAACAACGCGAAACATCTAAGGTTCTTCGTAAAGTTCAATACAAAACCAATAGCAAAACTCATAGCACAAAAAACCCTATACATAAAATAAAAATAGATTATTGAACTTAATCTTTAGAGCATAGTTTGCTAGATTGATTTACAATCGCACAGTTTCCACAACAATGGTTAAAAAAATGACAATTTCTTCCCAATTGAACTTGCAAACAAGGTTGTTTCAATTTTATATTTGACTGAAACTTCATATTTCACATCCTAGATAAATTTTACCTTAAAAAATGCATTCAAGGAAAATAAGAATATATATCATGTTTCATGTGTTTGCATAACTGGTTAGGTGGATCAGTTTTATCACATTCTAGAATTGTTCTTAAATAAATTTTACTTCGATAATAGAAAGAAAGCGAACAAACCTATCTGGTTTTGGTGAAAAATTAATAATCATCATACTATTCTATTTTTAAATTTAGTGCAGAAAGTATTACTAATGTGCTACGGAAATCCTAAAACCTGTACACCATTACAGCAGAAAAAGCATTACCCTGTTGGCTTGTCGAATGCACAATACCTTTCGGCACGATTGGATGTTCCGTGAATTGAAGAGTTTTACTGAAAAATGAATCTACGTATGTTGCTGCCCTTCTTCCGCGACGTTGCGAAAGTAAAAAATCCACCAGGTCATTCTATTGTCGTTAGCGTTAATCGATACGGCGCGATCCTGTCGGCGGTGCTTTTCTTTCGTTTTTCATTAATTACACCTGAACTACGAGTGGCCCAAAGCGTTGCCCGTCGAAGGTGAAAGGAGAAAAATATGCCCATGCAGCCCGCCCACCCCCAGAGCCGTGGCAAAAGAAACGACCCAGCCGGCATATGATTAATTGAAAGCTTTTCCCCGCAACAGGCCCCAACGCCCTTCGCTCGTGAACGGGATTCACCGATGGTAAATGCGATCCCACACCCGAACCCCAAAAATTGCGCGAGCGCTCCGTTTCGAACGGCGGTGGAAAAAAACACCAGCGGCGCAAGGGAAAAATAAACATTGTAAAGCGAAAACGGACCAAACTGGTTTCGCACCGATCACATTTTCCGCCCGCGGGATAAAGGAAAGTAAAATCGATATCCGCCGCTTGCCACGGTTCCGTTTTCATGCTTTCTTCCCTAGCGTTTGAGCGCACGTTTGATGATGGCAGAAACAACTTTGTCCCGCAAAGCTGGTTCCACTCCATCCGCAAAGCCTGTATGGTTAGGTGACTAACGCCTTTCTATCTCGCCGTTCGCTTTTCTTCGCGATTACGCACACAACCTTCCCTGACGGCAACGATTTCCTTCACCGGGACACAACCCTTTTCAACCGGAAGCATCCTTATCTCCGGCATTTCCCCAGCTATTTCAAAGCAGTTAACGAAGGAAAGAGGAAAAAAAACACCAACAAAATTCACGAGATGGCATCTTAATGCAATTAGGCGGTCATTCCATTCCGGGATGGAGGCTGACAACGAGCCTCTGCCGGGACGGCGGTTTGTTCAGAGTTTATTGAATTGCAGCGGCAACTACAATCAATCTCACTTAGTTCCGGTTAGCGTTCAAACATTTTAATTGCACACGAACATCCCTTGGGTCAGCGGTGCGGAGAGCCACGAGAAGAGAGCAATATGTTGCCCAAAGGACAGATTTTGGGTGCTTGCACGTGCGCGGTTTGTTTTCACCCATTCAACCAAAAAAGAAACCAAATCTACAAAAACATTCTCCTGAAGGTCAGCTTTTCAATTGGTTCGACTAGATATATGGACATAGCCACGGAGCCCGCGGTGCAACCAAACACAACCACTCTGGCATCTCTGGTAGCCCCGAAACAGCTGGGCAGCAATGCACGGGTCGTCCATTGCGGGAAACACGTCATACCTTTGAACCAGGTCGGGGCACGAGGCGCCATCGTGACGGTTGCGATGTCTGCAGTCCAGGAAATGAATGGTTTTCAGCTTGCCAAGAAACTACACGGTGGATAGAAATGAAGGGATGGGGGAGGGAAAAGGGGGGGGGGGGGGGGGGAGGTTGGTAGGGAATCAACCGTACGGACAACTCGTAACAAAATCGACGTAGCACAGGCTGCCAATTCCAATGGCAGCCAAGTTCGTGGCCTTAACCCTTTGCGGTTTAGAGAACTTTTATCTACCTACCAAACAACGTTACCGAGTAGGAAAAATAAAATCAAAAACAACTATTCTCTGGTGCAGGAAATTCCGAGCATAAATTCGTTTATTGAAAGCTAAATTCTAAAACGGCCATGGCTAACATTGAGTATAATGGCTCCGAAACCAAACCATTACAAGATATGTATCACTTTCTTTTGTTTACTTGCCTACACCCCCTTACACTGTCCTCGGGAACATCCTTACGTTCGAACTACTAAGCTCAATCGTGTTACCCTCGCTTGGCCTACCCCTAACACCAGGCCGAGTGGGTCGACAATGGGTATATAAAGTTACCTGATGGCTCGACGTAACGTTGCCATCTCTACTAATGCCGTGTTCTGCGCTGCCTCTACCCTCATCCGCAGTCCAGTCCAATCGCTGCCGTTTGCAGCTGATTACCTCCTGCAGGCAGACGATGGTTCGTTTCCGACATCTGCTGGCACTGCTCCGCTTAGCACTGGACAACTTCGGGGTGGACATGTGTGGCTCGAAGTGGTGAGACAATGCAGCACCCAGCGACGGCGATCCTCGGTGTTCAACGTTCACAACGAACTGCTGTTTAAAAGGTGCGATCGGTGTGAATCCATGTACCGTATTGCTAGGGGACGGCTTCTGTAACTCGCTTTTCGGTGTACCCATGAACGCTTCCACGCTGTCCAGCGAAACCTCCTCGTCCGTACCGCATCTGTCCGATGGCCGCGATAGTACGAAATCGTTTGCGGAAAGCGGTTCCATCAGCACAACTGGAAATTTACCCTCGCACCAAGATGTATTCGAATCCTTCGATTCCTCTGAGGCGGGTTTCAGCGATCGGTTTGATTTGGGCGTTCCTGTCGTTAGCGATAGTGACAGGTCGAATAAATCTTTACTGTATTTTTTCGGCCGTGATCGCTTTCGACCAGAGCTCGTTCTTGCGATGCCATCTTCTTCCAGTGAATTGTCCGTGTCGTTGCCACTGTGCTCCGATGGACTTTGCGCAATGAGTGAATGTTTCGTTGGACTTTTCCCAGTGGAGCTAGAGTTGAGTAAAATGTTCGCATCGTTGCCATTTCCTTTCTCAGCTTTGCTAGGAGAACATTTGTTTCTAACCTCATCCACGTTTGGTGTATTTTGCGAGCTCGGTGAGCTAGATGAATCGTTCTGGAAGCTTACATTTTCTACCACAGCAGACTGCTTGACAATTGAACTAACGCGCATATTTGGTATCCACCGAAGACCCATTTCCTTGACTCTGGCAGATTCGGGCGATCGGTTTATACGCACTTGATGTGCCTCCACAGCCCGCCAGTCGATGCAGATTATCGGCCGATTGGTGCGACAGCAACCCTTCTTTTGACCCCTATACTTGATGAAGTGCAGCTTCCTTAGAGCCGTGACAATGTCGCTCACGAACATGCCGGTATCCCGGGATATTGTTTTCAGCGTTAGGGGTGCGTCACGATTGAGGTACAGGTACGAAAGTATAACCGAACACCAGTACTTATGGTAAGATACGCGTCCCATATCGGAAAATGGGCGCTCGGGTGTGCCAGGCTTCCGCTCCACACGACTTAGTAGGTAGCTGAAATCAATCAGAAACCGCCCATAACCTTGCCGTTGGCACTGAGGCATCGTCAGGATGCAGGACACGTTGTAGCTCCGCTGGTTCATCTTTTCCTTCGAAAAGTATCCGACGATATGCTGCCCGAGCCTATCGCGTTTGGTCAGGATGTAGAACATGAACGGTTCGACGTCGAAGTATAGCGTTTTGTGATCGAGAAATAGTTTTGCCAACAAGCATAAGCTCTGGCAGTACAGCTTCTGCTCATTTCCGTCCACCTCAAAAACGGATAAATCATCGTCGCGATAAATTTCACCCCCTGGAGGATGTCGTAAGATACACTTGCCCTGGTGACGGCGCAGCTCATTGTCCGTCTTCATGTACTTCAGGCAGAATTCACACATGTAGAGCACTTTCAGTTTGGCATATTCCTGAGGGAAGGGGCTTGAGTACCACGATTCGATTTCGTACTTGCCGAACCGAATTGCTTCCGGTGTACGAGCGAGATTATCCGTTTGCAGATGGCATGTCTGCAATAGTACCATCCGGAAGATATCAAAATCGTCGGTAGACACCTGTCCAGCTAACTTTATCTTCATCGCCTCAATACGTCCATCAATCAGGTCAGCTTCCTTGGGTTGCGATCGGGAACACTGTGTACCGTGCTCACTGGACTTATTTAAACCAACACTTTTCTTCAAGTTCTCTGCACCGATGCGCGAACAATTTGACCGATGATCAGTTCTTGATTTTTTCGCATCGCATTGCTTATCATTTTGTGAACAATCGTCGCACTGCCAGGGCGTTCTACTTTTCCACTCGCTGGTCAATGGTGGTACCATGCACTGAAAGTGGAACTTTCTTGCACAATCGGCACATTCCAGCAGGCAGCATCGAGCTTGGCTCAAACTTGTGATCCTGGTGTTACAAGCATCACACGGTTGGCAACAGTCATCGCAGAACCAATTATTTCCCACCGATACCAGCTGGGACAGTGGGACGGAAGTTTCCAGGCCATTGAGTTTGTTGGAGCAACTATCGTGTAGCGATATCCCGCACCGTTCACACGAGCTCATCGGTTCCGGCTGATCATTGGGGCCTTTGATGCTAGTTCTGAGACATTCGATGCAGATCGCGTTAGGAAACGAACAGCATTTCCGGGAAAGATGCTCCCTTCGGCGCCTTGCTTTGCCTTGAACCAATCGATATATGGGAGCATCGCGCACAAAACTCGCCTCGATCAGGCCACTTGATTCAGCTTCCTGTAGTCTCGCAGCGATCGTTTTTTCTTCGAATATGTGGCGCTTGCGTATTGCATGGCATATGCTGGCCATCGTAGGACGCTGTCTACTAACTTGAATCTTCTCGATGGCGTCCATTATCCACTCGTACCACGTTTCCTTACTGACTTGCTTCTTTCTAGCAGGCATTATAATTGCGACGCGGATGAAAACTTGTTTTCTATCGAGAACCACTCCGAATCGATGTTTAAACGCCACTAAATAGTTGCATTCAATTGTTTCCATAAATATGCACCTGCGTGTCAGCAACGCAGGTTTTGTTTACCTTCCGATCTACTGTGGTAAAAATTCCCAACACTAGTTACCTCTCTGTCTATATAATACTAGTTATCTCTCTTTCGTTTAGTATGAAATTATTTTATTCGGCATTCTGTACCTTACGATTTCATAAAAAAGGTAATTTTAGCGTAATTGTTTAGCGTAATTCGTCAAAAACTGAACAGCATATCTCACCTAGCGATTTCGCTAAAACTAAAACCTACAGAAATACTTCCTACTTGGGGGGCGTGCTAGATGTGTGTAAAATTGTGACATGATCGCAGTTATACGTTTTTACATCTTTTTGCATCAGTCGCAATCATAGTTGACATCGCGTGATTACATTTGTTTTCTTCAAATATTCCACAGCGGCCAATTCATGTCTGACTTCGACAACATGTTGGCGCGCAAGAAGGAGGAAAAGTCCCGTCTTCGGAAGCGGAACGAAATCGATTTGGTCAATGAAAACGACGATCTAATTGCGCAGCTGCTGCAGAAGATGCAGCACGCAGCAGAGGAAGACCGGCGGCTGAACACTGAGGGTAAACCGGCCACGAAAAAGATTGCCATCTTAAAGCATGTGATGTCCCAGCTGATCAAGAAGGACTTGCAGCTGGCTTTCCTGGAGCACAGCGTTCTAAACGTACTGACCGATTGGTTGGCCCCACTACCCAATAAGGCTCTCCCGTGCCTGCAGATCCGGGAAAATATTCTAAAGCTGTTGGCTGATGTAAGCTACTCGAAGTATCGCATTTGCGTGCGAATCTTTACTAAATTTGGCTTTCGCTTCCCAGCTTCCGGCGATTGATAAGACATACCTGAAACGGTCGGGTATCGGTAAAGCCGTAATGTACTTGCACAAACATCCGGATGAAACGAAAGCGAATCGCGATCGGGCTGGTCGGCTGATCTCTGATTGGGCTCGCCCGATTTTTAATCTCAGCGCCGACATCACGGCAATGACGCGCGAAGAGCGGCTGGAACGTGACTTGCTGCGGATGTCTCAAAAGCGCAAGCAATCCCCTGAGCCATCCATTCCTGCGCACGTCAACGACAAGGGATTACCGTTTGACGACGTTGAAAGGTACGTGAACATGTTCTACTTCAAAACGTCGTCTTCGTTTTGGCAGTAGCTTTGTTTGAGATTTTTCTAATTCAAATTAATTTCAACGTTCCCTTTCAGGGGTGCAATTCGTCCAGGTGATATTGGTTGGATCCATCGAGCCCGTGTACCTATGCCTTCCGATAAAGAGTACATAATTCGGCCGAAATCAAACATAGATACGGATATGAGTGTAAGTACATGCGCTCCCCTCTAATGTGGTACAAGTTTCTATCATTGCGTGTTTTCCCTGGTTGAACATTTCTCAGGTAACAAAGAAAAAGTTGAACCGGTATGAAATATCCCTGAAGAAATTTCTCTACAAGAAAAAACAGAACTCTAGCTGTCGCGCTGCGAATTTTTCGATCAATGAGAGCAAATTAGGACTCTAACCGCTTCACTCCTTTTTACTACGGCTCATCAATCAAATGCTTTGCTGTACGTTAATTGTTTTTTTTTCCCCGAAGCATCCAGCATTTTTAGTGTAGAACCCAAGCACTCTAAAGATCTGCTAAAGTGCCGTGCAGCGTCACCGCTCTTGACCTTATGTTTTGGGATGTAAGATATGGAAGGCCGTAGCTGTATGTGGGAGGTAGGCATTAATAGTAAGTGTGCCGTAGTTCTTTGACATCAGTAAAACTCCAGCAGCAATTTTATGCAGAAACAAAAATTTTGACGCTTGCGATTTCATAATCATCAACTTACGAGGCGCTCTGGTTTGCTGGCCATAAACAGTGCCAAACTCGTGGATACCGCTAATGGGAAAACCCACGGTTGATCTGGCAGAAGTAAGTGAACTCTACCGTTGTGGTGGTAACGCCATCAGGACGCCATCCAATCGGAACGGATTTGAATATTGAATGAGAAAATAATTACTTTGGCCTGCTGAACGTTTTCGTTCATTCATAACGTTGTCCGAAAAGATGAAAGTCCGGCTGTCATGCTCACAGCACGCAGGCCTTTGCTGCCCTGTCCTTCGAACTGTCGCTTGCAAGACCAGCCCCGTTTCCGTTCGGGCCCGCTCTTGCCATGCGGTTGCCACTAGCGCACTCTAGCACTGAGCTGCATGAAAAAACCGGCAGCATGAACGGAAAGCGAGCGAGAAACAATAATCCCTGTCAGAACAGCAGCTCCACCGTTGCGATAGTCGGAGATGATTCCATTGTAATTTTACTTAGTTGAACTCATCCGTAGGAATTGGTAGCAGACATTACTCTCTACCTCCAATGCTGGATTTCAACCGTCCACTGCTGCTTCCCTTTTATTTTTGTCGCATCTTCCGCCACGAACAGCACTTAAATTGGTTCCCGGATTTTAACCTTCAACGTCCTTCATGGCTTCCTTGCCTCGGTGAATTGTTTCCATATTTTGCAGGCGCTTTAATTTAGCCCAAAAGCCGATTCTAAGTTTTCACTCTCCTGTTTTACTTCATACCAGCGCAGCAGGAAAAGTCAAACAATGTTCTTGAAAAGTGGGATCCCCGTGCGATTCAAGGATCCTTTCCCTTTTTTTTCGCGTATCAACCCTTAACAAGTAATTGATTCCCACCGGACGGTTCGGCAAAAATTCCTTTGTAAAATAATCCCTGAATACATTCCCTCGCAGTGGGGGGAAAAATGAACAAAAACGGGCAACGGAAGAGAAAGAGCCATCGGTTTTCTTTAGGAGATCCAAATTACGTGCCAATGAAGATTGGTCGGTCATGTTGGTTGCTGTGGCGGTGCCCGGGGTACGGTTTCCTTTTCCATCCCGGTGCTTACTCATTGATTGGAGCAATCGATCCGGCAAGCTTCCCGGCGGTCGGGTTATATCTGGCGTTCCGTGAATAGAATAGAAGGCTACGGAGGCCAAGCGCGGGTCGAATGAATCTGTAATAATCATCAGCGGAAGTAGATTGAGTTTTAATTATGTCTCGTTTGTGATGCTGTTTTTAGTGTCTTACGTACAAACGCGATAATGATTGGCCAGAAATGGAATACAGTATTGACGCTAGAAGCCTATAAGGACAAGCGCCATTTCAAAATTCAGAATTTAATTTCCTTTGCAATAACTGTTCTATCTAAAATATATTCAAATTATCTTCCTTAATACATTGATATTCCAATTTAGTTGATTATGCTTTAAAATGTCCTCAACAATTTAGCCATGCAAACTAAGCTGTACTCTTAACGGTAAACAAATAGGTTTGCTGCATTAATAAGTGCCAGATTTACGCTACAATTCGTTTGCTACTGCTAATTTGTAGCATACTTATGTTACATTTTCCCAAAAATCTTGAAAATGCATGAATTAACGAGTGGTACGCCTATATATGAATAGCGTATTGATCAACTTGCTAGTTAGCTGGAAAGCTGCGAATAGGTATGGAAAAACTCGAACTGCCGAACTGCTTGTAAAACAAGCTCTGTCTCTTTATTCCACTTGTGGTTATTGAGTGATAGCTTATGTGGTAGCCCAATGAAAATGTTTCAGTAGTCATGTCCGTTTGTCGGGTTCAATCTTCACGAAAGGGACGTCATATATGGGGCATATAGCTTCCGAATAATTGCATCTTCTCCGACAGTGACATGTTCTCGTGGCAGTTTCTATCCATGTCACATGCTGCCATCCTATGGGCACATAGGATGGTGACGTTGATAGTGATGATGAAGACGACTAGCCTGCTAAGTTTTGGTACGGTTCTGGTATCTACCTCCGTTTTCCATGGGATGCGTACCTGATATGAACAGTTTAAATTCCATAATTAAATTTGCTGCCAAGCCTAACTGAATTGCCGTCACGTTTCATTGTGGAAGTGTTAACCGTAGAGCAGATCGGCTGCGCACAAACTCGTTGAAAAGCTATGCACCTTACTGCCAATCGTGAGCCTCGCTGCTCGGGCAACGGCTATGCTTAAGGAGAAAGCACATTGGACTTGGGTTGGCGGTGCGAGGAACGGTGCAGTGGGAACTACTTCATCTTAATCAAATTCAACCCGTCGCACCAGGACCTGTAACGTTATTTACCGAGCAATAACCGGTAGACGACGGTGGCATAGCGACGCGTACACTACTGCAATGTACGGGCATTCTATTTCGACGCAGAAGTTGGAAACTTTGTGGCCAGGTTACCAGGAACAACTAAAAATTTGACTTCCGTGCAATTTCTATCAGAAACTTGCATAATATTTTCATTAGATGTGTACCGGTTGGCCACGAACAATTAACATTATGCACCATATTAAATATTGTGTACGTCTGCCCCACAAAGAATGTATGCGTACTATTTTAATGTGATGTAAACGACTAGTAAATTACGTGTTGCAAATTTTTGTTGTGCGCATTCAGCTAACATACTTGCTAGTTAATTACAATTCAACAGGCAACAGTTTACGGATGTTGTTCGTAACTGCAATGTGCGGTTTTATACTTACACTCTGCAAATAACATAATGACCTCGCTTTCATTCTTCAGCAAACGGTATAAAAAAAACAATTAGCAATAGACTTTCAAACGAAAATTGAAACGTTGCCGCATGGTCATAAGTTTAGAAAGTATAACTCTTTGAGAGCATATGGTCGAATGAAATCACATTTAACGCTCAAAAAAGTGCACACACATGAGCATAAAGCAGACATACTCGGCGCACGAAAACCGACTATTGGTAGCACAGATGGTGAGCAAATCTTTTTGCTAAAGGAGATGAAAATCGACGAGCAACCTTTTGGGCGGCCAACTGGACGGACAATATCAATTTTTCAACGAAACATCAATGGCGAGTTGTAAAAGGAAACCATCGTTTCCGTTTTCTCGCCTTCGTCCGGGGTTGCGAAGCAAGAGGCCCTTCAGTGTCAAACATGCTTTTCGACCTGATGTCCGTCTATTTGTCCTCGGAACGATTTCATCCGACGTTTCCTGCTGCCCAAGATTCGACTCATCGAACATAAAACGAACGTGTCCACGAACCAGTGGCCTGCACGAGCACGAAAAGACAACGGGATGCCAGCATCAAATTACCGGTCGTTGATTGATCCAGTTTTTGCCCACCCTTTCAAACGGAAAGCACAATCGGTGCGTCGTAGCTATTTCAAGTGGAAGGCTAGTGGAAGCTGATTCGGTTGTTGGAAGGAAGAAAAACTACACATCCCAATCATTCCCTGTTAACAAGCGACGGAACATGTGTCGGGAGGATTATTCCGACAACGTTTCTGTGGCAGAATGTGGTGCTTCCGGAGAAATCGGTACATTTTAAAACAGTAGTTACTGTAAGCTTGTCTCGTGGAAGCAAGGACACATTATTAATTACTACCAGCCCGTTCAGTTGTCTTTTCAGCTGACTCTTGTGTAATCCGCGCAGTTAACTGTTTAGTTATTCACGTACATAGTCTGATACCAAATCAAAGCAAACACTGGTTGACATACGTTGGGGCAGGTTTGTAGTCACCGTGGATTTTAATTTCTATACAGATAGTACGAATTAAGTTATTTGTCCTTTCGAACGAAACAGCATCACAATAAGAAGCACGATCGAAACTTGCTGGAGATAACATTTTTGGGGAAACCGGAGAGCATATTCTGCAGAACAGAAGCTACGAACTATAGAAAACGTTTGTGTTGCCAGTACACGTAGCCTCGCAGGGAGTTTGGGATCGCAAGTTATACGAATCAGGTATGGGAGTATCAACTACATTTTGCTGGGTTGCGCTGGAAAAGTTAAAATTATCAATATTAACAGAAACCCGTTTACTTACTAATTGACCTTCAATTCAATGAAATCAATTCAATAATATTAACTGAAAGTATACACACCAGTTGACCATTCGATATGTTTGTTTTCAGAGACACTTTGCAACTCCCTATGATCAGAGTCATAGAACGCATTGTAAATCACCACGATCATAGGAAAACAAGAAGCGGAACCGATTGGACGTGGAAGGAATAGGAAAACCAAAACGTAAGTTTGCTGCCAAGAGAATATAAAACATTTATTACTAAGTAATACTACATACACCGTACACGCTACGAGTTTGGGACAAGGTAGGCCAGTTTCGCCAGGGTGTCGCATACCCACCGGCCGCTAGGTATCAAAAACTATGTGCGTTCGCGATCACGATTTCTCACCGAAACCTTCCGCTGGCGAGTGCGCGGTAGAGTACGTTGCTAGGAAACTAAAGCGGCTCGCTGTTGACGAGCCGCGAGACCACCGCGTACTAGCTGGTCGGCTGCCAGTGGCGCGCCTTGAGGCCGTAGCGGCAGAGCAGCACCTTCCGGAACGCGTCCCGGAACGCCTTGTTGAAGATGGTGTAGAAGATAGGGTTGACCAGGCTGCTGGCGTAGCCGAGCCAGGTGACGAACTCAAACACCCACTGATCGATATTGTCCTCGCACCGCTGGCACACGCTCGGGAGCAGGTTGAGCACGAAGAACGGTGCCCACAGGATGACGAAGGTGAAGAACACCACGCCCAGCACCTTGGTGGCCTTCTGCTCGAGCCGTATGATGCGTCCGTGGCGCGACGAGTTGCGCGAGATCATGCTCGAGTTGCGTGAGTGATGCGACCGGACGGCGCTGCCCGTCGTCGTCGTCGTCGTGGTTGCCGCCGCCGTTCCCGCCGGCGAGCCAGCCGCGCCCACACCGCCCGTCTGGTGCTGGATCAGGCACGGCGAGGAACTGTTCTTCTTGGGACTTCGTCCGCTGCGGAACACTCCAGCCTCGGCGCCGTGGCCGGACGAGCCACCCTCCAGGGTGGACTGACGCAGGTTGATCGAACGCCGCAAGGACACACTCGACGGGCTCGCTTTGGTGGGGGTGAGCAGCAGCGAGGTACGCGCCCCGCCGAAGCTGGAACCGCGCCGCTGATGGCGGCGTTGGTCCCAGGTCACAACCGAGATGCCCTTCGGGGCGCTGCCCTTCCGGCACGGGGAGGCCAGCGCTGAGGCGGGCAGCGTCGACAGACTGCTCGAGATGGAGCGCGTCTGCTGCGAGGTGACGTTCGAGCTGGACGAGATGGAGATCGTGCTGTAAACCAGGCTGTCACCGGGAGCCATGGCGCTGAAGTCGGAACTCGTCTTAACGATTTTGATTTCCGCCGGGCGCAGAAACTGTTGCCGGCTGGCTGCACCTTCGCCGAAGAACGGGCACTTGCACGGTGGGGGCAGCTTAAGCGTTTGGCCGTGACCGCCCGAGCCGGCGGGCACATGTGGGCCCGTCCCCACCGCTCCCTCGCTGCAAGATTCACTATTGCTGCGACTGCTGCTATCGTCATTTTCCGTGCGGTTTGTCTGCTGCTCGAAGTCGACGGTGGTTGGCTCAGGAGGACGCCGGTGGCCAGGCTCTCGTTCCCGCATGCCCGATAGTACATGCTCGATGAACTGCTCGTCCACCTCGATCTCATCCGCCTCCGAGGGTGGGATGGCGTGCGGCAGGCTCTTGAAGCGCTTCCGGACCAGTCGAACCGGCGGTGGCGTGCCCGAGTTTCGACGGTTGATCCAGGTGGAGGTGGAGCTGCGACGCTTCTTCACCAGCACCGGGGACCGCAGGGTCGCCATCGTCCCCACGGCACCCTTGTGGCCGGTTTTCTTTCTGGCGGAAAAGCGAGCATGCGGTAAGAGAAAGAAGAGAAAACAAATGACACATCATCTAACAGGAACTCCTCCATTGTGCGTCATCATATACATTAACGAGCAAACCCGTGAAGGTGCGTCCAGGCACGTTAAACATTACTTTTCCACCAAACCATTCCTCCCCACCGGCTGCTATCCACCCAATCCAGGGACGGAAACGGCGAGTTTATTACCGTCGGTGGTAGAAAAGTATCGCATCAATGGTCATTTATCGAATCATAAGAGACATATTAGTTCTCACGCGATGCAAGCCATTTACAAGAAATGTACATTTTCGCCTTGTGGTAAAGTAATCATCAGATTTTCCACATTTTCCCTGTGTCCAAGTGTTACATATTGGGCACTTATACGATAAGGTTTGTTTACTGCCGGTTTACGTAGCATTTCGAGAGTGTGTGGATGGGAACTCGTGTATCTGAAGCAGTAAACACTTCCCCAAACTGTGGTCCCGATGAAATCCTGATATGTTAAGTTTTGTTTGTTTGTTTGTTCCGTTTCAGAATTAAAGCAAACAAATATAGCATGCAGAACTTAAACATTGTATAAGTTCCATTTAAGTACGAAGCAGAAATCTGCATCGATTGTTTCATAATGTATTTGAGAGATGTTATAGATAAGGCTGGTGTATTTGACAATAATAATTGTTACCGGCAATAATAATTGTTCCGGCACACGAACTCCTAAAAGCTACAGATTTAAAAGGAAGTCCAAGAGTTTTTGACACACAAAAGCAACAAAATAATTATTTTTTATTGTGTTATTTGACGATTTGCTTTCGCTTCGAATATACATTTCCTGCTCTTTCCAATGGTTTCAGTAAAGTATTTGATTTCCCTTTAGCTATTGAGCATGTCAAACACAAATCATGTTGAATGAATCATAACAAAATTGTCATTGTAATGTATCTCCTGAAAATGCACGCTAGGCAGCTACACTCAATGGGAATCAAAAACTTACAATTGGTTTTCCCGGTGTGTAACAAACGCAAACAAAGCATTGAGTTGATTAAAAAGGCTCGCAATTGTCCTTCGAGATATTTGAACAATGTGTACTTTGTATACAGCAACGCTGATTACATTTTCGAAAGCACTTGCAGTGAAATTAACCTGTTTCATGAGATGGCTAATTAAAGTAACAGCCTCTCGAAGTACTGAAAGATGGCGTACACTGACGCCGAGTGGATCACCAGCTTTAAATTAGTACCAGTTTGAGTGTGGAGTCGCTCAAGTTGATTCGTCGAAGGCAATTCCATCCCATGATCGCAGTGCCGAACATGGTAGATTTGCTTTTCAGGCACACAAAATAGTGACACACAAAATACATCCCTCGAGAGCAGGCCATCAATATCCCCGTTCTATATTCTCCGCACCTCTGGTGTCTCGTCTTTCACCGAGAAAATGTCACCGATTCAATTTCAATGAGCTCGTTTTATCCCATCGCAGCGCAGGGGAAAGCGGTAGGAGGCGCTCGAAGCTCGAAACACAGGAAACACGAGGCAGCATTTCAGTAAGAAATGCGAATCAAATTGTCGGAATACGATAACCATCGTGTAGCTTTCGCGCGTCGTACTCACTTCCCGGCCTCGGCCGTCATTTCCGCTACCGCTGACGCTGACGAACGTCGGTGGACGATGACGAATCGGTAAGTGAAATAGCGAATTTGTCACGTTAGGGACGATATAATGAGGTTATTCGTTCTTGGGCGAAGCTTCACGAGCGCCCGCACGGCAAGCGAGAGACATTTCGATGGATCATGATCCGCCGTTTTTTTTCCCGGCGACAAGGAGAAAACAGTCCCCAAAGCGAACTCCCAGCGGGGTAGAACACGCAACAGCCCCCCTAAAGAAGTGAATCCCGGTATCTCGATGGGAAGATAAATGAAAAATGTTTCCATCGTATGTCAACGTATCCATCAAACTGGATATTTCTTCGGAATCAACGGCACAAACAGAGGAAAAAAATCCCAAATGGCTCGTCCCATACCGTTTGGCACGGTGAACATCGGGAAGCGTTTTCCCGGAACGTTTTCACCAGCGACGGGGCCAATCGAACGCATCGAAGTCAACCCTTTCGGTTGCCATACCCGCGTCCCGCACGCAGGATGTAATTTTTTATGACGGTATTAGAGCGGGCTTAGATGGCACGATGAATCGCACATCGTTTCCCATGGTAGCCGGGCGGGTCGGCGCATTTTCACGTCCATTCCGCTCCGGTGGCCAATCGACTCGCACACCATTGCCCACCAACAGCGTCCACATCCGGACGAAGCCGATGTCCTACCATGTAGGGATAAGTGATGACATACCTAAAAGATTGCTGAAATTTTGCTTCCCTCAGCATTAATCTTGTGTCATCAGTCAACCATCGGCGAGCGCACGATAAGACGCTTTGGCTCCGTTGGCCGCGGTGTGCCGGATTTTCTCGGTGCTTTTTTGTTCAAACGGAGCGTTATTCACTCGAGTGAACCAACGGGGGTGGAATGAAAAGGGCGTTGTTTGCAAAACGAACGAGAAGATGAAATAAAACAGAGATAAATCCTTCGTCTCCCATGGCTTCTCCTGCTGTCGGTGTTGTTGCCGCTGCTGCACACAACAGCATCTGTGTACAAAATCGGCACACAAAACCGTTGGTGGCAGCATTTATGTAATGTACCAACGGGGGCGAAAAAAAACATGGTATTTCACTCAACAACTTTTATGCTTTTTGTCCCATTGCTCCAAAAGTGTCATTTCGGAAGCTTTAAGCGTTTTAAAAAACGTACCCTCTCTTCAACGCAGGATAAATGTGCATGAAACAAAAAATAACAAACAAGGATATGACGTAAAAATAAGTCCAACTCAAACTGCACTACTGCTTACATTCGGAGTGGCTTGTTTGTCTCGTGATTCTTTCTCGATTCTCATGGACTAAAGTCGATGTTACACCATGCAGCGGCTGGCTCGTATTGTCACGTTCAGGTTCGAGCAAGGGCAAATGTAAGCAACCCGGAAAATGTCCCGTGGTGTCGTGTGGGTAATGTGAGCAAGATGTGCAACAGTGTTGCAGGGACGGTTTGTGCAATTGTGTTTTCTACCACCCGGGCTCGTTCAACGAGGTTCAACATACGGTTGGGAAAATATGTGATAACTTTCCCCCCCGCGTAGCATTCACTTGCAGAATCATAGATTTTGTCATATGCCACAGAAGAACGGGATGTCATCCCGTTTTGCCTGTCCATTGCCCGCAACTATATGTGTTGTTTGTGAAAGCAAATTTACGGTTTATTTAGTACCGCAGTGCCGTCATTCCTGTGTCGGTGGGCGCACGCTTTTAAACAGCACCTGGAGTAAATGAAACCTTTTCCATCTTTGCTTATCATTTGTGGTTTGCGAAAAAAAAACGGACATGGTATTTCCAACGAAGCGTTACTCTGCAACCCCTTTTTTGGCCACCGGCTGGCGGAGCTGGTGAAGTCAATTTTACAGCAGAACAATTTTGATGCGTCCCACTCGCAAAACCATCCGTCCGTGTAACGACGGTGTGAATCATATTAAAAGCTCGTTTGTGGCGTTGGGGTGCCAATCGGCGTGCGTATTCTGCTGGAAATGTGTGTTTCGAAGGTTTTCCAAACCCAACCCAATGTGTAGTGCCAAGCAGCAGAGCTGTTTGCCCGAATGCTTAAACTGAATCGCGCCAATCTCGTACCTGAATTTAATGCTTGTGCTGTTCTGTAAACCGGCTTCGAAAATTATGTTTCTCGAAATAATCCTAGCCCTCGCGGACGTGCATGATATGGAACGTGATTTTCTCAACAATCAGCCCTAGCGCACACGCTTGGCTACATTAGCGTACTGTTGTCTCCAATTTCAGCTACTGACGAATATGTTTTGAGCATTCATCCCACGTTTGGCGGTCGCCACAGAATGGCGTTTTGCGGGAAGCGCGGAAAACTATCTTCACGCTTACGGTCTGGTAAACTCTGGTGAAACAGGCCCCGCGTGTGTTTACATAATTTTTCAACCCCACATTCTACGAAATTTCTGGACAATTATGCAACAAGATGAAATGTGTAGCATCATAGTTTTCAAAAACAATTTGAAAACTGCATCATAGTTTTCAAAAACAATTTGAAAACTGCTGTGTGAATTAGTAAAGTTTCAAGTGCAAGGAAGGATTCTAGGAATATACCACGCCACATGTTAATGTGAATAGTTGTCTGCTACATATTTAAGCTTTTTTTTATGTATGGAGTTCTGTGCACACTTAAAACTCGACCAATATTGTACCGTGGCTTCTGAAACTTTTCACACATTATTTTTAAGTACTGCAGATGTTGTTGAAGGTTTGTTTGATCACTATTTTTTTTGATAAAATCATCTGAATTTTACAATTTAAACTCAGTTTTACTGACACAAACAAAACAAGCATGTAAACAAATGTCGGGGTCCGCGACAGCCGAGCGGTAGCGCCGGTTAGAAAATCGGCCCATGAGTGCCGGGGCTCACCACCTCGACGGCGTGGGTTCGAATCCCAACCGAGACCGGACCCTCCCCTGTACGAGAGGACTGACTATCCACGTACAACAGGGAAACAAGTCTCGTAAGCCCTTAACGGGCAGGCATGACCAAGAGGTCGTTACGCCAAGAAGAAGAAGAAACAAATGTCAAGGTGTATCCACCATAGTTACACTAAGGTTTATACATCACGGGAAAATTGATGAAATATCATGTTAAATATGTCGTTATTCTAACTATTAAATTCAAATGTATCTCTCAAGTATTATAGTTAAAACCATAATAATTTTCTCAATCCCTTCTTCACCGAGCATCGCCGGGTCGTCAAACTAGTTGAACATATTTGTGTTTATGTGGCACGACATCCCCCTAGTAGGAGTAATAGGGGGGGCTCTCTCCAAAGAGAGTTGCGGTGACCGAAAAACGATATATTATATCGATCGATGGACAGCCGTTCGTAATACTGGAGAGGGTGTCAACACTCGAGATTCGATCCCACACCTGCGGCGTGGTGTTTCCTCGCGCTACCGATGCGCCATGGGCACCTCCAAAGTCATTGAACATATACCACAACCATATTGAACATATACCAGATGTGATTAGTTGTTACACATATATCAACAGATAAACATCGGACAGTTGATGGTAACAATTAGGATAGTAGAGTGTGTAAATGCGCGTTTGACATACCTAAACGGTTCCTGTTCGTTCGCCGATGCGTCGGGTGCAGGCGGTGCTCCATTTGTCACCCGGTTGCGGTCACTATGCTGCGCCACTGATTCCAGACCCTGGGAAAGTTTCAGCATTTCTTCGCCAAACTTTTGCATGGCAGTCATCGTTATCGAGCTAGGTTCCGGAATGCTGGAAGGTGTCACCAGATACGTTAATAAGGCGAAACCACAGTGCAGCCAGGATAACAGTTTGAGTAACTGTTCCACTAAATACCAGAGGAACAAAAGAGAGAAAGGATCCTATTTTCCAAATGATGGTTCAATCGCTGTTGCATGATCGATTAATTAAGTTAGAACGAAATATGACATATTGAAGAACAAAACCTGCCCGCTGGATAGAATACCACACAATTTATAATACTGATTGAAACACATAGTAGAATGACACCACAAAGCTACCGCGAACACCTACCTGGACTCTAACAGCCACAGATCGTGATTGTCTAAGGTGGACAACTCCGTGTCGGTGGACGCCGCCGAATGCGCATGTTGGTTCTGGCCGGTCGGCAGGCTGAGCTTGATGATGCGTTTCCAGGTGTTCCGCCGGTCGAAGGCCGGTGCCTGGCCGAGCCAGCCGCTGGACCAGCCGCCACCGCTGCCCACGCCGCCCAGGTTCTCGCTCTGCTGCGCCAGCAGACGCACCGTTAGCGTGTAGGTGATCAGCATCACGCAGAGTGGTATGTAGAAGCAGACGATCGAGCCGACCAGCTTGTACACCGGATCCGGTATCTGGCAGGTTCCGTTCACCAGGACCGAGGCGTGGTTCTGCAAGCAAGCGAATTGCGTTACGCTCCCGTGGCCGTTCAGCCCCTCTGTAGCCCCGACCCCTTCGCTTACCTTCGAGTACATCAGGCTCAGCGGGAGACTCATCGCGATCGATAGCAGCCACACGAAGCTGATCTTCAGCACCACGCGCCGACGCGTCTTATTACGCCCGAACTTCATCGGGTAGCGGAGCGAAAGATACCGATCGACCGAGATGGTGCAGAGATGCATAATGCTCGCGGTACAAAACAGCACGTCCAGGCAGATCCACACGAGGCAGTACTCGGAGTCCAACGGAAAGCGTCCTTACCAAAGGAAGAAAACGAATGCAAAAGTTAAGCAATAAATGTTTTGAAAAAAATATCTGGATATATTATAAATAGCGGGTCATGAATCGTGTATCGTATTTGGCTAATCAATGTATCCAACCGAACCATTCTCTTATAACATTTTTTTTTTCTCAGCATCTTGAAGATTGGGTAGGCAAAAACACTGTAGAAAAGGTGAAAACAGTATTCAAAGTGTTTGACCACGAGTCACGAGTGCTGTTGATGGTATATTTGAAAACTTATGTTTTCAATTGAGTACTATCGTGTGTCTTTTGGAGCCGGAAACAAGATTTGTGGCATTTGTTGACGCCGTCTGTGAAATATGGCTTGAATGTTGTTAAGCTATTTTAGGTAAAGTTCAATAAGGCTGACGAACAAGGTTGTTCAAATGGCATTACTTTACTCGTAGTTTTATTATGAAATATAAAGCTTACTATTGAAATAGTAATGTGTGCCGTGAATCGTGCGACTCATTGATATGAATTTTGAATCCGAAATTTTATGTACAACCACGTAATAAAAACTGCCTAGTTTGCGTAGTAAAAACTTTCGTTCAACTGGTAAAAATGGAACAAGTTCTAGCGTTATTCATAACTCTTTGAGGAACCACAATTCTGGCGAAAATCGTGAATACCTTTATAAAGATCCAGATTCAATAATTCTATCGAAAGACAACAGTTACCCTACTTCCAACAGTCATTGATTTGCTGTTGATCAAAAATTTAAAATCAAATGAGAATAAGAAAAATAGTCAAAAAAAAATCAACTTTAAAATTCCTATACATTCCTATATATTCCAGTTTTAGCAAATGAAACAGGATCATTACTCAATCTCGTCTCTGTCGAATTGCGAGAAATTTCGGAATTCATTTTGGGCGAGGAGTAAAACTTGGATGGAAAACGAAAACATTGACTAAAGCGATCCCCGTGACGAATAAACATAATTGCACCTCATTTTGTCTCCCTAGAACACCATCATCTACCGGAAAGTGGTAATTTGCTCGTTAAATTATACGGAACCGCTTAACAAGAAAAGTTGTCCTTGGTAGCACCGATTGACCTGGCCCGGAAACATAGCATTCAGTATGTCTGAAATGTTTTCAAATCATGGTTTTCCATATTTTTCCAAAGTTCCAACCTCACCCGTGACCTCGGCCCGTTTAATGCAACGGCGAAGCGAAGGTGGGGCATTCCCAATGTTTGTCTAACTTTTAAGTAACTTTGCAGTAGTGGAACTGCAATCTGATCAGTAAGGGGAACATGTGGTTGCAGTTATTTTGCAACGTGCTGGTTTCGAGCACCCACTGAGCCTGTAGACCCCAGGACTATACAAATTACCCATTTTCCATCGCGACCCTGCCTCTCCGAACGCCAAAGAACCAAATTAGCAAACAATCGGTACGGTCGGTTTGTCAGAAGGATCACAATTTCCGCACAACGATCTTTGAAAATATAACGCTTGAGTTCGAAGGAAATTAATTAATTAGTTCCAGTTTCATTGTTTGGTCGGGCATTTCCCCATTTTTCCGTTGCCCCTTTTGGGCTCCGGTAGGGCATTGTTCAAACGCTGGAGATTGAAATGTGCTCTGCGGTGGGGCTCAATTTCCTGTTAACAAAATGAGCTCGTTGGCGATTTGCTGCTACAACTATTGAAAACGAGTTTACTAAGTGTCGATAATGAATGGTGCGCGTTGCAAACATTCGTAGGTGGAAATGAAACTCAAAGATATTTTTCATCCCATTGAGAAAAAATCGGGGAAAAGTTCGCCATTCGTACGCCATTTTAAAGAAGGGTAAGCGGTTATAAACTAACAGCTGCGTAAGTAATACGCAAATAGAAATGGATTCTGTTTTGATTTGGTATAAATATGGTATCTTTACGGAAATAATTTATAACTTAATATTATTTAATTTTAGCGGCAGAGGCTTTTCGTTCGGATTCTGTTAGATGAAATGAATAGAGCATGCAAAACTCAGCTCCAACAATACGGCAGATTTTTCCACAAAAAGCCGCAAGATGATTAATACCCTTTCAATATTTGTTATGTTACAATCGCTTTTTATTAAGTATTTTATGATGATTAATATGCAACAGATATGTAATGACGTATTTATAACCATTGAGCAACATCGGTGTTTGAGTCATTTGAAAAGTATTTGACTGCGTCCTGGTATAGCGCCACTTTCCCCTATATGGTTTTACACCAGCAACGAGATTAATATCAAGGCATTACACTGCCGCTATCGGGTTGCTCGGCTAGATTGAATGAAACCATAGCGGTGTTTTCAACGAGCAACGAGTTGAACCGAATACCCAACCAATCGACCAACCCACAATTTTATTCCCAGTACGGCAAATATAAAAATAAAAACTACCAACGTGGCATGTAAAAAAGGTGCAACACCTACGAAAATATATGTTCCTCCTTCCGGCAAACGTTACCGTTATCGACGGACGTAACGAAGGTGGGTGCACTCAATCATGGTTAGCACATTTATAATCCATCCAATGGCAAAAACCCTGGGAACCTCTGAACGTCGTACATTATGCGACTCGAGCACGTAGCCAAACGTAACCTTTGCACCCCGGGAGGGTTTTTTTTATACTGGCGTGTAGTCGAAAGGTAAATAAATCATGTTTATCTAAACATAACCATTCGACAATACAATCGTGCATTATTACCAACTTTTATGGCCCATTTCTCTTCTGGTAAACGTTTATGTAACACTTGTCGCTCTCAAATGAGTAGCATCAGTTGTAGTAGTCATTATATTCTCGTACAAATTAAAACATCAATCATTTCATAACACTAAGTTGGCCTATGTTTTAATTGAAAGTTAGTATTTTTATAGATTTATTAGAGCACATGTGTTTGGAATCACACCGCCACCTAACCGTAACATGCGACACAGTAATACGCTGGCACATTTACCAGGTTGACAAATCAATATAGTATATATTGCCAATAATTATTGACTAAAATCCAGTAAAATTTGCCCTTCATCGATTATGTATCAAATAGGCTGCGTTTGATTTTTTTCTTATCACAAGACTCTTAAATTGCATCGGAAAAGACAAACGCTTTGCGAGCGTGTGTCAAAAGTAGGAGAGTTTATTTTTTGATGATTACTCAATCAATTATTGTAAAACTGAGTCAAATTCAACATTTTTTGTCAGCTTAACCTAGTTCAACTATATTATTTTCATCGAGTTAGTACCCTGACGGCCTTAATCCCTCCTCGAGGACTAACTTATCGACCAAAGCTGTTTCTGCTTCGGTCATCAAACCATTAAATCCAACTATACCGTCAAGTGGCTCGATATAAATATTACGTTATATTTCCAGATTCTTAAAATGCTTCAACATACTGAATGGCTGCTTTCCTATCAAGTTTTGTTTTTTAATCTCAACCCGGCACTTTTTCATTTTTTATCATGGATGAACAGTGAATGATAAAAATTAAACATAAGTTTCAATGATATGTGTTAAGGCAAGTAAAAGTTTAGAAAAATATGTAAACATATACGAATTGTATTGGCTCTACTACGGCTCGATGAAAATAGTGTACGGTACTATATTAGACACCGTGTATGTCATTTGGGAGGACACTTTTTGAGGTAGACATTTCCCGGAACTAGAGGTTGACTTTTCCTGTAAGCTTTGACGCAATTGGGGGTCCTTCTCTCGGAATTTTCATGATGCTTTAATGATTTGCAAGCGAAATCTTCGATTATGAAGCAATGGAAGGAACGCTGTTTTTAAGCAGGTTGATTAGTTTATTCTTATACACATTTAAAAGCTGTTTCTTTCATCTCCAATAGTTCCCGACGCAAAATAGTTGTCACCCCAATCGCTTTAAATGCTTATTAATTATCCACAAACTTACATACCCATTCCATCCATGTCGTCAGGATCAAATCGTGTACGGGCCATTAAACCATTATTTGTCCACACCATTATCTCTATTCTTCTCCTCATTCATAACATAATTGATTGATTGGAACCCTGGGGCGAGGAAGCTTTAATGATTCATTTTTCCACCAGCACCGACATATTATCCTTTCCAACGATCACATGAAGTTGTATAATTTATGCACTATCCCTCCCACTGGCCCGATAATGCAATCTCATTTGGGATCGTGAAAATATAATTCAATCGGCGCTATCAAATTGTTTCATCAAGTGCTAGCGTGTTGCTCGCGCTAGTAGATGAAACTCCCGGCCAAGTGCCCGGATGCTAAACGTTCACCTTTCGCTATAAGAACCGATAAGAAGGAGAGATCGACCGGAATTGGATCCGCACCTCGACGGGGTGGGTGGGTGGGTCGCGGAAGCGCGCGTTTCCCCGGTAATGAAGTTATCACTTCGTGATTGAAAATCCTTCACGCCTGCTCGCCCGGAAGAAAAGAACGCCCCTAAGCATGGGATAGGGGCCGGGTGGGCGACTAATGGTGGACAGGGGACTGGCAGGCGTGTGATGTTGCTATTATTTTCTCAGCACGGCACGGCACCATCATTAATTAAACTGGAGCGATGCGAAAACAATTGCTCGTGTAAATGGTTCGCAGCTTTCGAAAGCAGCCCGCAGGAAAACTATCAATGAACATCGTAACTGGAGGCCCGGCGTTGTGGCCTGGCTTTCTTTTTTCGCGGGAAATTCGAACAGCCAGGCGCGAACTAGACACTGGGTGTGTGTGTGTGTGTTTATGTTCGAAAGTTGTGTCTGTGTGTATGTTTGATTAAAGGTTCGCTTCCGGGCACGAGTTTCCGGGCCGCTTGGCTGCTGTTGGAGCGAAATGTAAAGTGAAATCATTTTTCATTCACTCGCTCTTCACAAACTTCCTTCCGGGGGTGAGCTTTCTGAGGTAGGTCAAAGCAGTAGTCAAGCGAGGTTATGGAGAGGGGGGAATCGGGCGAAACGAGAGTGGTGCAAAAATAACACCCGACGGCCGGATGATTCGCCGGAATGTTGGACGGTGCGGTGCGATAAACAACGCCAACACAACCGACAGCAAGCGCAAGATTTGTGTGCTTCGTGTCAGTCAGCGTTTGACAGATTTTTGCCTGCCAGCGATCCGGCGCTGCTGCGGTCTCGGGCCTCGCTGGCTGGGTGTTGTTTGGCCGTGATTCCACCGCGTAGGTAGTCACTTCGTTTGATGCCAATGCTCTGTGCGATTGTTTCTGTCGGCACTTCCTTCCTGCGGCTTATGCGACACGCGCTCGCCTCTCAGTGCGGGCCTCTTGGTTGAGGTTCCGATTTGACTCAGCCTCGTGGAGGCACACATGCCGGGACACTCACGGGGGAAGCGAGGAAACGCTCACCGATCCGCAGGACGAGCTTCGAGAGCCTTCAGGCCGCCAGGCGACAGGCTGGAACCGATGTATAAATATTTCATGATTCGAATTTACATAATATTATTCGTAATGCTTCGCCCTCACACGATGACCTCGTGTCCTTCGCAATCCCGTAACGAGAGGACGGGATGTCTGACAAAGCAGGCAGGCAGGCAAGCAGCCGAAAGGACTTCACTTCGTCCGCACCGCCCGGGCGACAAAGTGTGTATAGATTTTAAACAACATACTGAAAATTGCTTAAAACCATTCGACGGCATGTGACATTCAGTTCTTCCCATGCGTTCCATGCCAAACGGTGGCCAAACCATCGTCTGCTAAAATGGTTTACGTATCGGGGTTTCTTCAATCGCATCATTTGCCCCCACAAGACTTCCATTATCAACCTTTCACATCAGGCTAAAGTTGTCTTGCAATGATTGACACTGTTTGTCGATTGTTTAGCTTTTGTTTTTAAATCCTCATTCATTCCCTTTACCGTTGCACTTCCGAATGCAATCCAATTCACTGAAGGCCAAAGTTTGCCTCTAAATGGAAATTCTTTTCATGCCCGCGAATGTTAGCCTTGGGTGGGGCCATTTTCTCCAATTTCTCCGGTTGGCTGTAGAGCTTTTCAATTAACTTAGTTTTATTCATACCTTAAGGCGCCTGGTCGGGAAAGCAAAAACCTGTGTAATACCGACGTGGCTTGTTGGCCATGATTTCCTTTGGGGTAACAGGACAATTTTGAAAGTGCGGATATTTTTGTTCCTATTACTTTTGACAAGCTCTTGATTCCGGAGTGCTTTATTTGCTCCTTGATTGTAATTTTCCTCTAAATCCTCCTCTTATAGAGATGTTCTAGATTTTTCTATAAATTATTCAAGAGTTGATTGTAATTTTTTACTAAGTTTTCAAAAGGTACTCAAATATTGAAGGGTAGAATCAATAAGAGAAAACCGAATTTTTGGGCTGTTTCGTCTTTGTTTATATCACTGTATATATGTTTAAGAGAAGATGCAAAAACGGGTTTTCTGAAGGTTTTCCATGAACCATACCATCAATCATTACTATACAACTAACAGAAACTGAAATGTAAAATCTTACGGAATTCAACGTGTTTGGAAGAAAACAAATTTTATTGAAAACACGATCACAACCGATAAAGGATGTTAAGTGGATCTTTTTTGGTTAGCCAGTTATAAAAACTAAACTATACTTAAATCTGGAATCTGGCGGAAATCAATAAGGAAGAAAATGCATCATTTGAAGGAATTTTTGCACAATGCCACTTGAACAATAGTACATTTTTAATTGCTTTGCCGACAAAAAGAAACATCAAATAATTTCTTAAAATTGTGTTGTTGCTTTACACGTATTCTCTATGCGAATGTAGAAAGGTACAAATTACCTCATTTAAAGAGCGTAAACCATCAGGTAAAAATATTACACAACAATAGACATCCGGTTCAGCTGATGATATATTATTATTTTTAAGTTTATTATGCTAGCTTTATTTTTAACAAAAGTACTTGAGTATAAGCGTATCGTTGCCACAATACGACATCAAAAAGGTTTCTCTGCAATATTTGGTTCAAAAACAACACATAAAGAATGCTTCCATTTTTATTGTATATCCTATTGCTTTTCACATCAGTACATCTTTTCAACTGGACGGTAAATGCTTTTCCTGGTCAAGCGCGAGGATTTTTTTTATTCCGAACCCAGACTACGAATTGACAAAACATTCAAACCATAATGTAAAACTATCTGAATGAAACTCTTATTACAATGATGTCCGTATATGTTCAGCGTTTAAAGTATTGTTTATCATGTCTTTAAATTTTCCAAACTATCAAGATTATTGTAATGTCGACGGTGCGAAAACCAAACCAGCTATTGCCAGAATGAGCGTTGGCCAAAAGGAGCTCTTTGCGGTGATGAAAATCGTTCCATGAGCATCACACGCCAACGCACGCCGCTGTTGACCTTTGCGTCCTATGAAAACATATTACAGAATCCTCTGCCAGTTTCTTTCGCCGGCAAACAGCGGCACCAGCGCCCGGAGAAAAAGGTCACCGTTAATAAGACCAGCCCCTCGGGAGCGTTTCCCTCGTTTCGGCCGGGGGAATGATTGAAAATGTGTGTTTTAATCGCCACTTCACAGTTACATCGTTGCTGAGCGATCTTTGCATGTGGGAAAGGTTTTTCTCGCGCCGTTACCTTTTTTATTCCGATTTGGAAAATGGGCGCGAATACATTAGCGTGGGCCAGGGCCGGCTGGTGTGACGGAGGAAAAGTTACATTTTCCCATTAGCGCGTGTGTTGGACGTGTCGTACGGAGGAAGTGCTTGGCGATTTTTGTCGGCCAGCGTTTTGCCTTCTTTCCCACCACTTCTCACCCACATAGGGGAGGGTCTGGGAGGGATCTCAGACTGACCGGGAAAATTGCTGCCATATCACATCAACCGGCGACTGCATTCCCGCGGGGCATTCGCCATGGGAACCGTGCAGAAATCAACCCGATGGGAAAGTTTCGTATTCCGCTCCAGTGCCGGCACCGGCCCCCGGAGCACCGGAAAAAACTTCTGCCGGCCCACTTGTGACTAGCAATTCGCACAAGTTGACCGCCGGTCGCGTATGGCGACGCAGCGGGCCGGGTGAACCTAAAATAAAGCAAACAGAACCGAAAGACCCACTTCACCGACGAACGACAACCCAATTAGGGGCCAGCTTGTCGGGTCGGGGGAAGCGTTGCCGGGGAACGGGGGAGTAAACTGATGATGCCCAAAAAGTATCGGAGAAACATTTCCCTCCGGCTGCCGGTGTCCTGCCGTCAGCCAAATTCTACTCCCTTCGGGGCCGCTCGTTCCACACATCTAACGTTTCTCGTGCATTCGATTACGTTCGATTGATTGAGCGATCGATTTTCTGTAGTTTATTCAGTTGTTTTCCAACGGCTCCTCAATGGTATTGTCCTTGCTCGTCTCTGTTTTCCATGCATGCTTACAAATCGTCGACATGCTCGAGTGGACGTCACATTTTCCGGTCACAACATGAGCCCCGGCCGCTCGACGGAGCCGACCGATGGAGTGAAATAACATGATTATTTTACTCCAATCAGCGCACCGGTGACCGCAACAAGCTTCGTTCGGTGTTCGATGCTCGACACGGTCGGGCGGACGAACGGAAATGCGACGGAACGTTCAGCGTTGGCTTTGAAGCATGCCGGGAAAATGGCACACCACCGGCCACCGGGCCCGGCAGGCGTAGGGAAAGCCCCAGGCCGACGTTGTGATGGTTACTCTATCCGTTGCTCTTCCAACTGCTCCAGTTGAGCCAATTATAGCACACAAACATATACACAGCCACACATACGCATAAACACTAGCAAAATGGCTCCGGACGCTAGGCGAAATGCATCTTACGAACGATAAACACAACACAACACATTCGACATGATGAAAGAGCATAAATCAATGGTCTATCACCCAACTTGTGGAAAAGCCCAATGCAACACTATGTGCCAGCGCTGCTTGTGGAACAAATGGAGCGACAAAAGCAATTTCTAATGTACTGCACCGGTGAAAGGTAAAATATTGAAAAAACGAACGCATTGGGAGTTGAAAACAAAAATAAATCTAACAAAGTGTTACTTACGCCTAAGATGGTAGAAGAATTTTCATGATCGACTTTTACGTACATCCTTATTTACCAACGGGATCGGGATGGGATTTATTCGGGATCTAGATTGAAAACCTTTCCATGTGTTTATCTTAGTTTTTGCTTCGAAAAGCATTGAAACGCATTGTTATTGTGTTAATTGACATGCTCTTAATTTAACCTTGATAAAATTCAATCTTGAAATTTAGATTGTATCGTGCGACATAAAATTTACCTTTCACAAATAATCATTGTTTGATTATCCAATTCAATATTCAATAAAATAGTTCATACCAGTTATTCAATACTCATCATCTCAATCATGAATTGATCAACAAAATGCATTTGAAAGATAAATTTAATTTATTTCATTTCATGGAAATCTGGAAAACAGTAATTTTATTCAAGTTAGACTATTCTATATACTCCATTCTAACGTATGCATTAAAAAATAGACAAATTTTAATGACTTGACATGCAAAAACGGAAAACGCTAGCAACTTTCTGTTAACAGCAAAATAGAGGGTAGCATTTCTTTTAAATTTAGAACAAGTTTGACAACTGTACCATTTGAATTGAATCCGTCGTGGTCAAAACATTAAACTAACTACGTTTTATCATGTGTTAAAACATCCAGCTTTATCGCGGACCACGTGACCAAAGATTATTTAAAGCCACATGGCAACAAGTGATAAAAATCCTCGTACTTTATATTGCTTTTGAAGTTTGTTACAGTATATTTAAAATGTGTTTGGGTCCCTTAACTCCCATAGAACGCCATATCGTTCGGCAAAGAGCATCGGAGGAGTTGAACGGGTCAAATATAATTGAAATACCCCACACTGATAACCCTTCTTAAGACTATCAACAACAACCAATCGAAAAAACATTTACTTATTATTATTAAGGTAGGACTTATTCCAACATTTTAAAGTCTAAGCATTAAATGGAGTAGCATTTGGTCGTTAATGCGACACTAAAACTTAGAAGCATCCTTAATTGACCGGTTTTGTCGACAAAGGCTAAAGTTTTGGCCAAGAACCATAAGACCGGCTTACTGGCCATCGGAATATTTTTGAAAGTATTAAAAAGTATTTAACTGTACAATAAAATTTATTTCATTCAATTTGGTTTTGGTTAACTTTTTTCTTATCATCGATGAAAATTTGTCTATTTTTTAAATGCAAACGTGAGTATTTGTCGATAAGTAAAAGCTCATGGGATTATGTAGAATTGGCGATACAGTGTCGACGTCATTTGCATTAATATTTTATCGCTTAAAACATGCTTTAACATTTCATGTGCAATAACATTTTATCTACGTCATTTGCATCCAAAGTTTTCCCCTTCAAACAGTTTTGCTGGGCTCAAAAGTGAGGTTTTCTGCATAATATTATTTTGCCACTTTTCACTAAAATCACCCTGCTTCTTGAATAATGCAACTTACGGTGCACAAAATTGTTGGAATATTTGAAATTGTACGTTCCACAGTGATAAGATTGTTGTAGAATCTGGCACGCTCCCCATAGTGCGGGCTCCACCAACCGAGAGGGTTTCTCGGAAGCGCAAGCGAGGCTACTTGGCGGAAAGCTGGCGGATAGTGAAATGCTGGTCACCGGACAAACAGCCAAGAAACGGATCCTTTGGACGATATTGGCTTACCTTTGACTAGCGTCAGAATGCCGAGTGGCATCACGGACAGGGCGACCATCAGGTCAGTGATGGCGAGCGACATCAGGAAGTAATTGGTGACGTTCTGCAGCCGGCGTTCCCAGACGATGGCCAGGCAGACGAGGATGTTGCCGGCGGCCGTCCCAAACACGAGTATGATCGCCAGCAGGGCCCAGTAATTGTGCAGGACAAGCCGCGCGTCCCCATCCACGTCGCTGTTCGTCGGGTCCTCGCGCCGGTCCTCCTCGCTCGGGTCGACGCTGACGGAGAAGTTGAGCCGCTGCATGTACCCCACGTAAGCGCCGGTCGTTACCGAACCGGCCGGCTCCGGGAACGGTGCCGGCGGCAGCCGGGCGAAGTGCACCGCAGGCCGAATCGTTGGCCACAGCCACACCTCGACCGGATCATCGTAGAGCGCGCGGCCCATGGCCGTCCGGAGGCGACGTTCGATGGATCGAAAATCGGTACCACTACCACCACCAGCTAGCTTCCCCGGTGGTATGAGGACGTTTGTCGATGCACCTCCCCGTTGGCACTGATTTTTATTCTGTTACTGCCGCTGCGTTAGCTCGAGCCACACTAACGAAGATACCAACTGTTGATTGATGCACTTCTAGGAACGGGTCGTTCCGCACGAGTCGGTGCGGCTCGAGGCTTGGCGTGCCATCCTGCAAGCAAACAGCAGAAAGAAAACACACATTTTGATCATACCCACAATGGTTATGTAGTTCACTGTCGCACGTTGAGGGCACGGCGTATCCAGCCTGTTGCTCGAAACGATGCAGTGCCTATGGAAACGGTGTCACTACTCGCAACTGTCGACAATATATCTACGGGGCTTCGGGTTGGATCCCCACGGCATGTACGAATGCATCAATGCGTAGGACCATGGTTCCCCGTGCACGCCGGATATCCGTATTTCAATGCAGGGTATGGCAAGAGTCCTTCGTAATTGAAAGCCTAATGGCACCTACCTTTTTGCTTTTCCGCAGGCATTTGCAACACCGTTGCAAGTTTATTATTCGAAGTGTATCAATAAGGAAGTGTCTCCGGTTGTGGGCTAGACTTGTTATGGGTAACCCTTAATTACATTTGAACTTTAAACCTTCG